>NC_090265.1:526467774-527157774 GCF_040414725.1 Anabrus simplex | reverse complement strand
CTACAGTCCATTGAGAATAGGAACCAAATCCAAGGGGATCGCAACAGACTGCTTAACATTTGCCGATGATATTGCTGTTCTCTCAAACGACATAGAAACCTGAAATTTTAAAGGAAATTGCCAAACAAACTGGTTTGCAGATATCGTTTGAGAAAACAGAAGTAATGATTAACATCAAAGAGGCTCCACCAAAACTCCATACAAAATACGGGGACATCACCCGAGTAGACAAATTCAAATACTTGGGTGAGATCATCATGAAAAATGGACTGGACAAAGAAGCACTTCAGGAGCGAGTACGCAAACTGGAAATAGCCTACCAAACATCCCGCACAATCTACAACAAAAAATGCCTTTCCCAAAACACCAAGATACGTCACTATGAAACAGTTCTGAAGCCAGTAGTTCTATATGCAGCCGAAACCATGTCTCTAAATGCCAACAAAGGACTCCTTGAAGAACTGGAGAAAAGAGAACGCAAAATTGTGAGAGGAATCTTGGGATCGAAGTACAGAAATGGAATCCATCAAAAGAGATCCAACAAGGAAGTCTACAGCAAAATAGAGAAAATTACCGACACAATCAGAAAAAGACAGGCACAATTTTACGGTCATCTGAAAAGAATGGACGGAAGAAAGTTAACTAAAGAAATCTTTCACTTTTTTTATTCAAACCCCAAAACTACAATTCCCTGGTTTAGAAATACCAAAGAAGACCTGCAAATGCTACATATCTCAGCTGAAAATGCCCTTAACAGAGATCTCTTCCGCAAGAAAATATTGACGAACGGGCTAAACCGAGACGAGCAACCGAAGAGAAGACACGGTGCCCCTTGGACAGAGGAGCGTAAGCAGGCCCACTCACAAAGAATGAGGGAAATTTGGGCTCTAAAGAAGGCCAAGTTCAGTGTCAAATGCAACAAGACTTAACGTGGTCCTTATATATAATTGGTGAGAGAATGATTTCATGGCTGAATTATGTTCATGCATGAATGAATGAATGAATGAACAAATAAATAAACACTCTTCTCACCCAGTCATGCATAATCACCAAGTTGGGAGATAGTTTCATGAATGAATGGATTAATTTAATGAATGAGTGAATAAACTGAATTGAATGAATGATTGAACTGTATAAAAAAGTCCTCTTTGCCAGTCACGGATAACCACCAACTTGGGAGAGAGTTTCATGAAAGAACGAATGTTCTCATTAAATTCGTATGCAATTTAATAATTAAGGAAAAAAGAATAACGACACTACAGTACAACAATTTATCTACTGTTACATTTAACATTATATTTAAACCTACTAGTATTTATATTCATTTCCCATATTGTCCCACCCATTTTTCTTTCTAACCTACATGTAATACAGTGTTACATATTCTCGGTTAAACATGTCTCTTATCCTTCATTATTAACGTTCATGCTTGTTTGTTTTTTCCTTTTGCTACATACTTTTTAGAATACAAAAAAAAATTTGCAGTTCTTCCCAGTGCAATCAATTCCTTATTTAACAAATGAGTAAAATTCTTTCTCTTTTTCCAGTTTTCTTAACATTCTTTCCCTAGATATTTTAGACCAATTGCCCCTTCTCCCTACAAACTCTCAATAGATGCAACTCTTCCATGATTTCCCCACAAAGTAAACAACGGTTCTAGTCATGTTTATCTCTCTGATCCTTATTCTTATATAGCTGTTATCACATCAAAAGCACATTCACAAAGGGGCACCAATTAAGACCAAGCCAAGGGGCACTCTACTGGTGGTTGTTATTAGATACCGTATATGAAAGTACAGAAATACATTTTTGGAACTTCAAGAATATTTCACAAACAAGAGGAAACAATTTCTGTCACTCACTCACTACAGGAGATGAAACTTGAGTCTCCCATTATGACCCAGAAACTAGCCCATGGAACTACACCATAAGACATCATGTAGAAAATAATTCAAAAGCCTGCCTTCTATGGATTAAGTCATGTCAATCGTGCTCTGGAACAAAGAAGAAGTGCTGATTGCCTGCACAGACAGGGGTAAAAACTGAATCAGAGTGATATATGAAAAAATAAATCTTTACAATCATGCTTTAGGCTGCACTGACACAGGCAGGTCTTATGGCGACAATAGGATAGGAAGTGGCTAGGAGTGGGATAGAAGAGACTATGGATTTAATTAAAGTATGGCCCTTCGATCATGTATCTAATAAATGGCTGATAAAGTTATTTAGTTCTTTTTCCAGGTTGAATCGTGTTGTTGTTTTCTGTACATTATGTACAGTTGCCGATGTTTCGAATACATTGCAGTATTCTTTGTCCTGGCGACTAAAATAACCCTACTCGATCTGAGGTAATCAGTCTCCCAGGCAGCGATCACACTACAAGAGTGGCTCCTGACCTTGGTCTTATATATCTTACCCTTTCTGGTTGATGTAAGCCCCCTGGCTGTCTTGTGAGAATTCTTGAAAGTATGTGTCACAACCAGGTAGTGGGGCTTGCCAGTGCTGTTATGTAACTGGAGGTTCGCCCCTCAAAAATAAAATAATAAAGAGCAGACCGATGACCCTTTTAGTCGCCTTCTACGACAGGCAGGGATTACTTATGGATGTATTCAACCCTTTCCATCCACAGGGGGTCCAACACATGGTACCAAACCACAATATGTGTTTGCATCTAGATCATCCCTTTTAGTTGCCTCCCCACACGAAAACAATATGTAATGTATTATAAGTACTTGTTTTGAATTTCAGTAGGTTTTCATAAATATTGTGTTAGTTTGAATTAGCACATAAATTTGATGCATTTGAAATTTGTATTATACATTCCATAAAAAGCATCAAGAAATTCTGTGACACCATATGGCGTCATGCTGTAGTTTATGTTTCGTAAAAATTGATGTGATACCATATGCGTTATACATGACCTTGGTATGATGAGATAAAGTTTACTTAAGTACATCATATTAATATAACCCAAGATTATTTAAACAGCCTACAAGGCATACAATTGCTATGGCACCAACGGAATACTATTGAAATTCACGCCTGGCACCAGTGGAATAGTGTGCTACAGTCGGCTCGGCACTCAACGTGTTAAATACATGCTAAAGAAACCTGGATAGCACATTTAAGTCACTCTTTAGTACATAAGTTATGAATTTCATTATGGTCCGTATTGACAAATGATCACTATCAAAGGGTAGAGAAGGGTCCACTAATTCAATACCATTAATTTGAAATTTGTGTTGTACACTCCACATAAAGCATCAAAAAATTCTGTGACACCATATGGTGTCATGCTATATTTTATGTTTCGTAAAAATTAATGTGACACCATTTGGCATAGGTTCATAACTCCCGCCATAACAAATTTAAATTAGCGTTCAACGGCCACGTTGCATGCATGACAGGCAGGGACAATTCGCCTGGGTAAGGATTTGGTAGAGAACTTCATTTCACTGCCCCGAAGTGCAGTTGCATGTCTGCCTACAGCTGCAGGGAGCGTCAGTCCCAAGCCAGTCCTTATACTCTTTGAGCCAGCCTTTGTTATGGTTATATGGATCGCGCAACAGTAGCTCATCTAACATGTTAGTGCTTAATTTTACGTTCATAAGCGAACTGTGTAATAACATACGTAAATTAGAAATTAGGCCTACTGTACTTATGTATACAGCTGATGTGTTGGTGCTTAATTTTACATTCATAAGTGAATTGCGTAAAAATGTAAATAAACTAGGCCTACTGTACTTACAGTACACATAGTGGTTTGCAGGACATTCAGTTATGGAGTAAAAGAAAGCTAGACATTTACAAATGATGAAAAATTGAAGTTTACTGAAAGTGTGAGTGCTAATCCACACATGAAACGTGTGCATATTGCCCAGATGTTGGACATTCCTATGACAACTTTAAACATAATTGAAAGCAACATGTATAGTTCGCATTTCTAGGAATGTTTTTCCTTGATGTTTTACTATATTGGTGATCTTAAAATGTAGTCTTTCTTTATTTCATTAATTACGATTGTAAAGACTTGTTTCTTTATTTTCATCGAAATTATTTTTACGTTCAAACCTAAGATTAAATTTAATAGCAAAATTGTTTTTCGTTTGTTAGCATATTCCCTCTTTATGACTTTATAAAACATCCTAACCAGTTTTGTCTGTACAAGGGCATCTTAATAGCAGCAAGAGAATGAAGAAAGAAAACTTGTAGAAGAAGCAGAACAGAACCCCTACAGGGCTTTAAACTTGAGACAAGCCACATTCACAAGGAGTAATCACACTGGGGATCTGGGAGGATCATTTATCGTGTGCTCTTCAAGACAATGAAACATACCCATCAGTGAACTTCAGTGCAATAGAACATCCAAACCTGTTCACAGAAGAATAGTACAAAGAATAACAATGCATGTGGTCCCAATTTGATCTAGAATGAACACTTTAAAAGCATTGCTCGTGTCCTTAAAGAGAGAATAGGGCTTTTGACGTGAGGATATACCGGACAGCTGGAGATGATCCACAATTAAAATGTTCCATAAGGGAAAAAGAGACGCCAGTGACCTGGATGCCTACAGATAAACAGCCCTTGAATGTATGCTCTTCAAAATTCTAATGAAGCTGATATGTGAAGGTCTGATAGAGGTTGTAGAAATGCAGATACTCTATGAGCAATTTAGATTCTGGACAGTTAGACCCACCACACAAGCTATCCAGTATCTTCAGAGAGAAATACAGGAGGCTTTAGCATCACTAAGTGGAAAACTTCATGCAGTATTCATTGACTACAACAAGGCTGATACAGATGTTGATTCCTATAGGGAACCTGAAAATTTGTCCTGAATGAGTAAATTTATAATACCAATATAGTTGGTCCGTTATTAGACATTATAAATTTTCCAGCTAATTCAATCCTGATTGCCAGCCCAACTTAGCACACTGGGGTGAAACGCTGGCAACCAGGAATGAGTTAGCTGGAAAATTTATAAGTCCAACAACAGACCAATTATACTGGTATTACAATAAGACTTTTGACACAATAAACAGAACAATCTTCCAGAGAAAACTGGAGAAATTATTAGGTGAAGAGCATTACCTGATCAGAATAATACGGAATATTCCCAGTTGGAATTATGTAGACATTAAGGATAACATCTCAAAGTCCAAGCCAATACAACTAATTAATGGCATAGAGACCCTCTAAGTACCCTACTGTTTAACATTTCCACATGGACATAGTAGAAGCGATATCGACGAACGAAGTCAGGTTATATATAACATGCAGATAATATGGTACTGGCTTCAACAAGTATGGAAGATCTCCAATTGGCTTTCAATAAGTTGGTAGACTGAGCTGAAGACAATGAATTACGCTTGAACGAGGACAAGACAGTTATTCTGACATTCAAGAAAGGTGGGAAATGGGGAAAGATATACTACAAAGACAGACTTCTCCCATTGGTAACTCATTTCAAGTATCTCAGGATAACTTTGCAGATGCCAGGAAACATTTTTATAATTCACATGAGAGACAGACTGAATGCTGCAGTGAAAACAATGAGCACATAAAACAGATTCATACATTGTCCTTAAAGACAACAATCCAACTGTTTCACATAAATATAGCACCAATCGCATCTTAAAGATTAGAAAATATATGGATACACCTCACAAGAAAACAACTGGTAAATCTGGGAAGGATAATATCTATCTCAAGAAAGCCTTATGTCTTTCCAAGTACACTCCATCCCATCTAATATATCTCCTAGCTAGAGAATCACATTTTGTTGAAGACCTGAGACTAAACTACTGCTCCCCATTGTGCCTGGATATGAGAATCTGCTGACAGAAATGAAAAGAGAGGAGATATGGGACGACTGATGCGATGCTTTCATCTGTTGGTCTAAAGCATTGTACATCCTACGACATATAAGAAGATTTTCGGTGCATGGTTTTCACCATAAAGTGTGCTGCACAAAAAGAAATACCATCAGCTGGACCTACAGTGCATCTGCTTGCTATGTGGAGAGCAGTGTGATAGATATCACGTGATACGGCGCAAACAAAGAGAGGGCACTCTATCTCGGTTTTGCAGTGAAGAGTGAAGTTATACTTACAAATAAGCGTTAAATGTCTCTGCATGTATTCATATGGGCATTGGCTGCAATAAAGTTATTAATAGGTCACAAAGAAATTTGGCACGTCTATTTGAAAATGTGTAATGTGATATGCCTTCTGTGTTCAGTGCTTTAAACTGAAATATTCCAGATTTTATTCTTGTGATGCTTTTGCAAGTTATATGAATTAGTTGTGTTATGCTGGACATGCTAGGCATCTAATTCCTCCCTTACTGCTTGCCATGGACTGTCGAGGTTGGTGACCTTACTCATTATACAAGCTCCCT
Source organism: Anabrus simplex (assembly GCF_040414725.1). NCBI lineage: Eukaryota > Metazoa > Arthropoda > Insecta > Orthoptera > Tettigoniidae > Anabrus > Anabrus simplex. The sequence continues at coordinate 527,151,375 of NC_090265.1, read as the reverse complement.
CCAAGCTTGTTTCCACTATATGTGTCTAAATCACAATCCAGGCTTGAATATTTGATTTACCCTCATGTAAATATGTGGTAATGCTCAATTTGATCACGTAATATAACATTTTCATCTTTCTTTCATTTTACTCATTCGAAGAAAAGAATAATTCCTAGAAATAATTCCTGATAATGACCTCCATCAAGGACACTTTTTTATAGTCGTGTATTTTAATTAAAAGGCGAGATATTTCTTGTACATGTTATACACAGAGTGTTTCCCCATTTATATATCTCGAACATTCTGCAAAAGTTAAGATTTTAATAAGCTTGTAAAGTCAATTAACCCGCCAATGGTCGCTAGGTCGAAAGTAACGCGAGTGGACGCTCGTTGAGCAAAATGCTCGTGGTATGATATGACATGCTTATTATTTGTGACATGTTCTCGTTATTTACTTGTTAACTTAAAAATATCAGGTTAGCTAGAGCCATCACTTAGTATTGCTTCCCTTACAACTTTTGCTGTACTCTGCCGATCCTGCACATCATACACATTCCCTGGAATTCTGCAATAGAATAAAAAATCTCACATTACCGAAACATTACACCCTTCACTCCTTTGACATAGTAAATATGTACGCGAATGTACCCGTCAATAAAACCATCGAAATAGTAAGAAACAATCTTTCCAAATTCAGTAAATTGACTATAGGGGAGATAGAAGAGTTTATTCAGATTCTCAAGTTTACATTAAATAATGGCTTCTTTACTTTTAATAACATCATATACCAACAGAAGGGGCATCCTATGGGGTCACCGGCCTCGGGAATCCTCGCTGATATTTACGTAGATTTCCTCGAATACACTCACATTATAGGTAAAATTAATGGGATCAAACATTGGACTCGGTATGTGGATGATACTTTTATTATCCTGGATTCTCACATTATTGACAGCAACACCGTTCTTGAATTACTTAATAACCTGGATCCACACAAAGTTTACGATAGAATCCGAGAACAACTATTCCCTTAATTATCTCAATTTAACTACTACTCGCAATCAGAATAAAACCATTTCTTTTAATATTTACAGGAAGCCCACTCACACAATAAACACAATCCACCAAACTTCTCTACACCCAGGGACACAGAAGAAGACAGCTTACAATAGTATGATTTTCAGAGCTCTTAATGTTCCTTTATCCCATAAGAATTTTAGAAAGGAAATCAACACCATTTATGCTATAGCCGAAGGTAATGGTTTCAGTAAAGCTTTCGTGAATAAAATTCTCAATAAATTTAGAAATAAACCCAAGACCACCTTAGAAAAACAATCTTCCCATAAAGAGAAGTTCACCACATTTACCTTTAATAATAATAATATATATCCTATTTCAAACATCTTTAAAAAGCACAAGTTAAAAGTAGCTTTCAAGACCGTTCACACAAATACAAAAATGTTTTTTAATTCTCATAACTGTCAACAGCAAAAAATTTTCTAACTCTGGAATATACAAATTAAAATGCCAATCATGTCTTTCAATGTATATTGGGCAAACAGGCCGCAGTTTCAATGTAAGATACTCTGAACATCTTAATGCCCTAAAGTATAATCGCTACTCAGCCATGAGTGAACATTGTAGAGAGAAAAATCATAAATACACAACAATTGATCAAGACTTAAAGATCCTGCATTACGAACAGAAAGGTCCCTTACTTAATATACTAGAGAATATATATATCGATATCGACCAATATAACAAACCCGTCTATAACTTAAATGAAATCAACGAAAAGAAAAATATTTTATTGGAAACCTTTGTCCCGCTCATCTGCGAACAGTTCATTAATAAAAAAGAGTTTCACTACCGACATTCTAGAACAAGACCCGCCCTTCCATCAACACCCTCCTTCCGCGAATCACAACGTCCCTCCCTCCCTGCCCCTCCCCCTCCATCACCCCTCCCAACCACATCGACACAGATACACAGTAAGCCACACATAGGCTTAGTTGTCAATGTGACTTGAGACCGACAAGGTCATCTCCATTCGAGACGACAACTTTTAGTTACAAGTAAGTCATATGAGTTTTCTTTTCGTACATCATTTTAACTTGTTTCTTCATCCACTCATATATTCCTTTTTTTCTCATTACAGATGTTATACACGTTTTATTCGCAGTATTGACGGTCTCACTATACTCCTCAACATAGTGTTTTTATTTAACAGTTAGCAAGATCTATTAGACGAGAGGACTTTGTACCTCAACGTGTTTTTAACTCACCAATCATGATCACTGTCACTTCACATCATTACGATTTTTAATTTGTTTGTATATTATGTAATCATTGTTTTTACTACTGAAGATGGCCTTGAGATTAGGCTGAAACATGTATAGACTTTGCTTCATCTAACAGATGACTTGACTTGTATTGATAGGAGGATTTTATAAATAATTTCTTTTGTAAAGTGAAAAATCATACACACATGAAACTTTTATGTTCATTGCAGATTGGCAGCCGACATTTGGAACAAATTTTCTTTGTCCGCTGATTTTTTCCTTTTTGAGCACAAACCGCACATTCTTTCCACAGGAAGTGGCATACTTTCCTCCTCAGTCATGCCAGGAACGCGCTTGATCTACCGAACAAGTGTTAGTGACAAATTCGGAAAGAAGCCCTTGTAACTAGATGGGGTTTCACAAGTTCCATTGCTAAGTTCTTCTGATAGGCACGACAATCCAGTAGAGTTCTTGTATTCAGTTTGAAAATGATGTAGCTGTTTATGGATCTTACATTCATTAGTATGAAAAATACAATTGGTGGCCATCTGTTACCGATTTGTGACACTGAATATGTAGCCTTAATCTCATCTATTACACCAACACATCCTTTTGTCAAGTTATAAAATGTTACAAATTCAGGATTGTTGGGATCGCCTGCTTCTTCATCGATAGTGTCAGTGTTCTGCTTAGTAGAAAGGATTAGGGCGATTCTCCTTGGTTTTGACACGTAAGATGTCAGAAGGCATTTTTTTGCCATAGGCAAACATACTGCTGGAAGGAGGTCTCTCTTTCACATTTAACAACTCAGGAGGGATCTGAGGCTTATTTTTTCCTGGAGTTCCTACAATAGTTAGTCTCTGGTTCTTCAGAAGGTCATCTGCTAGCTCAACAGATGTAAAATAATTATCCATTGTCACATTGCGATCAGTGTTGGCAATTGGTGTTATGAGAATAGATTTCCATGTTACTAGTATAAAACACTCTGGAATCCACTAATGCATAGATTTTTATGCCATACTTAGCAGGTTTCTTGGCCATATACTGCCTAAGGATCCAGCATTTCATCGATCGTTGTGTATTCCCCTATCTGGTAATGACTTTTGCATTTAGGCATGAACTCTTCAAAAATGCATCTTATTGGTGCCAAATTGTCATTCAGTTTTCTGTGTTCATGCATATCTAAATAGTCAAATCTAAGAGTTCTAAGGAGTAAATAGAGCTGTCTCATTGTCATTCCTGCCCGGAAAAATCTGGGGCTGTTCCATCATCGCACCATAACTCTTGTTGCAAGCTATCCACTTCATGGCTGTATCGATGAGTCTAATCAACAAAGTAAACAAATAAACTATCGATTAGGTGGCTTTTTAAATTAATTTGTTGACCATAACTCTTGTACATTTAAATGTTGAGCCCTTTTCAATCCTGACATATAGAGCAATCCTAAAAGTGCACATAATTCTTATACAGTTGTATCCGTAAAATCACGTGGACATGAGTAACTGGCCCTCATTTTCTTCATATATTTATTTGTGCATAAATGAGTTGATTTACAACTGTATCTGGAAAAAGCAATTCCCAGCTTTCTAAAATAATTTGTGCATCTTTTGCAATGCCCTTTACACAAGGAAGATAAGTCACTATATTTGCAGCACAAGTACGTGAGTGTTGATTTCTTCTTGGTGGGTGTCTGCCCCACTTAGTCACCTTATCTTTCCCTATATAAAAATTGTCACTAAACATGAAATTCTCATTTACGAATTTTCTTCCAACATAGGTTGTTCGCCAGCTACAGATTGCTCTCCAAGTACGGTTCCATCAGCACGTCCGTCTGTCTCGGGCTGATCAGTATCCGTATTATGTTCACTGTTCACGTTCACAGTCCGAGTCACTGTTTTCGCCCTCGAGTTGATCACCACGAATTTCAATATACCAAGATAAAATGTCATGACTTGAAGCCACCGTCAGATTACTACAATAAGTTGCAAAGAACTATTTCAACTATGAAACAACACACAACAATAGCGAAACTATAACACACGCAGAAATTAGCGCCAAAGTGACTGGTAGCGCGTGAAGCAAAATGCTCACTGTTGACGGTCGCTGATAATTTCTCCCTCCCTGTCTCTTCTCAAGGTCACAGATGTACATTTCATTGCATCCATCCTTCTCTAAAAACTGCTGTGCGAAGGTACATCAGGACTCAAGTTCAAAATTACATGCTGTGTAAAAGAGCAGATGATTTTCAATGATCGTGAGCAATTTGCTCATACAACGACCACTGGCAGGTTAATGATTTTTATTCCCTTTGTAAAATTTTATGTTACAGTATATCTTGAGAATTTTATATATATATAGGTTCTTCAGCCTGCCAAAACTAATTTTGAGTAATGCATTTATAAATTACCTGAAAAAGAAAACATGGTAACAGTATTATCATTGAAAAGAGAAGAAGAAAAAAGATTTGGTGAAGTTATTTCCTTTTTTTTTTCTTTTTTGCAATTATTGTTATAAAAAGAGCTGTCTTTCTTGAAACTGTAACAAATTATCATTGATTGTCAAATTGTGTGGGATATTATTTCCCTTGTTTAACTACTGTAACTCAGGTATTTCTAGTTTTTGTAATTTGTTCTGCTAATTTGAGAATATATTACTGCCTATAATATTATGATATTTGTGATTATTTACCCTTGCCTCTTCCCTCCTCTCACTCCTCTAAGCTGCCCAGTATAATGTGTATGAGTTAGTAGTGCGTATTATGCCTTCCAAAGCACTTTTTATCTTTTTGAATTCTGCCTGTGGTTTGGTGATCATATGGGCCCGTGACCACTAAGCCATCGGCACATCAGCTTGATTCTGTCCTTCCTTCCACTAGCCCTATTTTATTTCTACGGTGAGCTTGCTGAAACACCTTGCTTGTGTACTGATGGTCCTTTGCATGGTTGCCAATTTAGCCACTATATGGCTAGATCTGGCCATTTCTAGCCATATTTACTCTGGATGTTTTAATATATCTAGTTTTGGCATTTTGTGAAATAATTCCTACATATAAATGATAACAGTAAGTGAATATCTCTGTTTTATAATTAATAACCCCCAAAATTTCCAATTTGACTTTTCTTACATATTTGACTCCCTTGTCTGCATAGCATAGGCTACCTTGGTTTATTGAGAATGAATGAAAAATTCCTATTTGTCACATGACACCAAGAGAAACATAAGAGAAATATAAGATTTAAAAAAAGATTGAAATTTAAAATTGGCCACCTAACAACTTCAAAATCCTCCAAAAACTGTCACTACTCAATGTGAATGAAGTCTTGAAATCAGTTTAAAGAGCCTGTCACAGAGTTAGCTATAGGGAAATCAGTGGAATATAAGTTCTGCATAAATAGGTCTTCCACGACTGCATTCTGGCTAGAATTCAATCAGTATAATTATGTTGGAGCAGAAAATCCTTATTTAGAATTGGTCTTGTTAGCTCTTTCGGCCGTAACTTTGCCTTATTCAAATACAGAAGTCGAGCATGTGTTCAGCCAGGTTATCCATCATGGGAAGAAAGAAAAATGAAAAGATAAGAGTTTGGACAAAGGAAAAAGCTGTATGGAAAAATGTTTTCATATAAGGTCCTGATGGAAGTTCTTACATTTGTTGGAGCAAGTGCAGCCTACATGTATCAGAAAAATCAAGTGATACCACAAGTGCTTCTGGAAGGGGTGCTGTTGAGGACAGATGATTATGTATATTTTTGCTGAGTGAGTGAAACAAATTGTACATTTATATATTTTTCTCCTTCTCCCACACCTGCTACACTTGAAAAGAGAGAGAGAGGGAGAGACTGTGGACTGAAGTAAGCCTTCTAGTTCTAGTTATGTGTGATGTTATCCATTTTACCCTATTACTTTTCAACAAGCCCCATTTTTCACTATGATAGGACAAATCTGTTTATAATAAGAAATAACTTACCTTCATAATGTGATCATTTCTTGCAGAGTTTCCAAACCCAGGGTGACAGTATCTTGCTCCTTTTAGAGTCGATAGTGTGATATTCTTTTCCACCACAACTCCCATTCTCAGTTTATACGTCGGCAGACCTTCCAAAAGAATACACATAATTTAACAGACAATTTCTTGAAAACTAATAGAACTGTTATAAGAAGGCAAATTTTGTGAGTCACACAAAATGAGTGGGGATGTATAGCAATGCATTACTGGAGTAACATATGTACATTTTTAATATGTCACTCATACCTTCAACAAGCCAATCTCTCTAAGTTTTTGAGAAGGGTGAACCTGGCACCTTCAATATCTCATCCTCCGAATTAAGATTGCTGTTCCATAAAAGATTACCAAGAATCATTAAATATCAATCCCAGCCTTCATCCTCTACACCAAACCTCACTTCTTTCAATTTCCATTACTGTGCTTGTGTCAACGGCCGTAGCCATGTTGAAACACCGGATCCCGTGAGATCTCTGAAGTTAAGCAACATTGGGCGTGGTCAGGAGTTGGATGGGTTGCCACGCGCTGTTGGTGGGGGGTAAGGGAATGGAGGAGCGGAAAGGAACTGGCCACCCTACCGCACGTAAACTCCGGCTCAGGAACACCTCTGTGGAGGTTCGGAACTGCCTTCGGGCAGAATAACCCTTACCTTACTGTGCTTGTCTTGGTGCCAAGTCAGTTTCTTGTCATCCATTTCCCACGAGTAACTTCACTATCTAAGTCAACTGTATGCATGGCTTCATTTGTATGCTCAAACCTAAATTATAAATGTATCCTCAAAACTAAACACCAAAATCAAGAATACCTCATGCAACCAAGGTATTATGTGTAGGTAGATTTTATGATGATGCTTGTTTAAAGGTAAGTATTACAGCCACTAAAATTTACCACTGACCTGCATACCCTATCAACTGTTCACCTAGTCTTTTCTTAAATGATTTCAAAGAATATTATTCCAGTCCATAATTCCTCTTCCAATAAATAAATACCTGCCACAATTTAGCCTTTTGAATTCCAACTTTATCTTCATATATGTAACCTGTTGCGCAGAAAGGTATACAAAGTTGTCAATGAAAATTTTACAGCAGAGCTGAATAAAAGTGTCTAGAGTGTAAAAATTGCAATTCTATGTTTTGACTTCTTGCACTACCTATAGGTCTTCTTAACAAACTAAGTTATGCAGCAGTTCAAGTCTTCACCACTCGATGTCATGAAAATTTGGTACAATTAGTAAGAAAATTAGTGCAAGCTGTAACTGCATTTTTCTCAAAATACAATTTTCTTAATAGCAACAGCAAGCAATTAATATCTTCTAAAGCATGAATTCTTTTTTGAAATGCTCGGTATCTAATGCCAATTTTAGAACCATAAAAACCTTAAAAGTGAAAAATCTGACTTTAGGTCTCTTTCCACACACAGGTCACATATTATGATCTTTCCTACTTTTAAGAACTCCATTCAAGCTTATTCGTCTAGTAGTATCATTCCCACCATGTCTCCATTGACAGCTTGGAACATACTACTTAGACAAGCAGCTCATCCCCTTACTCCCAATTCATCCAAGCCCAAAGATTATAACATTTTCATAACACTATTCACTCATCAGAAATCACCCGGGAAAAATTGTGCTTATTTCCTTTGGATCTTTTCCACGTCTCAAATCAAGTAATCCTGGTGATCGTCCCATACATCAGAACCATACTTTAATTGTGATCTTACTAGTAACACGCCCTCTCCTGTACATCCTGCCAGGCTGAGTAGCTCAGGTGGTAAAGCACTCTCCTCCTGAGATCAAAATGGTAGGTTCGAACCCATCTCAGTCCTGCGGTATTTGAAGGTGCTCAAATACGCTAGCCTTGTGTCAGTAGATTTACCAGCATGTAAAATAACTCCTGCGGGACAAAATTCCCACACACTGGCGTCTCCGGAAACAATTAGTCTCCTTAACGTCTGACTATAAGACCATTTCAGCTGACTATCAGGCTATCTTGAGAAAGTTTGCATCTAGTAGCTGAAATTCTGACATCTCATCAACTAAGGTGCGAGGAAGAAGACTACTTGCTATCAGATACTAGCCACAGAAGCCTTAAGCAGTCTGGATAAAATAAAAATTTGATAACATCACACTCTTTCAGTCAACACATTGCATAACCAATCATTAACATTTATCCCAGGTAACTAATATCAATGGAAGCACTCATTTCTTTTCATTTTAACCAGATGTTCTCAAGTTTCCTCACTTGCCTCCTATGTGATTTTTCAAGTGATAATTCCATACTGCATTAACTAGAACTCAAAATTTGGTTGTCAGGTGATTTACAAGCACAGTCATATTCACAGATCTATCATATTTCTCAAACCTTTTGCAAGGGGGTAGGGAGGGGAGGGGGAACACACATTATATCAACTCATGAAACACATTGTTGGTTAAAATCTCAAGTACCTTAGAGAAATTTGTATATTTATTTATTTATTCCATTCTTGGATAAAAATAATATATATGCAAGTGCTAAATAGAGAATCAGCTTGCAAATTACTTTATCATCATTAATAGGATTTACAGAGGTTTGCAGACTGAATGCTGAAAGGCATAACAGTCTACAATGTAGACATATGTACCATTACTAAGAAAAGCTCTTTAAATTTCATTAGAACTTCAATCACTGCACTTAGGCATGAACAAGGACTACAAGAAAATAGTCAAAAAGCCCTTTATTAATTATAACAATTATAGCAGTATAATTTCATCCAGAAAATTGAAGTCACATAAAAGGAATCTTTGTAAAGAAATGAGAAAGACAGAAACCTTATTGTAATAAAAGAGGGAAGGAAATATTTGAGTAGTTTGAAAGCAACAAGCTTGACTGAAGATGAGGAAGATTCAAACGAGGACATGTGGGCACCATTCCAACAGTCTTAGCTCACTTTGGTGGGATCCATATTAATAAAGTCATCCAAGTTGTGAGGGTTTGCTGCAGAAGTGATAGGAGGATAGTCAGGAGGTGGTTTGATCCAAGAGCCGTCAGAACGTTTCATGTGGCGCCTGTCTGATGCAAAATGTTGGAGAAACAGAGATGCTGAAATTACACGGAAATACCTGAAATACTCTGGTTTCAAAATGTGGTCAGTGCGGAACGTTTCTGTAACATACTTGTGGAGGTAAGTAGGGTATGGTAGTTCGGAGTCAAGATCATACACCAAACATCTGTCATCGGGTGTGTACAGGAACAGCTCATGATAGTCCCAAATGACTAACTTCTCTTCTTCCTTGCCAGCCTTTTGTCTCCATAGAGGCACTGTGCGACTATCATTGGATACAAATACAACATAGCAGTGCTGCAACTCTCCAGAATGTCTTGTGCTGATGTCCTGGCATAATTTCCACACATTTTCTTCACAGTAAGCAGGCGTATATTTACAATCTGATCTTTGTGAGAATAGATTTAGGATGGGTTTTTTCGTTGTGTTGGTAACAACTCCAGTATCTTGCCTTTGAATTTTGCTTGGATGTGACACCGATGCCATGGTTTAATGATTTATTGGGAAAAAAGTATCAGTACTAAGTCACGGTTCCAACAAATGAATCAACAAACACTATTCACATCACCATGCCATTTTATAGGAGGGTAAACAGAAACGTGATCTTTTTGCACAGACACTTCTCAAAACATTCCAACATATTGATGCAGCACGGGCACGTCCTACATCTACCGGCTTTTAAAACGCCAGCTATATCTTGCTGGAATCCTGCAATATGTTATTGTAAATCTACAGTGTAATTATTTCAAAACCATCCATCTCCTCATGCACATTGCTAAATGCGAAGGAATGAGCATAGTCCAGACAAGAGATTAATTAAGCACAATCTGAAGAACACATCACTGAATAATTGTTGATACTTTACACATACCTATAAACAATACTGAACATTATGTCCTTTTGTGCATATGTTTTCTTGTATATTTTGCTAAAAATTTGTATCCATGGTGAAGTCATACTATCTTGAGGTTAACCAAATGACATAAAATGCTCATGTACACATAATCTTCTAAGGTTATTTACAAATACAATCTGTAAAGAACCAAATCAAGGTACCTTAGCACAACATTTCTTAACCTTTTCTGCAGGTGGCAACCACTCTTGTAAACTAAAATGTTCCATGGATCACCTTACTCTTGCATTGCTTGGAAACAATTTTATCACACTTTGTGAGATATACAGTATGTTAATCAGGTAATACATCAACATTTTTAAAACTGTATTACTTACAATTCCCTTCATTTTTTAGTAAGATTAATATCTTTTTTAATAACTGGAGACTATCAATTAATATTTTGGAATAGAATTTGCATCATCTCTACTTCAACAGAAAAAAAAAAAAAAAAGTTATTCAAACAGTGTGGGCACTTACCTCAACCCCATGAACCTGGGTCTAATATTTGGGTAGCCAGGTTCTGCCTGTCACAAGCCACGACAAGGGGTGAGTGATAGAGGAGTAACACCTATCAAAAAACTTGGTCCAGTTGGCTCAGATTGCAGAAGATGGTCAAAGGTTTGGACAATGGAAGATGACTTACCATCTCAAGAGCAGAAAAAATGGAAGACCTAGTATCACCTAGCAGCTTCAAAATCCATTTGTACTCTACAATACCTGGCAGTATATACACAATGTACTAGCTGGCAAAAGATGGTTTAAAGGAGGGAGTAAAGGGAATGTGACAGAACAATAAAAGTTAAAATAGCACGAAATGGAAAGAACAATGAGACAGTGCAAGTGTATGTTCCAAAGGCAGGCTATACATCACAAGAAAAAGAAGACTTTGAAGAAGAAATGCAGAAGCAGCTGGGAGGAAAAAAAAAACATTATAGTAATCAGAGATTTGAATGCACCACTGGCAAAGAAAGGCAAGGGTATGAAAATGTGCTTAGAAAAGAGGGTTGAGGGAGTCAAAATGAGGAAGGTGAAAATTTGCTGGATTTCTGCAAAAGGAATGGTTTGTTGTTTGGAAACTCTTGGTTCAAAAAGAAAGAGAGCTATAAAATAATCTGGTACAGTAGCAGTAGAGACTGGTCTAGAAAGTCAGTGGTGGACTACTGGTATATGCTCTTTGACAGAGAAATGAAAACGGGCATTACGGTCATTAAAGTAATACCATCCGAAGCCCTGGACAGTAGGCATCAACTGCTGGTAATGAATATGAGAGAGTCTAAGGACAAGATGGGAGACAGAAAATGAAGAGAGATAAATAAAAGTATATAAGCTGAAAGAGGAGGAAACTAGGGAAGAGTATATTAAAATAGTGAAGGAAAACATGCAACAGATGAACCATAAATGGAATAAGAGGAGTTAAAACAGAAGTAGTATGTGGAAGGACTAGTATGAGGAAAAAAAGATGGAAGGAAATCCCATGGTGGAATGATTGAATGAAAGATATGGTGCATAAGATGAATAGTGCCTTTAGGACATCATCATTATCTTGCACAGCTTCCAGCCTATTGCTGGGTCTGTTTAGAATATAAACATCTTCATCATCTTCTGCCTTCCCACCATCTCTGTCATCACTTTAGTCCAGTCCTCCCCTGTTTTTTTCACGTACTCCTCTACTACTTTCAGCCATCTGTCCCTTGGTTTTCCTCTGGGTCACCTGCATTTCTTTATCATTTCTTCTATTTTCCAGTAATAAGCTGCCTAGGTACTTGAAGCTAATCACCTTCCTCAGCTGTCCCCCACCAACTGCTACTCCAGTTGTTGGATCTGTCCTTCTTCCTGGTTTCAAGTACTATCTCAATTCTTTACCTTAAATGTTATGCTCGTACTATTCCATCCTATGTATCCAACTGCTCCTGAACTTCCTCCTGCTTATTTCCCCACACCATCAAATCTTCTGCAAACACCATTGCTTTCATCTTTTCTTCCCCAATTTCCTCTACCACTCTCATCGTTATATCATCCCTGACTGCAAAGAAAAGTAAAGGTGAGAGTGCACTTCCTTGTTTCCAGCCATTCTTCTGTTCTAGCCAATCTGTTTTCTCTCCTCCTACTTTCAGACAAATGACACTCCCTTGATACATCTCCTTACCCTCCTATAACCTGTTTCCCAACTCCTGTATTTTCTAGGACCTTTGATATCTTACTTCTACACACACTATCATAGGCCTTTTCATTATCCATGAAGGTCATCAGCGTTCTTTTCAACTTTCATAATGCTGTTCTTGTAGCTGTCTTACTGCAAAGTAAGACCTACTGTGGATCTTTCTGGTCTGGAGACCTACTGTTGGTCCCTCAGACCTCCTCCTACTTTAGCTCTAGTCTGTCCCTCCAGAATCTTTTCACAATGATACATTACAGTAACTCCCCAATAGATTTTTACACTCCCTTCTACTACCTTTTCTGAAGACAGGTACAATTATTCCCTTCCTCTAGTCTCCTGGTGTCTTCTCCTTCCATACAGCTTGGACGGACGGACGGGACGGGACGGGATGGATAACAATACATTTTATACTGCACTCTGCCAAAACCTGGCTGCTCAATAAGGAAGACATCAAGGGGCTGGAATTTTCTGATAAATGATGTTAGTGTCGAATGGAGAAAGTAAGTTGGACGAGAAAGTTGAACAAAGCTGAGTTATTAGGTACTGTATAGGAGTCAGATTTAACGTGACAGTTCATGCGGACAGGCCAAAGGCTTCACTATGGCAGTTTGATGCTGAAGTAATTGAAGGCAAAATATCTGGCAACAGCCCCCAAAGAAGACCAAGAAAGAACTTTATGAAGACATTCTGTGAGAATGCCGACTGTTAAGCTATGAAGATTTGAAATGTTTGCAAACACCACCAGTCGCAAGACTGAATACCTCACAATAACAAACAACACGTTCACGTTCTGCCATACCAAGATCCATTCTTTCTGCAATCACTATAGTTCTGAGTTGGCTGTCACTTTTCAAGAATCCCGTAGGTCCTTCACAGATATCATAGTGGTCTGAGGGCACAAAAAGTCTCTGCTCTACTCTTCACCCCAACAAGCACTTCCATACTTCATACCACTGCCCTTCTCCCATGACATTACAAGGGGTTGGAATTATGGAAGAACCAGATGGGAATACCTGGTTTTGGCCCTAAGCTCCTCTTCAAGAATTTAAGGAAATAAGTCAAGTCAAAGCAAAGCCATCTTCGTACAGACCATCAAGGCCTTTGGAAGAGAGGAAGGTAAAGGCACTAAGTGAAATGGAGTGGTTAGCTCTATGCATGGCTGTCTTTGCCCCCCAGAAATTAACCTGGTACTCATTTTGACATAGGCTGAGTTTACCTCAGAGACCTGTGCACTCCAGAAGTGGAAATCTCATTTCTTTTGACTTCCTGATGGGGAATCGAACCCACATCTATCCGGGTGAACCAAGCTCCCCTTCACTACCTCTGCTAGTCAGCCCCTCCTAAGTCAAGTAGGTACAGTATGTATTTCTCTAAAAATTGAGCTATTTGACCTATGCGGTGCAAATCGTGTACTGTACCTGTAAGCTTGAATTTGAGAAATGGTGACTAAGCCCAGAGATAAGGAATCAAGTGACATCAACTCAGTCTCTCAGGGTTTTTATTACAAGTTCAAAATATAATTGCACTCGGTCATTCAAGGAACTACTGCTTCTCTGTGACCAGTGCTCTGTCATCTGGCTCTCTCACAGATACAACAGCGCATTAAATCGAAGAATGCTCAGTTAATCAGTCATTAGTCCTTGCCTCCTTTCCCTCCAACATCACTAGCCTCCGAAGGATCAACACAAGTTCCATTCTGAATTTGTCCTATTCTTCTTATATCTGTCACAGTCACAAATTCTTCTCTAAAATTCAATTTGTCCTGTTGGTAATACGAGACTCAAATGATGACACTACTCAGGCCACTGACGTGCCCACTGCTCACCCCGCTATCTACCAACAGCGATAAACAAATATTAGCACCTCTATGCCCAAGTGCAATTGTATTTTGAATATGTAATACTAAGAGAATTTCAAGGATTCTACATTATATTTTGAATTTTTAGTCTATCTAGCCCATAAAAGAATTTTTAAAAGAGGCTCAGTACGTGTTATCTATGCAAGATCTAAAGAGAACAAGAACATTTTAAAATGGAAAACAAGAAACCATCTATCAATTGTAAACCTCACTTAAGGTAAGCTCCCCCTGTGGATCAGTGATAGTGTCAACCTGATCCCAAGGTCGCTGGTTCAAACTCGGCAAAGGTAGTCTGATTTTTTGAAACGGCCGAGTGAACCTCAGGGTCATGTGCACTCTAGAAGTGGAAATCTTGTCCATTCAACATTCCATGTTGTGCAATATCAGCATGTAAAAGATCTCCGGTGTTGCATTTGAAGTTTACCCAAAAAATTTAAAACACAGCCTTAGATTGTCCTACAGAGAAATCCAGTTGACACTGCCATCTGGTAGAGTAAAACAGAATGTTAAAATTGACATGCAGGTAGCCTAATCATCAACATCCACCTTTCCCCTTATCCAGCTCCTGCTGGGTCGGGGCATTCATGGCACTTTTCCACCTTCCTCTCTCCTTCCACCATTTTGTCCCAGTCCAGGTTACTTCTTCTTGCACTCCTCTTTATCGAATCAATCCACCTTGTTCTATATCTCCGTCCTACTCTCTTTCTCTCAAACTTCATCTCCATCATCTGTTTTGGTAATCTTTCCTCCTCCATCCTCTTTACATGTCCAAACCATCATAGTTTACTCCCATCAATTCCTTCATTCGGGTTTTCCATTCCGACCTCTTTGCTCACATCTTTGTTTCTCTTCTGTCTTTCCTATCATACTTTTTAGATATTTCATTTCTCTGGCTTGAATTATACTCTCCTCCTTACTTGTCACAGTCCAGTTCACAGCTGTGCAGGTCAATATCGGTGCATAATTAATTTTGTACATGATCTCTTTTACACTTCCTTATTCCAGACAAAGTTTCTTACACTCCGGTAGAATACATGGCCCCGTTGCATTCTACATTAATTCACTCCCTAGGTGTCCGGCTCCATGGCTAAATGGTTAGTGTGCTGTCCTTTGGTCACAAGGGTCCCGGGTTCGATTTCCGGCAGGGTTGGGAATTTTAACCATAAATGGTTAATTCCGCTGGGTGTACGTGTCATCTTCACCATCATTTCATCCTCCTCATGATGCGCAGGTCGCCTATGGGAATCAAATCAAAAGACCTGCATCTGGCGAGCCAAACTTGTCCTCGGACACTCCCGGCACTAAATACCATATGCCATTTCATTTCTTACTCCCTAGGAATTTGAAACTGTCAACACTTTCAAGGTTTATACTCTAATTTTCACAATGCCTTTCCCTTGTCTTTCTCCTCTTGATATCACTGTGGTCTTGCTTTGCTCTGTGCAGATTTTCATACCATACTTTTCAATTTTCTTGTTCAATGCATCAAGTTGTTCTTGAACTTTTTTGCTGTCCATTCCCCAGACCACAATATCATCTGTGAATAGTAATAATTTCATCTCCCTATTCCTACATGCTTCCTTTGTCTCCTTTACAATTTCGTCCATAACCATATAACGGACTCAGCTTTCCACCACCAGCGAACTTCATACTTTGGGGATCTCCATCTGCATCAACTGTGGAAATTATACTATTTGCATCCCACTGTGTGCTCTACTTTGAACTGTATTGTATGCTATCCCACCCACTACTGTGTTGTACGACATAAAGAACCTCGCTTTTTGCCTCTTGAACTATTTGGATATTTCTCTCATCTGTTCTACGTTCCAAATCACCTGACTCTCGTTCTCAATCTTTTTGCTGACGCAACCTTCCTCATGCATCACACCTTTGTCTTGTGTTTAAGTGGACGCCTATAAATCTCGAAGCTGTATCTCGTACCTCTTTCATCGTCGTGTGCTACCATTGATGGAGACATCACTCTACCTTCCTTCCAGCTAAGGTAGGACTTTATCCTGAAATTCTGTATGTTTATTTCATTGCGGACAGTCACTATCGGTCACTATGGACTCTTTAAGTTAAAAATAAATAAATAAATCAATCAATCAATCAATCAATCAATCAATCAATCAATCAATCAATTTATTGTTAAACTTATTTCATTCTCCCTTTACAGGAGTGGGCTGTCAGCACTACGAAGAGCTCTTAGGCTATTGATATATGGTTTTATTTACATTTGTTACACTTTTGTGGGTGCTGTGTGATATATCACACATTTTCAAACTTGTAAGACATAAAAAAGTAGAAATACATAAATAAAGCATTTTTCTTGCTATTTAGCATTATGTGGATGAAAGTTCTTTTATGTTGCTAATTTAAATTGTCTTGGAGAATGTTTCACATACGAAGTGTGTGTATATATAAGTTATGACCATACACGAATTATATTTATAATTAAGCATGAACATATTGCTTACAAAAATATTGTATTGAAACTGTCTCATGATGCATCTAATGATCAACCTCAACAGATGGGGAGACTAAGAATAAAACAGTCTCTATATAAAGGCTGTAGTCAACATGCACACATTCTACTGGGATATTACAATATATATATATATATATATATATATATACACACTCAAGTTCAAACAATAATAATAATTGTACCGGGCGGTACACCTCTACACCGTTTATTTAAAAGTTGCGCCAGTTGAAACTCCTCTTCTGGAGGAAGGTTGAACTTTATCTACTCTATTAATTCTCTACTTTCTCAGAAGATGTCACCACGTGGAAAATTTTGAGTTTTTGAACTGTGTCACTTTTGATGTGTTTTTGTTTCGCTTGAAGTAAGAAGTGTGAACTTTCTCTTCTAGAGGACACTACTGAAGATCAACAATAGCGCACCCTAGTGCGGAGTCAAAGAACTATTTTGTTGGAGAAAATTTTATTTCAAAAGTTTGTTTCTTGTTAAATTTCTTTCTGTTATTGTTTAAGTTGGCTGTATACCCCTCTTTTTCCCCTTGTTTTAGATTTATCCAATCCCGAATTTCTTTTAGTAATTTCTGACCAATCTGGTGTATCTTCCCCCAACTTGTATCTGTTGCGGGGTCCTATCCAATAAAAACATTGTGGGCGGGTGTTTTCATTCCCCTAACGCCTAGAAACTTCCGCGAGAGTATATAAACTGCTGATTTTAGGGTCTCCGGGCCACTTCTGTTCCATCTTTCAGTGTATTAAGTACATAGCAGGAGGCGGGAAGCGCCTCTTTCCTCGGCGGCGGTCAACAATAAGGTAATGGCCGATTAATAAATTCTTTCTTTTCTTGTTCAGCAGTTTAACTTTCGGGGCGGGTTCTAAGCGTTCAACCATGTAACCGTTTCCTAAAATGTAAAAACAACTGGTATCTATTCTATTTTAAAACGACATATCGGGATAGAGAGTGCTTAACCCTCTCGAGCTCCCACTCACATCGTCTTGAGGTGAACTTATTCTCTCATCCAATTCTTCCGTAATGTAATGTAAATTGCTATTAAGTCACCTCTGTAGTATGGGATTAGCCCTTGTAATAACGGCCTAGTGCCAAAGTAGGTTTTAAAATCAAAGTGTATTAGGAGTGCAAGTTCGCCTCCTCTCAAATTGTTTTAGAGGTCATTCAATTAACCTGCTTTTCATTTAATAGACCTCAGTAGATTGGGTATTTTACCCCTGTGTTTATGTCCGTTGAGGACAACTTGAAGGTGGAGTTTGGTGTGGCCTAGGAGAGGCTTAAATTAAAGAGTGTGTGGCTCTTTTGGAAACGGAGTGTTGTATGCCTCGAGGAGGCTTTACTGTGTAATTTGGAGCAAGTGCTCCAGGGTTTGATTGGGGTCTTCTGCCCCTTTGTTAAAATTTGTATATCGGAAAGTTGGGCTAGTTGCTCAAAAATTGTGAACTCAGGGCTCGAAGCCCAAACTCTGTAATCCCTGTAATTGTACATTTCATATTGTGTTTCGGCTACTAATTACCTGTTCTTTGTTATTACTTAATATTGAAAAGGAAATATAACCTTGTTAACTTTTACATTAACTTTGATTCCGTAGTTTGAGACCCATTCACGCCCGCACCTTCTTACACCTCTACCTACCACCAAAACTCGGTAACAATAATAATATTCTCCATCTGGCTTATATCTAACAAAACAGAGTATTGTATTACTTATTATTCTGTAGTGGTTGTCATCATGAAAGAAGGTAAAAAAAAAAAGTCAAGAATCTATATATATTAAGAGTTTTGTCTGTACATTGCTCAGAATTTAAAAAGGATGGTATTTCAGTATCAGTCATGCCCACAGTAACAAGGTAATGCCCTTTTTACTTTTCCATGATTTCTGTCTGTATGTCTGCCTGCCTGCCTGTATGTATGTACACGCATCACGAGAAAACGGCGGAAGAGAATTTAATGAAAACTGGTATACAAAGTCGGGTAATAAGTCACTACAATCTAGGCCATAAATAATTTTATTCATGCTGGCTGAAATGGTAGTTTAGGCGAAGGCTTAAAATGTAATTCTCAAATATTTATTTTAATAGTGGTCATATCTTAATAAAAATTGGTGTACAAAGTCTGGGAATAAGTCGCTATAATCTAGGCCTTAAATCATTTTATTCACGTTGAACGAAATGGTAGTTTAGTGGTAGGCCTAAAATTTAATTCTCAAATAATTATGTTATTAGTGGTCGTATCGATAAATACTACATAACTAAAGTTATATAGTATTATATTTCGGATAATTTATGTCTCATACATTGTTACCATACCGGCTATCAGAGATACCTGTGAATTTGGATTTTTGTTACTAAGTCCTTATCAGCGCCGAGTCACGAGAAAATGGGTAGACAGGATTTAATGAAAATCGGCATGTTAAGTCGGAGAATAAGGAACTACAGTCTACACTCTAAATAATTTTATAAGACGCCCTAAAATCACAGAGCCGAAAGAAAACTAAATGTGAAGGCCTACAATATAGAACGCTCATAAAAATGATCAACAATAACATTACATTGACCACTGTTTGTTGTGATGTGCTTTGTCTTCTGTTGCCACTCATCTCCGATAAATAGGATTACTGCTGCGTACCTAGTATTTTTTTTAATATGCCTTACGTCACACTGACACAGTTAGGTCTTATGGCGATGATGGGATAGGAAAGGGCTATGAGTGTGAATAACTGGCCTTGGCCTTAATTAAGGTATAGCCCCAGAATTTGCCTGGAGTGAAAATGGGAATCCACGGAATAACACCTTCAAGACTGCCGACATTGGGATTCGAATCCACTATCTCCCGGATGCAAGCTCACAGCTGCGCACCCCTAACCACATGGCCAACTCGCCCAGTCGTACGAGTGTAACAGTCTGCCTAAATATTGGCAGGAAGTAGCTGGGGAGTTAGGTAACTTTCTTCTTTAGCATGACATTCCTCTGTTTCATCAATTTTCCGATACTACTGGTACGTAACACAACGGTTCATCATAGCATTCGAGCTATTCAATCCCTACTCTTAGGCACTGACTGGAATGAGAAGTGTGCATATTTAACAGAATAATGGCAGAGAAGTGTTCACGGCTGTCTGTGGCCTGGTCATTCCAGCTCTGGAACTTTGGACTGTTAGATCAACACCACAGTACTGTACAAGTAATAAATCTCACTGTAGACTGTACTGGACACATATTATATGTTTTATATTTACATTTGATATATTTTATTTTATATGTTTTCACAATAGTTTTAAGCCTATTTGATTTTCTATTATGTAAATGTCGAATCTTAGGGTACCATATATTTTAAGGACACTAGGTTCGGGGCTCTGACCTAACTTTAGGCTAAGATTTATTTTCGGCTGATGATGCTTACGACAGTTAAGCGAAACATGTCCCAACTTACAACACCAGTTGTAATGTTTATATCCTAAATATAAGGAAAGATAAGTATTGGAAATGTGGTGTAAATTATTATTCTTATTTTAATGTTCATAACTGTAGTACTGTTCGTTAAAAGTGAGAAAATGTGCAGTTTTTAATTTGATCGAGTATTTTATATGATAAAATTGCTTTTAATCGCTACATTCCTACTGACGTTTTTGCAATGACCTATATCGACTTCAGTTAGGAAAACCATAAAGTCAGTTTTTCTGAGAATCCCGTAGTGAAGCACGGGTACATCAGCTAGTCATGTCAATAAACATAGCCATGTTGACATAGTGTGTAGTACATAGTTGGCAATTGCAATACATGGCGGTGGTATCACAGTAAGGTTTGTTGTCATGAATAGCCAGCAAACCAAGATGAAAATATGAAAATCATGCCCAGGAATGTGCTTTAACCTTTTCACTGCTGAGTTTTGATGACTAGGCGAGCCCTCTGACCCGTTTTTTTTTTTTTTTTTTTTTTTTTTTTTTAACTAAGTGAGATTATATTTTACACCATATTTTCACAGCCGGATGCCCTTTCTGATGCAAACCTCAGTTGAGAAGATAATGAATATGAAATGAATGATGGTGAATAAAAATGGGTAAGGAAGTGGAAAGAATCAGCTGTGGCTAATGAATAGGAACTGTCCCAGATTTGCTTGGGAGTAAAAAAGGGAAACCACACCCAAAAAAAAAATCTCAGGACAACTGACGGTGGGGTTCGAACCCACTTCCCTGCCGAGTGCAGAGCTTGGCTCCATAGCCGTAGCATGTTAATACATGCGGCTACTCCGTTCGGTGATATTATTACTGAAATATAACATAAAATTGTTGATCCAAGAACTGGTATTATAAAAATCATTGACATTTGGGAAAAATAGAATTTACAGTATCTGAGGAGGGGGTGACAATTCAGTATCGCCACTTAGATATTCTCCATCATCATTATCAAAATATAGCTCTATTTATGAGGGAACATTCAATTTCGTCGTCAACAAGAGATGTATACTTCAAAACACCATGATGGCTACATGTTAGCGGGAAAGATTTTCCACTCCAATGAAACTGAAATAACACCAGATCGCTTTCAAAACATGCAAAATGGAGTGGTATACCTGCTGTACAGAACTTCTTTGAGCATTTCCGCAGAATCTCAAAGCATGACACTATGTCACATTCATTTGTGAGATTGCTGAAGTACACACTGCACCAAAACGTATATATACAGGTTTGGCAGTGAATGGGTTAAATCTACTATTGCTAAAATGTTTTCATTCCTGCCCTGAAGGGGGAGGCCGGCCTCTTAGATGGTGACACCATCTCTCAGGCCAGGAGATTTGCGGAGAAGGTGAGTAAACTTATAATACCAATATAAATAGTCCATTATTGGACATTATGAATTTTCCAGCTAACTCATTCCTGGTTGCCAGCGTTTTGCCCCCCATGTGCTAGGTTGGGCTCATCAGTTGGTGCCTAGCACACCTACCAAGACACATGGCTAGTGCATACCATGGAGGTGTGCTAGGCACCAACTGATGAGCCCAACCTAGCACACGGGGGTGAAACGCTGGCAACCAGGAATGAGTTAGCTGGAAAATTTATACTGTCCAATAATGGACCATTTATATTGGTATTATAAATTTACTCATTTGGGACAAATATTTCAGATTCCCTATGGGAATCAACATCTATATCATCTGATGGCCAACCAGGCATCAATTTTTGGTAGAGAGACAAAGTCTCTCATAGTGCATTGGCACTGCCGTTGGCTTCAAGTAGCCTATGCAGTGGCCTCCACGGTATGCACTAGCCATATGTCTTGGTAGGTGTGCTAGGCACCAACTGATGAGCCCAACCCAGCACATGGGGGCGAAACGCTGGCAACCAGGAATGAGTTAGCTGGAAAATTTATAATGCCCAATAATTGACCATTTATACTGGTATTATCAATTTACTTATTCGGGACAAATATTTCAGATTCCCTATGGGAATCAACATCTATATCATACCAATGAGGAGTCAGCCAATTTGTTTTGTTGGAGTCGGCGAGGTAACTGAAGTATAGCTGGTGAGCCACCCAACCAAGAAAAAATTGAGTATGAAGGAGTAGCTGCTGCTAACTGAGCTGTTCCACTTGGAGATGTCGTGGAAGGGATGCACTTTAAATTTCTCTCCTGTCTTCAATTTAACTTATCTTGTTCTATAATCATGCATGAGTATCTTCCATTTTGGATCATGCTTCCTTTATGTCAATATTCTTTCTTGGAGACTGGGATAGCACAAAATACGAACTTGATTTTCTGTCAGCAAATCGTGTGAAAAATATTCCACTAGGGAACAAACTTTACTGTGCCACACTTGAAAACTGTCCTACGAGGTCACCGAGTCGTTGAATAGATGCTTTCAATACTCCAATACTCTGTTTTGGTTTACTCAGTGATGTGTCAATTTCTTTATTGTCTGCTTAAATTACGAGCAGGACTCAGATTTTTTGTAAATTTCAATACTTATAGCTCATGGCTTATGGTTCTTGTTTGTGGGTTACAGTAGTCACGTCCTAGTTCGTGAACCATGGCCAACGGCTGATTGGATGGAGTGGGCATCTCGGACATGTTCTGAGTCATGGCCCTCCTTGTGCTCAGGCGGCTAGGACTATACAATTCACCGGTGGTCCATAACCCATTAGAGGAGAGATCCTCACTTGGACTATGTGCAAGTAGGGTAGCATCCTGCTTCATGAATTTACCAAGCTCAGAACACTTTAAGAAAGCCTCGGACCTATGGGAGTAAGCGAGTCCCACTCCCATTTGACAGGCGAGGGACTCCTTGGAAACAACTTGGCGGACGAAATGGAATTCGATAGGGAGCTATCGAAATTAATGGGGCTTATGGAAGAAAGAAGGTAGAACTGGCTGAGTCAGCAAAGAGGATGCATCTGGATGTGCTAGGAGTAAGTGTATTTGGGTAAGGGGGGATAACGAGGAAGAGATAGGAGATTATAAAGTGTACTTGACGGGTGTTAGAAAGGGAAGGGCAGAGTCCGGGGTAGGGCTCTTTATCAGGAATACAATTGCACGCAACATAGTTTCTGTTAAGCACGTAAATGAGCGAATGATGTGGGTAGATTTGTCAGTTGGAGGAATTAGGACTAGAATTGGGTCCGTGTATTCATCATGTGAGGGTGCAGATGAGGATGAAGTTGACAAGTTTTATGAAGCATTGAGTGACATCGTAGTCAGGGTCAACAGCAAGGATAGAATAGTGCTAATGGGCGATTTCAATGAGAGAGTTGGGAATAAAACTGAAGGATACGAAAGGGTGATAGGTAAATGTGGGGAACATATAGAAGCTAATGGGAATGGGAAGCATTTGCTGGACTTCTGTGCTAGTATGGGTTTAGCTGTTACGAATACATTCTTCAAGCATAAGGCTATTCACCGCTACACATGGGAGGCTAGGGATACCAGATCCATAATAGACTATATTTTGACAGACATCAAATTCAGGAAATCTGTTAGGAATGTACGAGTTTTCTGCGGATTTTTCGATGATACAGACCACTATCTGATCTGTAGTGAACTAAGTATCTCTAGGCCTACAGTAGAGAAAGTGAAATCTGCCTGCAAACGAATAAGGGTAGAAAATCTCCAGGACGAGGAAATTAGACAGAAGTACATGGATATGATTAGTGAGAAGTTTCGAACAGTAGACAGTAAGCAGGTTCAGGATATAGAAAGTGAATGGGTGGCATACAGGGATGTGGTAGTAGTAACAGGAAGGGAATGCCTAGGAACAACTGTGTGTAAAGATGGGAAAAGGCAAACATCATGGTGGAATGATGAAGTGAGAGCAGCTTGTAAACGTAAAAAGAAGGCTTATCAGAAATGGCTCCAAACAAGGGCAGAGGCAGACAGGGATTTGTACGTAAATGAAAGAAACAGAGCGAAACAAATAGTTGTTGAATCGAAAAAGAAGTCATGGGAAGATTTTGGTAACAACCTGGAAAGGCTAGGTCAAGCAGCAGGGAAACCTTTTTGGACAGTAATAAAGAATCTTAGGAAGGGAGAGAAAAAAGAAATGAACAGTGTTTTGAGTAATTAAGGTGAACTCATAATAGATCCCAGAGAATCACTGGAGAGGTGGAGGGAATATTTTGAACATCTTCTCAATGTTAAAGGAAATCATCCTGGTGGTGATACGAACAGCCAAGCTCATGGGAAGAGGAAACGCTGTTGGTGAAATTATGCTTGAGGAAGTGGAAAGGATAGTAAATAAACTCCACTGTTATAAGGCAGCAGGAATAGATTAAATTAGACCTGAAATGGTGAAGTATAGTGGAAAGGCAGGGATGTAATGGCTTCATATAGCAAAATTAGCATGGAGTGTTGGTAAGATACCTTGAGATTGGACAAAAGCAGTAATTGCACCTATATATAAGCAAGGGAACAGGAAGGATTGCAACAACTATCGAGGTATCTCATTGATTAGTATACCAGGCAAAGTATTCACTGGCATCTTGGAAGGGAGGGTGCGATCAGTCGTTGAGAGGAAGTTGGATGAAAACCAGTGTGGTTTCAGACCACAGAGAGGCTGTCAGGATCAGATTTTCAGTATGCGCCAGGTAATTGAAAAATGTTACGAGAGGAATAGGCAGTTGTGTTTATGTTTCGTAGATCTAGAGAAAGCATATGACAGGGTACCGAGGGAAAAGATGTTCGCCATACTGGGGGACTATGGAGTTAAAGGTAGATTAATAAAATCAATCAAAGGCATTTATGTTAACAATTGGGCTTTAGTGAAAATCGATGGTAGAATGAGTTCTTGGTTCAGGGTTCTTACAGGGGTTAGACAAGGCTGTAATCTTTCACCTTTGCTGTTCGTAGCTTACATGGATCATCTGCTGAAAGGTATAAAATGACGGGGTGAGATTCAGTTAGGTGGAAATGTAGTAAGCAGTCTGGCCTATGCTGACAACTTGGTCTTAATGGCAGATTGTGCCGAAAGCCTGCAGTCTAATATCTTAGAACATGAAAATAGGTGCAATGAATATGGTATGAATATTAACCTCTCGAAGACTAAATTGATGTCAGTAGGTAAGAAATTCAACAGAAATGAATGTCAGATTGGTGATACAAAGCTAGAACAGGTCGATAATTTTAAGTATTTAGGTTGTGCGTTCTCCCAGGGTGGTAATATGGTAAGAGAGATTGAATCAAGGTGTCGTAAAGCTAATGCAGTGAGCTCACAGTTGCGATCAACAGTATTCTGTAAGAACGAAGTCAGCTCCCAGACGAAACTATCTTTACATCGGTCTGTTTTCAGACCAAATTTGCTTTACGGAGCGAAAGCTGGGTGGACTCAGGATATCTTATTCATAAATTAGAAGTAACAGACATGAATGTAGCAAGCATGATTGCTGGTACAAACAGGTGGGAACAATGGCAGGAGGGTACTCAGAATGAGGAGATAAAGGCTAATTTAGGAATAAACTCGATGGATGAAGCTGTACGCATAAACCGGCTTCGGTGGTGGGATCATGTGAGGAGAATGGAGGAGGATAGGTTACCTAGGAGAATAATGGACTCTGCTATGGAGGGTAAGAGAAGTAGAGGTAGACCAAGACGACGATGGTTAGACTCGATTTCTAATGATTTAAGGATAAGAGGTATAGAACTAAATGAGGCCACAACACTAGTAGCAAATCGAGGATTGTGGCAACGTTTAGTAAATTCACAGAGGCTTGCAGACTGAACGCTGAAAGGCATAACAGTCTATAATGAAAATGTATGTATGTATGGCTATGAAAAGTCATGTTAAATATAGTGTTATTCCTAGTCTGGTGTCTTGCTCATTTTCAAACTTAATAGCAGATTGTTGAACCACATCATTTCATTGTGAGGCTCATGTTGCCAACTATTGGGTGTTTGGTCTTTCTTCCATGATGAGTGTCCATATGTATGTGCTAAAAATGGTTCATCCCCAGAAATACTCTCACACATATGAATAACGCTTAACCTAGACCCTCAGTTTTGTTTATTTAAAGGCATTCAAATACAAAAGGACTTTCTACTCATTCTCTTTCTAAGAATAAGCATAACAGAATTAGATTAAAACACTATGCTAAAATTATTATTCCTCACTTGTAGTGGACTTAGGATAAAAGTCACCTTTTCCTTCATGGATCTTTGTTCTTTTCCCTCTCCCTTTGGGGCATTTAATTATAAGCCTTTGAGAGAACGTTTGTTCTTTCCAATATATTGACTAGATTTACGTGACAGCTTATCTTCTCCATTATTTGTAAGTTCTGAACCCCTTTGATGAATTCAGTTTTAGTTACTAGATAACTACGTGAATACCCTTGGCTCGTGTTTATAATGTTTATAATGCCCCCTACTTAGGAATTTTCTTACGTATATTGTAGCACCTTAGGAGCGTGTACACCAATAATAATACTAATAATAACAAAATAAGCAATGTTGCCTCACTCGGGTGCGTACACATAAATAATAATAATAATAATAATAATAATAATAATAATAATAATAATAATAATAATAATAATAATAATAATAATAATAATAACTCTGAAAATAATAATAATATGAATGAAATATGAATTAGAAACATAATAATAATATGAATTGAATAAGAAAAACATAAATTAGGCCATGAGTGTGAACAAATAATAAAATAAATGGGGAAAATAGAAAAATATCCAAGTAGCGGCAGTTTCACATCTAAGCTTGGAAACGTGACGTTTAACTTATCCAGTACGCAAAATCGAAACATACGCAAGGTAATCGTAACTTAGAGGTCTAATAAACAACAACTACGGAAAGGATTGTGGAAGGTGGAAGGAAGCCCTATTAAGGTCCATGGGAAATTATGCCATTATGGGGAAGAAAAGGTTCACAATCATCCACCTCAAAAATCATAATATTGACAAATTAAAAGATACAATTACAAATAAAAGGAACAAATAAATGGCAGAGTAGTTGACAATTAATTTTTTAAATAAATGCAATAAACTTTCACAAAAGATTCACAGAGTGAATGGAGGCATCCTCAAAAGAATCAAAATTAATACAATACGTTATTCAAGAGAGAATGTTACATTTACCTGTAATAAAAAAACATTGAGCCAGAAAAGGCTTGCTTCCGAAGACAACATATAATGAATTAGCCTAACAGCTAAGCTCTACTGAAACTCAATTATGGTGAATATGGTAATCTAGAGGAAACTCCGGCGCACAAAATAAACTTTTACATTATCATGGAAAGTTATGTTAAAGGTGACAAAGGCTGAAACATAAGAATGAATTTAAATTAAAGAAAACACAAAAGAATTAGAAAAATAGCACTTACCATGAGAGGCAGTAGGCCCCGACAGAACTAGACCTCGAGCACACCTGCTCGCGGGGACGGTCAGATGGTAAAGACGCGAGGCAACACACATCATACACGCGAAGCCGGCAGAAGGCCGGAAATGGCCCGATCACAAATAACCAATAGGACACCAAATTTCTCTAGATTCCCGTTTTTCGCCAATTGGAATGGTTGTTATTCTGACCAATCCAATTGCATGACCATATATGCTTATTTCCTAAATTGCTGAGGCAAGAGGAATTGCATCACCTAATCCCTCCACATGCAGTACCTACTGTTCCAAAAGTTATGTACCGCATGTGTTTCGCCAAAACACAATATAACAATTTTCTTCCAATAACATTAGAAAAATATTTCTTCAGTGTCCAGATGTCTTTCTTGAATCTTCTTGAAATTAATTTACATGACACACAAACAAACACAACTACATGGAATTTAAATACAAGAATCACTTCAAAAATAGTTCTTACAATGTAAATAATTTCTTGATCTGTTCGGAAAAATTTTCAAAAGTTAATTCAAATTAACATTTTCTCAAACATAATTTTCTTTTGGTTATATTAAAAAAATCCTGCAGAGTCCAGAGTCCATATTGTCTTCATTTTCCAGATTAGGTCAAATATACTAATTTAAAAAAACTAAAATAAAATTCTGCTGTTCTTTCTTGGCGACACAGGTCACATGTACAAAAAAGGGAGAACAAATTAAATGTATATAAGTAGAATTCATGATCTCCATCAACAACTGTTGTGAAAATCTGTTTGGAATTCTAGTCTTAAAGAGACTTGTCTTTTAACAGTCCCTTTTTCTTCTGGATTTAACAATCCTGGAAATTACCCCACCGATTTTTAGCTTTATCACTACTGTTAATATTATTGGGTAGATAAATATATGCATACATTGTACATATTCAATGTCATACTGGCTATTCAAAAGCTTTATTAATATAGTATTGTACACTGTGATTATTCAAAGGTTCTTTGTTAGTTTGTCGCCTCCTTTTTATGGGGAGCTATCCTGATTCTGAATATTTATAATAATAGTTGTACCAGGTGGTACACCCCCAATGCCGCGCATTCTAATTCAGCGCCTAAATGAACTCCTCTATTGGTAAAACAGTGAAACTGAAACTACACCAACTTAGAACTTTACTCAGAAGATGTCACCACAGAAATATGATGTAATTTTATTATTGTGCAGTTGCCTAAACTGAGTGAATTTCTCCTTGTTTTGTTTGCTCCACGTCAAGAAGTTTGAACATTTTTCTACAGATGACTCCACCAAAAAAAAGTATGATCATGCAACCCTGGTGCGAAGTGAAAGAACTTATAATTTAAAGAAGTTTTGAATTTCTAGGTTTTTGTAACTGATTGATGTTCATTTATTTTTGGGTTGGCAATATTTCCTGTTTCTTTCCGCCAGTTTTGAATCTAGCCAATCACTAATTTCTGTAATTAACTTTCCACCTATCACAGGCTTCTTGTTCGATTCTGAGTGTTACTTTTGAAATCTACCAATAAAATTGAGAGGGTGTGGCTAGTTTAGTCTTGAATGATCTCAAACCTTCCCTGAGGGTTTATAAACTGCGGCTTTTCTCATTTCTTGGCCAATTTATCGTCATTTTACTGAGTGTGTGTGTCAAAGCAGGAGGCGGGTGGCCTCTTTCATTGGTCTACAGAACATCTACAAGATAATGGCCACATAACTTCTTCCTTTCTTGCTACCTCCGCAGTTTAACCCGAGGGAAAGGTCCGATTCTTGGGTTATGTAACAAACTTTTCTAAAATGTAAATCTTCTTCGGCTAATGTAAAAATTTCATAAAGCTTTGACTTTAAATCGGGGATAGAGAGGTATGTACCCTCTTGAGCTCCCCTTCATCTTGGTTTGGGGTGACTACGTTTTTCTCTAACTGTTTTTCCTACTGCAATGTGTTAACGTAATATCTATACGAGTCACCTCAGTAGTTTGGGAATAGCCCCAGTTTCATCGGCCTAGAGCCGTTTAGGTTTTTTTAGTGTTCATTTTCTTGGAGCACAGTACGCCTCCATTCAGTTTGTGTTTCGGGCCATTTACTTAACCTGTTCTTTTCCATTAAGGCCCCATAGTGAACCATACAGTTCATGGACCAATAGTAGAGATTTTAGTATTAGATATTGGGATTACCTGAGACCACCAAGGAAGCCATGGTCGTATAGTTTATTTCATAAAAGATTCCAGAAGAAGCGTTCTCGTGGGAAGAGAGCTAGAGCATCATTATGAAAATTTCCAGAGCCTCATTAAAGGGATTTATGTCCCAAGCCTCTTAATGAAGATTGGGGACGCTCCCTGGATCCCGGCAAACTAACTTTCGGAGGGATGAAGAAATTAAATTAATATCTTTGGTTACGAAAGAGATGCATTGGATCTGATACAAGAATTGCAACCTGCATAATTTGTGCTTAATTTTGATATGCAATATGGCTGTAATCATAAATGCATTCGTTAAGTAGGGTACTTGACGTGCTTTGTGCGGGAAAACTTCGAGTCGCGGGCGCGCGTATCCTACACGCGATCAAGCGGCGTGGCTACGCCAACCTGATTATAAATGCAAGGCCGCCTGGCACGTCAGCCTCATTCTCTGACCGTAAGGCTGCTTGAACGAAGTCGTCATGCTGCGAGTCGGCACCTAGAACAACGTTTTATCTTCGAGCTGCACATACAACTAGCACTACTGAATCTGCCAGAAAGTAAGTAATTAACCTGCATATTCAGCTGAATTCTTGATATTACCTGTGTTGATCTGCTATGGTGAAATGAGGTACTGCCTATTATAGACTAATGAACTAGTAGCTTCATATTTCTGTGAGGTCCAGTTGTAACTGACGTAATGCTAGAATAAATGTAGGCTCAGGGTAGTTCTGATACCACGACATGTTGTCCGAGTGAAAGAATAAAATAACAGTGTTACTAAGAGTGATGAAGAAACTATAGTGTACCAGGTTTAAAATTCAGAACAAGACTTGGTCAATGTAACGTGTGAGGCACGATATTAGTGGAAACAGGCATCGAGTCTGGACAGTCTGTAATAAGTAAATTTGTTTTCAGTTACCCCTGCATCAAGCCAGTACGAGCTTCTACATCATCATTGCGAGGAAGCCACAACGGGAGCTGAAGCCGGCACGACATCGGGAATCGATCCAGGAACGTTGGGTGTACCTGATCAGCGCGACATCGAAGGGGACATCTTCCAACCATCTAAGGAGCTTCAAGAAGGATTCACGCAAGATAGAATGTCTCCAGTCGTTCACCGGTATCTGCTGCAAGCGTCGCAGTTTGTCATGATGTGGTAAATTCAGTGGTCCACAGGAAGGGCCGCTCCGTCATGTCATCAATCATATAAGGTCAGAGCTTTCCAATTCTGTTTCAAGCATGTCATTTAAATTTAGATAGGAACAGGGAGGCCGTCAGCCAACAGGTTAGTTTATGGTAAGAAAATTCTTGGTAATAAAGAGCTAGGCCTCAAGCTCGAACCCCGTACATTAGGGTAGATGATAGGTTGTATATTCCTTGTTGGTGTGATTATATTTCATTTCGATAGTATTATATTAGTGTACGTGTAATCTTCATGGGTCAGGTCGAACTCCCTTGGTCATGTTAGGTAAGTCTGACAGACAGGCACTGTTTATAGTGTAGCATTTAGGCATATGTCTCTGCAGACGTAGGTTGTGTATTTGAGATCAGGATTTACCCCGTAAGTCACCTAGCTTAACTGACAGGGTAGGCAAGTCCGTATGTTTGAGAGATGTGGGCATTATGCATGTAGCTGACTGTATGATTGAGAGTGTATTAGATGCATTTGAGATGCCTTATTATGGCTATGTGATAATAGCTTACTGAATTGTGCCTTTGTATTATCAAGGATGAGCCCATTGGAGGCAGAAATGAGATTTGTTGTATTGCTGGTGGTATTGAGATGAGGGCGTGTAGCCCATGTGTATTTAAAAGAGCGCTTTTAGCAGCCAGATTATGTGAGGTATTTCGAAAAGCGAAGTTTCTCAGCACTCAGCTACAAGTCAGTCAGCTGAGCTCATAAATTGTGTGGACCGCTGCCTGTCGAGTGCACAGCTGGTGAGGGTTGTTGTGCCTGACGTCACAGTCTTGAAACTCGGTTATATTGCTGTCTGCAGCTTGTCGAGGGTGTAGAGGGGAAAGGACGACCTTGATGTTTTGACGCAGGGAGAGATTTTAGTTCTGTTTGTTCTGCTTTATTTTAACACTTGCCCGTTTGATGTTCCTTTTTATATTGCTTGTATGTGAATATTCAACGCCTTGCTCTTCATGGGACCAGGGATCTAGACCGGGTCAGGGCACTGTACATTATGTGTTTATATTTGTTTGCACCGGGGTTCGATGGTACGAGGCATAGTAAAATTTTATGGGGAGATTACTGTTAGATGTGTTTCAGCAGATATCCATTTTCTCTTTATTTCATTACTTACACAATTGTACCATGCTTGTTACAGCAAAGCTGTTTCGTGAAGGCAGTGAACTGGTAGTCATCGGCTCAACATTATCTTTACCCCAGTCACATTTGAAAGCTCTTATATTTGTAAATAGTATTTTTATGAAATAAATCCCTGATTGTAAAACTTTGAATGCAGCGATGTTTTCTGTTAGATTTTTTTTTTTTTGGTAGGATTTTTCTCTTACCCTGCATCATATCGTATCCACCTAAGTTATCTTTTATGCCCTCAATTTTCACCCTGATACCCTGATTCATGTTCTACTGAGCTTCGGAGTGTGGATACGCCTGTAAGGTAAGACATGTGCCGTACATACATCTTTTCTTGGATGTATGGGTTACTATGATGTTCTTGGTTCGAATTCGGCATTAGCCTGACGGGAATCAAAAACATTATAGGGCACAGTAGGTTGGGTATTAAATACCCCTGTATAAATGATTTTCAAATTGTAAGTTGTACCTTGAGAGGCCAGTAATTGTAAGTTGATGTTGGCTTGAGTAGGCTTGGAAAACTGAGAGCCTGTTAGCTCTTTTTCAAGTGTTGTAATAGTAAGAGTGCCTCTGCAAGGCTAGATATTTATATTTTGGAGAGCAAGTGCTCGTGAATTAGGGGATTTTTTCCCTTGAATAATTTGTGCTCCGTTGTAAATTTGAGCTAGGAGCTCAGGAAATGTAAAGCGAGGGGCTTGAAGCCCAGGATCTGTTAAGACCACCTATATTGTCTTTTCCTAGACTTGTTTTATGGTTATCACTGTACCTGAAGGTTCATTATTATGATGAAAAATTGTTTAGTTTGAAGTTCTGAAAATATAACCTTCAGTTTAAGTTTTAAATTAATTTTGATATTGTAGTTAGACCCATTCAAGCCCGCACCTTCTTTCATCACCTCTGCGTTCCACAGACACCCCCGAACAATAATACAAAAAAGTGTAAAAATTTCCTTTTATGCCACTAGTACCATTATTTCTCTCTATCCACATCTTTGCACCTTGGGCGCCTCTTACTTCCCCACGCGTCTCCTTCGTGCACTCTGCTGTGACTGATTATTGATATATTGCAACATTTTGCCAGAGACTGAGTCACGATATCTTCCCGCTCCTGTATAATTAATACTATGTAGGTATTGCATTAGTCTATTTCACACATGCTAGTCTGGTATGGTATCACAGCATCATGGCATGGCAGCAATCCTAATGTATATGTACTAGCATAACTTCAACACAATTCTCTAAATCCATGGGTAAATAGTGAACATATTGAGCTCAAATAGTAGGTGTTGTTGCTGTTATTATTATTATTATTATTATTATTATTATTATTATTATTATTATTATTATTATTATTATTATTTGTGAGGTGTGGCTATGAAGTTGTTTACATCTATCATCATCATCATCATCATCATCATCATCTACGTAGTTATGTAAGACAGGTTGTCAGTACGGATTATGTTTGGTGTAAATTGTGGTCGTATCATTTATTGTGTGTTGTATGGTATGCCTTGTTTGACAGAACGTGCGAGGTTATGCCACAATACTTCTGCTGTATATTTATTAATATGACTTTATTTAATGTAAGAACATGTAATAAATAGTATGTAATTTATTATTACCTGTAAGTATGATGTATAAATCCAATGTAACGTTGTGCAACACAGGGTAATAGGCTAGAACAACGCACCTTTGTTACTCGAATTTTACAGAATATTCTATCCATTTGTATATAGGTTATATAGGTTATTGAGAAGATACAAGAAAGCATGCTGTGTCATACTTTTCTGGAAGCCTGGCCAGGCAAGGTATATAAAAGGATGGTTTTGGGTAGTTGAGTTGAGTTGTTAGCGAAAGTCGTCAGTCGAGGTAAGTAGGTGAACTCATGTTGTGGTAACTCCGTTGAAGTGGTTATGTTGTGTTGGTTAGTACATGTGATCTTGTTAAGTGTTCTGTAGTTGTTTGACATGCTAATGTGGCAGTCAAGTGTTTTGAGTTCAAGATGGTGGTTCATTTGATGTCCAACTATCAATGTGTATTAATTTGTAAATAAAACAGTGTACACAAATGACAGCATCTCGTGTGTACCTCTTTGTGATCACAATACAATCACAGTGTGATAATAAAGTACCATCACTGATTACTGAATCAGTGTAAGCTAAGTTACAACCATTAAAAACAAAAGAGGGAATAGCACACTCGCCTGTCTTGGTCCAATTTCATTTCTAAACCATTCTGTCTTTCCAAACTGAGTCTGTACGCTGCTGACACAATTTTTGTACATTGCTCACACCATTTCTACAGTTTGTATACCCAGTCTCTTTTTGACCATGGTTTCCCACACACCTTTGTTAGATCTATTGCACCTTTTCCCTGTTCCAGATGGCCTAGCTCAGCAGAGACACTGTGTGGTTATTTTCGAAAAACAAAATGTCTCGTGAAATTTATCATATAAGATTGGGACAGGATCTAGAATACATATTAGCGAATGAGAACTCAGTAATATAAAGAAGGTAAAATCATAATTTATTGTCAAAAGCATAAAGATTAAATAAAACAAAAACTATACACAATGAAAACTCCAAATTAAATGACATGTAAATTTACAATGGAAAATTTGACACTAAAGGTCATTCAAAAGCCTACGGGTTGAGAACCCGGGCATATCAAATTCAATAACATCGGAAACATGAAATCTACCTATTTGTGACAGAGATCGAAATAAGCTGACTGTTATTAACCCATATGCTGCGATTAAAAGCCGTCTCTTCCATGAATATATAATGATCGATTCAATATTGGCCTAATTACACACATTTCGACTTTGTCACATATTTACATATATAAACACTTTATTTGGGACTGCCCTAAGTTTAAACCATCAAAAGAACACAGATTCTAAATACACGATATCCGGATCGTGGACAAAAGATAGAGGTTTGGAAACCTCACGACCCATCTACAGCTAACGGAGTGTGGAGAACTAATTAACACAAATAAAGGACAATACTATCACTCGCATAAAGCACATAAAAACAATGAACAGAAATAAACCACCTCGCAAAAAGGATAAATGATACACATTCAACATCAGATCGAGCAGAAATCGCTCTGTAGATTGGCGTAGTTCTCGTGACATTTCTGGTCATATTATTGGGCTATATTTGTTTACCTGTTACAAGGAGGTTATCAGCTGCTGGTGAGGGAAAAAAATACAATCATTGTCTGTGTGGCTCAGGCACCTCTCCATCAAATAACTAACGGGACTATGCGTAAATTTTCACTCAGGCCTTCCGTGATCATTCAATTAGCTCGCTGTCTGCCTGGAACATACTCTCACCCAGCGGAGAGTCATCTCGGCCAAATGAGCCTTTAAATATATCACTCATTATAACATCTGGTATGGGGCACACTCTCACACAAATCTTGTACAACTAATTAATTCAGCCTCTAAGGCAATCTCCCATTCTAGGCCTCAACACAATAATCATGGCTCATCATAGCCTCATATTCCATAGTCCCCGGTTCAATTCTGGAGCACTATTGGGGTTGCCTGCCACTTTCTGTAAATGACCCTCACTAAATACAATGGGAATAGCCCTCTGCACACGTCCTCAGCTGAAAAAAAACATGCAATAATACTACATACGCATTGCCTGTCTATAGATTAGTTCTACATATCTCTAAGTTCCTGTTCAAATCTCAAGAGGTTCTGTTCCCTCCAATCTGTATAGATGAACATGACATCTTATACCTTAATGTCTGCATGACACATGAAAATATCTAAACATACATCAAAACACTACTCTACCCCCTAACATAGCCCTCGTATCCCAACTCTAATTAACACCAAAAAAACAAAACAAAAAAAAAAAACCTGAGTATAGCAAGCATTCAGCCCCAAACATTATTTACAACAAGAATGAAAACAAACCAATGCCACTCTGGCTCACATTACAATTACTATTTACATTTAATGAAAGGGCCACATATGAATCTGATCACTACATATAATACTTTTTTTTTAAATTAGTTCAACTCATCTTTATCTCCATCTCTGCCATCCGTAGTAGTGTCCCTGAGACCGCGTGATTTGTATGAGTTAGTACATGACGGCGGTATGTCTACAGGTTTAGAAGTCTGCTAGTTCGGTCCTCTTTGGTCCATGTCTTCTTTCTCATACTGCTGTTGGGTGCCTGCAACCTGGTAACTGTGGTCACTCCAAATCCTCTTTGCCGATTCGTTTGTGCCCGAATACACTCTCGTAACCTTGGTAAGGATTCAACTGACAATATCCTCTATCGAGACATTAGTCCAGTCAACGATAGTAACCAAATTAAGAGATATTTTCCCGGTCGCGATCAAGTCTCTAACAGTGGCAAGCCGTTATTAGCCGCACTCAATTATTTACATGATGTGAACTCGTAATAAGCATTTATAAACTAAGCAAATGTTACTCGTGTGAGCTTAAACAAATAGTTATTAACTCTGCTCTATTACTGACACAATACTGTACGCTTTGTTAATTACATCTCAAATATCGTTTAGCTACCAGAATGAGTCTAAGAAAGTAAGTGAGTGAGAGCTTGCCCTGATGCTATTGGCCTTTTATAGTCGGAAGGCAGGGCCGCTCCCTTTAGCACTTCCCCGAGATACACCAGCCTTCCTTTTGTGATCGGTCAGCTACCTCACAACGGATTTTTCAAAGAAGTCGGAAATAAACAAAACAGGCACAATTACATCATTTTAATGGCTTATGGTACTCTGAAAATATAACAAGGAATTGTCCTTATCTTGGATCTGTGGGATATGGCTACGTGACTAAGATATGGGATCGAATTTAAATGATTCTAGGCCTGAATATTTCGTGTTAGATGGCAACCTGACGTTGTTCAGTAGTTTCCCGCTTTCAAATCACTCGCTCTGTCTCTTGCATGCTGTGTGCTGACTCTCTCTTCTCTTCACGTACCCATGCCGTCGACGGGGTTCAGATCAGTAAAATCATGGCATCCTGCCTTGGTTCATCTGAGGGAAGAGCGCCACACCTTGCTTGGTATGGGTTCGACATCCACAGTGTTCAATTAATTCAATTGGACCATGATCTGATACGGTTCACTATGAATGTCATGATCAGATCCTTTCCATATTCCCAATTCTTATCCATTAACTGCCTCATGCTGAAGATTGGGTCCACTGTAGATCTTCCACTTCCAAAGCACACTGTTCCTCTTTCAACACACCTTCTACCTTTCTTCTCATTCTCCTCTCTAATCGAACAGCGTTACCACAGTTGTCCATAAGTGGTACTCCCATACAATATAGCCAAAATGTAAGAAATCTTGGTATAATATTTGACAAACATCTGTCCTGGTCTGCCCAAACTATATCTGTGTGTAGAAAAATATACGGATCGCTACACTGTCTCAGTAAATTCAAATTCACTTTCCCTTTTAAACTAAAGAAAATTCTTGTTGAATCACTCGCATTACCTCATTTTGATTATTGCAATATAGTTTACAACAACCTAGGCGTAGACTGGGGAAGGAAATTACAGTGTGCTCAGAACGCTTGTGTAAGATTTATTTGTGGACTTTGTTACGCTGACCATGACACACCATCTTACACACAGCTCGGGTGGCTTTGCCTGCAAGAACGACGCACACTTCATACTCTTTGCTTTATGCATAATATTCTTAACACTTCTCAACCAGCCTATCTCCGTGATCGCATCAAGCTCCTCTCCACAGACCATAAAGAAAATACCCGATCCTGCAGCACTATGTGTTTATCCCTTCCTGTACAAAGAACAGTAATCTACACAAAATAATTCACTATTACCGCAGCCTGACAATGGAATCTCTTACGAGTGGACATCAAAAGCAT
Organism: Anabrus simplex; assembly: GCF_040414725.1. NCBI lineage: Eukaryota > Metazoa > Arthropoda > Insecta > Orthoptera > Tettigoniidae > Anabrus > Anabrus simplex. The sequence goes on along the minus strand of NC_090265.1, from coordinate 527,113,452 downwards.
GTCCAGCAGCTCAGCTTTTAAACATGCCTGTGTCGAAATACTAGGTAAACATAAATGAATCATCAAATTATGACCTGAAAACACCTCCTCCTACTGCCTTTTCATCATTATTTCCCTCTTCCTTTCATTGATCTTTTTCTTCTTCACCTCTCAATTGAAGGCGATATTTCGGTGTACTGTAGAAATGTATACATTTTCTAAACTTTCTCTTAAGTAGTAGTTATAGTACTCATTATTCAAATATTTTTAATGTACTCTACATATGATGTGTATTATATAGTTGATATGATTTTTTTTAAGTGTGGTTACTTTTATTAATACTATTACTGTTATTATTGTTAATATTATCATATTATGGTCATCAGTAGTTATTATTAAGTGTTCTAGGTTAAGACTGGTTAAGTGTAAGAAAAGGAGTACATCCCTAACTTTGCCAGAATAAATAAAACATATTATTATTAATATTCTTTCCAGTATTTTTGCCACTTATTATAAGAGTGTGATTCATCTATAGTTATCACACACCTGTTTGTTTCCCTTCTTAATTGGTATTATTATTATTCCCTTTCCCCAGTCTTCTGGCACACATTTCTGTTTCCACATGCAATTTAACAATCCGTACACCCATTGTAGTCCTGGATGTTGTTGTTATTATGATTATTATTATTATTATTATTATTATTATTATTATTATTATTATTATTATTATTATTATTATTATTATTTTCTTCCAGCTCTATGTCTGAATGTTGAGCATGCTGGCCTTTGGTCCAGGAGGTCCCGGGTTCGATTCCTGGCTGGTCGGGGATATTAAATTTCATTGGTTAATTCTGATGGCTCAGGACCTGGGTGTATGTGGCGTTTTCATAATTAGAATTCATCATAAGTAGGGCCCCATACTCGCAGACATGCAGATCGCCTTAAGCAATCATTGTATCGACTAGGTGGAAAATAAATACTTAATTGTGAATCTATATGGCGTCAACTCGAAAAGCCTGCACCAGACCTCTTTGGTGGCCACACACGATTTTTAAAAATTATTATTATTGTTGTTGTTGTTGTTGTTGTTGTTGTTGTTGTTATTTAAAGAAGGTGATTAACAGTTCCTGAATAACTACCTATCAAATAACTTTCTAACAGAAGTACTGATGATGATGATGATGATGCTTGTTGTTTAAAGGGGCCTAACATCGAAGGTCATCGGCCCTAACAGAAGTACTGTATAAATCTGTAATACATCTGTTACCCAAAGTGAGATCCAACCCACAAATACGTACTGGTAGATAAAAAGGAAAAACAATGTAAATTACTTGTACTCCAGAATAAAGCTTTATGAAGAACCCTAAGATAGATTAAATCTGATTATTTACACTGACAGCATACATTTTGAGAAATCTTAAAATTAACCATTCTTATTTCAATCAAAAAGTGTTACTAACTTACCTCCTGGTTCCTGTACTTTGAAAATAATTTGCGTATAATGCTTGATGATTGGAGCAACAAATGCAATCTGTTCAGCAGTGAAGATGGCCAAGTGAGCATTCTGATTCTTCAGTTTGAAGGCACAATCATGGCTGGAAGAACACACACAGAAATTATATAATAGCAAACATAACGTCTGCTCTGTGGGCCATAGATTTTCATCTGCTCCCCTTCGTGCATACATGTGTATACACATGTGCATGTGAAGAAAAAAAAACACTCATCAGTACTTCACAAACCAAGACACATACTGTTCACACTTGGCTAAGGGTTCACAAATCAGTTTGGGAAATGATAATCTGAAAGGTTTCCTTGCTCAACCTCTACTGACCTCTCTAGGGTATTGAGTCTACAGTTGGAAGCTGTACAATCTACTCCAAGCAGAGACTCAATGACACCGACCAGAGAGATTTACAATAATTAAAAAGGTTCAACCTATCCAATACAAAATGTGTTGTACAAGGTGTTCACAACATATTATTTATTATTACTAGTACCAGTTTCGACGCTTCATGGCGTCATCATCAGCTAGAAATCACAAAGTGGGCAGAGTACATGTCATAAGAACTGTATAGATGATACATACATTGCAAAGTACAAATGATAGGCTGTTTTCTCATTAAAAGCTAGAAGAATGATGTGTATAATATAGAGGCGTTATAGTCTAATGAGGCAGGTGAGTATTGTACAATAAAATTGGTCTGATGAATGAGAATAAAAGTCTTCATATGATAATAAAACGATGCAGTAAAATTGTCCACTCTTCTATTGTTGTTCAATGGAGACATCCAGTCCAGAGCTGTATGCGGTTGGCAAGACCATCAAATATTTGTCCAAGGCCAGGACACCTGACGTTGAGAGGTTGAATAAGGTTGATTTTTACGGTTGTCTCAGCTCAACGTGGGTGGTGAAGCTTAAAAGGAAGAAAAAACTAAGTTAATGAAATGGATAGCTAAGAATGGGATCACGGCCGAGTATGATAGGATATGAGACTCGCCTTGTTTAGCGTGCTTGTTGTATGTTGTGAGAAGAGTTGTGGACGAGTGAGATGGGTGTGAGTAAGTTGAGTGAGTGTGAAGGTAGGGTGGGAGGAGCAGGAAGAGGAGGGGGGAGGGGGAGAAGGAGAGAGGAATGGAATGGAAGGGATGGGAAGGCGGAGTTCAAGGCGGGTCAGGGGGGCGGAGTGGCGGTGGTGTGGGACATAGAAGAGTGTTTTGCAGAGCGTAAAAGATCGATTTCTTCTCCGTGATTTTAATGCCTCTAAAGACTTCGATTAGAAAATCGAAAATGATATTAGGTTTTTCTGAAATTTCATTAAGGTTTAGATTAGGATTGAAAAATTGACTTTTATGACATGTACTCTGCCCACTTTGTGATTTCTAGCTGATGATGATGCCATGAAGCGTTGAAACCAGTACTAGTAATAATAAATAATATGTTGTGAACACCTTGTACAACACATTTTGTATTGAATAGGTTGAACCTTTTAAATTCTAATTGTGAATCTCAGTTCAATACGGGAAAATGAAGTTCTTAACTTATAATCAGAGAGATTTAATTAAAATCCCCATTTCTTCCTGGCCTCAATCCCAATTTATCAGGGCTGGCATTCGATATGGATTTGGGCCTGATTTACATTTGGATGCCCTTCCTTGACACCAACCCTATGTTGAGGGATGTATTCGCTACTGCATATTTCTGTGGCAGTTAGTAGTGTAGACATGATGCGAAGAGAAGTTTATTAGGGCGAACACAAACATCCAGTTCCCAAACCAAAGGAATTAACCACATACTGTTAAAATCCTCGGCCCTCAGTCGGAATCGAACCAGAGCCCTCTCAACAGATAACCAGTATGCTGACCACTCAAGCAAAGAGCTAGATAATTAGCATCCCCACTCACTCAAATAAAAAAGTTCATGAACTAACACTACAATAGTGATATTATATTTAACAATATAATATAATAAACTATACTGACAAAAAATCAGGGATGTTCGTGTTATGTCGATGGAGCAATCGGACTGATGAAGAACATTTTTCTTGAGAAAATGAGGTTACTTTGCTATTTCTGGGCGGCAATTCAAATTGACAAACTTGCCGTATTTGTTATGCCAGACAGCCAGCTGCTGCCTGTTGCTGTGCACCAGAGGAGAGAAGGGAAGGGAGGGAAGTGGTTAACAGAGGTAATGCGAATGCACGAGTTTCTCGTTCATTTTGCATAGTCGCTTCCCAGTCCCAGTAGACTGCGTACAGTTTGTTCTGCACTAATTGACTACTATGTGAACCCTGTAGTAAGAGATGATGAACTTGTACCAAGAACACAGGCAATTATCCAGGTAGTTCACGACACACCACACATCCTGAACAGAGTCCATAGGTCACTACTACACCATTGTGAACTGTGCATCAAAGTAGGAAGGGTGCATATTGAACATCTACTGTAATCAAACCATTGGGCATATTGTTTGTTTTGTTCACCATTTCATTCCATTTACAATGTAATGAGTGAAGGAATACACAATTGTGGGGCGGAGGCGTTGCATCTTCAAGCATGTTAAATAATGAAGAATGTTATTGTGACCAACAGACGAGAGGAGAAACGATTTGGTGCATTCCTTGACTGACAAGCGAGTCTTAATTACAGAGTGTTCTCGTACTGTGTGTACAATTACGCCTGTTTAATAAACTAACTGCGGATATTGCCTGTAAGAGACAGACAGTTCTGTGCCAGCTGAACCAGGAAAATTGTGCATACGCATGGAGCATTAACTCTGTCTCCATCGTAACTCCACTTTCCCTCCCTCCCCTTCTCTTCCCTGAAGCACGGCAGCGGATTGTGCTTAGGCATAGCAAATACAGTAAGTTTGTCAATACAAATCACGTGCCCAGAAGTAACCAAGTAACCTCATTTTCGAAAAAAAAAAATCTCCGCCAATCCAATTGCACCAACATTCTTAACATAACACAAAGAGCACTCCTGATTTTTTCATCGGTTTATTTCTTATATACCCTGCATATATTGTAAATCACTGGAGTCAAGTAGGTAATCTTGGGTCAGACACTAGATAGTTACAAGGAAAATTTGTATCTTAGTGGTTGTGATCGTCAGTTCATCAGTGTCAATTTTTTTTTTTTTTTTTCTTTTTACAACCTGCTTTATGTTGCAATGACACAGAAAGATCTTATGGCAATACAGGGATAGGAAAGTGCTAGGAGTGGGAAGAAAGCGGCCGTGGCCTTAATGAAGGTACAGCCCCAGCCCCAGCATTTGCCTGGTGTGAAAATGGGAAACTACGGAAAACCATATTCAGGGTTGCCGACAGTGGGGTTCAAACCCACTAACTCCCAAATGCAAGTTTACAGCTGTGCGACCCTAACCACACGGTCAACTTGCTCTGTGTCAAATATCTGTAAAATCTAATCTGTTGTTTAGAGGTGCACTACAACTTATGATAACTCTTTTATTTAAAAAAAATTGTAACAAATATTAAATTAGTTGCCCTCCTTTCAATGTCGGGGGGCTGCCTGGCTGAGGTGGTAAAGGCGTGCCCGGTTCGCCCGGAAGGACGTGGGTTCGAATCCCCGTCAGGAAGTCGTAAAATTTAAGAAACTAGATTTCCACTTCCGGAGGTGCATATGGCCCTGGGGTTCACTCAGCCTACACCAAAAATGAGTACCAGGTTAATTCCTGGGGGGCAAAGGCAGCAGGGCGTAGAGCTAACCATTCTACCCCATTACGTGCCGAGGTTAACAATGGTGGAAGCCTTTATCTTCCACTCCTCCAAGGGCCTTCATGGCCTGTACGGAGGTGACTTCGCTTTGCTTTCAATGTACTAATAAAAAATCTATGGAAGTGTCTTCTGACGACTGAAGTTCTACGGACATCTGTTCAGGATGGATGCAACCTGACCAATGAAGCACATTTTTATTGTGTTGGACAACAGAACTAACGTCTCAGATAAATGGTTCAAGGAAGTAAGGAAGGACCTCAAGAGCATGGGAATGAATCAGGAGAACATCTCTAACTGATCAAAATACAGATCAGTGATCAATAACTTTAAGGGCTTCCACAATGAGCAAAAGTAGGACAGCGGCTGGACAGAAGAGAGAGGACAGGTGGTCAGAGAAAAACAATGTTTTTGGGCTGCAAAAAAAGGCTTTCAGAAATGCCTTATAGTTACTTGACATGGTCTCTAATGGCCCTAAATGAGAATAATAATCGTCTTCTTCAACACAAGTTGTTTGCATTTTCATTGCAGATAAGTACAAAGCAGATGTAACAAATATATAATATTATATTATTTATATTAGTTAAAGCCTACGTGGCTCAGGCGGCAGCGCATCGGCCTCTCACTACTGGGTTCCGTGGTTCAAATCCTGGTCACTCCATGTGAGATTTGTGCTGGACAAAGCAGAGGCGAGACAAGTTTTTCACCGGCCACTCCGGTTTTCCCTGTCATCCTTCATTCCAGCAACACTCTCCAGTATCATTTTATTACATCTGTCGGTCATTAATCATGCCCCAGAGAAGCGCGACAGGCTTCGGCAGCCGGCACAATTTCTATCCTCGCTGCTTAGATGGGGGCTTCATTCATTCCATTCCTGACCCGGTCAAATGACTCGAAACAGGCTGTGGTGTAATACAGCTTTTTATTGTTAGACAGTGTTTACAATCTTTCAACTCCAGCACACGTAAAGAAAATAATTAATTATCATCTTGGCATTCACATTTTTCACCCTGCATCAGGCTTCAGTTTTACATTCCTAGAAAGGGATGTTCTGAGTTGTTTTTGGGGTGTACTAACTATGCCCCAAATACTGGAAAAACAAATATAATAGGACTAACACAAGCCAGATCTATTTGGGAAGGGGGATAAAAAGAGGGAGGACACAAAGACTAACATGAAAAACACTACTGCACTGCCTTCAAATAGATGGGCTCTCTCTTTATCAATCCAAGTTCTTCTCAGCCCTCAATGAGCTTGTTTCTGCTTCCCAGCTTCATTAGGAATTCAGGCATCAACACTCATTGAGGGGCCACTTTAACAGATCAAATCTTCAGTCTTGATGTGGGAGGTGTAGGATAAAAAGAACCCAGATAAGCATAAAAAAAAAGAGAAGGAAGAAATATAAAGCTAATATATAAGCAGTAAAAGACTATGAACACCGGACAAACACAGGCGGAGAAATAGGCCAGTATTCGTAATCAAGTTGAAAGGAACAATCAAGAGACAAATTAAGTTTAAAAAGATAGGAAAGCATAATTAGATTAACACAAATGACAGGTCAGATTAAGGAGAGGAACAACAGAAAGAGGAAGCAAGGACAAACATGAAAACAAAAATGGCATAGTTAATAAACATGTTAATCAACAGAATATACAGAGTCTGCCACTAAAAACACACACAGTACATACAGTAACAGATGTTACCTGTGTACTGTTGTTGAAGATGAACAGGATTAATCGTTACAGTATGTAAGAAGATGTTTTCTGAACAGATGTGGCTATCAAGAAGCAAGTATAAATAACCACCTAATAGATTAGGTGGTTATTTATACTTACTTCTTGATTAAACATCGATACGGTCATGAAATGGACAACTTGTAAGATGTGACTATCTCGCATGACTGCAAGATCATGTGATGTATGATGAGAGAAGATGGCTGGAGCACAGTTGACGTTTGAGAAATAAAAACACATTTAACAGTAGTATACCACATGTTGATGAAGTTCATCAGTGGACATACATGTTTCAAACAGCTCCGACACTATTGATTCAGTTCGATACACATGTAATGTGCATGAAGGAAGATCCATAAGACCTCGTACAGCTATGAGTTCTGCTTTTTTGGCTAACAAAGCTGCTACAGAAGTTGGCTATACAATGTTGTACAGTGCATTTTGACATCTCCTCCTAAACCACTGCAGCGATTTCAACCAAACTTTGTACACTTACGACTTAATGTCAGGAAACAAACCGCGTGGGGGTAAAACACCCCAAATACCCCTAGGGGTGAGGGGGGCTAGGAGTGAATATAAAAATATTCAAAAATAGTGTTGAATCCCTACTTTTTGGGGTCGCTGAGATTATTAGTGACACTCCGGACTTTTTTTAAATTCCAAGGTCTGCCCCCTTTGGGGTAGGGGGCGAGAGGGGAGTGATATATCAAAATTATCGTAAACAGTGTCGAATCCATACTTTTTGGGGTCGCTGAGATGAATAGTGACACTTCGGAATTTTTTAAAGTTCAAGTTGAGCTCCTTTCTGGGTGAAGCGGGTCGAGAGGGAAGTGACATGTAAAAATAATCGAAAATAGTATCAAAACCATACTTTTCCGGTTCGCTGCGACTAATAGTGACACAGTTCAACAATAATAAAGGTGTTTCAATTTATTCCACCTATTCAATACTTATATTTTCACTTATAGTTGTTACATAATTAAATTCTTAGTTACGTGGGACATGTTTCGCCCTCAATTAAGGGCATCTTCAGCCTAAATACAATAATCAAAAATACAACTAAATTAAAAGTGGAAGTTAAATACAATCATCAAAAATACAACTAAAATAAAAAGTGGAAGTTAAAAGTTTAGTCTGTTATTAAAATTCGGAACAATAAAAATGTGAAAAATGATAAAATAAAAAGATGCTAATGGAAAACTGTCTTATGATTAAACTATAATCTTGTCGGAGACTAAAACTTCTATTAAAATTCTAATTAAAACAGTTCATATAAAATATTGGAAAATCAAAGTGGTAGTAATAAAAAGCCAACGACATGAGGGCGTGTACACAAGCATAAACTTGATTGTCATGAATACAATCTTTTCAAGGCCGCTGATGAAATTCGTAGCAAGTAAGGCAGAAGCGTCTATTGAAAAATTGTAAGAGGCCGTTAGCACCGGTAGGTAATAAAATGGCTGAATCCTTGCCAGAAAATGTCAACAGATGCAGAAATAAGTTTTCTGTAAGAGAAGGAAAAGAAGAAATAAGAAATTGAACGTAAGGAGAGAATTCAGTCTTACATAATTTTGAAACAGATGAGGACTTACATGTAAGTGGAAGTTGTTATTTGTTAACTACTGTTGAGTTGGTTGCTGCCCGTCTGTTGGCTCTGAGTCTGGTGTTATAACTGTGCTGCAGAGGCGGTAGTGAACTCGGAGGGGAAGGAATAGGGGAGTGCGGAAGGGAGGAGAGGATGGGTGGAGTCAAATGTGACGAGGCTGACAAAGGGGCGGAGTCAACTGCATTGCTGGAAGTAGGCCTAATATCTGTAGGTATGGGAGGAGTATTAGGGTTTGAAGAATTAAATACATTAGGTATCCTAAATTTATTCGAACTAACTGACTTTAATAATTCCGGCATTAATTCATGTAGCATACTTTTATTGTCCGTGGTTTCATTGAGATTCTTTTGCTTATTGTACGTCTGATCTAAATAGATGTATAAACTTTCTAATTCGTTCAGCATTCTTCCTTTTTGTACGTTTCTAATTATCGCTAAGTCTTTCTCTATGGATTCAAATCTGTGACCAGTCTCCCTCATATGCAAACTCATCGCTGAGTATTTCCTATGTTTCTCCGCGTTAACATGTTCCATGTATCTTGTCATAAAATTTCTCCCAGTCTGTCCAACATATGAAAAATTACACTGAGTACATTTAAGTCTGTATACTCCCGATCCTAAATAACGATTCTTATCATAATTAACTTTTTTATGATTAAAGAATATGGACTGGTTAGTATTAGTAGTTCTAAAAGCTATATTAAAATTATGTTTCTTGAATACGCTAGTAATCTGATGTATAGCTGGATTATTAAAAGTGAATGTAGCATACTCAGTTTTTTTGGTCTTTTCTGGTATCAGATTCGTAGATAATTTGTTCTTAATTTTATTGATTAATTTGTTGATCATTTCTATTTTGAAACCAGTTTGTTTAGCAAGGTATTTAATATAATTTAATTCTTTCTTCAAATTCTTGGGAGATAGAGGGATTCTAAGTGCTCTATAAATTAGACTGTGAAAAGATGCTTGTTTATGTGAACTCGGGTGTAAAGAGGAATTGTTTATAGTTGTAGATGATTGTGTCGGTTTTCTAAATATTTGGAAATCAAAAGTGTTAACCTTACGCGTAACTGTCATATCTAGAAAATTCAATGAGTTATCGACTTCGTCCTCTCTCGTGAATTTCAAATTAGGTTCGATTTCATTTAATTTATTTAAGATTTCTTGACTATTAGTGACATCTTTGTTTATGATTACAAATGTATCATCTACAAATCTCAACCATAAATCTATTCCTTTAATTTTTGCTATTATTTCCTTGTGTTCGATTGAATCCATAAATATGTCGGCAAGGATGCCCGATATTGGGTCACCCATTGCTAATCCATTCTGTTTATAAATATTATTGTTAAATGTGAAGTAATTATTGTCTAATACGAACTTTAACAATCTAGTGAATTCTTCTACTTCCATTTTACTAAGATTACTGTGTTTACAAATATTATCATGAATGATATTAAGAGTTTTATCTGTCGGAATATTCGGGAACATATTCACTACGTCATACGAACACATCATCTGGTTTGGAAGTACGCCAAATCCAAGCAAAATGTCACACAAGTCAATGGAATTTCTTAATGGTTGTTTATTATTAAAAGTGTAATGTCTTTTCAAAAAATTGTGAATGTATTTGGAGACTTTATACGTGGGAGAATTACGGCAATTGATAATCGGACGAATCGGAATATCTTTTTTATGTATTTTGGGCATAGCTCTAGTTTCCGGGAGCCTAGGATTCATATTGACAAGTTTTAATTGTTCTTGTTCAGTAAAGAGAGATGTGGATCTTTTAAGTAAGGCTTTTAAGTTGCGTTGAATTTTAGCTAGCGGATTTTTTGTTACTAATGTGTATTTGTTATTATCAAAAAATTCTTCAGTTTTCTTGATATATGTATCTTTATCCATCAAAACGATCGCACCCCCCTTGTCAGCCTTGGTTACTATAATATTGTTATCTTCAATTTTCGATTTCATGTTTTTTTATTGTTTTCTGTTGTTTGGGATCAAAATTGGAATAAATTTCTTTAGCCAGTCTGGGTAATTTCTTCTTTAACTCCAATCTTACTTCGTCTTGTACATCGCGTGGGAGTTTTGATATGTTCGCCTCCGCTTCTGCAACTGTGTTAATGATATCTATTTCTCTATCTTTATTAGGCCAATTGTATTTTGGACCCCTTTTAAGTAGGTCATTCTCTCCTTCCGTAAATTTTACCTTGGTCAAGTTAACTACCGTGGGAGTAACATTGTCCGATGGGCCCTTAATTTGTTCTTGTTTCGTTTGTTTACTACGACGTATTTGTGTGTCTATTAAATGATTCAATTTCTTATTCAATGTATCCTGTTTCTTACTAAGTGCGTATGTTAATTTGTGTTCCATGTGTTGATAAAAAGACTGCCATTCTAATGGGGCTAAATCCTGAGTCACCGCTAAGTGAACGTTATATAATTGCAAATTCAATTTGGATTTCTTCCTGTAATATGCCTTGATTTCATTTTTAAGCCATAATTCATTTACCTTATTTTGGGTTACATTATGGCTTGGACTGCTTATGTTCTTACGTTGTGTTGATTTAAGAAAAGTAGGTACAAGTTTTAGTCTCAGACATTGTTTAAGAAAAGCTAAATCTTTTCCTAACTTACAAATCTTCATTTTCAGATTGAGAAACTTATTTAATCTACATTTTGCCTGGTTGGCTGTCACATTACATGTCATAAACCTCATTTAAGGTCCGTATTGAAAATTTTTTAACAGTTCAACAATAATAAAGGTGTTTCAATTTATTCCACCTATTCAATACTTATATTTTCACTTATAGTTGTTACATAATTAAATTCTTAGTTACGTGGGACATGTTTTGCCCTCAATTAAGGGCATCTTCAGCCTAAATACAATAATCAAAAATACAACTAAATTAAAAGTGGAAGTTAAATACAATCATCAAAAATACAACTAAAATAAAAAGTGGAAGTTAAAAGTTTAGTCTGTTATTAAAATTCGGAACAATAAAAATGTGAAAAATGATAAAATAAAAAGATGCTAATGGAAAACTGTCTTATGATTAAACTATAATCTTGTCGGAGACTAAAACTTCTATTAAAATTCTAATTAAAACAGTTCATATAAAATATTGGAAAATCAAAGTGGTAGTAATAAAAAGCCAACGACATGAGGGCGTGTACACAAGCATAAACTTGATTGTCATGAATACAATCTTTTCAAGGCCGCTGATGAAATTCGTAGCAAGTAAGGCAGAAGCGTCTATTGAAAAATTGTAAGAGGCCGTTAGCACCGGTAGGTAATAAAATGGCTGAATCCTTGCCAGAAAATGTCAACAGATGCAGAAATAAGTTTTCTGTAAGAGAAGGAAAAGAAGAAATAAGAAATTGAACGTAAGGAGAGAATTCAGTCTTACATAATTTTGAAACAGATGAGGACTTACATGTAAGTGGAAGTTGTTATTTGTTAACTACTGTTGAGTTGGTTGCTGCCCGTCTGTTGGCTCTGAGTCTGGTGTTATAACTGTGCTGCAGAGGCGGTAGTGAACTCGGAGGGGAAGGAATAGGGGAGTGCGGAAGGGAGGAGAGGATGGGTGGAGTCAAATGTGACGAGGCTGACAAAGGGGCGGAGTCAACTGCATTGCTGGAAGTAGGCCTAATATCTGTAGGTATGGGAGGAGTATTAGGGTTTGAAGAATTAAATATATTAGGTATCCTAAATTTATTCGAACTAACTGACTTTAATAATTCCGGCATTAATTCATGTAGCATACTTTTATTGTCCGTGGTTTCATTGAGATTCTTTTGCTTATTGTACGACTGATCTAAATAGATGTATAAACTTTCTAATTCGTTCAGCATTCTTCCTTTTTGTACGTTTCTAATTATCTCTAAGTCTTTCTCTATGGATTCAAATCTGTGACCAGTCTCCCTCATATGCAAACTCATCGCTGAGTATTTCCTATGTTTTTCCGCGTTAACATGTTAAAGTCAGTTAGTTCGAATAAATTTAGGATACCTAATATATTTAATTCTTCAAACCCTAATACTCCTCCCATACCTACAGATATTAGGCCTACTTCCAGCAATGCAGTTGACTCCGCCCCTTTGTCAGCCTCGTCACATTTGACTCCACCCATCCTCTCCTCCCTTCCGCACTCCCCTATTCCTTCCCCTCCGAGTTCACTACCGCCTCTGCAGCACAGTTATAACACCAGACTCAGAGCCAACAGACGGGCAGCAACCAACTCAACAGTAGTTAACAAATAACAACTTCCACTTACATGTAAGTCCTCATCTGTTTCAAAATTATGTAAGACTGAATTCTCTCCTTACGTTCAATTTCTTATTTCTTCTTTTCCTTCTCTTACAGAAAACTTATTTCTGCATCTGTTGACATTTTCTGGCAAGGATTCAGCCATTTTATTACCTACCGGTGCTAACGGCCTCTTACAATTTTTCAATAGACGCTTCTGCCTTACTTGCTACGAATTTCATCAGCGGCCTTGAAAAGATTGTATTCATGACAATCAAGTTTATGCTTGTGTACACGCCCTCATGTCGTTGGCTTTTTATTACTACCACTTTGATTTTCCAATATTTTATATGAACTGTTTTAATTAGAATTTTAATAGAAGTTTTAGTCTCCGACAAGATTATAGTTTAATCATAAGACAGTTTTCCATTAGCATCTTTTTATTTTATCACTTTTCACATTTTTATTGTTCCGAATTTTAATAACAGACTAAACTTTTAACTTCCACTTTTTATTTTAGTTGTATTTTTGATGATTGTATTTAACTTCCACTTTTAATTTAGTTGTATTTTTGATTATTGTATTTAGGCTGAAGATGCCCTTAATTGAGGGCGAAACATGTCCCACGTAACTAAGAATTTAATTATGTAACAACTATAAGTGAAAATATAACTAATGAATAGGTGGAATAAATTGAAACACCTTTATTATTGTTGAACTGTTAAAAAATTTTCAATACGGACCTAAAATGAGGTTTATGACATGTAATGTGACAGCCAACCAGGCAAAATGTAGATTAAATAAGTTTCTCAATCTGAAAATGAAGATTTGTAAGTTAGGAAAAGATTTAGCTTTTCTTAAACAATGTCTGAGACTAAAACTTGTACCTACTTTTCTTAAATCAACACAACATAAGAACATAAGCAATCCAAGCCATAATGTAACCCAAAATAAGGTAAATGAATTATGGCTTAAAAATGAAATCAAGGCATATTACAGGAAGAAATCCAAATTGAATTTGCAATTATATAACGTTCACTTAGCGGTGACTCAGGATTTAGCCCCATTAGAATGGCAGTCTTTTTATCAACACATGGAACACAAATTAACATACGCACTTAGTAAGAAACAGGATACATTGAATAAGAAATTGAATCATTTAATAGACACACAAATACGTCGTAGTAAACAAACGAAACAAGAACAAATTAAGGGCCCATCGGACAATGTTACTCCCACGGTAGTTAACTTGACCAAGGTAAAATTTACGGAAGGAGAGAATGACCTACTTAAAAGGGGTCCAAAATACAATTGGCCTAATAAAGATAGAGAAATAGATATCATTAACACAGTTGCAGAAGCGGAGGCGAACATATCAAAACTCCCACGCGATGTACAAGACGAAGTAAGATTGGAGTTAAAGAAGAAATTACCCAGACTGGCTAAAGAAATTTATTCCAATTTTGATCCCAAACAACAGAAAACAATAAAAAACATGAAATCGAAAATTGAAGATAACAATATTATAGTAACCAAGGCTGACAAGGGGGGTGCGATCGTTTTGATGGATAAAGATACATATATCAAGAAAACTGAAGAATTTTTTGATAATAACAAATACACATTAGTAACAAAAAATCCGCTAGCTAAAATTCAACGCAACTTAAAAGCCTTACTTAAAAGATCCACATCTCTCTTTACTGAACAAGAACAATTAAAACTTGTCAATATGAATCCTAGGCTCCCGGAAACTAGAGCTATGCCCAAAATACATAAAAAAGATATTCCGATTCGTCCGATTATCAATTGCCGTAATTCTCCCACGTATAAAGTCTCCAAATACATTCACAATTTTTTGAAAAGACATTACACTTTTAATAATAAACAACCATTAAGAAATTCCATTGACTTGTGTGACATTTTGCTTGGATTTGGCGTACTTCCAAACCAGATGATGTGTTCGTATGACGTAGTGAATATGTTCCCGAATATTCCGACAGATAAAACTCTTAATATCATTCATGATAATATTTGTAAACACAGTAATCTTAGTAAAATGGAAGTAGAAGAATTCACTAGATTGTTAAAGTTCGTATTAGACAATAATTACTTCACATTTAACAATAATATTTATAAACAGAATGGATTAGCAATGGGTGACCCAATATCGGGCATCCTTGCCAACATATTTATGGATTCAATCGAACACAATGAAATAATAGCAAAAATTAAAGGAATAGATTTATGGTTGAGATATGTAGTAGATACATTTGTAATCATAAACAAAGATGTCACTAATAGTCAAGAAATCTTAAATAAATTAAATGAAATCGAACCTAATTTGAAATTCACGAGAGAGGACGAAGTCGATAACTCATTGAATTTTCTAGATATAACAGTTACGCGTAAGGTTAACACTTTTGATTTCCAAATATTTAGAAAACCGACACAATCATCTACAACTATAAACAATTCCTCTTTACACCCGAGTTCACATAAACAAGCATCTTTTCACAGTCTAATTTATAGAGCACTTAGAATCCCTCTATCTCCCAAGAATTTGAAGAAAGAATTAAATTATATTAAATACCTTGCTAAACAAACTGGTTTCAAAATAGAAATGATCAACAAATTAATCAATAAAATTAAGAACAAATTATCTACGAATCTGATACCAGAAAAGACCAAAAAAACTGAGTATGCTACATTCACTTTTAATAATCCAGCTATACACCAGATTACTAGCGTATTCAAGAAACATAATTTTAATATAGCTTTTAGAACTACTAATACTAACCAGTCCATATTCTTTAATCATAAAAAAGTTAATTATGATAAGAATCGTTATTTAGGATCGGGAGTATACAGACTTAAATATACTCAGTGTAATTTTTCATATGTTGGACAGACTGGGAGAAATTTTATGACAAGATACATGGAACATGTTAACGCGGAAAAACATAGGAAATACTCAGCGATGAGTTTGCATATGAGGGAGACTGGTCACAGATTTGAATCCATAGAGAAAGACTTAGCGATAATTAGAAACGTACAAAAAGGAAGAATGCTGAACGAATTAGAAAGTTTATACATCTATTTAGATCAGACGTACAATAAGCAAAAGAATCTCAATGAAACCACGGACAATAAAAGTATGCTACATGAATTAATGCCGGAATTATTAAAGTCAGTTAGTTCGAATAAATTTAGGATACCTAATGTATTTAATTCTTCAAACCCTAATACTCCTCCCATACCTACAGATATTAGGCCTACTTCCAGCAATGCAGTTGACTCCGCCCCTTTGTCAGCCTCGTCACATTTGACTCCACCCATCCTCTCCTCCCTTCCGCACTCCCCTATTCCTTCCCCTCCGAGTTCACTACCGCCTCTGCAGCACAGTTATAACACCAGACTCAGAGCCAACAGACGGGCAGCAACCAACTCAACAGTAGTTAACAAATAACAACTTCCACTTACATGTAAGTCCTCATCTGTTTCAAAATTATGTAAGACTGAATTCTCTCCTTACGTTCAATTTCTTATTTCTTCTTTTCCTTCTCTTACAGAAAACTTATTTCTGCATCTGTTGACATTTTCTGGCAAGGATTCAGCCATTTTATTACCTACCGGTGCTAACGGCCTCTTACAATTTTTCAATAGACGCTTCTGCCTTACTTGCTACGAATTTCATCAGCGGCCTTGAAAAGATTGTATTCATGACAATCAAGTTTATGCTTGTGTACACGCCCTCATGTCGTTGGCTTTTTATTACTACCACTTTGATTTTCCAATATTTTATATGAACTGTTTTAATTAGAATTTTAATAGAAGTTTTAGTCTCCGACAAGATTATAGTTTAATCATAAGACAGTTTTCCATTAGCATCTTTTTATTTTATCATTTTTCACATTTTTATTGTTCCGAATTTTAATAACAGACTAAACTTTTAACTTCCACTTTTTATTTTAGTTGTATTTTTGATGATTGTATTTAACTTCCACTTTTAATTTAGTTGTATTTTTGATTATTGTATTTAGGCTGAAGATGCCCTTAATTGAGGGCGAAACATGTCCCACGTAACTAAGAATTTAATTATGTAACAACTATAAGTGAAAATATAAGTATTGAATACGTGGAATAAATTGAAACACCTTTATTATTGTTGAACTGTTAAAAAAATTTCAATACGGACCTAAAATGAGGTTTATGACATGTAATAATAGTGACACTTCGGATTTTTAAAAAATCCCAGTTTATCCCCCTTTCGGGTGGGGGCCGAGGGGGGAGTGAATATAAAAATAATAGAAAATAGTGTCAAATCCATACTTTTCGGGGTCACTGAGATGAATGCTGATATTCTGGATTTTTTAAAAGTCCAAGTTCAGCCCCTTTCGGGTGGGGGTCGAGGGGCTGGAATATACAAATAATCAAAAATAAAATAAAAATGTTGTGAACAGTGTCAAATCCATACTTTATGGCATCACTGAGATGAACAGTGACACTCTGGATTTTTTGATGTCCAAGTTCATCTCCCTTTTGGGTGGGGGGCAAGGGGGAGCGACATATAAAATAATCGAAAATAGTGTCAAAACCATACTTTTCCCAGTCGCTAAAATGAATAGTGACACTTCAGATTTTTTAAAAGTTCATGTTCAGTCCCCTTTCTGGTGGGGATCCAAGGGGGGAGCAACATATAAAAATAATCAAAAATAGTGTCAAATCCATACTTTTCAGTGTCGCTGAGATGAATAGTGACAATCCGGATATTTTTAATGTCTAAGTTCAGCCACCTTTGGGGTGGGAGCAAGGGGGGGAACGAGATGTAAAATTAATCAAAAATGAGGTTGAATCCACAATTTTCGGGTATACTGAGATGAATAGTGAAAATCCAGAATGTTTTAAGTCCAAGTTCATCCCCCTTGGGGATGGATGGTGAGGGGGATATAGAGGGCAAGGGGGCAGTAAAATATAAAAATAATCAAAAATAGTGTCAAATTCTCAGTTTTTAGGTTCTCTGAGAGGAATATTGACAATCCGGATTTTTTAAGTCCAACTTCGGCCACCTTTGGGGTGGGGGCGGGGGCACCAGGGGAGTGAGATATAAAAATGATCGAAAACAGTGTTGAATCCATACTTTTCAGAGTTGCTGAGATGAATAGTGACAATCCAGATTTTTTCCACCTTTGTGAAGGGGGCAAAGGGAGAATCAGGTATAAAAATAATTGAAAATAGTGCCGTATCGACAGTCTTCAGGGTTGCTGGGATGAATAGTGCCACTTCGGAATTATTTAAAGTCCAAGTTTACCCCCCCTTTGGGGTGGGGGGCGTCGCAGTGAGAGATAAAATAATCAAAAATAGTGTCGAATTCATAGTGTTCGGGGCCGCTGAGGTGAATAGTTAAATTCCCGATTTTCTTAAATGTCCAAGTTTAGCTCCCTTTTTGGTTGGGGGTGAGGTTGCAGTGAGATATAAAAATAATCTAAAATAGTGTCGAATCCATAGTTTTCGGGGTCGCTGATATGAATAGTAACACTGCAGCCTTTTTAAAAGTCCAACTTCAGCCCCCCTTTGGGTTGGGTCCGAGGCACGTCTAAGATATAAAAATAATCAAAAATAGTTTCGAATCCATAGTTTCCGGGGTCACTGAGATGAATAGTGACTATGTGGAGTTTTTAATATCCATGTTCAGGCTCCTTTGGGATGGGGCGTGGGAGGAGCAAGATATAAAAATAATCAAAAACAGTCTCTGATCCATATTTTTCAGGGCTAGTGAGATGAATTTTTTATACCTTATTATGGGGGGAAGGGGTGAGATAAAAATAGAAAATTTTGTCGAATCCACAGTTTTCTGGATTGCTGAGGTAAATAGTGACACTCCAGAATTTATAAAGTACAAGTTCAGCCCCCTTTGGTGTAGGGGCGAGGGGGAGTGAGATACAAAAATAATCGAAAATAGTGTCGATGGAAAGTTTTTGGCGTCGTTGAGATGAATAGTGATACTCCAGATTTTTTAAAGTCCAAGATCAGCCCCCTTTGGCATAGAGGAGAGAAAGGGTGAAAAAATAAAATGCCCAAAATAACCAAGATTATGAATGTATGTGTGTTCAATTGTACCTATCAAACAAAATTGATAAAAATATGACTTACTATGTAGAAAAAGTACTGTGGGGATAAGTGACCCATAGACACCTGGGATACGGGTGATATGTAAACATAATCGAAAACGATCGATATTTGTGTCAAATCAATAGTTTTCGGGGTCGCTGAGATGAACTGTGACACCCTGGATGCCATTTAAGACCCAAAAATATGAAATGGCATATGGCTTTTAGTGCCGGCAGAGTCCGAGGACAAGTTCGGCTCTCCAGATGCAGGTCTTTCAATTTGACTCCCGTAGGAGACCCGCATGTCGCGATGAGGATGAAATGATGATGAAGACAACACATACACCTAGTCCCCATGCCAGTGAAATTAACCAATTATGGTTAAAATTTCCAACCCTGCCGGGAATCAAATCTGGGACCTCTGTGGCCAAAGGCCACCAGGCTAACCATTTAGTCATGGAGCCGGACCATTTAAGACAAAGTTCAGCCCCTATCGGTAGGGGGGTGAGAAAATGTCCGAAACAACCAAAATTAGAGATGTATGTGTATTTCTTCCAGCACAACCCCCATACAAAATTGGTATACATATAACATACTAGCTGAAAAACATACTTTTGGGGTAAAACACCCTTAGCACTCCTAGGGGTGCGGGTGAAGTATAAGAATAAACAAAAATGACTTACATAAATGTGAAATATATTGATTTGCGAGGTCGCTGAGTTGAACTGTGACACTCTGGATGGTTAAATCATACTTCAACCACAATTTGTAGGTGAGAAGCAGTGAAAATGAATGTAAAAATATCCCAGATTATAGATGTATGTGGGCATGTTCCAGAATAGCTCCCAATGAAACTTGGTACATATTATATGACTTACCATCTGGAAAAAATTACTATGGAGATAAAACATATCACTGGAAGTGGGTAATGGAAGAGGATAACCTAATCTAAATCTATGACACTACAGCTCTGAAGGGCCTCGGTCTACCAAGTGACCACTACTCAGCCCTAGGCCTGTAGATTATAAGGTGTCGTGTGGTCAGTACGACGAACCATCTCGGCCTTTATTTTGGCTTTCTAGTCAGGGCCGCTATCTCACTGTCAGATAGCTCCTCAATTGTAATCATGAAGGCTGAGTGGACCTTGAAACAGCCCTCAGAACCAGGTAAAAATCCCTGACCTGGCCGGGAATCGAACCCGGACCTCCAGGTGTCAGGCACGCTACCCTACATTGTGGGGCCGGCAATGAGAGGGGATGACATCCAAAAATAATGGCAAAATGCTTATACAAACTCAAACTCATACCTCTCACATTTAACGATCTGTAAAATAACACAAGAACATACTGTCACTTGTTGCTTTAGACTGTCAACAAACATTTACGTCCAAGCACATCTTATTATGTTTGTTAATGTTTTAATGTGTTTATGTAATTTATTTTAATGGACAATTTTCATATCAACTAATGTAATACGAACTATAAACAACAACGCAAGAACATACTGTTACCTGTTGCTTTAGACCGTCAACAGTGCATCCAAGCACATTTTACCATGTCTGCTAATGCTTCATTGTGTTTATGTAATTTATTTTAACGGACAATCAACATATAATTTCATATAGCTAACATAATTACTGTTAATACGAATGCAATCTCACACATGACAAAGCATTTACATGTTAATGGAACTCCTTTTAACTGACAAGGCAAACACCATTGTAACCATCACAAAACTAGTCCGAACATACTCATTACGCATAAAGATTAAGATAGAAAACGAACTTATTCAATTATTCTTGTCAATAATTGGACATAGGTATATATTGTGTCATATTTTATTATGTATTAAGAGCATTTTAATTTGTTTATATGATTTTTAGCTAAGCTGTAAAAAATTTTAGCAAAACATAAGCATAACCACCATAATGTTGTTAAATTCAGAATCTGTTATAAAGTTCTCAAATAGTGAGGCATAATAAAAAGATGCAAATAATATAAGATTCTAATACAGCTGAAGATGACTTTGTAAGAGGTCAAAACCGGTCCTATTATACATGTTATAATAAATAAGTATTGATCAGGTGGAACGTTTCTTTCTTTTATGACATTTGGTGACTATCAATACGGAACAAAATGAAATTTATCAATCAAGATAAGTGGTATGTTCCGAGCTGTCAGTGGGGAGATGGCGTGGAATGACATCAGTAGATGTTTAAAAGTAGGAAAGATCACAATATGAAGATAAAGCTGGAATTCAAGGGGACAAATTGGGGCAAATATTCATTTATAGGCAGGGGAGTTAGGGATTGAAATAACTTACTAAGGGAGATGTTCAATAAATTTCCAATTTCTTTGCGATCATTTAAGAAAAGGCTAGGAAAACAACAGATAGGTACTGCCACCTGGGCGACTGCCCTAAATGCAGATCAGTAGTGACTGATTGATTGATAGGAGTGGGAAAGAAGTGGCCGTTGCCATAATTAAGGTACAGCCCCAGCTTTTGCCTGATGTGAAAATAGGAAACCATGGAAAACGTGGGGTTTGAACCCGCTATCCCCCAACGAAAGTTCACAGCTGTGCACCTCTAACTGCACGGTCAACTCTTCCAGTCGGATTAAGAGTTAACGAATACATGCTCTGAATGATAAATGCTAACATTAGTAATAATAAACTTATCTGTTACTTCCATTGTAATTCCACTGAATTACTGCATCCTGGTGGTATCTCTGGGTAGAATCATAAACTGGTTTCCACAGTTGTGTGTCACATGCTTTCTCTTGAACTCCTGTACGTCAAAACCATCTTTGAAGACAGCAGTGTTTGGAGTGGAAAAGTTCCTATCCTTGTTCCTAGCTTTCTATCTTCAATTTATATTCATACACTTTGTTCGTTTTCCATTTTGTATTACATGTGACTCCCGGGAGAAGGTGCCCCCCTCTATCATGCCAATGGCTTCTTTGCAAGGCGGAGGAGCAGATGGAGGTTTAGGGCATACTATTGCCCTTGAGGTGGAAAACTACCTCTTAAAGGCGGATGGAACCAATAATGGTCAACGGCATAGAAGAAGACCTCAGCGGCGGACCAGGCGCATGAACAATTAATGTAGCCTCAACGGCTGGGAAGGCGGATGAAGGCTGCAGCAGTTCGAGACCTCCAGTCGTTATAGTTGCTGTGCCACTGGGCAAAGGCTCTGTAACTGTCCAGGATCGTGTGACTGTTGGTGTGCAACAACATTCCCACAATAATAGATGTCATGCACAGGCATCTTCCGAAGAATTGTACCATCTCTTCATGCATGACCCAGTGGCGATCAGGGAGTTGTGACAGGAGCAGGATTGTGTTATCTGGGAACTCCTAGCAACAAGCCGGCACGTAGGCGGCGAATGTGTGACCTTCGCTTTGCTCAAGGATGGGCTGTATGCTGCATTAGTGACTAAGCAGGCCTATTTAGGATCCACTTTGCTTACCCTGAATGGGGAGGGAGCTAAAAATGGTGCCCTAAACATAGTCAGCCTATTTCCAACCGACTGGATAGCCGCGTCTAGAGGGTACACCACTTGCAGTCGAACAGAAATAAGAATGAATTTTGCTATTTGGAACATAGTACTCTGGTGGACAGTGACACAGGGAATCAACCACAAAGATGAACATCAATTGTTGCTCGTGAACTGAAAAGGTTCAACACTGACATTGCGGCACACAGTGAATCAAGGATTGAAAACGAAGGACTACTGAAGGAACATGGTGGAGATTATACCTTCTTTTGGAAAGGGATGAATTCAAATGAGCCCCATATCCATGGAGTTGGTTTTGCTACCAAGAACAAAATTGTAGATCATCTTGATGAGCTCCCATGTGGTATAAATGAAAGGCTTATGACCCTTTGCCTTAAGCTCGCTAATAATCAGTGAGTTACAATAATTAGTGCATACACTCCGACTCTCACCTCCGATGACGATCGAAGGAAGAATTCTACTACCAACTCTATGTGCTTCTAAAAAATATACCACAGTCAGATAAAATTATCCTTCTAGGAGACATCAATGCCCGAGTTGGCAGGGATTCAGCATTATGGGCTGGTGTAATTGGTAAAGGAGGTGTCGATATAAGCAACTCTAATGGAACTCTTCTCCAAACCAAATGTTCTGAACATAACCTTGTAATCACGAAGACACTCTTCCACAAAAGAACAAATTTAAAACTTCATGGCAACACCCCAGATTAAAACAATGGCATCTAATCGATTACGTGATTGTGCGTGCCCGAGACAAACGTGACATATTCATCACAAAGGCTTTGATAAGTGCTGATGACTGCTGGACTGATCACCGACTCATAAGATCTGTTATGGCTCTGCAAGTTAATCAGAAGCACAGGAAGCAGGGAAAGCATATCAGATGTAGGATGAACACTGAGCGTCTCAAAGATTATAGCGTTAAATTTAAATTACATCAACTTGATAACATAGATGTTGATTCCATAGGGAACCTGAAATATTAGTCCCGAATGATTAAATTTATAATATCAATATAATTGGTCTGTTATTGGACACTATAAATTTTCCAGCTAACTCATTCATGGTTGCCAGCGTTTCGCCCCAGTGTGCTAACTGGGCTCATCAGTTGGTAAATAGCACACCTACCAAGACGCATGGTACTGCACACCGTGGAGGCCACTGCGTAGGCTACTTGGAAATGAGACAATGTCTCTCATACTGCATTGGCACTGCCGGTGATCTAAGAGATGCCCTGATAATAACCATATTTAAAAAGGGTGACAGGGCACAATGTGGCAACTATCGAGGGATATTGTTGCTTTCTACTGCTGGCAAAATTCTTGCCAGATTACTGACCAACCTCCTGAAACCACTGGCCGAAACAATGTTGCCCGAAACTTAATGTGACTTTAGATCAAACTGAGGCACAACTGATATGATCTTCTGTGCCAGGCAATTGCAGGAAAAATCAAGAGAACAAGGTCAGTCTCTATTTATGGCATTCATTGGTATCGTTAAGGCCTTCCAATTCAGTCAATCGAGAAACTCTTTGGGGGATCTTATCCATAATTGGTTGCCTTCCAAAGTTCATACAGATTCTTTGATTACTATAGGATGATATGAATAGTGCAGTCCTGAACAACAGTGGATCTGGAGAACCATTTAAGATCGCAACGGGTGTAAAACAGGACTGTGTGATTGCTTCCACACTGTTTTTCATATATATTGGTCTCATACGTCATTTGGTCAAAGACAAAATTCCAAAGGGGGTAGAAATTGTATGTAGGACAGATGGAGAACTATTCAACCTTAGCAGTCTGCGAGCTAACACTAAGGTATCCACTACTTCTATTTTTGAACTCCAGTATGCAGATGTTAATGGCAAACTCTGAAGATGATCTTCAGCATACCCTGAATGCATTTAATGAGGCATATAAGAGCATTGGTCTAGACATAAACACTGGTAAAATGTAAATTTTATATCAACCTGCACCAACCTGTAATGCTGCTGCTCCTGCTATCATGATTATTGGAACTAGTTTAAAAAATATTGAACACTTTCCTTATCTGGGCAGTCACCTTTCAACGAATTCAATATCATCTCAAATGTGCCAGCACAACCTATGGTCATGTGCGAATTAGGGTGTTTGACAACCGTAACATCAGTACTCACTGTACATATACCAAGCTATTGTTGTTCCAACTCTAGTCTATGGTTGGGAAACTTGGGTTACATACAGAAGGCACTTACTATGCCTTGAAAAATACCATCGATGCTGCATTAGGATAATCCTAGGAATAAAATGGCAAGACAGATGAACGAAGTGTTTTGGAGCAAGCTAAATACAACCAGCATTGAGGCTCTCATAATAAAACACCAGCTTCGATGGACAGGTCGTGTAATTTGCATGCCTGAGTCATGTCCCCCCCCAAACAAATCATGTACTGTCAGTTGAAGGTCGGACAGAGAAAACAGGGTGGGCAACAAAAACGCTAAAAAGATGTTCTGAAGGAGAATCCAAGGAAATGTCAAACTGACCCTGAAAATTGGGAGGTCAAATCAAGATTTGGATTATACAACCATCAAAGAACTCATGTGATTTGAAAGACAATCATACTCTTCCACAACGTTGGCACACGGTATCTTGGGTAGTCTTTGGTCCTTGAGGGTTGATACTTCCACTATTCATACGCTTTTTCCTAGCATTGCGTTTGTCAGCCAGAAGTTTCCTCTGTTGTAGTTCAAAGGATAGATACCCTTGGTGGACGAGTGGACGCCACAACCTCCCAATTTTCAGGGTCAGTTTGACATTTCTTCAGATTCGCATTCAGAACTCATGTGATTTGAAATTTACCTTCGGAAGACAATCATACTTGTTGTTGATAAACTTAACCATAATAGGTATTTTATTTGATCGTGTACTGACTTGTCTAAATCTATTAAAGAAACTATTTAAAATAGTTATTCATTACTTACTTTTGCCTATTACTAAAACATTTTAGCCTGTATGATTAGAATTAATTATGTGGCTAGAAATCCTCAGCATAGTAATCACAAGCTTCATCTCATCTCTAAATGCTAACAAATCTCTCTTCTACATCAGACTTGTAAAATTAAGATTTGATTTGACTTCACTGATGAAGGGAATGCATACTGTTCCTGAAACATGTATGATAGAATAAATAAATTTCAATAATTAAAAGTGTATTGACAAGGTGGACCCAATATAAACTATTTTTAAAGTTTCTTTAATAGAATCACACTTGTTAACAATTGGTAGTCTAATAAATAAATGACATGTTTAAAATACAATTGCATTTGGCCATGCCAGAAACTAATACTTGCTTACATCTGGAGCTCTGTCATTTGACTGTCACCAAATACAGTAGAATGCTAAATCTATGACTGCTAAGTTAGTCATTTTAAATTTGGATTACATTCTGGTTTGAACAATGACTCCCAGAAGATGCATAATATTTGTAAATTGTAATGGGATGCTAGAAAATCTATGGCCTAAACCAGGGCCTCTCAGAGTGCATGCACTGTGCAAAAGACAACTTCGCTTGGTTGACCAGAGTGCAGACCCCCACTGCTCGATTTGGAGCAATAGCGCTGTCTCTCTCTCCCCACGCCTGTCTCGCTCGCTCCGCCTGTCTACCTCTTCCTCACTTGCCCCATAGCGCTCCAAATCCAAGCCGAGTTGAGTCAAACTTTGCCGAGTAGCCCAGAGACGAAGCGTTGGTCCGAGCCGAGCCGAAAAGGACCAATGCACTGTGCACAGGAACTCTGCACCTCAATTTGACGCATGAGATTTTGGGCATTTGAGAGGCCCTGGCCTAAACATTTAAATGGTTCAGTAACATTATTTATGTATTTGGATCACTTCTGAAATTTGAAAATAATATGTAACTGCTTTATATTCTCAACTTTGTATGTTATCAGATGCCAAATATGTACTGAATTGATTTCTGATTAAAGCACTACTACTACTACTAGTAGTAGAAGTGTTGTTATTTTTGAATAGATCCTTTATAACATTCAACGCAACAGTAGTAACTGCTGATCACATCGCCATGATATATTTGCTCAACATTATTCGTTACATAGTTTTGCCCATTAACAAAACATTTTAGACTGTTTGACTAGAATTAATGTGGGGGTTTTTTTTTTTTCTATTTGCTTTACATCACACCGACAAAGATAGGTCTTATGGCGACGATGGGATATGAAAGGCTTAACTTTGGGAAGGAAGCAGCCGTGGCCTTAATTAGGGTACAGCCCCAGCATTTGCCTGGTGTGAAAATGAAAAACCCATTGCCTGGTGTGAAAATGAAAAACCCACAGAAAACAATCTTCACAGCTGCCGACAGTGGGGTTTGAACCCACTATCTCCCGGATGCAAGCTCACAGCTACGCGCCTCTAAGCACATGGCCCAGTGAATTAATTATGTGGCTATAATTCCTCAGCATAGTAATCACAAGCTTCATCTCATCACTAAGTGCTAATAAATCTCTCTTCTACATCAGACATGTAAAATTAAGTAGTTACCTGTCAAGAGCAGCAATACAGTGAACTTCTGCATTTGGTGAAGACAGACGAACACAGTCACGTAATCGGCTTTGAGAATCACTGACACATAAATTATCTGAAAAAGGCAAAGATCAACAGCTGATTTAAAATGTGAAAAGGACAAAGCATCTTTAAAAAGGGGAGTGGGTAAGCACTGAAACAAATTATAGACATTGTTTTTGACTTAACAATCTCTGTGGTTTACTCAGTGTCACCAAAAAAAAAAGTAATAACTCAGCCACAGTACCTGCTCCAATAGAAATTCACTTTTGTTGGTAGATAGTAGCAATATAACTCTACAAATGTCTTAAATAAGAAATTACATGTTTGATCCACCTGTTCAATACCTTTTATTTAGAACACATTTCAATCCTTTCTCACGGCTTGGCACACGTGAAAAATAATTTTATAGCCATTTATAGAACTGATTATCACTGGAAACTGTGTCAAAATGTGTTCAATATATGTTAGCAAAATTGAAATGAGAAGAGTACCTATGTTTAGTTCACACAGCTTTGCATTCTACACAACAAGCAAGAAGTACCAGTACGGTACCAAACACAATTGTTACCGGTATCGTTAGGCAGAAACCAACAATGGACATGAGAGTGGTATCGGTGGCCCGCGAAATAGGCCTAAATCGCAAATCTCTTTGTTCTCCTTCTGAGAGGCAATATTCTTGACGTTAAAAATGCTATTTCTCAGCTCCTACTGAACAAAGTGAGATAAAACCATGTGCAGAAAATTTCTGGATATGTCTATTTTTATAATGATAAGTGGTATGAAATATGGGTTAGTTTATTTCATTCAAACCACATGACAGACAGACAACAACTTCAAAAATTGTGGATATCATCTCCGTATCGCGTATACTATACAATCAACCCTCTCAAAACTGGGAAAAAATACGAATGTACGGACAGACTATACTCTTATTAAATAGTAAGATAAACACAACGGCCTCTCACCGCTGGGTTCTGTGGTTCAAATCCCGGTCACTCCATGTGAGATTTGTGCTGGACAAAGCGGAGGCGGGACAGGTTTTTCTTCAGATACTCCCATTTTCCCTGTCATATTTCATTCCAGCAACACTCTCGAATATCATTTCATTTCATCTGTCATTCATTAATCACTGCCCCGGAGGAGTGCGACAGCCTTCGGCGGCCCGGCACAATTCCTATCCTCACTGCTAGATGGGGGCTTCATTCGTTCCATTCCTGACCCGGTCGAATGACTGGAAACGGGCTGCGGATTTTTTTTCCAGAAGGTGATTAAAGCCGTGGAGGATAGTGGATTCCTTGTGATAAGAATTGTGACGGACAATCACAAAACAAACGTGCTCATGTTTAGACATTTTGCACAACCTCAGATATCCAGACAGTAACATTCCAATCAAATTACAAACGGGAAATCAAATCGTAATTTGCGGGTACTAGGTTCGTGTTGTTGAAGAGAGGATGGAGTGTGACATTTGTGTCAGTAACATCTCACTGCCTAGAGCTTCGACACCGCTAAATGGAACTGATTATGCATCAGGACAGAGGAGGAGTTCGATACCAAAAACCTTGTTTTGTTGCTCTGGTGAAGCAGCTGCAGGAGTTTGTTTAAGCTGCTGTACCTTAATTAAGGCCACGGCCGCTTCCTTCCAGCTATTAGGCCTTTCCCCTCCCATCATCGCCGTAAGACCTATCTGTGTCGGTGCGATGTAAAGCCACTAACAAAGAAACCCTTCTTCCTTTATAGTTCACCTCAGGTTTTACATAGACTCCATCCAAAAAGTTACAACATCTTTCATGCTCATTTAACAATTTTAGTTTCTTTTTCAAGTAATTCCAATGCGAATCATCAATACCCGAATTTCCCGTGCCTAGTTTTGCAGTAAAAGACTGTAAATACACCGGGTGAGGCATTGTAAGAAACGTTGACTGTCTTATCTTCTTTTACGCCCCAGGAAATGCGAAAAATATTGAAGCAGGACTGAACAGGAATTTACAAATTTGTCCATTTTAATATCTTTCCCCAGTCACTTAATGCACATATATCAAGATTATCTTTCATGAAAATATCATGTTTAATGGCTCTAAAATTAAGAGCCTCGTTTAATGTTAAAGAAGTACCAATTTTTGGAATATTTTCCTCAGTCATATAAATTTTGATAATACAGAGACTTTGGGTGTTAAAATTGACAAAAACTTTGTCAAAATCTAATTTGCGTTTAATACTGAAATTACCCTGAACGTCATCAAAGTCCTTTTTTTTTTTCTATTTGCTTCACGTCGCACTGACACAGATAGGTCTTATGGTGACGATGGGATAGGAAAGGCCTAGGAGTTGGAAGGAAGCGGCCGTGGTCTTAATTAAGGTACAGCCCCGGCATAAGCCTGGTGTGAAAATGGGAAACCACAGAAAACCATCTTCAGGGCTGCCGACAGTGGGACTCGAACCCACTATCTCCCGATTACTGGACACTGGCCGCACTTAAGCGACTGCAGCTATCGAGCTCGGTCATCGAAGTCTGTGATCCTGTCATCTTCTTCCTAAGCTTTCTTTCTTTCCTTCTTCCTTCCTTCCCGTTTTTCAATTTCTTCTTGTCTTTGAATAGGAGTTTTGCTCGGTGTTGGAAGATTTTTAGACAGATAGGCAGCCACATTTTCAAACTTAGGAATAGCGCCGTTTGAGAGTTTTAAATGGTTAGGTTTTACAGTTAAAATAGACTCATCAGGTCTTTTAACAGAATCCTTCCTAATTACGAAACGTTCGTCAAAGTGTTTTATGCACACAACTGAGCTTGCTGAAGGGACGAATTCAATTCGATGGATGGCTATGATCCACTTTTGTTTCCGAAACAAGTCAGTAGGAAAGTTTTAAACACTGAAATATTATGCTGTTTTGAGCTATAGTTGATTCTACAACCAGGTATACAACACGACGTGGTCATAATTCACAATGTTCACACACGTTTAAATCATTCAACACCATCGACAGCCTCACTGCTGCGAGGTTCAGATCAGCCTACAAGTCACTGGCGAGAAGTGAAGCAGCCGGCGATTTGTGTGACGTAGCGCCCGAAGTGGAGGGAGAGCCTTACGGCCTGTCTATCTAGTTGGCCTTGCATGGAGCAAGCAGTATAAGAAGATCGAGACGGCGGTGCAGTGCGTGGACCCGATTGTCAAGGCCGGTAAGGAGCTAGCTAGAGCGACGCATCAAGTCGGCCGTGATTACAGATTTATGCTGGGCTTCACAAGCGATTGTCAAGGCCGGTTAAGGAGCGCAGCAAGGGATACAGTCGGCCGTGGATGAAATCTAAACTGAATAACCTTTGAGAGTTTGCCTTTCTTTGCGCATATCTCACTGTATGATATGTCCATTAGATTTCATAGAATAAATTTATGAAATCAGGTCCATCATTTTGAATTGCCCTGTATTTCGGGGATGGCTTTGCCAAGTACACCAAGGCTTTACCTATGAAAACCCCATTATTAATTGCTAGGCCTACTGGTGGGTATGACTACAATCAAGACCGTAGTCGGTCTTGCTACAATTGGGTGATAAACGATGTATCGATGGTTAGGTCGTTTAGTGCTCATAAAATACACTGACAAACTGAGCATTATCTCAAAGAGATGACCAACTCCATTAATAAATTATAATTCTGTGACTCGATGTCATCTGCTTGTGATATCTACATACTACGGCTCTCCAGTCTTTTCTCTGGTACCGGTAAATATAAATATAATGGTGCCTCCAATATTTAAAGAATGTCTTTTGTTAATATCCTAAACTTTAGCAGCATTAAAACCACCCGAAAATACCATTCGTGAAAACTTGAAAACAATCTTACGTCGCTGGTATAATAATGCTATTGATTTTTGTATTTAAAAAAAAAAAAAAAAGGCAATGTCTTAGTTATCCAAAAATGTACTTGTCACTTTACAGAAAAAGCTATTGTATATGAAATGTAATTATTGTGTCGCCTTAAGGAAAGTATATACTGTATTGTCCCTATCACGAGCCAGAGGCTCATGAGACCTTTTGTCACCAATAAATAAATAAAAAATAAAAAGGTCTCCGGAGACGCCTTATGTCGCTGGTTACAACGTCCTAAAACTTACGAACAACCATATATTTAGCTACCATCATCCCATTCGATTCCAAGCAGACGCACAAATTTATCCCTGTGGCAGTTCACTCCCATTTTCGCCCTTCGATTGTATTATTAAACTGTATTGGTTGTGGCAGTTGAAGTCAGTCGAGTGGTGTCGAAAATTTTGATTATTACTAGGATTGCTTGCAAGCCTCCGTGGCTCAGGCGGCAGGGCGTCGGCCTCTCACCGCTGGATTCCGTGGTTCAAATCCCGGTCACTCCATGGAAAAAGCGGAGGAGGGACAGGTTTTTCTCCGGGTACTCCACTTTTCCCTGTCATAATTAATTCCAGCAACACTCTCCAATATCATTTCATCTGTCATCAAGGCTTCAGCAGCCGGCACAATTCCTACCCTCGCCGCTAGAGGGAGGCTTCATTCATTCCATTCCTGACCCAATCGAATGACTGGAAACAGGCTGTGGATTTTCACTAGTATTGCTTATAGTTTCGCTAACATACGTCAAGCCTCTGGTAAATACGCACCCTCTTCCTGATTCGTTCTAGTTTTGAATATTTGCGGGGGGGGGGGTATAAGAGAGACTCAATATTTTTAACAATGAGGGATAGCCCGAGTACAAAAACGTTGGGAATCGCTAGTGCCTTCCACTCAAAAGTCGATGGTCTTGTAACGGTTAGGCCGCGTGCACACCGAGCGCGCTTCGCATAGTGTGTCGCGTGTTGCTCAACGCTAAGCGTCACGCTAAGCATAACCAGTGCTTTGTTCGTAATCCAGGTGTTCACACCGTCCGCGCTGTGCTACGCTGAACGCCTACCTTACAGCTAAGCGAAGCGCCAGACAACGCGCAGTGTTGGTTAATTGCTTAGCGTTACCTAGCTGGTTCTGAAGCTATGGAAGAAGAAATTATTCATGCAGTGTTTCAAAGAGAAGAAATATGGAACCCAAGACACAAAAACTATAAAAATGTAACTGTTTTGCAAAATAAGTGGACTTAAGTATCTACAACAGTTGTATCGCATTCCTACAGTAAACATACACAGTAATATTACTTCTACTGTCACACTTTACTGGGCTTAACATTGTGACAGGATGAGACTGGGTATGGATTTTAGTGTCGGAAGTGTCCGAGGAGAAGTTCGGCTTGCCAGGTGCAGGTGTTTTGAAATGACTCCCGTAGATGACCTGCATCATGATGAGGATGAAATGATTATACATACACACATACACCCAGCCCCCGTGCCAATGCAATTTACTAATTATGATTACAATTCCCGACTCTGCCGGGAATCGAACCCGGGACTCTGTGACCAAAGGCCAGTGCGGTAACCATTTAGCCATGTAGCTGGACACTTTGTGACAAAGTGCATAGAATCTCCCAGACTCCGTCATATCGGCTTATAATTTTGCCAATAGAGGGTGGTAACATGAAGAATATCACTCTGCAGGCTAGTAGTGGGCTTGGAAGTAAATATTTCTGTTTATTAAATATATTTGTCACACATTTACTCCACTTTTGTTACGATGATTAATTGTGTATGTTAATTGTAACTATATTGCAAAATACTATTTATAATTATTATATAAAGAGCGTGATTTAGTCAGAAATTTAATTTCCACGTGTTTGTTACACGGTGCTCCTAGATAATTCGGAAAATTGAATTTCTCCCAATACTTCTCTGCTACTTGACGCCACATTTCAGTTGCAGGGTTTGGAAGGTCAAAGGTATTTTTTGTCATTCTTAAGTAATCATAAAATGTATCGCGATAAAGTCTTGCATCTCTGTGCAAACGATAGAATTCTCTGAAAGTAATTCGTTCTTCATTAAATTCATGAACCCACTTTCGATTCTTTTTCCTAATTTTCAATTTTAGGTAACTGTTATCCATCAGTAAACTGTTTCTAGTGTACTTGGATAACGGCATTAGCTTGTGACCACCCTAAAACGCCTCGCACCAACCTAAGCTGAGAGCACGGCGTAGAGTTTTCGGTGTGAACAGCAAGCACGCCTTGCGCTATGCATAGCATTTCACGCTACACGCGACACACTATGCGAAGCGCGCTCGGTGTGCACGCGGCCTTAGCGCTGGCGCCAAGTTCAAGCTACCTCCTCCACACACACAAATAGCTCTAGTCTTTTGAATTCTATTAAGAAATAATTGTTTTAGCTTTCTATGCATGTTATTAGGATGACATAATAAAATATACAGTACTTAAAGTAAGTCACTGTGAAAGCTTTTGTACAGGTTGTTTCTATGGAACGGTTAGGTATTTGTATCTATAGGAGCTGTGAAATTCTCTTCAACCAACAAGGCAACAGACATCTACAATAAAGGCTATATACATTTCAAAAATAGCAGTAAAATGCTGTATTTATCATACTTGGTGTACGTTTGAACGAAATAAGTTATTATTTGTGGTTACGTTTTCTTGGTGGTGGGCGTTCCATTTCCTTTATTTGTAAATGTGAATGAAAATTAAATAGGGCTGGAAATCTACAGAGCATAAGCAACTGAATTGAGTGGGATACCATTTATCTCTTTTCGCCCTCACAACGCATTGTTCAGTTAATTCCTTGTTCTTTAAACGAAATCTGAAACAAAATTCGACAAATAATTACCGTGGCTATCCGTACTTTCGCTAAGTAAACAATAAAATGGATTTAATTACAAACAGAAATTACAAAAAGGAATCTCGGCTATAATTCAGTAATACTTACTTAAAGAACGATATATCCTTGGTTTTATTACTCCGATTATATAATTTAATAGCACACAATTTGTGTATATAAAGCGATTACATGTCATTTAAACATAAGTCAATTATAGGCCTATTTCTCTTAGAGCATTCCACGACATGGTAACGAGAACAAGTCAAATTACACAGTTTACACACACAACTCTCGTCCGGTTCATGAAAGATCCTGGTTTTGCAGAGTTTGTAGTGGTATCCATGAATTGCCATAGAATTGATAAAATGTCGGAGGTCCTGGTTTGTATTGGTCCATGTTCTGTTCGTCATTGCTTCAGTCGTATAGAATTCGGGACAAATATCATTCCTTTTGGCCACTCTTTCGTCCAGGAGTTTCTTCCATTGGTCTGTATAAGGTAGAGCAAGCTTGAATCTCAAGTCTTCAATTAGGAAAGGCTCCTTTGCGAGTTCATAAACCAGTCTTGATCTAGTGAATCTAGACACACACAGGGTTGTCTTTAAGAATCGGGCTTTGACTTTTTCTAGAATGTGTAGGTCATTCTTTGTTAGCTTATCCCAAATGATTTCCAGCCCATATGTTAAAATAGCGATTATTTCTGCGTCAAACAGGGTAATGGCCGTCTTGAGAGATAGTCTGTTTAGATTCTTGATGTCAAATATCGCTTTCATAGCTGCCGCAGCACGTAGTCTAATATGAAGTCTAAAGGAGTTTGCTGTCGTCTGCATCGTCAAGCCCAGATATTTAAAACTGTTCACGTCGTTTAATGTTTCTGCTTTGTAGGTCACTTTGTCACTTGAGGATGTTCGT
Organism: Anabrus simplex; assembly: GCF_040414725.1. Taxonomy (NCBI): domain Eukaryota; kingdom Metazoa; phylum Arthropoda; class Insecta; order Orthoptera; family Tettigoniidae; genus Anabrus; species Anabrus simplex. Next base: position 527,078,853 of record NC_090265.1, on the reverse strand, counting down.
CCACCCTTCCTGAAAATCATGTAGACAGTCTTTTCGATGTTTACCTGCAATTCATTTATATCTGCCCACTTCTCCAGTGCATCCAGTGCTTTTTGTAGCTCTTTAACATCGTGTGATCCTAGAACCATATCATCGGCATATAAATACGTGGTTACTTCGTTTGTCACCTCTTTTATCGCTTGGACCACATCATAGGTAGCTACATTAAACAATAAAGGACTAAGAGGGTCACCCTGTAGAACGCCATTTGTCTGCGTGATCTCCCTCGATGAGGTTATATTGTCTGAGATGATGACAGTGTTATTTATCAACATGTTATGGATCAAAAGAGTGAGCGCCTTGTCCTCTACAAGATAATCTAGTTTCGACGATATGATGTTTCTATTAAGATTATCGAAGGCCTTGGAGAAATCTATGAACACTGTGTGAAATTTACCCTTTGGTAGCCGTAAGGTGTCATGTATATCGTCCAGTAGATTTCTTATTGCGTGTAGAGTACTTCTTCCTCTTCTAAATCCAAATTGCTCATCCGGAAGTTTGGCTTCGATTTCTTCCGTCAGTCGAGTGGTACAACCGATTAGTACAACCATACGCTGAGCTTACGGCTGGCATTCTTGAAAGCGACAATCTATCTTTTCACTTCTTAAAACTTAGGGAATTAAATTGGCATGCACGATCTCCCTGTCACCTCAACATATGCTCTCGCGCCAACGAGCTATTTTATAGTCCTGCTCAGGGGGGTGAAACTCTAATAGGGCTTTTGGTTCCAATCTGTAGCTAGCTTCAGGTAGTTTCAGTCTCTTTTTCTAGATGGCGCTGGAGGTCATTCATAACGTGTAAATAGTTATATACACGTTCTGTAGATGGCACGCTAGTAAGCATGAAATGAGCGTTGTTAATAATTAAAGGCAGTTTGTCTCGAAGTGAAGTATTTAAAGTATTTCAAGTCTAACCTCAATCAGTGGGCACTTCTCACAAATTAATTAGCCATAAAACGTCAAGCATTGTGGAGATAATATTGCTGAATTGCATCGAATTCGACTTTACCCAATCGATTAACCTTGTTCGAACTTATATCGATTTTAATCGATAGTTCCCATGATGCTACAGTATTTGTGTTGTTTGAATTCCAAGTGCTCATGTGCTTGTGATGTAAATCTTAGTTCCTTGTGCTTGTTTATTTGAAATATATCTTCGCCAGTCCTCCTGAAATCCTGTATTTCCTGTTTGAGTACACATCAGGGGCTGAAAGCTGAATGGTTCTATTAATGTAGTTCTATATATTTCCTGTCTCAGTGCATTTAATTCTGTTTTTATTTTCATGTGGTACTTGGATATTGATGTGATACCCCATTGTCTTGCATATGGTGTGCTCTGTTGTCTTGCTTTCGAAGGGATTTCTTATTTGTTATAATATCAGCTTTGTGTTAATGTGTCAATCATTCATTTGAAGTTAAAGCTGCTTTGAGGTGTGTGGTTATGTTCTCAGTAACATAGTATGCCATACGAACTAGGGGTATCAGATCATTATTTACAACGTAGTAAGTACTTGGAAATAAAAATATATGAATTACAATGTATTGGGCATGGAAGTAGTAGAACTGCATTATTATCGCCGTTTGGCGGGGGGTGGGGGCGAGGGAGAGGGAAAGGAGGGGGGAGGAGTCGTAAGCATACCCGGATGTGCGTCACTGCGCCGGATGTTAATTCTGCGCGCTATCTCTTGATAGTAATACTAAGGTATTGCACCAGAATGCACACTGTGGCGCTATCTCGGAAAAGAGACTAAAACTACTAGCGCCAAGTGGCTTGGAACCGAAATTTATCATTGAGTTTCATCTCTATTCTATTCTATCCTCTTTGGTCCTGCTTCAAGCAGGGAGCGCTGATGTCAGGTATACAGTCCCTCTATGATGTTATTCTAGCTCGTTGGGTGAACCTGAAATAGTAAAGCGAACCAAATACAGTAGAGACAATACGCGACACTGAGCGAGATATCGAGGGACAGCTATTGGAACTCACTCTAGCGGATAGACCTGAACAGTACTGATTCTCTCATAAGAGCACGTGTATTTTTGTGTGAAGTTTTTGGTGTTATTTATGCGTTTTCAGTGAGCTGACATAATTAAATAGTAGCGTGTGTCATTCCTTGATATCTCCTCTCAGCATGAGGGGAAAGGTATGTGCTGTGTTTGGCTGCAGTAATTACGAAGTAGAGAAAAATGCGCGGTCGTTCTTCAGGTTCCCTCGTGACATAAACATGTAAGTAATATTGTGTTTGCATATATATTCTTCCAGTGACAGAGATTTTAATAGTACTTCATAATCTTCTGACCTGCTCGACCCATATTTTAACTGGCATAAAATGTAATACGCATATTTTATTGTATAGTGCAGCAGTTAACCTTCAATACCGATGTGTTGTTGTAGGTGTGATCTGTGGGTTTTGAAATGTCACAGAAGTGATTTGGGTAAGGTCAGCGACTTTAAAAATACTCGACTATATAGCCAAGGGTATGTTATATTTTTACTCTAATTGTACGTAAATATTACTCAAAGCATCACTATCGACAACATTTTCATACTTTTCTTTCTTTAATCTATCTTCTCATATTAAAGCCGGAATTTTATAGTTTTCCTTTCTGTTAGTAGGCTCCATGTTAAGAGGAAAATTGTCCAGCTTTTAAATGTTAATTCATTGCATCATGTGTGTAAGGAATGTGGCGATATTTTTATTGACAAGTGTCGTAATGTGATCATACAATGTTTTTTAAATGAGAAAAAAGACAAATCCAACCGTAAAAGTTCAGGCAGGAATGCTAAAGCTAAAAAAGTAAGGCATGAATGAAAGATCAAGCCATTTGACAGCAGCCCATTTCATATCTTGTTTATGTGTCTAATTTCAGTCTTTGAATAATAACCTTTTAAATAATTCTTCATTCATTTATCCAGAATTGCTTTAGCAACTTCGAAGTTAATATCTCAGTACCACTTTCTTTCTAGAAGTAATTTATTTATCCACTTCCGTATATTTATTTCCATTGATATTTGAATTTAGCGCGATTTGTTCAGGTCAAGTCACTAGGAGCGCCACCATCGAATTGTCTACCATTTTAGCAAGGCGAAATCCATAAGTGTCGTGTATTGCCTCTACTGCATTTGAGCGAACTAATGCCGTGAGTCCTATAAGCGGTTTTATATGCCAAGGTGACGCTAGTGACCCCAACACAGTATATTTTTTATATAGTTGTCACTACCGTAATAACGGTATTTTCAAAATAATTTTGAATAAAGTTAAACGAGTCTGATTTCCCCTCCCATAATCAGACTAATGCCCGGGTGCGTCAACCTCGGTTAGGACTTAACCGTAGTAAAATGGGTAGTTTTTTATCATTAAGTTGAATTCCTGTTGCATCAAGCCCGGTTTTGAAATTTGTGACGTTTTACCTCGGTTAAAAGTAAACCGACCGTGAGCGAGCAGTTAAGCAGCTAACCGAGGCTTTAAGGCCTACGTACGCTACATAAGCTCACGTGTAATCGTATATTACGTGCATTAAAAGTGTCGTGATCCGATTTAAAAGTTTCCCGGGCGTGAGTGAGCGATATCACCTCACATTGCGTGCATCTGAAGTGCCGCGAGAGTATCGTTAAAATGGATTTGGCACCGCATATCGTATATCTACAATATCAGGTGGATGATAAACAAAGAGAAAGAGACTGACGTCCTTGTTACAATTAATAGGTGACCAACTCGAGTTCCCAACTCATAAAAATAACCCTGTTTCGCCAAGAAATAAGTCGGTGAAAATTTCAGTTTCAAATGCGCTAAAATTTGGCGTTCTCTTTCACCCTTCCTTTTCCCACTGTTGCCAACTTGGGGGTTTTCCCCCTAAATTTAGGGGGATTTATTCGTCCTAGAGGGCAAGTTGGGGGGATAAAAGAGTCGGGGGGAATTTTAGGGGGAAAATTATTGTTTGAGGGGTTGTGCGAATGACATTTTATATTTATTTATTTATTTATTTATTTATTTATTTCATTGCTGTAGTATGCTTGGGTCCGCTAGTGCGTCAAATTTATCTTGAGGTTTAATTTTTCACTGTTGGCCAGCCTGTCTCAGACACTGCAGTTAATCACGCAACGTCATTATTTTCTCTTCTAGCAGCTCTTAACGTACGATCCCTTCACGTGCCTCGGGATTCCCTCTTCTTGTCTCTTTTATGAACCAGCAGCCGCCTTATTCTTTACATTTCTGTTGACTACCAGCGGATAGGTGTATTTATATGAAATCTACTGATTTTTTCAATTAATAAGAACTACAAACTACCGATACGGTGCATCAAAACATTACAAATATGCATATCTCTCACTTTCTCTCTGTATCTCCTCCTCGATAACCGCAGCAGCATTTATTCCTATTGGTACATGTTGAGGGGAATCAGAGACTTCGGGTCTCGCACATACTGTAGTTCATTGGTCTGTTTTGTCGAAAAAATGTCATGTAGGAGGAAAATCCCTGCATTACGTGAATGTAACAGCCTCATAGCGTAACTCGAAGCAGTTTTCACTTTGACTGTGCAGTTCATGCAGTTGTTATGTTATTTGCTTGATGTGTTAATAATTCTGTGGAGTGATTTTTCTTTTTTGTGAATGTGTACCGGTGTAATATATAATGGCATACAAATAGAACAAGAAATACGTACAGAAGTATACAAAGACATGGGAAACATTTCCCGTATTGGAAGGTAAGTTATATATGAAATTTAATCAATTTGAGTATACTTAAAAGGTGTTAAATACCACATTACAAAATGCTCTCATGAGATATTTATTTTGTCATCATCTCAAGCAGAAAAGTGTACATTTAAAAATACGGTACAATATTGGTAGACATGAGGTGTCAATGGTAACCCACAACTGATTTTCCTACAGTCCTAAGAGATTAAGTCATTATAAACAGCTGTTTTGAGATGTTTGTAAATCGCTCATCAGTACACGGACGCAGTGGATCAGTTTTGTTGTTATGGTTAGGTTATAAACATGTTCTTTTTCATCTTTCATAATTAATGAGTAACAAATCTCTTCATCACTTTTCAGAATGGTTAACATCTGAAGCATCTGGCCAAAGCATTCTGCAGATATTTCCACGCTAGACTCAAAGCTCATAGAAAAGATTGCGATAAAGTTCAGATGGAGAGGGTCGCAAAATTGTGCCAAGAGATCAAACCTGTAGAAATTGGCAGGAACTTACAATTGCTGGTTATGTAGCTCAACGTTCTTCCATCAAGATTGTTGATCATCTGGGGGAACTTATTTCTCTGTTAGAGTGTTCTACTTCTACTACTCTATATAGTATAAAGATCCACAGAACAAAATATACCATGCTTATTAAGAACGTTATAGGCCCTTCTCTGCAAGAAAATTTGGTTCTCGAAATTGAAAATTCCCCTTACTCTATTATTATTGATGAGAGTACCGATCTTACAACTCAAAAGCTGCTTAGCTTTATGTTGCGGTACATTTCTGTTGTTGAAAAGACATTGTTTCTACATTTTATTGTATTTTGTAACTGACTACCGGTACTTGTGATGCAGAAACCATTTACTATTCACTGAAAGTATAGCTTGAAAGTGATGGCATTACACTTGAAAACTTAGTAGGCATTGGGGTGAATGGTGTAAGTGTAATGGTAGAGATCGATAATTCTGTAACAGCTCTTCTGAAATGCACTGTCCCTGACCTTATCGTCATGAAGTGCGTGTGTCATTCTCTCCATCTTTGTGCCGAGAAAGCTACTAAAACTTTTCCTTGTCAGTTGGAGTTTCCAATCAGGGAGACCCGCAAGTGGTTTTCCTACAGTCCTAAGAGACTAGGCCATTACAAACAACTGTTTAAAACAATGAATAACATCGCAACCTCAAAAGGATTCACGGGCTTTGTGGCACTCGGTGGCTCGCGAGATATGCTACCATTAAAACAACTCTGGAACAATGGCAAGATCTGAAATTGCTATTTTCCTTAGCAAGAATTGAGGACAAATATTTCATGGCTGAACAACTTTATGATATAATGGACTGCTCTACGTAGCCTACAAAGCCCTTCTGGTGATCCTCAAAACTGAGTTAAAAGCTACATGCAAGATTAATATGATATTTCAAAGTGAGCGAGTTGACGCAGAGAAAGCACTGCAGGATGTCTTTCTACTCTTTAAATCAGTACTGAAAAAGTTGTTGTTCCCACTCAGCTGGAAAAGCTGAAGGATGTAGATCTCCCATACTTTGACTTTGAGAAGTATGTACGTGATGCATACTTCAGGTATGTATTTAAGATATGATTTTGAATGTTTGGTGCAAATTCCGAAACCTGATGAACGCAACGACGTTCATGAAAGATGCAAGAAGTTCTTAATTGACTTGTGGAAGGAACTACAGGAAAGATTACCAGAAAATATAGCAATTTTACAGTCGATGGCAGTGCTACATCCTTCCACAGCAACATCACAGAAGAAACATGAAACACTTCAACTAGCCTCCAATTTCAGTGGTCCTAAAGTGGCTGGGAATATAGATGACATTGTCTCAGAGTGGAACAATCTCCCAAGATAAACAATGGCACAACACATCAAGTACTACGCCTGTGTGGGATGAGGTTCTTCAGGATAAAGATGCAGCTAGAAATGATCTTTTCTCTAATATTGGTAACTTTGCAATTAGGCTGCTAACGTTACCAGTATCAAATGCCATAGTGAAGCGCGCATTTTCAGTCTTTTCCATTATAACAAACAAATTAAGGAACAGGATATCGTTAGAACTAATAAATTCTCTACTTGAATCTAGTTATTATTTAGTAAGGAAAAAATATGTTGTACTCGTTTTCAACCATCCCCTCGAGTGATGAAAAAGTTCAGTGAGTCCATGTATCATTACAAAAACGTTGAAATAAGTGAAAAAGAGGAGGTGCTAGAGGATCTGAGCAAATTTTGAGGATCACTCAGCAGGAATAGAAGAAAGACAAACTTGTGAGTAGTTTTCTCTTCAACAGTAGCATACACGGTTTGTAATAATTTTCTTGTATGTTTCCAATCATCCTTTTGTGTACCGTAGTATTTCTGTAGATTTTTTAAAATATTGTGTTTAATCAATATGATGGTGACGAAAATAATAATTATGATTTGGGGGTTTTTGTCTCATTTAGAGGGATTTTGGAAGTGATCTGGGGGGAACTTTGACTTAGGAGTTGGCAACACTGCCTTTTCCATATCGGCTGACACTGATAACCTAATCTAATCTAACCTAACGAAACAAAATTAATTCATCTTAGAAAAAAAAGGGCTATAATAGAAGATATTATGATAAAAATGACAAAATGATGCTGACAAGGGAAAACATATTATAAAACTTGTTTATACAAGTTTATACAAGTTTAAATAATATTCTGCCTAGAAATAATAGCGAGAAAAACGAGCGTCAAGGAACCGCGGTTTCGAGACCCAAGGATTAGCAATGTTGCAACAGGTTAACAACAATACCGCGGTAAGAGTTTCGTGACGCCTGATATTTACCGAGAATGGTGCACCCGGACATAATAAGGGTAGCCTACTCTTAGAGACAGCAGGGTACATTTCTCGGAATTACCGGTTTGTTTGAGAGCATAGGGTAGACATGATATTCCAGTCTAGGGACAGAGGGCAAAGTAAGAAAGGTTTCATTTTATGTGCACCCAGCTTCCACTCCCATACAGCAGTCGGTTTGAAAACACAGTGATGTAAAGATAATAACGTCCGAGAACTAAAGTTTTCCTTACACAATACAGTTTTTCACAACAGTGAACATTATCTTTGCTACCCCCCCCCCCCCGCATTCTGTGAGAATATACATCCTCCGTACTTGAGATGATTCACCTGTTCCAGTGTCTATTCCCTCATAATAAGAATGCAAGTGAAAAACTAATCGCGGAACACCCTAGTTGATAAATTATCATTTTAAAAACCGCTAATATTTGTAATACCGGTGAGCCTCTACACATAAACGGTATCGTCATATCTCACTTCTAGATTCTAGGGGATACACTGGAGACATATGGGCAGTTCTGAGCTGAAGTGGACCAAGTCCAAAAGTAACATTTTAAGAATGGTAATGTTGTAATATTTTTAAATATCTGTATTAATACGAAACTTACATTATGAAGTTTAATTCATTGCCATTATATAATACAAACTTGATATTTTTCAAGACCAGAAAGAACCATCTCCATACTTTCGTAACAGGCCACCATATAGAACAGCAGTCCCGTGGGACGCGGAAACATTGGCACGATTCTCACAGAATTTCTCGTACACAGACACAGCATTCAGCGGTAAAATTTAGTAATATGGTAAGATAAAGTTGACGGGAAATATTTAACTCCAAATTTAAATATTCGGAAAATGTGTGAACTTTGTCATATATATTCAACGAAATTCAAGCTTCAATCAAGGTTCCCTCTAAAGACAGTTCTCGACTATGTGACGAACTCCACGTACATGGTGAAATTGAGAAAGATGAAAAAAAAAAAAAAAATCAACTAAACATTAAAAAAAAGAACTGAGCCTTGTATGATTAAATTCAAATAAACCTTCAGTGGTCAGGCTGATTTTTGTCGGATTGACCGATGGAAACATGGGAGACCTAAGATTCACTGTCATTTAGCACCATGCTTGACGTCACGCACAGCCGAGCATAGTCGACTCCGCTACGACCCGAAACAGTATCTTACTCTAGCACCCAACAGAGGTCCGTCTAAATGTTAGCGTCTTGACCTTTGGTCACAGGGGTCCCGGGTTCGATTCCCGGCAGGGTTGAGAATTTTAATCATAAATGGTTAATTTCGCTGGGTGTATGTGTCGTCTTCTTCATCATTTCATCCTCATCACGAAGCGCAGGTCACCTACGGGTGTCAAATCAAAAGACCTGCATCTGCGAACCGAACTTGTCCTCGGACACTCCCGGCACTAAAAGCCATACGCCATTTCACTTTACCCGATAGAGGCCAGCGGCTACGCGCGCGCTCTGGGACTCGCATTAATGCCCTAATTTAAAACAATACTGAAATATACACTTTCAATCTAGTACTCATTTTATACATGACTGGCAAGATACCCGTGCTTTGCTACGGTATTATACTGAAACGTTTTACTGTATATATAATCCACCGAAATTCGCGATCTGACTCGTTTTCTGAGAGATTACGGCGAAGTTCCTCCCATTTTTCGATCTTTCTTTAGAGCAATCGATTTCGTATTTCCCGGGGTAGCTCCAGGTATTCCGCACGGTCAGTTGGGTCCCTAAATCTTTGCCATCTTTTCCTATAAGCATTTTTAATATGGATCAAATCCTTGAGGAGATCCGGCGTGGTGTCGCCTCGTCTCGGGTGCCTTGGCGGTACTGAACCCGCGGCCGGACTGCATTCCGGCCAGGACCCGTTTCCAGTGCAGTCCACACATTTTGACGACGGTCCAGAACATTATTATTATTATTATTATCATTGTTCTGAACCCCGCAGCAAGATGAAAGACCGCTACTTGGCGGTAAATTACATCTGCTGCCATTGTCATTGCTGACAATGTGACCAGCACCGTTGTCGCGCGTAGGCAAGTGCCAGGAATTTCTAGCCATACGAATGGTGTACTTCCGTGCATTATTGACCTTATTACAGAGGTGAACAATGCACGGTCAATATCATTCCTATCGTTTATTTCAAATGTGTTTAAATTATTACTTATATGCCAGGAGAATCTACTGTAATCTAACTCAAAAGGAAAAGATGGCTCTTGAAAACGAACCCAGGAAAGATTAAAAATGATCGGTTTATGATCAGAATCAAGTACATTATGAACAGTAAAATCAATTTGTCTCGACTCTTTTTCACCCCCCCCCCCTCTAAAACGGTGTGTTTCTTTATGTTTAAAAGAGATTCCAAATACCAGTGTTCACGTCCGTTACTTTCAGTCTTGACATATAAGTATCCCAATAAAGAGAATGAACCACTGATCTCTATACCTGGATGGCTGGTAGCTTGGGTAGCAGTAAGCCGAATAGAAGATGACTGGCGTCGTAAGATGGCAGCGAGCGCATGGTGCAATAGACCACGAGGAGCGCGCTTGCTTTGTTTATGCTTAGTTCAGTGACGCCAGGCCTCTTGATTGTAGTTTCACGAGTGTTCTGTGCTGTGTTATTGCAAAGTAAATAGTAGTGTATTTTACGAATTTAGGTTCGTTGCCTTGTAGTATGCTTGTGAATTACAAGATTAAATTTAAATATGTATGTGTTTATCTGAAATATCAATGAAGAAATATTCTACGGGGTATTAACATACCGCAGTATTCAGCTTATGGATGTACAAACAGAACCGATCAGCAGAAGGAGAAATCATTTCATCGGGGAGTTTTAATAATAATGTTATTTGCTTTACGTCCCACTAACTACTTTTTTAAGGTCTTCGGAGACGCCGAGGTGCCGGGATTTAGTCCGCAGGAGTTCTTTTACGTGCCAGTAAATCTACCGACACGGGGCTGTCGTATTTGAGCACCTTCAAATACCACCGGACTGAGCCAGGATCGAACCTGCCAAGTTGGGGTTAGAAGGCCAGCGCCTTAACCGTCTGAGCCACTCAGCCCGGCTCGGGGAGTTTTATACTGTACATAAGAATCTTCCTAGGGTAGTGTTTTGAGTTTTAGGTTTATTGTATCTTATTTCGCATATTCCGGGAGCAAAATGGCAATTTTTGTAGGTTTCCTTTCTCGAGACCCGAACATCTAAGATCATCGATTAGGAGTATCAGGCGGAAGAATTGGGAGCCTTCTAAAACAGCTGTTCTCTGCTCGGATCACTTAGAGGAAGACTGTTTTGATAGAAATGGACAAACTGCACACCTTAGAAGTGATGTACAGCCAACTGTTTTCAATTTTACTGAACATTAACTGCAAGTAAAGATTTGCTTATTTTTTTCTCATAATTAAACTGACGGTTTCGATGAAATAATTGATGTGACCTTATAACAATCTTAGAAAATGAAGTCTGGAGGAATTCTAGACCTTATTTACACCAGTAATAATTATGGGTTTCAGACACTGGAGTGGTGGGAGAAGGGAAAGTGTGGTGGGTGTTTGGGGCTATTCCATTATACTATTCGTGGTATTTGGGACTCTTTTAACTGGTGTTACATATTTCTGATGATGACTATCAATATCGCTTTGCTAGCTGAATTTAATTAAAGAGGTCTGTAATAGTACATTAAGCTGCAGGCAATGTGATATATTGACTAGTTTTGAATATTTTCTGGTTTTATAAATGTGTACATTTGCTTCAATGATATTTTAATTTGATAATATGCGCGTTATTTCTTGGAAACAGGAAACAGAAATTCATTATCAAGCACCGATTACGATATGTCGAATCTAGGCCTGTATATTGAGCTACGTTTATAGGTACATCATTTTAAGAATGCATAATTTCGTGGCATACATGTATACAATTTACAGCAATGTTTCCAGAAACTGGTTTTCACTCGTATTGTTACCGATCGCTAATTGCATGTATTCAGCAGCTAAGTTAATATTTGCCGGCCGTTATTATACACTCATGTTTATTGCTATCCCGGAGATTTACTGACCTCGGAATGACGTGTCAGTGATCCCAATGTCCTTATGCTTTGAGTGAACATGTCTCTATATTTTTAATTATTCCAATGCGCCATTAATTGCGACTTAAAATTGACTATATTATCATTGCTTCCCCATAAGGAGAGCTCGAGGTTGGGTACGCCAACATGGCGAACCGCGCGTTCAACTTGGCGTACTTTCTCCTGCAGCGGAGACCTGCCATCAGCGATCCATGTATAGAGATCAGTGGAATGAACTTATTTTCACATCCTTTCACATCCCCCCCCCCCTTAACGGAATTTTCCGAAAAAAATACTTGTTTCTTTATTAGTAAATTATCTTCTAAATACCTGTTATCACGTCTGCAACATCGTTCATTTTTGAGATAATAGTATCTTCATACAAATAATTAAACTAATTTTTCAATTCTCCCCCCCCCCAAGTGGTTTTACCGAAAACAAAAAATACATGTTTTTAATAGAGATTAAAAATACCATTTTTCACTTCTGTAACATGTTCAGTTTCTGAGATATACTGTAGATACAGTCTTTCTAAAAATTCACCCCATTTGTCACTCCTGTTTAACCCCCATTAATTGCATTTTCCAAAAACAAAAAGATACGCGTTTCTTTATTTTTAAAGGAGATTCCAAATACCAATTTTCAGGTCTGTAATACCTTCAGCTTCTGAAATTTACGCCATTAAAGGCATTCAACACCCTTTTCACCCTTTTTCACCACTCCTAGTGGGATTTTCCAAAAACAAAAAATACATCTTTCTTTATTTTTAAAGGAGGTTCTAAATACCAATTTTAACATCTGTAAACTTTTTAAGTTTTGAGATACAGATACACTCATTTTAAAAATTCACCCCCCCCTCCCTTTTCTCCCCCTTAGCATCGGAATATCCAAAAATCCTCCCTTTGCAAGCACCTACATTGTAATATTAACATGTGTGTTGTTGTGTTTGAGTCATCAGTCCACAGACTGGTTTGATGCAGCCCTCCATGCCACCCTATCCTGTGCCAACCTTTTCATTTCGATGTAACTATTGCATCCTGCATCTGCTCTAATCTGCTTGTCATATTCATACCTTGGTCTACCCCTACCATTCTTACCACCTACACTTCTTTCAAAAAACAACTGAACAAGTCCTGGGTGTCTTAAGATGTGTCCTATCACCCTATCTCTTCTTCTAGTCAAATCTAGCCAAATCGATCTCCTCTCACCAATCTGATTCAGTATCTCTTCATTCGTGATTCAATCTATCCATCTCACCTTCAGCATTCTTCTATAACACCCTATTTCAAAAGCTTCTATTCTCTTTCTTTCTGAGCTAGTTATCGTCCATGTTTCACTTCCATACAATGCCACGCTCCACACTAGTCTTCAATTACATCTCAAATGTGGCAGCAGAGCCTATGGTCATATGCAAATTAGGGTGTTTGACAACTGCAACATCAGTACTCAAACTAAGCTGTATATATATCAAGCATACATGTTTCTAATATTTTAATGTGTTTAAACTCACCAAGCATTTTATACATATGTTTTTTTTTTGTTTTTAATGTGTTTAATGTATACGTACAATTTGTTTTAATGGTTGTAATATTGTAATGTATCAGCTGATGACGACTGTAAACAGTCGAAACCGGTACTGATGTGAATCTGCTCATAATAAATAGCACTGATAGGTGGAACATCTTTCTTGTCTATATACGTGCATCCAATCAATACGGAAATGGAACTTATAAATAATGATATATCCACGGTATCCCCTACTTCTTGTAATAGGCGGCTAAATGGGGTTTATGGGCTTTCAACTTGGGAGCATGGGTTGTCGCGGGGCCCTTAGCCAGTTCTGGCATTGCTTCCACTTAGTTGTGCCAGGATCCTCACTTTTATCAGTCCTATCCCACGTCTCTTGATCAATTCTTGTTCTTTCCTGACCCCGGTGGTATTAAGGTCTGTGAATGCTAGGGACTCATTCATTTTCATGCCCTTCGTAGCCCTTATCTTTCTTCGGCCGATACCTTCATTTGTCAAAGTGTTGGACATCTTCCTTTTTTCCTGTGATCAGTGAGATTTGATGGATGTCCAGTTACCTTCTCCCTGTCATGGAGATGTAAACAGAGATAATAACAATGAGGTTTCAGTTGAAAAGGAGATTAACTAGACATAATTTCTAGGGAGATAACTAGAAATTCATGAATAAAATCTGTGTACGCCTATATTGTCTTTGTACAACGTTATTATTTATTGAGGACTAGTATATAAACAAGTCTTCATTTTACTTTAATAATAAAATTACACTGAAATGCAAACTTATCATTTGCTGTTATGATTTTTTTGTGATAGTGAATAAATATTATTTAATTACAGAGAGTTCCATCTTGGGAGCGTGGGTTGACGATCGTGGGACCCTTAGCTGAGTCCTGACACTGCTCCTACTAAGTTGTGCCAGGCACCTCATGTTCATCAGTCCTGTACGACTTCTCTTGGTCAACACAACAGCCCTGAATAAAATTATTTGATTGTATATTCCTATGCTGCTCAAGTTCAGCATTATGTTTCTAACAAAGTGATTGTGTAATTTGTATTGAAATTTCTGAAAACAAGAACTTTGAATTTTAAAATATACTTTCAGTTATTTTCAATAATTATGAGTAATGGGGATGATCTCATGTCATCATTTATAAAAAGAGTACTAGACTGAAAGTGTATATATCAGTATTTTCTTAAATAAGGACATTAATTCGAGTCCCAGTGCGCGTGTGCAACCGCTGGCCTCTATCGGGTGCTAGGGGTACTGTTTCGGGTCGGAGCGGAGTCGGCTATGTTCAGCTGTGTGTGACATCAACCATGGTGCTAGAAGGCAGCAGTGTTGCCAACTTAGCTTTTCTCCTACTAAATCCAGCTTATTTTATCCAACGTTTAGCGGCAAAAGAACAATATTCCCGCTGTAGCTTTTCCCCCCTAAATCTAGCTTATTTCATCCAACATGCCTCATGTGATGTGGCATTGTGGTTCCCCCAGAATGAACGAATACTTTCTCTCTCTATGTCCTCTTCTTGTATGATGTGGTAGCAAAAGCAAAACTAGCTATGATCACCTAGTCATGGTACCCGACTTACCACTGGTCCAGCGGGAGCACGGAATGTGCTTTTATGATGTAATATTATGACATCCCTTCTCATCCTTCAGTTTTACTATTGCCTGATGACCTCATAAAACTTCCTTACTTGTGCCAGGCTCCCCACTTTCATCTATCATATCCCACCTCCCTTGATCAACTCTTCTTTTCCGATCCCGCCAGTATTAGGTCACGAAGCCTAGGAAGTCTTTCACTTTCGGCCCTTCCTGGCCCTTGTCTTTCTTTGGCGATACCTTCATTTTTTTGAAGTGTTGGACCCTCTCCATTTTCCCCTCTGATTGTGAGTAGTGTTAATAGAGAATTGTTGCCCAGCTGTACTTCCTGTTAAGACAATAATCACTACGACCTCTAACTGTCTAGGCTAATTTAGCGTACATAATTAAGTGTACATGGTTTGCGGTTATAGTAGTTTGCTGATTTACCAGAACAAAGAGTAATTTCATTCCCTACCCGGTGAGCAGTGCTATAAATTTTTGGCTTATTTTTTTAAACTTTTTCCAGTTCTCATTTAGCTTTTTCTAGCTTTTGGTGGATGATGAAGTAGCTTATTAAATGAAAATTGGGTTGGAAACATTGGAAGGCAGTGAAACTTAGGCCTCCCATGGAAACAGAGTCTTTGGCTAACGTTCTACAAGACCCTCTTTACCCAAATCGTCGGCCAGTACACCGAGGCTGAAAAGGATATGATAGCACTTCTTCCGTACACCTGTACTTCAAAAACCTTCCACTTTCCCTCAATATCCAGTCTCAGAAGGGTTCCCAAGATGCAAAAGCTGAGACCATGATGCTACTGTGTATGTGTAGAGGCTTGCAAGTATTAAAAATATAGTGATTTAAAAAAAAAAATTGGGTATGAGTAGTTATTCAGGTGTAACGTCATATCCACATTACTACTGAAACAGCTTAGGCGCGCGAAACAAACTTTGGTGCCATTGCATGTAAACTCTCCATTCAGGCTACATTAGTGTAAAAATATGCAGGTGAACACATATACGTGAAAATTTATGTACGCCGTTTTTGTTCATGTATGTAAGAACAGTGTTGGGTTATGCTGAAAGTGAAAGGATATCAAACATACCACCGGTAAAACCATTAGTTTCTTATTTCATGAAAACAAACCTCGTACAATAATATTTTCAAAGTCATCTTTCCTAAGTATGCTCCAACAATTCAAAAGAAAAGTGGACCAAATCCTATACTGATCAACATTATAAACACCTACGCCTAATGAGCTAACGTTCAACAACAATAACACCACCAAAAACTGCACAAGGCACAGACTGAAATTTAAATCAAATGCTGCACTAGGTACCCCAAGCAAGATAATACCAAAATGATACAACTCGAATTAACAGCAAATTTTTTTCTCAAAGTGTGGGCTGATGGACTTTGTCCACTTCAGCTCTGAAACCTCTACATTTCAAAGCAAATTTTAAAAAGATTCTTGGATAATCTCATCTGATTTATAAATATAGCTCTTCTCACGAAAAATAATAATAGTAACGTTCTACTCTAAGATAGAGAAGATCACGGACCCAGTGCTCAAACACAGGACTCGCTTCTATGGTCACCTACGATGGGTCTCGATGGACCAAACGCATTTTTTTACAATTTTGACTCAAAAACAAAAACAATTCCCTGGCATGTTAAGCTTGAAGAAATGGGCCTACAAACCAAAAGACACGCAAAAACAAAACCTTTTCGGACCAAGCATCGTGACTTTCAGAGATGAGAAATAGACAACTGGTGCTAAGTGGTCGGATGAACGCCGTGCTCGACACAGTGATCTAATGAAAATGTACTGGATCAAACAAAAATTGAATAAACGCCAGAATGCATAATGAAATTTATCGTGTCCCTAGTTGGCTGATTAGTGAATAAAATAATTGTACTGGGGGTACACTTTCTCCGGCCAGTTAAACAGAGTGCCTTCTATAAGGCCATCTATGTAATCTAACTTGAACTAATATATTACAAGAGATACTTTGATTTTCAACTGTTAAATGTCTCTATCATCGGTTTAAGTGCCCCCTCTGGCAGGTTCAAAGATAATTAACTCTTAAAGGAAAGTTTATGTTTACAGTTGGCAAACCACAGGGTTTTGAAGATTCTTTTGCTCATGTATCAAAGTTGTCAACACTTCTGCTGGTTCCTTCTTCAATAGCAATAAACCTATCAGAATTTTGTAAATATTCTCTCCAGCCAATTAAGATTTGGGGTGTGCACAGGAATCCAGTAAAGAGTTCTGGAAGATCTTTCTCAAAAATACTATAAAAGCTGGGCACTTTAGGGCCGTATGGTCTTCATTGCTCCAGTAATTTGAGTGTGGCGTGTCCTAAGGGAGGCAGGGGCCATGGGCGGCGTTGAGAAGGCCCAGCAACTCACGGTAATGGCAGAATTTTCATAAACATGTGATAGCTCCTGCAGATAGCTTGAGGGGAAGGTTTCAACCTCTTATTTCATTTCATAAATTTCTAAATTTGTTGGTTTAAGTGTAGAATTTTTGGCAAGTCTGATGACTCTGTTCTAGTCCCTACTGCAAAATATGTAATGTAAGGGAACAAAGAGTGATGTTACCCTCTGTTGGTTCCCATTCAACATGGCATGAGGTGACTAAAGTTTCTAAACCTCTAAAATTCTTAACACATTTGGTATTTTATGTTTCCCATTTAGTCACCCTGGTGTAGAATAGGCTTAGCCTCTGTATCATTGGGCCATAAACCCACTTAGGCTTTTATCTATTTTTATAAACGGGGCAAGTGTTTCGCCTCCTAGCCTGTTGTTTATGGTCAGTCATGTTCAACCTTTTCTTTTTTACATTAAGGCTATTTATATGGGCACTCATTGCCCCTGTTTATTTGGTGTTAGTTCCCTTTAGGAACAGTGTGTTACAAACTGTTGAGCAATAGATGAGCCCACATCAGGGCAATGATTTGCAAACACTCAAGACAACCGATAGGTTGCAAGTGCGCATTTAGATATTGATACTTCTGCGAGGCTGGACTATGATATAGTTAGAGTGCTGACTCCTACAAGTGTACCTTAGAAGAGCAAATCATGCTCTTTGTAAAATATTGTACCTATCAAGAGCAATAACGCTCTTTTCCATGCAAATCAACCAAACCGTTAACTATTGTAAATTTTGTACCTGATTTTCAGACTTTAAGTCCTTGTGACTTCTAGAGCTAATGAGCTCATTAATATTGTTATTATTCATTTAGATTTTCTATTTATCAATTTTAAAGTAGATAAAAAAGGAAAGAAATAAAATTTCAAAATTTGATGTGTTAAGTTATGCTCTAGTTAATTCCTTGTCCACCCATTCACCCCAGGTGCTTTTTATCTCTCTGTGAGCCACAGAATTCTTAGAACAAATGGTAGCAGAGCCTGGTTGAATGGGCCTGGACAAAGTCCCTTTTGATGGTTTTCTCTAAAATTTGAATTTGAACACTAGAAATTTTTTGGTTTTCTGATTTTTCAAAATCATGTCAAAAATATCTTCCATTATGTCTGGCCCTAGAGAGGTTCATGCTCCTTGGTATTTGCGCAAGGAAGAAATCATTTATGAATTAGCTATTAGAAAGGTTCAGTCTGGTGGCACGGTTGTGACAGATGAGTCTAGAATCAAAGATTCTTTAGAGTTACCTATTTGTATTCCTGTTTATGGAGAGAAGGAAGTTGGTGAGGCTTTATCCACGATCACCACCAAAATTGCTTATCTCGCATCTGTTGTGAATTTTTTTGAAGGAGGTGAGCCCTCCAGTAACCAACTTAAATGTGTTCAGGCTAGACTTTCATTTTTATAATAGAGTGGGCGATCTGTTGTTACTTAAGCTTAGCAAAGAACATTATAGTATGACTAACTCCTTGTGTGAACATATTTCCGTTCTGTCCAGCAAAGTGAACCAGTTGCTATCTGGGTTTGTTAGTGGGAAGAGTGACTATGTTGCCCCATTAACCGTGAATAAGGAGAAAGCCCCGAATAAGTCTTCTGATCCTGAAAAATCAGTCGGCTACAACAAGCTTCTGCCCCATCTGAACAGATAGTTAATCCCGTTGACAATCCACAACATCTTCCATTTTTGATTAGTAATGCCGCTTCTGAATCTCCTCAACCTCCGGCTGGGATTGTAAGTGCTATCCGCGATAGAAGTAAGGGGTTCAGCCATGCAGGCACATATGCAGTGCAGTAGAAGCAAGACTTACACTAGTTCTCTTTATACCTTGTTTGTTTTTGTGTTTCTTATATATTTACTCCAGTGGATAATGATCCAACGGGGAGAATTCTATATGAATCAGGAGGACCAGTGGATAATGATCCAACGAGGAGAATTCTATATGAATCAGGAGGAAATAAAGGTATACTATACTACTTACCAGATATTGCATTAGGAGTTGAATCATGGCTGAGAAATGACATAATGGATACAGAAATTTTCTCACAGAACTGGAATGTTTATTATAGAAAAAAAATTGGCGTATGGCTTTTAGTGCCGGGATGTCCGAGGACATGTTCGGCTCACCAGGTGCAGGTCTTTTGATTTGACACCCGTAGGCAACCTGTGCGTCGTGATGAGGATGAAATGATGATGAAGACGACACATATACCCAGCCCTCGCGCCAGCGAAATTAACCAATGATGGTTAGAATTCCCTGCCGGGAATCAAACCCAGGACCCCTTTGACCAAAGGCCAGTACGCTAACCATTTAGCCATGGAGCCGGACTTTATTATAAAGATAGGATAAGAATGGCAGGAGGGAGAGTATTCATTCTGGTGAAAGAAGAATTTGTAAGCTACGAAAAAGACTTTTGATAGTGCATCGGCACTGCCGGTGGCTCTAAGTAGCCTACGCAGTGGCCTCCACTGTATGCACTAGGCATGCGTCTTGGTAGGTGTGCTATTTACCAACTGATGAGCCGAACTTAGCACACTGGGGTAAAACGCTGGCAACCAGGAATGAGTTAGCTGGAAAATTTATAATGCCCAATAACGGACCAACTATATGGTATTATAAATTTACTCATTCAGAACAAATATTTCAGGTTCCCTATGGGAATCAACATCTTTATCATCTGATGGCCAGGCAGGCATCAATTTTTGAAATTGAGACAAAGTCTCTGATAGTGCATCAGGACTGCCGGTGGCTCCAAGCAGCCTACCATGTGGCCTCCACGGTATGCACTAGCCATGCATCTTGGTAGGTAAAACGATGACAAAATGAAATTCCAGGCATAAGGCTCATCTATAAAGATAATAGGCATGTAGTAGGTCACAGTATTTCTGTGTAAAGGACTTCACTGGCCAGCACCAGATACTCGAGGTCAGATCACCTTCACTCTCCTCTACCTCCTGGGCTTGTGGTAACTATTGACTCAGTTTCTTTACAGGTGCCTTGACATTTCTTCAGGTATTTCCAGAGTGACGGCCCGTGAGTGATCTCTTTTTGTACTTACAAGACGTACAGTGACGTTCCCTAGGAAAGAGCCTGTAGCAAGGACATTCGTTCTGCCAGTAAATTGCCTACAGGGAGAGTCTCACCGGTATAACATTTCTCACCTATTATGTCCACATTGTGAGCACGTTTCAATCGATCAATCAATCAATCATTCAATCAATCAATGATCAGCATTTAGTGTGTAAGGAAACTCTGTAGTGACTAGAATAAAATTCATGACTGAGTGTCAGTTAGCGGCCAAAATAAAATTCATGACGGAAGACAATTGTTTAAAGTGGTAAGAATGAGATTTTAGATGTAGTTAGAAAGGACTGTGTATGGAAAACTGTTAGGAATACATTAACTCAACATAATAGAAGAAGTTTTGGAGTGTGACTCCCATAGCTAATGGTTATCCAAGCAGGGGAAAGTCACCCTTGCAAATGAATTTACAATAATAGTAACAAAGTTTAAGTAGTAATTGAATCGGTCGTTTTTAAAAGGGCAAAAATCAAGAAAGTCAAGAAATGTAAATTTGTGAGAAATTGAAAAAAACTACTTCAGGGGAACTACCCATAAAGATACCATTTTGAAAGCATAATTTGTTAGGTTTAGTGAATATTTATTACTTTTGAATGTTATTGCCTACTGGACATAATACACAATAGTATTTTTATAGGTTTCTTTTATGGAAAATACTGCCCTTTTAAAAAAGAGCAGGATGAAATCAGCCCCTTCAAAAAGATTACCTTAAGGACAGGGACAAACTTAATGATTTGACAATAATACAACATTCTATTACACTGGAAGTATTCCTGAATCACATACAAAGAGCAAAATGTTAATGAAACCCAAAATATAGTTTACATTATAAAATAACACATTAAGTAATTCACTACCTTTCAATCACTGTCTACACCATATTATTCTCAGTAGGCCAGTTGAAAATTTCCTCATAAAATTCTATATGTTCATGTGGAATACACTGCTTCATCTTTTTCAAGTCTTGGATTTTGTTGACTGCAATTGGCACTTTTCCTGAAGGGTATTGCTAGTGCTGATGGTGGAGGGACAGGTCAACTCCTAGATGCCAAAAAGAATGTGTGTTTTATTAATCCATTAATTCCACTGGATCCTTTGATATATCCAACTCTATCATGTGAGTACACAAGGGGGAATAGGGTACTGACTGCAAAATTTATTCTTTCAGTTCTAGGCTTGCTCCTTGTTTCTTCACAAACTGCTCTTTTCTTATAATATTTTGCCCACCAATTCTTTAAGCCCAGGATTTCGGATGCTTCAATTTTTGTTACTGTGAAATTGCCTACTTTAACAGTACTCTGTACAATGTGCTCTATAATGTGATGGATTGTGAAAATTCTATCATATCGACGAAGCCTTCTTGAGATGATTCCAAAATCTCTGTCACAGAGCATAAACTGTGCCCTCACATGGGATAATATTGCTGAATTTTTTGGAAATGGCCAGAATCTGTCAGTGATAGTAATAATCTGCAGAGTGGCTGGTTCTTGTTCTTGTTCTGTCCAGCACAGTTATCACAGAACAGTCTAAGCTCTGTGATGTTTTTGGTCACTGAGTTTAGGTAGTGAAACAAAAAGGAACATACTTCATTAGGATCCTTTTTACTGTTTCCTTCGTGGTAAACATAACATGAACTGGTTCCTTTTCTTATATCATGAATGCAAAAAACATTCACTGCAAGTTTCCTTAAATAAAATAGTTCCTGAACTGGCACTTTTACCAGACTAATGTTCTACATGTAATCAAATGATAATGCCAATACATCCATCTCCTTTTTTGCTACATCTGATGCATCGTACTTGAGAGCAGAGTAAAACTTTTTACTTTGACGCTGATGTACCATCAACTCTGTAGCCGCTGTGCATTTTGCTACATCATTAAGATATGGCGATCTAAGTTTCAATTCGAGCTCCTCACAGGTACAGCAGGTATCTACCCGAGGTCGCCCAAATTGATAACTGAAGTTTTTTTTGAAGAAATTCCA
Source organism: Anabrus simplex (assembly GCF_040414725.1). Taxonomy (NCBI): domain Eukaryota; kingdom Metazoa; phylum Arthropoda; class Insecta; order Orthoptera; family Tettigoniidae; genus Anabrus; species Anabrus simplex. Next base: position 527,056,603 of record NC_090265.1, on the reverse strand, counting down.
GTAAAAGTCATAACTTACTTTACACTCTGGATGCTTCTCTAAGAACAATATCCACATTGTTTTCACATCTAATTCTGCACAAAGGTAATACAACTTTTCAGAAGTATAAAGGCTCTCCTTTAAGGGGAATGACTGAATATGCTCCCGTACTGCATCATGAATAGATGAGCGAAGACTATGTGTAATTCCCCTACCTCTCTTGTCTTCTGGGGTTTTACCAGACTTCTTAAGCAGCCTTATTCTTCGAACTCGTTTTTCACTAATATCAAAAACTGAGAGGAAACCTTTCATGCAAACCTCTTGACGAAGTAAACCGACCAGTACATGATACAATAAAGTAGCAGAATGTAGTCCCAAAGGGTTATCCTGTTTTCCTGGTCGCCTCTGCTTGACCTCTCCAACATCTATAAGGCCTTGAAGAAATATATCTTGCTTGTTCTTAGTAGGAATATTGTAAAAACAGTTTTCTTCTCCAATGACCTCCAAACATTTCTTCTTACATCTGCAAAAATAAATAAAATTGCTTTCAAGATAAGAAACGGATTACATTATTTTGAGGTTATGTGTGTGGTAGGCCAATAGATTATATAATTTATTTCTATTATTTGTGATATGGTAATGCATGCCTATATAATGGGACTGACATAGACGGTACATGCTATAAAATGTACTTAAGCCGTGCTTACCTGCAAGAGAATTCAGGTTTTTTAGCCTCAATTGACTTGCCTCTGCGATTGGCATAGGCTACTCCCTTCAGACGAGCTGCTTTTATTTTGTTACTTTCGTACCTGGAAGGATCTCTTCCTCTCTCTAGTTTCATCTTCAATATCACCTTCTACACTGCTATCATCTGACATTTTACAGGTAATTAAGTCTTTAATTTGCACAATAATATATTAATAGATTTCATTCCACAATGCAGCAACAAACAGGGTTGTTTTTCGCCCACTCTGGCGCTCTTTATCTGTTTCCATGTCAACTGTCCATTTTTAAAACGGCGTACGTCAGTGACATCCGCCCGTTTAAAAACAATTACATATTTCATTCTTCCAACCAGGAGCATAACAGACGCCCTTTTAAACAGAAACAATAGGCCTACCTCTGTACTATCTAAAGCATTACAAACATGAAAATGCTAAAAACCCTGACTTAAGCCCTTTCAAAAAAGACCGATTCAATTATATTCCATTGCATGTAAACATGTATAATATACGATACTCTTACATAAATGAAAGCTCATTTACTACTGAAGAGTAAGAACTGACTGGAATTTTGTTATATGCTGTACCGGACTGAGTAGTTCAAACGGTAGAGCGCTGGCCTTCTCAGCTCAAGTTTCCGGTTTCAGTTCAACTCAGTTCAGTACTTGATGGTGCTGAAATATGACACCTCAAGTCGGCAGATTTACCAGCATGTTAAAAACTCCTGTGGGACAGAATTCTGGCACATCGGCATCTTAGAAAACTGTGGAAGTGGTTACCCATGAACCATAGGAATTATTTTTGATGAAGTGATACAACGTCGCCCTGATAACATCACAGTCATATTTTCGAAAGGGCAGAGGATGGCACACACTTTTCTTAGAATGATCCATTTTTCTGCTGAAGGAAGAATAGAAAACTGTTTTATAATGCCACAAACTTAACGTCTTCCTTTTTGCTTACAACAATACTTTTTTCCCCACCTGTAACTAATCGAGGGCCATTTGTAAGTTCCAACAGCGCTACTGTTATTGGCTGTTTGACTTCTAGCAGCCTCCAGATCATTGCGAATTTGCTATTCCAGTGTGTTGGAGTTTGCTGTACAGCAGCAATCTCAGTTCTGCCTCACCTGCCACACTCTGGAGCTGTTCAGTCGAAAGAACGCACTCTGTTGCTTTGCTCCTCATGAGGAGTCACCTCAAAACAGTCATTCAAAAGAGGGGTTAGCTCCTTATACACCTCAGCTCCTAGCACGCCTCTCTTCCCAGTTCCCTTCCTCCAACGTTCCGCACGCACATCAATCGTTCCGTCACACCACCGCTCCTCCTAGAGCTTCGCCTCTTGTTGTAGTATCACCAACGTAATTTTACGAAACTCTCCTAGCAATGAGGCAAAAGGCACTACTATCCTATATAATGGAGGAAGTTAAGCTTTTGTCTACCAAGGATGTTCAAAAATCTCTCTTTTTAAACAATATAAAAATCATAATATTTCTTCCACAAAAAATATTGCTTTATCACGGCAAAGTATCAATGTTGGTAACTTGTAGAAGGCTTTTTTTTTTCAATATTAAAAAGTGTTTTGTGATCACATTTTCTCATAATAAGAATGTGACTGTGCATAACTACAGTATAAATGGTGAGACCTTGCAGAGGTGTAATTTAGTAAACAATCTGGGTGTTATGCTTGATTCAAAACTTTCATTCAACAGTTATATTCACAAAATTGCAAATGATGGATTTAAACAATTAGAGTTTATTATTAGAAATACTCGGGAACTTAGGGATGAATATACTTTTAAAATCTTATTCAGTCATCTTGTTAGAAGTAAACTTGAATATGCATGTGTAGTGTGGGCTCCTCAGTACATGTGTACAATTAACGAAATAGAAAAAATACAAAACAATTTTTTGCGATATTTATATATTTTTTTAAAATAACCGATCATCATATCATCAAAGAGTTTCTTTCTATTAAATGAATTTGGTTTAATGCAGCTCAGTACACGTAGAATATGCTCAACAGATATTTCTTTACAAGACAGTTAATGGAATATTAAATAACCAAGAGTTTCTTAAAAGAATCAACTTCAGTACCAAGAGGGTAACTCTCTGTTTGAGACAAACATTTTACTGCCCCTTCTCAAGCACCTCACATCATAAAAATTCACCTGTTGTAAGAATGTGTGAAGTATATAACAGAATATCTTCACACAGCAGACAAATAGATTTTGCTTTATCACTTCCTTTATTTTCAAAAATGTCAAAACAATTCATTCATTCATTTATCTATCGATTTTGGCCAGCTGTGGACCACGTAAATAACTCCTCATGATTTTAAACTTTCTTTGGCGCCAGTACTCCTTCATCCTCCTGCTTGCTGCTTCTTTTCTTTCAGCCGTCCATTGTTGTTTCTTCTTGGTCGCTGTTTCTGACTCTAGGAAACCCTTAAATGAGTGTAGTTTTTTTCTGAAGGTGGTTCTATTGCGGATGTCTTGATGTGTGATGTTCATTTCTTGCAAATCCTTCTTCGTGTTAACACACCATTTTTCATAAGAGCTGCCTTTCCTATTGGTTAAAGATTTTCTTGGCAAGTCTGTCATCAGGCATTCTTGAAATATGTCCAAAAAATTTAACTCTTCACTTTCGAATGACATCTGAAATCCTATTGCATGTTTTATATATTCCTTTGTTACTGCGTAATCGATATGTGTCAGTACATTTCTTTGGACCGAGGATTTTTCTTAGAATCTTTCTTTCCTTCTTCTCAATTTCTTCAATGTCTTTCCTGCTTGTTAATCCCAGGCATTCTGAAGCATACAAGCACTCTGGTTGAATTACTGCTTGATAGTGGTGTAGTTTTGTCCTAATAGAGATCGCTTTCTTGTTGTATGTGTTTTTTGTAAGGTGGAATGCAAGCTCCATTTTTCTGGCTCTCTCGCGGTTTGCTTCTTTATCAAGCCCATTAGGTTGTATGTCAAAACAATATTTACATTATAATTATTTATTGGAGGAAATTAATTCAGCACTGAAATATGACGTATGTAATGCCACTATTATTTTTCCAATGTATATGTGTTTGTGTATTTGCTATCCTTATGAATATTTTTCTTTTTTCTCTGCTAATTTGTTTTATCTTCTTTAACTTTAATATTTTATATGTCTGTATGTTTTATTGTAAATGTTTTTAAATTATTCTTAATTCAGTCATGGCAATCTTGGTTTTTTAATTGTTATATTTTATTTTGTACATATAGGTACCATTTATATATTGAATGTATATTGTACCATCCACTGTAATTGGGGATATACCCTGTTATAAATAAATAAATAAATAAATAAATAAATAAATAAATAAATAAATAAGACATAGTCCACCAAGCACTCAACAGGTAATGCTGAGAGCCAGTTTTGGTTTCTAGTGTACTTGCAGAACACAATGAGTGAGATCCCGACATCAGGAAACCACATGGGACAGAACCCACTCCGAGTCATTAAGACATTGTAACCAACTCGAGTTAACACAAAAATAAATACAACTCCATTTTATGAAATGCTACATTTTTGTTCTCCCTGTTATGTAAACACTAATTCATATTAGCTGCCAAAATTTGATTTTCATTCATTTAATATTTATTTCTGAAACCACTGAGCTCCAAGCTGGAATTTCGAGAAGCAAAGAAAAGTTAGCTTGTACGTAGGTTGGAAGCCCAAGCTTATTAGTACTTGGAGTTTTTGCAATTGGTTGTATGTCAAACTTTATGAAGTGGGAGTACATAGCGAGTTTTAAGAAGGGCTTTAAGGCAGGAAAAAAAAAGAGTGATGTATAGAACATTTTTTTCAAATTTAGGGGATGGAAAAGCAGTGTAATTTTTGCCCCAAATAAAGTTCCTACAAAAGCAGCAGTACATTCAACCTTCCGCGTCTAGTTCGAAACTTGCATCCTACTATGGCGTTATCTGTTCAACAGATAACGCCTGCCCACCTTGCCGCTGATGAAACTCCCGATGAACCAACAGTAGCAGACGACAATAAAGAATGTTCTACTGCAGCAGCAGCTAGTGCTACACTGCAGCAGGTCACAACAGCCCACAATAATCCTAATCAGACTTCCATCGGATCATATTTTCATAAGCCTCTTTCCAATAACAGGAAGAAGGAAATAGATTTTTTACTATCAGAGACAATCACTGAAAATTAACTAACATTTAGAATTGTGGAGAGTAAAAATTAGAGACCCTGCTTCAGAAACAAAACAGTGCATACTGGTATACAGTACATTACCCATCAGAAAAACCCTTACAAATGTAATTCTTCATCAGGTGTACGGATGACAAAGGAAATGGTCAAAGCACAGTTGGAATTTGCATATTTGTAGCAATAACCACTGATGGCTGCACCTCGATAAATAACGATTTGTATTTGTCCGTGACAAGCCATTTCATTAGGGAAATGGAGTATGCTTGCTGGAGTGTTTTAACCTGGATCCGCCCAAGATTGAATTTTTTGAGAATAAAGTGGTAACGTTTAGCGTTGGATACAGTGCGCGCGGTTTCAATAATAAGAGTCCAAGAAGACTGTGTAGCTTGCCGTGCCATATATGGCACGCTGGGCGGATTCAGGTTAAGTATGACGGTAAGCACACAGCACAGAATAATTCAGAATAACTGAAGAGGGCTGCCCGCGAGTGGAAAATTGAGAAGAAAATTGTGTGTGCTGCAATACATCTGACTGAATGTAGGCATATTCCATGTTTTGCCCACAATTTAAATGTTGTAGTGCAATGTGGTCTCCAGTACATGAGGGATATTGTAGGCTATCTTTTTTTTTTTTTTTTTTTTTTTTTTACAAGTTGCTTTACATCGCACCGACACAGATATGTCTTATGGTGATGATGGGACAGGAAAGGACTAGGAGTGGGAAGGAAGCGGCCATGGCCTTAATTAAGGTACAGCCCCAGCATTTGCCTGGTGTGAAAATGGGAAACCATGAAAAACCATCTGCAGGGCCTCCAAGAGTGGGGTTCAAATCCACTATCTCCTGAATACCTGCCGCACTAAAGAGACTGCAGCTATCGAGCTTGGTGGATGTTGTATCAAAAGTGAAACAAATCATGAAATTTTTCAAGCACAGCTCACAGCCTGGGTGAAATTGCAAAAAATGTAGGAACAGTTGAGTGAGCCAATCCTCAGTTTGAAGTAAGATATAATTACGAGATGAAACTCCCCTTTCGATATGTTGCAGAGAATTTTGGAAAAACAGCATGCATTAATTTCGACGATTGCCCTTACGGTAACTACCCTGATTTGCCACAATTTTCGAGTGACGATCTCGAAAAAGATAAAACAAATTTGTGAAGTGTTGAAAGCTTTTAAGATGGTTACATAGGAGATTAGTGGTGAGAAGCAAGTGACAGTTTCCAAAGAAATTCTGCTCAGCCAATCACTGAAACAATGGTGCAGCCAGCTTATTCAGAATCCTGTGATTTTGACAGAAGTCCAACAGATGGCTGTGAAAATCTTGGAAGCTCCCACAACTCAATTTAAGAATATAGGGAAGAACAGAATATTCGCAGAAGCTACAACACTAGACCGTGCTTCAAATCACATGAAGCTGCAGACAAGAATTGTTTCAAAACCTGTAAGCAAGGTCTTATCCGTCTCTGCGAAAAGCACCAACCTCCTATGAACACAGAAGACCTTCCCCCCCCCACTCGTACAGAGAAGGAGTCCATCGTCTGGGTTGTTTTCACTGCAAAAGTATCTAGTTTTGTGAAGAATCCACTGCACTTGTTCAAGTGGACAAATTTTTACAAGAGCAGATGTTAATAAAGTCAAAAAAATATGAAAGTTTATTTGTTCCACCTTTTCAATTCATAAAAAGAATTTTAAAAAAGAATTAAAACTGTAGGGACATGTTTTGCTCTTTAATTAAGAGCATCATCAGCCTGTATCTCAAACTGAAAGGTAAATAATCAGGTACCTGATTGTAATTAAATTAAATATAAATGTGAAGATGATGTTACAAATGGTGAGCGAAATGGTTGACAATAGTTTAAAGATTAAAATATGGATAGTCATAAAATTTATACACCCTCCTGAAAGTCCTTGTTTAAATATAGCAAATAGGTGTCCTGTGGAGGTTGAGGGCGTAATAGAAAACTAATAGATCCTAAACAGATTGATTAACACATTAATGAATTAAATGTAGCTGACAATTCCAAATGGTGCATTAATACATTGCTCACTTCAAGTGAGATCTACGGTAAATTGCTATGTTGAAACAAGAAGAGTAGTAGAGAAAATTTATCAGTGTGAAATATTTTGAACGTTGGGAATAAATCAGAGTGGAGTTCAGATCCAATTCTTAAAATTTATAGCATAGAGACGCTTCTGTGGTCCATTTTAAGTGAGGTTTATAATATTTTGTGAAGAAATAAAATTGTAGTCCTCCAGAAGTCCGAGAGAAGAAGGGTGTTTGATGGTAAGTGGCTTATCAAATGGTAGTTGGAAGGAGTTACTTGTGTAGAATTGAAAGAGGAATTAGGATTGAAGTCTTTTTAGTACAAACAACATTTTCTCTTCAACTCTTCTTTAAGCCAACCTATTTCAACATTACTATAAAAAGACTTCAATCCTAATTTCTCTTTCAATACTACACAAGTTACTCCTTCCAACTACCATTTGACAAGCCACTTACCATCAAGCACCCTTCTTCTCTCGGACTTCTGGACGACTACAATTTTATTTCTTCACATAATATTATAAACCTCACTTAAAATGGACCACAGAAGCGTCTCTATGCTATAAATTTTAAGAATTGGATCTGAACTCCACTCTGATTTATTCCTAATGTTCGAAATATTTAACACTGACAAATTTTCTCTACTACTCTTCTTGTTTCAACATAGCAATTTACCGTAGACCTCACTTGAAGTGAGCAATGTATTAATGCACCATTTGGAATTGTCAGTTACATTTAATTCATTAATGTGTTAATCAATCTGTTTAGGATCTATTAGTTTTCTATCACGCCCTCAACCTCCACAGGACACCTATTTGCTATATTTAAACAAGGACTTTCAGGAGGGTGTATAAATTTTACGACTATCCATATTTTAATCTTTAAACTATGGTCAACCATTTCGCTCACCATTTGTAACATCATCTTCACATTTATATTTAATTTAATTACAATCAGGTACCTTATTATTTACCTTTCAGTTTGAGATATAGGCTGATGATGCTCTTAATTAAAGAGCGAAACATGTCCCTACAGTTTTAATTCTTTTTTTAATTATTTTTATGCACTGAAAAGGTGGAACAAATAAACTTTCATATTTGACTTTATTGTACATTTCAATACGGACCAAAATATGATAATCATAACATGTAAGAGCAGATGTTGCCACTCGAAAGAAATCCCCTGGTATGGTGGTCAGAGAGACAAGTGTATCCTTCTTTATACCAAATTGCTATGAAGTGCCTGTGTGTAGTGACCACTTCTACACCGTGTGAGATGGTATTCTCTAAAGTGGGCCAGACTGTGATCGATAAAAGGAGCCGCCTCACAGGGCATGTTCCAGAAATGTTGTTTTTGAACGCTAATTTAAGCGAGTGAAAAATGTGTAAATATACATGTAGCAAAGTGTAAATATAAGTTATTTCATTTTTATTTTTATTTCAGTGAAGTTCAAAACTATACAGAGATATTAATGTTGTAGAACACAATTCATTATGGTTGTTTGATTCAGAAGTCATGAGTAGTGTAAATATGTAGGCTAGCTGCAGTGTATTTTACAACCACATTAGTTACGAATTACGTATGTGTGTATTATACATGTACATGGGTTGACCTAGAGCACAACTTCTGCTGGAATTTGAACTTTCCTCTCTGTGTATAGCGCATGTTATAGAAACAGGGTTTTGCTTAGTTGGAGCTGTTAGGAGGAGGAGAAAAGAGTAGCCGAGGAGTGGAGCGGAACGGAGAGAATAAAATAATAATGTTATTGACTTTACTGTACGTCCCACAAACTACTTTTTTGGTTTTCGGAGACGCCGAGGTGCAGGAATTTTGTCCCGGAAGAGTTCTTTTGCGTGCCAGTAAATCTACCGACATGAGGTTGACATATTTGAACACCTTCAAATACCACCGGACTGAGCCAGGATCGAACCTGCTAAGTTGGGGTCAGAAGGCCAGCGCCTCAATGGTCTGAGCCACTCAGCCCGGCAGGAGCGGAGAGAAGAATCGTTGAGCATGCGAATGAGAAGTAAGATTTCTCCCTCTTTCTTAATGATAGCGCTCGTTTGTACAGAGCGAGCAGGGAATTGTTCATTTGTAACGACTCGCTCAGGAGCGACCCACCCTCACCCATGCCTACTGGGCAGTCTGCCATAAGACAGAGCGATGTAAAGCAATTTGTTAAAATAGTAATTGACAAATTAAACACTAACGACAAATGTTAATTTACATATTTTCATATATTCACCTTCATATTTATAAAGCAGCATTTACCACGTCGCTAGCACATCCGCTGCGCACCACTAATGAAAATGCAGGTGAGCACACATGAAGCACTGTTCAAAGAGGAGGTACTGTTCCCCCGACCTCCGCTCACCCACTGCAGCAACGATTGGTTCCTGAGAATACCGGATGTAGCGCTACACTTGCACTACCGATTGCAATCATAGGAGCACCTGCTCCGTACCCAGCTCTACAAAAACTGCTAGTGACATGTCACCATGCGCACATCTTCGCCGTCTACAACGCAAGTAGTGGGATGTTTATCTTCTATTTGTGCTCTGTGCCCAGCATCAAATCTGACACCATATGAGGTCACGACAGTTTATCGCTGTTTGAAAAGGTGGACTAAGTGATTGACAAGAGGTGTCACCTCAGGACTTTATGAGACTCTCCCATCTTCATTCGGCTGTGTTCATCAAACCCCAGGGATTCTGGGCTTGCTCAAAGGTCAACCAGGGTTTTTCCCCTTCTAATCTTGTGAGATAGAGACTCGTCACAGCACCAGGTTCAGTACTGCCACCACCACAACCACCACCACTACCAACATTTCGCTATCATCCAGCGCTTCGACGATCACCACTCCAGCATACAGCATTCATCACTCCGCTGCTGCCATCCCGCCAAAACCTAGCAGAGCCAGCCCCATAAAGAACTAGCAGGATCGCTGTGAAATCTCAAATCTAACAGATGACGACACCGCCCGGAAGCGCCTTTTGGAAGCCGCCACATCATCAGGATCATCTACATCATCAACCACCACCCCCAGGGACACTCCAAACCTCCCACTAGACATTAACTCCATCTCCAAATTTCCACCCTTCTTCCGAGCCCGCTGACCAATTATTAACCTCCGTACTCTTCAGAAAACTTCCCAAGGCACACACACCTTTCTCCTCCACAACCCTTCGCCAGAATTCCGCCAGCCAAGAAACATCTTCACCACGCTCGTCAGATTCAACATGCAACTCCACGAGATAGCTGACATCCGTCCAACTTCTAATGGTGTAATCATTAAAGTCAACAGGGAGGACGCTGCATGCCGGCTTACCCACACCATCGGAGCCGCCCAATTAGGATCGACATCACCCCTGAAGCCCTTATCGACTCCCACCACCAAAAACCCTCCACCCCCCACCACCCCCATCTCAGCCTGTTCAGTTGTGTAATCCAGGGAGTGGACCCGGATATCACAGATGACACCATCGTTTCCGAATTGAATGCGGAGGGCGTTCCTGTCCGGAAAGCCTTCCACATCAGAAAATCATCAGGACCCACCTTTATGGTGAGGATCCTACTCCCCACCACTGAGAATATGGATAGAGTCATTGATAGTGGGGTTTCCATTTTTAGCCACCACCACAGGGTGGAACCTTCCCGCGCCCCATACGTTGTGAAAGGTACGGTTTATAACCAGCACCCAACAGCACACTGCACCGCCGAACATCCGGTGTGCGGACATTGTTCAGAACCACAGCCTACATCCTGTTGACCCCATGTTCAACAACCACCCAAGTGCAACACCTGTGCTGAACCCCACCCCACGTACTCGCATCAATGCAAGGCCTGTCCCACCCCTCCTGAAAACCACCCTGAATTAGTCACCCCCATCCACACCATAGATACCCCCACCCAACCAACTAGCTCACTCTTCGCCCTCCTACCCTTGAGGACATCATTTGATTCATCACCGTCTCCCTCTTTAACATTCATCCATTCCATCGCCTCACGGTCCTAACCCAACTGCAAGCTGCAGCCAACCAAATCCTTAATATGCACTTTCTAACTTCCAACTCCGGCCTCAACACCCATTTCCATTTCACCACACTTGAGACCCTGGTTTGATAATGGATAGAGACCCCTTCCGATCCTGGTCTCCTAAACCCATGTTTATCCTCTTCCTTAATATTCAGTCCTTTCTCTCCAAACGCCTCCATCTTCAAGTCCTCACAGCCCAACACCTCTCCCATGTCCTCCTCCACAATGAAACTATGCTCCGGCATCATCAGTTTCTCCAGTTAGGCTTCAATCTACACCGCTCAGACCACCCCCATGACATCGGCCGAGGTGGTTCCGCACTAGCTTCACGCACGTCACTCCAAGCCCGCATCCTCACAACCCCTTACCCTCTCTCCTTCACTGAATCCATTGCTGCCACAATACATTTCCCCTCCCGAATCCTACATGTTGCCAAAATTTATCACCCGTCTCACTACCTCTGGCCTATATCTCCCACCTCCGTGACATATTTCCCCACTTTCTGCTCCTAGCAGACCTTAATATACATACCCCTCCCACATCGAAATGGATTGTTCACAAAACCTACTTAACCACATTGATTGCTCCTTCAGTCCTATTTCTGCACATCCATCCCAAGCCCTGGAAAACGCCCCCTCTTCCACTGAACAGTCAACAATCCGTACGTTTTATGCACCTCCAAAAGCTCTCCCGATCCTACCTTCGTCAATTCAAATCCACTCGCGATCCTTACTTCCTCCGCCTACATAGACAGACCCTCCACACTATCCGGAATTACCTTGCAGCTCACACCAGTCGCTCCTGGGCCCATACCTGCACCACTCTCAATACTCTCCACGCACACACATCCAAATATCGGTGCAAGCTGAACGCTCTCCTTGGTCAATCATCTACTCCTATATACATGGTCATTGATTATGGCATCGCTCCAGCCAACACCACGGAGAAACTGGAGTTCTTCGCCCAGCACTTCAAACGCCGTTTCAACACCCATGCTGACTAATTTGGTATTTCAGACAATCAGCTTTACCTAAACCTAGCCTCCTCCCCCGCACTCACACTCTCCACGAACCACACCCTCACAAACCACCCCCTAGACCCCCATCCGAAATCCGTTCCGTCCTATCCAAAACACGTAACAACACCCCTGGACCTGACAAGACCTGCTACCTACACATTCGTCAAGCCCCTCCGATCCTTCTTACCATCCTAGCCACACTCTACACCTTTATCCTTAGAATCTGCTTTTACCCTTCATCCTGGAAACACACCACAATGCTCCTTTTCCCCAAATCCGGCAAACTTCCCTCAGACCTCGACTCCTACTGCCCCATCATCCTTATTACAGGCCTTGCCAAAATCTTTGATCAAATCCTTGCTCGCCGTCTCCATCCACATCTATACAGTAACCATTTACTCCCCCCTCCCAATTCGCCTTCTGTCCTGGCCTGTCCATCATCGATCAACTCCTTCGTCTGGTCCAAATCATATCCAACAAATTCAATCGCGCCCATCTCACCCTTTTAATCACGTTTGATTTCCACCTAGCATTTGATTTCATCTGGCACCTGGCCCTCCTATTTAAGCTACATATCTTTGCTCTTCCTCTCTCCTGCATCCGGTTTCTCTCTTCCTTCCTCAGCAACTGCACAACCCAGATCTCCATTAACCAACAGCTTTCCTCCTGTTTTCTTCTCGCACTTGGTGTCCCAAAAAGCTCTCCACTTTCTCCCCTCCTCTTTATCCTATTTGCAACAGATATACCCCAGCCTCCAACCCCGATCCAACTTCTTCAATTTGCGAATGACACCGCCATCCTCGTCCCCCTCTACTCCATCCAATCTATTAACCATACCGTCTAACCTTACCTAGACTCCTTCACTTACTGGTGTGACCGGTGGCACCTTAAACTCAACCCATCTAAAACCCAGTCCCTCCTCTTTTGCCACAAACACCAGAGATTCAGCAGCACCCATAATCCCCACAATCTCTACCTCCTCTCAATCCACCCTCAAATACCTAGGAATCTATTTCGTTCAACACCTAACATTTCGTCCCCAATTCCTCCAGCTCAAATTCAACACCACCACCCGTGCCCAGCTGGTCCAACGGTTAGCCGGCGCTCGGTGGGGTCTTAACTCCTCTTAACCGACAAGTCCTTTATCCGTCCCCCATTATCTATGGCCTAACTGCCTGGGCAGCTGTCGCCCACTCGAATCCTACCTTGTACCGCCCACTCCTTTCCACAGAACGTCGCCTTGTCCGTCATGCTTTACGTCTCCCCTTCCTCATGTCCAACCTCTATGACATCGGTATTACTTCAGCCCGACTGTCATCTTATCAATAATGTTACTGTATATAAAGTGGAAATTAATTAAATCTTACTTGGAGAGCATCTCAGAGGAGAGATGTGTTTATTGCGATGTCCACGATCCCACGATCCCGCCCGAAGAAGTACATTTACTTTTATAACATAATGAAGACTGTTATACGCCATTTTCATTTCTGAAGTAGCTACTTGCAATCCTATTGGCCAATGTGAAGTGGCACATGATCTCGCTCCCGTCAATAACGTTAATCATAATCCATTACCAACCCCACCAATGGTCTTGTCCAGGTCCTATCCTAACCGTCCGCACGGCAAGAACCAGTCCAAATCAATCGTGTTTCCACAGGAAAGTACAGGCCTAGGGCCACTTTGCGGTTTCTAACCTGGGAGCTTATGCCCCCGGATCCCCTTTGCTTGTCCCTATATCATCGGTCTTGTCCAGATCCTATCCTAACTGTCCACATGGCAAGAACCACTCTAGACCAGTGGCCTTGTCCAGGTCCTATCCTAACCGTCCGCACGGCAAGAACCAGTCAAGACCAATCGTGTTTCCACATGAAAATAAAGGCTTAGGGCCGCTTTGTGGCTTCTAACCTGGGGGCTTACACCCCCAGAACACCTTTGCTTGCCCCTCCAAATATTGAAGCACCACCCAGCATTAGTTCCTAAGTACAGAGGTTGTCAGCACTGATCATCCTTCCCGAGAAGGCCACTAGCGTGTAAACAAACGACAATCGTTTCATGTGTGTGAAAGTCAAATGACAATCGTTGCGTAGGGTGTGAAAACCTTGACAGCCGGGCTGAATTAATAATATGACATCTTCCCATTTCCCAAACTAGATTCCTTCGCCCTCATCCATGTCCAACGAGCCGTCCTTCGTGCCCTAAATTGAACCCATCCCCTAACGCAACTCCTTAATCGCCCATGCTCCCCGTTCCCCAATCTTCATCCAGTCCCCACTTCACCTCTATCGTTCCCTTCACCCACCCTAGGATGGCAGCCGACCGAGGCCTGTGACGGGACACACACCCTGGATACCCTCCCTGTTCCCTTATCACCATCAATAACACACAAGCATTCTATTTCACCTCCCATTATAATTATTACCATCTTGTGCATGAGGCCGTGTTGGCATCCCCCTTCTTATACACATATAATTTGCAATGCGACTCCTTTATCCATGTTCAACTCATCAATCAATCAATCAATCAATCAATCAATCAATCAATCAATCAATCAATCCTACTGATCTGCATTTAGGGCAGTCGCCCAGGTGGCAGATTAACTATCTGTTGTTTTCCTAGCCTTTTCTTAAATGATCACAAAGAAATTGGAAAATTATTGAACATTTCCCTGGGTAAGTTATTCTAATCCCTAACTCCCCTTCCTATGAATGAATATTTGCCCCAATTTGTCCTCTTGAATTCCAACTTTATCTTCATATTGTGATATTTCCTACTTTTAAAGACACCACTCAAACTACCAATGTCCTCCCACGCCATCTCTCCACTGACAGCTCGGAACATACCACTTAATCGAGCAGCTCGTCTCCTTTCTCCCAAGTCTTCCCAGCCCAAACTTTGCAACATTTTTGTAACACTACTCTTTTGTCGGAAATCACCCAGAACAAATCGAGCTGCTTTTCTTTGGATTTTTTCCAGTGCTTGAATCAAGTAATCTTGGTGAGGGTCCCATACACTGGAACGATACTCTAGTTGGGGTCTTACCAGAGACTTATATGCCCTCTCCTTTACATCCTTACTACAACCCCTCATAACCATGTGCAGAGATCTGTACCCTTTATTAACAATCATATTTATGTGATTACCCCGATGAAGGTCTTTTCTTATATTAACACCTAGGTACTTACAATGATCCCCAAAAGGAACTTTCACCCCATTTATGCAATAATTAAAACTGAGAGGACTTTTCCTATTTGTGAAACTCACAGCCTGACTTTTAACCCCATTTATCATCATACCATTGCCCACCGTCCATCTCACAACACTATTGAGGTCACCCTACAGCCGCTCACAACCTTGTAACTTATTTATTACTCTGTACAGAATAACATCATCTGCAAACAACCTTATCTCTGATTCCACTTCTTTACACATATCCTTGATATATATAAGAAAACAAAGGTCCAATAATATTTCCCTCAGGAATTCCCCTCTTAATTATTACAGGGTCAAATAAAGCTTCGCCTACTCTAATTCTCCGAGTTCTATTTTGTAGAAATATAGCCACCCATTCAGTCACCCATCTCTTGTATAAGAATATTATAGCAACATTCCATCCAATCATTATAATTTATACTTATACCAGCTGATGTACCCGTGCTTCGCTACGGAATTCTACATTGTATACAGAATTCTAGGTTAGGTAGTGTACACTTTGTGAGCAAGATTGTATGAAATTGCATAGCTCTTAACGTTACTCTAGAAACGCGACAGGGAGGTCACCAAACATCTTTTCTCATATGAAGACTGAATTAGGGAACTTTCACTGTCATGGTAGCCCTGCTTGCATACCTTCAGTCACAATCAGGTTGGGGAGAGTTCATCATAATGGTAGACACTCACTCTCCACCTGCCTTTTTACATCCTTAGAAATACTGTCTTAGTGGTTTTCCTAACTGAAATGAACATACGTCATTACAATGACGTCAGTAGGAATGGCGCGATTAAAAGCAATGCTTTCATACAAAATACTTGATCAAATGAAAAACAACACATTTTCTCACTTTTTAACGAACAGGACTAAGCTGCTGATCTAACAGTCCAAAGTTCCGGAGCTAGAATGACTAAGCCGCAGATTGCCGTATGCCGTGAACACTCTCCGTCCCTTTTCGGCGAGGAGGTGTTCGAATAGTGGCGACTCCCAGGGCAAAAACTATGCCCTTTTACTAATCTGTTTCCTAGGAGTACCCGATGAGTCGGAAAGTATCAATTCACTACACTGGCGGCGGAAAAATCTATCTGACTTTGAGGCAAATTTTTCCTCCAAGCCAGAGGAGAAACCCCTTCTTCACTGCTAATTTGGGATAAAATGAATGTAGAATTTAATAAAAATGAAGAGGAAGAAGCTCTCCTTAGGAAATGGCTCTTTTCAGGGTTCAATGTTGAGTTATTTAGTGAATTGTGGTGCTATAATTTGGAATAGCCCTAATTGTTATTCCAGACTGGGCCACAGACCTTATGTATGCCCACTGCTCATTCAAAACAGCGCGTCAGAGTAGGGATCGAATGGCTGGAATACTATGATGAACCAGAGAGTTACGTACCAGCTGTATCAGAAAATGTATGAACCAGACGAATGGCATGCTAAAGAAGAAAGTTTTCTAACTCCCCGGTCATTTCCCGCCAATATTCAGTCAGGCTATTATACTCGGTACGCAACAGCAATCCCATCTATCGGAGTTGAGAGGCAGCATAAGAGACAAAGAACAACACTACAAACAATGGTCAATGTAATGTTATTGTTGATCAATGTTATGCACTTGCGATATTGTAGCCCTTCACATTCAGTTTTCTTCCGACGCTGAAATACCACTCTTATCATAGTCTGTAACTTTAAACTGAATAAAACGCAAGTGACTGGAAATTGTATTCTCTATAAATTTTGTTATGTAGTACTTTTCGAAAGGACCAATAATATAAGTATTTAAAAATTACATTTCAAGTGCCTTACCCTAAACTACAATTTCATCCAAGGTGAATAAAATTGTTTATAGCTTAGACTATAGTTTCTTATTCCCCGACTCTATATACCGATTTTCATTCAATTCTGTGAACCCATTTTCCCGTGGCTCGGCGCTGATATGGACTTAGCAACAAAAATACAAATTCAGGAATATCTGTGTTATCATACCTGCTACGGTAAAAATATATAAGACATAAATGGTCGGAAATTTAATTCTATATAACTTTGGTTATGTAGTATTTATCGGTACGACCACTAATAACATAAATATTTGAGAATTAAATGTTAGGCCTTCCACTAAACTACCATTTCACTCAGCGTGAATTAAATTATTTATAGCCTAGATTTTAGTGGCTCATTCTCTGACTTCGCATACCAATTTTCAATGAGATAGGACCACTAATAATGTAAATATTTAAGAATTAAGTTTTAGGCCTTCCCCTAAACTACCATTTCACTCAGCGTGAATAACATTATTTATTGCCTAGATTGTAGCTGCTTATTCGCCGGCTTTGCATACCAATTTGTATTAAGATAGGACCACTAATGACATAAATATTTGAAAATTAAATTTTAGGCTTTCCCCTAAACTACAATTTCATTCAGTGTGAATAAAATTATTTATATCCTAGATTGTAACGACTTATTCTCCAACTTTGTATACCGATTTTCATTAATTTCTCTTTAGCCGTTTTCTAGTGATGCGTGTACAGACAGACAGACAGAAATTACGGAAAAGAAAAAAGTGCATTTCCTTGTTACTGTGGACATGACCGATAAAGAAATACAATTCTTTTCAGATTCTGAGCAATGTACAGACAAAACTCTCATTTTATATATATAGATTCAATCGAAAAAAAACTGTGTACACATCCAACTACTATTAAATTGTTATAAGTTTTCCCGTCCATTACTATACTCAATGTTATATGTTCTACGTCATTACTTCTGCCAAAAAAGCATTGTACGGTCCATGTACGATAATCAAAAATGTATGTCTTGTTCGTGTCAATATCAAATAAGTCTGTTGTGTCCTTTTCCCCCATATTTATAATAAATATTCCCTCAGTTAAGTCAATGCCCATACCACCGCCCACTACTTTTCAAATCACTCCTCACCCATCCTACATATTCCTCACACCCACTCAACGTCTTCATCTCCTGGCCAGAGAGAAAGCGTTCCTTTCTAGGTGGCCCGCCCCACCCCCTCAGGGTGGGTAATGAAAACTTTAGTAGATAGATAGACAGATGTCACCACGCCCAGTCAAGGGTAAAACAAGGAAGGAGAGATTATAATCTACTAAACCAGCAGAAAACAACACACTTAAACAAGCGCATTGGTACCTGTTTTTACTGTCAAGTAATCAAGTTGACAGTCCTAGGGAAAATTAGTACCTTACTTCCTCCAAATACAGTAGAGACAATACGCGACACTAAGCGAGATATCGAGGGACAGCTATCAGAGCTCTCTCTAGCGGATTGACCTGAGAACTACTGATTCTGTCATAAGAGCACGTGTATTTGTGTGTGAAGTTTTGGTGTTATTTATGCGTTTTCAGTGAGTTGACATAATTAAATAGTAACGTGTGTCATTCCTTGATATCTCATCTCAACATGAGGGGAAAGGTATGTGCTGTGTTTGGCTGCAGTAACTATGAAGTAGAGAAGAATGCGCGGACTTTCTTCCGTTCCCCTCGTGACAAGAAAATGTAAGTAATATTGTGTTTGCATATATATTCTTCCAGTGACAGAGATTTTTATAGTACTTCATAATCTTCTGACCTGCTCAACCCATATTTTAACTGGCTTAAAATATAATACGCATATTTTATTGTATAGTGTAGCAGTTAACTTTCAATACCAATGTGTTGTTGTTGTAGGTGTGAGCTGTGGGTTTGATTTAATTCAGGAAAATACTTATGCATATGAGCGTGGCTGGTTTGTGCTCCAAGTTATCCCATTTGGAATGCCGTAATGCATTGTCAAGCACTGCAGAAAATATGGGTGATTTAAGAAATGTACATATTTTGTTGAAACAATATGATGATGCAAATTTTCTTTGCCCTAATGTAATGGCATTATGGCAAGTATTCCTTATAGGGGAAGTTTGAATGTTTTTGAGGCTAAATTTATAGATTTTCTTTCTGTTAGTAGGCTTCAAGTTAAAAGGAAAACTGTCCAACTCTTAAATGTAAATTCATTGAAATATGTGTGTAAGGAATGTGCCAATATTTTTCTTGACAACTGTTTTAATATGATGATACAATGCTTTTAAATGTTTTTAAATGAGAAAATAGAAAATTCTAGCTGTGAACGTTCAGGCAGGAATTCTAAAGCTAAAAAAGTAATGCATAAATGAAAGATGAAGCCCTTTCACAGCAGTCCATTTCACATCTTGATTATATGTCTAATTTCAGTCTTTAAATAATAACCTGTTAAATAATTCTTCATTCATTTATCCAGAATTGCTTTAGCAACTTTGAAGTTAATATCTTAGTAACACTTTCTTTCTCGACGTAATTTATTTATCCATTTCCGTATATACATTTCCATTGATATTTGAATTTAGTGCGAATTTTCAGGTCAAGCCACTAGGAGTGCCACTTGTGACTTGTCTCCCATTTTAACAAGGCTAAATCCGGAAGTGTCTCGTATTGTCTCTACTGTATTTGCTTCCTCTTTGAGTTGTTCCCCAAAATGCAACGAAAACACCTTTGATCATATATCCAATAGATGACTGATGATGTCACATTCTTGAAGCAAGGATCTCAATCAGCTGACCGGTGGGTAGTGCAAGAGTTTTGAACATTGTGTTGTAGGCGAGAATAGTGATCAGCATACTTAAAAGTGACTTTTAGCTACTGTTAATGAAGCGATGGTGCACTATTGCGTAGCGTATGGATGCAAGGAGACCTTCAAAAAAGGATCTGGCATTTTCTTTCACGGGTAAGTAAATATTTACCTAAATATGATGATGATGTAAGGGGTTTCATACAGTTGTTGTCAGGTGTCTGTAGAATACGTACAATTACATGTAATTTATTTTATTGGTTACAGTTCCAGTTTCCCGGTTACAGCAATTTTGAATACTGTGCTTTTATTGATTTCAGTTTTCCTGCTGATGAGACAAGGAAAAAAGCAATGGGTAGTTGCATTAAGAAGAGATAATTTCTTGCCTGGAAAGCATTCAAGATTATGCTCTAAGCATTTTTCACTGGAATGTTTTGATAATGAAGCATTTGGTGTGGGAGTTAAACTGAAGCCAAATGCAGTACCAACAATTTTTAATTTTCCACCCCACCTTTTACCAGCTGAGAAGAGGAGAAAACCTCCTGTGAAGAAGAAACATCAAGTGGATCCTGCTGCATCAACAAGTTGTGTGTGAGCTTATTTTTTTAAAAATTATTTTCCATAGATTTATGCAGGAATGTGGCCTGTCATCCTTATGTGAAATATTTGTGTTTAAGACATTTAACATACTGTTCAACTGCAACATCTATTGCAGCATATTAGGTTACTAGGCAAGACATTTTTGTTGTTGACCCTTATAATTTTCATATTTTTTTCAGTATTCCTCAAGAAGAAGAGAATGAGTCTCTTCCTAAAACAAATGTGTTCAGAAAATCTTATGTTGGTGATTACACTGAGGAAATGGTAAAGTCACCAAGGAAAGCCCAGAACTTCATGCAGGTTGCCAGGGATGTTATTCATAAATCCCATAAGAAGCTAAAATTGGAAAGGCAGAAGTATCGGCGAGCTATTAATCAGTTGCAGAATGGGAAAGCCTTACTAAACCATCTGAAGGAGAAAATAATGATAACTGAAGATGCTGCTTGCACGATTGAGGTAAGAAAACAACAACTTAAATATTTTTTTTCGGTTTCCCTATATCCGCTAGCCTTTGGTGGTGCTATTTGAGGATCCAACCAGTCTCTGGGTTGATGACCTAGCAGACAGACATACATACATAAAATTTGGAGCCTTTAGAAGTCTGTAATTTGTTTTTATTGTATCACAATCTCTGTTAAACAAATATTTCAAAAATAATGTAATATCATAAATTAACTTGTGAAAAAGCATAATGCACCTTTTAACTTCCATTGTTCCAGAAATGTCTTTCTCCTGCTGCTGCCCAACTTCTGATGCGAACAAAGGATGGTAATACAAGAGCAGAACTACCTACGCTGCATTGCACTTCCATTGAATTTCTATTCAAATCGTGCGTACAGCTACTTGAGGAATGTATTTCCTCATGGTTTGCCCCATCCAAGTACACTGCAGAAGTGGTATCAGTCGGTGGATGGTAAGCCAGGATTCAGTTCAGAGGCTGCAACTGCTCTCATTTCGAAAGGGAAGGAGATGGCTATCAATGGAAAGCCCCTAGTGTGTGCACTGATGATGGATGAAATATGCATCCGGAAGCACATTGAATTTGATGGAAAACAATTTCTTGGTTATGTGAATTGTGGTACTGAAATCGAGGATCAGGATTTACCAGAAGCCAAGAAGGCTTTAGTGTTTATGGTGGTCTCACTAAATGGACACTGGAAAATTTCAGTGGGTTATATTTTGATTAACGGTTTAAGTGGCTCGGAAAGAGCAAACCTAGTGATTGAGTGCCTTAAATTATTAATAATAATAATAATAATGTTATTTGCTTTACGTCCCACTAACTACTTTTTAAGGTCTTCGGAGACGCCGAGGTGCCGGAATTTAGTCCCGAAGGAGTTCTTTTACGTGCCAGTAAATCTACCGACACGGGGCTGTCGTATTTGAGCACCTTCAAATACCACCGGACTGAGCCAGGATCGAACCTGCCAAGTTGGGGTTAGAAGGCCAGCGCCTTAACCGTCTGAGCCACTCAGCCCGGCCCTTAAATTATTAAATGACCTAAATGTAATTGTAGCGTCAGTTACTTTTTATGGTGCTGCTTCTAATTTATCCATGGCCCATTGTCTGGGAGCTTCTTTTGATGAAAATAATATGGTGAACTGGTTTGAAAATCCCTCAAATGATTCTAAAGTGTTTATTCTTCTAGATGCTTGCCATGCTATAAAATTAGTGAGGAATACTTTAGGAGCTAAGAGAACTTTTGCCAGGGGTGATAATGTCATAGATTGGAGGTACTTAGAAGAGTTAGAGAAACTTCAGAGTATCGAGGGCCTTCATCTAGGAACAAAACTTACCAAAAAGGCACATTCACTGGGAGAAGGAACCCATGAAAGTAAAGCTCGCCACACAAACATTCAGTGAAAGTGTTGCAAGTGCAATGACATACTGTGACAGAGAATTAAATCTTCCTCAGTTTCAAGGGTGTGAGGAGACTGTAAACTTTGTTAGGCTCATGAAACAATATATTTGATATCATGAACAGCCGTAATCTTTGTTCAAAGGGATGGCAGAAACCATTGAAAGCAGAGAATATCCACAGTACGAGGGCCTACATTCAGGAGGCTATTGAATATATATATACAATCACGGCAAGAGATGGATGGTGGTGTTTGTCTAGTGAGGTGCTCTAGGAAAACTGGTTTCATATGTTTGATTGTGTGTCTAAAGTCTGTCTTAGGAGTGTATGACTCGATTTTGAACATGCCACAGCTGAAGATGCATTTTCTGCTCACCTACAAACTTAGTCAGAATCACCTGGAAGTATTTTTTTGTGCCATTAGGAGTCATGGTGGTCATAACAACCCCACAGCTAGGCAGTTTGAAGCAGCATATAAAGGACTTTTTGCTCCATATACAGATACAACCAGTGCCAATTGCTCTGCAGTTGACCCTACTGTAATTATGAATTGTAGAGACCGCAGTCAAATAACTGGTGATCCTATTCATCTGCCTGCCAACAGTATTGATGTACTTTTTGTTAGTCATGATCATGACTACATTCCACACCCAGCCAACTTGATACTGTATGTTGAGGATGTAGTGGAATATATAGCAGGTTTTGTTGTGAAAAGATTACACAAAGCAGTTAAATGTGATGTTTGTAAGGTGGTTCTCCAAACAGCAGTTTCACATTCAGCACTCCTGAAGAGGAGAAACAGAGGTGGCCTTTCAATCCCATCATTAGATGTGATTTACCTCTGCAGGGAAGGTGAAAAGATGATGCGATAATTCCAGCACAAAATGACAAGGATGAAGGCCCTTTAAATGTACTTGTAATGGCAGTACTGAACCATGCTAAGAGAGAAGTGTTTGATGAACTTCAGGAGCATACATTTGCTTCTCCGCCCCTTGACAACCACATTCATCAGCTGAAGCGAACAGTTTTGATGGAATACTTTAAAGTGAGGTTCCACCATAAAGCACGGCTTGAAACAGAAAAAGTTCACAGTGTCAGGGTACGAAGCTTTCACACAAAGACTGTTCTTATCAGGAACCAGTAATATAAGGTAGGCTGCTTTATAATATAATTATTGCATTTGCTATATAAACGTGTTAGAGTGTGTAGGCCTATATGAGGATTTCTATGCTTCCTGTGACTGGAATATTTATATAGACTCAAGTTGCTTATGTAAGAGGATGCTGGTGTGGTATGCTAGTTTCACTGATTTGTATTAGTGTTCTACTTTTAGGCATATTCCCTCTAATCATTCTGTCTAGGAGTCAGGTTGATTTTTATAGAAATTCATTCTTAAATTACAAGACATGCCAATATAAATGTCTTGTTTCTGTACTTTGGGAATAACATTACTGAATGCTGCAGGATGTTTTCTTTTCTTCAGATGTGACCTCCTATTTTTAGGCCTACTTAAAATGTGGCATGTGGATTAGTTTATGTTGGGCTTTAAACTAAGCTTAATTTAGTAGGTGGCAGTGGAGTGAAATTTTACCTGAGTAGCATTTTATGTATCCCTTTATTATTATTATTATTATTATTTTGTTGTTCTTGAAGCAGCATATTATAACAGATCCCTGCTTCA
Source organism: Anabrus simplex (assembly GCF_040414725.1). Classification (NCBI taxonomy): domain Eukaryota; kingdom Metazoa; phylum Arthropoda; class Insecta; order Orthoptera; family Tettigoniidae; genus Anabrus; species Anabrus simplex. The sequence continues at coordinate 527,032,661 of NC_090265.1, read as the reverse complement.
TAGGCATAAATAGGTACTACAACCAGTGCCAATTGATATGCAGTTGACCCTACTGTATTATGAATTTTTATAACTTATGATAAGTTAATATTTCTTGTTATGGTACCCGTTTATAGTTTACCCTGGAGAGTTCATTTTTGCTGCCATCTGTTGGTGGTGTATGGATCACTTAAGTATGATACTTGTGTTCTTTTCTTTCCATAATGGTCCTGTAGGCTATGTGTCACTCTTTGCATCTTGTGTTGTTGGGTATTGGTTTGAAGTAGGCCTATGTCAGTCAAAAGTACACCAAGCACGGTAAATACAGTATTTTAAAGTTGTTTTTGGAAGTTATGAAGTGTTTATTGTCGATTTCAGTCGCATTTATATTTAAAATTAGGCTACACTTCCTTACGGACAACTTTCAGAGGTTACCTTTCAGCTGTTAATCCCAATATGATGCGGTAATTGGAAAAAAAATACTTCTCTTACATTTATTTATTCTCTTACATTTATTGTAATTTACGCTTAACCACAACAGCTAAGCAGGGTGCATCTCATATTCCGATTTCGACGCCTTTTCGAATGTCACTGTTTGACAATTTCCTGATATCCTCTCAGACTCTGCTTCAAATTACCTCCCCCCCCCTGAGTCAGCTGATCGAGACGTTGGCTTCAAACCGCAACATGGACGAGGTGGCGCCATGCGCACTCAGACCTTGTATAGTATTAATGATCTAAGGAAAACACAGTCACTTCATAGAAATTACTTACAATGTTTAATGCAACAGGCATAGTCGATTACCACGAGGATAATGACAGCAATATAACGGTAAATCATTTTAATACTATAAAACGTAATCATTACTTTACTTCTCGCAGCACAGCAAACGCTACATTCACTGACTGACTCAAGGTTCTTGGTGACTGACTTTGTTCTATAGAGCATCCAGCGTTAAGAAAAGACTACAGGCCTTATGGGCTTTTACTTCTATTGGTGTTACCCACTTTAGCTCTACATGTATATAAAAATTATAATGAATTCCTATTAAAATATATAATTTTTCTTATCAAACAAGCATAGGTTGTGCCATACAATACTGAAGAAGACGTAAAATCATTTTGATATCTTTGAGTTTATCCTTTTAAATATCGTATATGCGGTTCAGTACACGGAACAGCCGGCCATGCTTGTCGCATTGCGCGCCGCATTTCAGCGTGTAGTGCGGAAGTGTGTACAGTAGTCAAACACGTGTAATAACTCAGCTTAACCAAATACTTTAATATGATGTGTATTAAAGTATTTGGCTTAACCACTGCGAGTCATCATTGGTGAAGTCAGCGCGGCATGTTTCCGTTTTTGTGTGTGTCACTCATTACAGTGATTGCTTATGTAAGGGAGATATTCGGCAGAGTCAAGTGATCGTCTTCCTCGGGCGCATAGTGTTTTGTTATAAATACAGTACGGTGTATTGTGTTTCATTTTTCGTGCATTGCATTGCTTTTGGTTGTTTGTATCGTGTATTGTTTTTGTTTGTTTAGTATTTTATATAATCAATCAGCGAGTAATACATTTAAATTATAGCTGAACATGTGAAAAGGAGAAGTAGTGAAGTTGTCAGGAGAAACGAACGGCAAATGGTGCTTAATTCATTTTCATATTTGAAAACAAAGCATCCAGGACGAAGTGTAAACTGGGTAGTAGATAAAGCCGTTTTAGGAATTTCGAGGTTTTCCGTCTTCAAAATAAGGAAGGAAGCCAGCGAAGGGCCACTCCAGAGTCCCAGCAAGAAGCGGGAAAGAAAAAAGTTCATTCGCAGAAATTCCAGACTCATTAAATACGATGATTTTGTCAGAAGTGGAATACGGCGCACTGTTCATGAATTCTATTTTAGAGATGAACCGCCAACTCTGAACGCAATTCTCACTTCCGTAAACAGCAACCCCGAACTACCTGATTTTAAGAAATCATACGAATAGGTCATTCAGCATTCTGTATTTTATGTTGCGGAAGAATATTTAAATGATCGTATTTTGTGATAAACATCAAGCCCTTGCATCCACTGCTTGCATCTGTTGTCACATACGAGTCTGAAATGAGCTGAAGGATACATCACCGAGATAGAGATATCTTGCCGTCAGCTTCCTGTGTTGTAACCACATAGTATTTGCCTTAATAATGAAATATTTCTGGGGGCTAATACAGTCAGCACTGCGCTCCCTTAAAGCAACAACGATCATGAAACTTTCTCAGATATAAGAAACAAGACAATCATTTCGGTTTCTGGACATGCATGTTATTATTATTATTATTATTATTATTATTATTATTATTATTATTATTATTATTATTATTTAGTTCGCATCCCTGCATGTTCAAACTCTTACGAAATTTCATGACTGTAATTTCATTAATGACGGGAGATAATCTGGCATTTATATTATTATTAGTCTTGCAACAGCTGTACCAAGCGATGTATAATTTTGTGTCATCACTGTATTTTACAAGCAGTGTCCGAGCCGCGGTGAGTGAGCGAGTATGACAACAGTGGAAGGCAGCAGGTCCATAAGGCCTGTAGTCTTTTCTTAACTCTGGATGCTCTTATAGCGCCTGACAATCAGGAGCCAGCAACGGCTAAGTTCGTGTATGATCGTCGTGGCCCGATATTTAGCCACATCCTCCCTCTGTTTGAGTGTTTCAAAACTAAGGATTAACGCTTTCCTCGAGTTGAGTGTATTTTGAACGGAATTGCAGGCTCAATGATATAATTGGACGCTCACACACAATGCTATAGCGTGACCATTTTATAACCGGTTCTAATGCAACGTGCTATTTCTAACAGAAAATAAGTGGCTAATATTATTATGAAAGGCATACCTAGTTACAAATATTCATATCATATCGTTATGATGGAGGCCCATATAATATTGTAAGGAGAGCGAGCTGATAAAACATCATTTATTTCATTTGAACTTGTCTTTGCTAGGATGAGACGTCTCTTTCTTACAACTGTATATGGACTGGCCATTTATTTAAACTGGAAAATTATTTATCATAAAAGTAGACTTACCAAATTCGTTCTACTTCTCCAAAAGCGCCGGGAATAGGATTGTTGAAACTCATTTTATTGTTCCTGTCGAACGAACTTTACCACAGTTTCAGCACTTATAGTTTAGTTCGTAATCTTCTTCTTGTTTCCTCCCCTGTGGGTGGGGGCAGTAGAATAACACCCACGGTATCCCCTGCCTGTCGTACGAGGTGACTTAAAGGGGCCTCAGGGGCTCTGAACTTTGGAGCGTGTGTTGGCGACCACGGGGTCCTCAGCTGAGTCCTGGCATTGCTTCCACTTACTTGTGCCAGGCTCCTCACTTTCATCTATCCTATCCGACCTCCCTTGGTCAACTCTTGTTCTTTTCCGACCCCGACGCTGTTAGGTTTGCGAGGGCTAGGGAGTTTTTCATTTTCATGCCCTTCGTGGCCCTTGTCTTACTTTGGCCGATATCTTCATTTTTCGAAGTGTCGGATCTCTTCCATTTTTCCCTCTGATTAGTGTTATATAGAGGACGGTTGCCCAGTTGTACTTCCACTTAAAACAATAATCACCACCATCCGACGCTATTAGGTTTGCGAGGGCTAGGGAGTCTTTCACTTTCACGCCCTTCGTGGCCCTTGTCTTTCTTTGACCGATATCTTCATTTTTCGAAGTGTCGGATCCCTTCTATTTTTCCCTCTGAATAGTGTTATATTGAGGATGGTTGCCTAGTTGTACTTCCTCTTCTTGTTTTCCTACCGCTTTTCCCACATCTGTGAGGTCGCGGGTGCGAACTGCGTCACACACACATATGTATGTATGTATGTATGTATGTATGGATTTGGCCCTGTTTTACGGCCGGATGCCCTTCCTGATGCCAGTATCTTAATAACTTGTAAGTTTCAGCCTATTTTTCCCTTCCTTTAATTTCACCAAGTTTTTTCTCCACGCGCAGTCAACATGCCAGAAACAGAAAAGTCGAAACTTGGGAGGAAGCATTACTTTCATCCAGGCATTGTACAACGATGGGGTGGTTGGTAGTGTGGTATGTTGTCTGAATATGAAGAGGAGAGTGTTGGGACGCACACAAACCCCAGTCCCCGAGCCAGAAGAATTAATCGGAAGCGATTAAAATCCCCGATCCGGCCGGGAAACGAACCCGGGACCCTCTGAACCGAAGGCCAGTACGCTGACCATTCAGCCAACGAGTCGGACAGCTTAGTTCCTAATATCACTTGATATATTTTGCACAGATTCTGTAAATAACTTATTGTTCACACTCAAAATATTAACTAATAAAAATAAGAAAGAAATTTCAATTTATATTAATTGAAATATGAGAAACATATTATCATTGTGGAACAAACTGGGGGAAGAGATACTACATATATTTATACGTGGCTGTGGTATGTAGTTTAGCGAGAGCGCATGACCTAACTTCCGCCTCCTCTTCCCGCGTGAAGAAATCTTATCTCAAGGACTGGACTATCTCTATTCCGTCTCTTTCCTTCTTCCATGTTTTGCGTGTAGTGCTGTCCTACCCTAATGCAGCGGGTTTGCCAAATATCCGTGAATCAGAATGTTATCGGTTAAATTGGGTAAATAGTGTTATGTACAGAATTTCAAGGCGCATTTGATGCCGTTAACAAAAAAAATGTAAAAAAATAATTTAGTGTGAAAATGGTAATATAATGGAAAGTTTCGCCAAATGCAAAAATCTTCATTGCATAGAACTTATCATGCCATAATTCCTATTTTATATTCATTATTTTCCTAATTTTTTCACTGCTGGTAAAGAAACATTTCAGCTCGATGTAGATAAGTTTATTTTTAAATTTAAATGATAACAAAATGCAGTAATGCGTTTATTTTCAGTCATGTTCAGGGAATTTTATGTGTAGGCACGAAAAAGTCAGTCGCTGGCCAGCGTCTATCCTATTGAATTTGCATGGGGGATCAAAGTGAGGCAAATGGTCTTCAGATATGGAAGTTTTTAAAACAATCCCGAAGTTCCTATCCTGCTTAGGGCCGGTTCTACCATCTGCTGGTAAAGTGGCTGGCAGCTGCCCGGGAGGTAAACTACCTGGAGGTGTAAATCGGCTGGTACTTTGGCTTGCGTCCAACCACCTCCGGCGCAAGCGCTAGGTAGCTACCCGGAGCTAGACACCGATATACGAAGTTGGCTAGACTGGTTTTCAGCGATTTCTCGCTTTCGAGTGTGGTGCTATCTATCGTTAGATGCATGAAACCCTTTTCGATTGTCTTATTTCCCTGTGCTTGCGTCTGCTGATTATCACCAAAAAGCCTAATAAGGGGAGTCTTAAGAGTTATGGACAACGATTCATGTCAAGCTTTCGTGATTTTAATCTATGATCTTCAATATCAATATATAATTGGGATTAAAATCTCGAGATTACATTTTCTTACGCCAGTTATAACCTGTCATGTAAGGCAGCGTTTTTGAAAAGTATTCTCGTAGTAGATTGGTCAAGTCGCTCGCTCCGTAATAGAAGGTACGCAGGTTTTCATCGTATTTCTAATTTACATTTTTAAATGTATTTTCGTTCTCTGCCGTTGTTCTTAACTCTCTTTTACGCGCTTCCATATACATATATACACACACATCTTCTTTACGGACTTAGGCCTATTGCCTTTGAGCATTCTATCTGCAGGCTTCTGTGAATTGATTAAGTATCTCCGCGATGCTCTATTTGCAACTAGTTCTGTGACCACGTGTAGTTCCAAATGCTTCCATTTATTGATAAAGCATTTCATTTTCATTTTTAACTTTATGAATATAAAGTTGGAAGGTACTGTAAATGTAAAGAACTAATCGGCATAAATATCCATTCATAGGAAGAGGAATTCGGGAATGGAATAGTTTCCAATTTCTTCGAAATAATTTACAAGACTATGTTGTGACTTCCCCTCTCTGAGAACAATCATCAAATGAGAAATGCAACCAAGCAAGCAAAGGGCGCCAATCTTTAAGTTGAGGACTTAAAGATAAAATTTATAATCAAGCTTGGACAGACTCTTATCACAGGGGTGAGGTGATAGTACACTAATCATTAAGCAGGAGAATTAGAAATCAAAAGGCTAATTAAGGCAAATTGATGAAAGTGAACTAGAAAAATACTATTCATTATATATTTAATATGAATGACGACGGTTTAACGAGAACTGAATTTAAATTAGAAAATGAATTTAATAAAAAATTGAATGACTCTACTTCGCGAAAACTTGCAATATCTTTAACTCGCTTGCTCACCATGTCGTCTTGTTCTGCTGGTCCTTGGAAAGCTTCCCTCCTTGTAGCTGGAACATCACCGGTCGTCTTTGATATCTCTTCATCTGCAGCTCAGTACCATTCCTGCCTTACAAATTGCACCCACCACTAATTGGAAGATGACTTCAAAACTAACACTCCCTATTATGCTTTATCCCATAGATTGGAGATAAGCCCTATGTCACAGTTAGAAGAACCACCTTGGGTTATATGGAGAGGATACTCAATTAAGAATCCTTCCAACTTTACTGATAATGTTCTCTGAAGTTTCATTTCTATCTAGATTAAAACTATCTATTGACTTAGACTGGTTCAAACCGGTCTTATAGCCGTGCTGTACGTACTTCCTGATAAGAGTGGCTATACACCCCTCATTCAGAATTTCTAAGTATCGAGACGAAGAATCAAGTAGAAGCCTCGTAGAAGATCGTAGAATAATGTAGAGAGACTCGCAGAAGCGAATAAGACGTTGTAGAGAGACCTTCCAGGAGCTCCAACACGCCCTCTTATAACCTTCTCTCGCGCTAATTACAGGCCGCTACACATGGTCCAATCAGATGACACGTCTCTCCCCACTCTAGATTTTAGAGTAGATGGGTCCCACACAAGATATCAACTGTTCTTCTATTCGTCCTTTCAATCAGTATCCATGGCAACATGACGCTCCTTTGAAAATATAGGCGTTGATCAGTTCGAATAATTCTGGTCGAAATACGGTAGCTTACGTTAGGACGCGTGAACACGTGCTCGCTTTTCTCAGAACTTGGTGTCTAAATTTATCCTTCCTTCCTCCTCGGTGATGTGGCAAGATAGAGGAAATTTACTGCAAGTTAATTTTAACCAACTGTCGCAAGAATCTAAGTGAATATTAGGATATTCAGCCCTCGTTTACAGGTCGTAGTTACAAAGTAATGAAATGATAGTGAGCAAATGATTAAACATGAATTATAATACCATTACATACCAAAATAAATATCATGACGTTAAATTCCTGAATTAATTACACATAATAAAATTAACATAATTACACTGTAACGTCTGGAACGTTACATACGCCCCCATGAGTTCTTAACAAATATTACATGAGTTGAGAACTCACACACTTACTCCCACATTGACTTGAAATACCTCTATTACCTGCCCATAACGAGCGACATTATTTTCATACACTTAATTATATCTCACTCTTTCCATATCTCTCTTAGACTGCTTCCCATTGCGACTGTCTGTTATTTCAGTTCATCTTGAGGTTTAGATGCTAAGTTCTGCCCATCATGAGCAACTTTTCACTTTTGTAAGAAAAAAAACAAGATTATTCTAGAGAATATAACATAATATATACAATTCAGATTACAAACTCTGCCGAGTGTCTATCTGTCCTTTTCCTCCCCATCTCTCCGACATTCTTTGCTAGATAGCAGTAACACGTTCTCTTCCAATCTTTTGCATTAAAAAAATGGAAAACATATGATACAAACAATTTACACTTTTATCACTCTTTCGAATGTTTCAACCTTATCTTGAAGCAGGATGCAATACACTTCACACAAATACACACGTGATTTAAGCTCACGGTAAAACTATTGCAAGTTAGAAATGCACATACGGGAAAATTAATTATTTGCCGTCGTCAGCTTTAATTAGCCTTCTGTAACATCTCAGAAAACAAATAATATATCTAATTTCATGGCCTCACATACGGAAAACAGATGATCTATCGTTAATGAACGAGCGTAAATATACCGCTACACACAAAACCTTCCTTGTTTACAAACACAACTAGGAAATACCACCACAATTGAGACGTAAACACATACCGCTCGTAGTCTGACATAACAAGTAGCAACTTCCCCGAGTTACTGACCTATATCTCACAATCCGGTTCAGCCACCTCACACGACAGGTATCTCCGTAAGCTACTAATGTTATATGAACCATTCATTACGCTCTCGCCATCCGCTAACTTGTAAGCACAGGGTCCAAGTTTTCTATGTACTTTATAAGGGCCTTGATATAAAAGAAAAAATTTCTTTGTCACCTTATCCTCACTATTTGACAACATTGGAACTCTCACCAAAACCATATCACCTACCTCAAAGTTATCCCGTACCTTACGTTTCTGTTGCCTCTTACGTTTATCTCCAGATTTAATCAGGTTCTCCCGTGCCAGTCGGACGTGAAATTCAGCATTACGAGGGGGTTCCTCAGGCAAACCTAACACTCTCACTACGCTCTCACATTCAATACACAGACGTATTGATCTATCAGACTTAGGCACGACAATTAAGGGATTCACATATTGACTGTTTGATAATTCAATCACATCGTCTGCTAACATAGCTTGAATTTGATCCTCTACGGCTTTTGCATATTTGTGTGGTATCGGATACCGCGGTCCGCTGAATGGAGTCTTATCCAGCACAGAAAAAGAATGTTCATACAGATGGGTAACACCAGGTTTCTCGGAGAAAATCTCCACGTGTTCACATAACACTTCAAATAACTTGTCCTTCTGGACTTCATTCAACTCATTTCTACTTACGGCTTCTTTCAAGCCACATATTTTATCCTCATGAATCCACAACTGACACAACTTCAGGCCCTCACTAGCCTCTTCATTTACTTTAGAAACCTCTTTCATTCTCCACACTGTACTAACTTCCGTTTTCCTCTGAATTTCCTCCTCAAACTTGACCTTAATATCCTCATTATTCCACCTCAAATTTAGCACTAGATCATTGTAATTTAACTGAGCCAATTTTAACGTTAACCAGTCAGATCCCAAGATAAGATCAAATATTAAATGCGGAATTACCAAACATATCTGAACGCTAATAAAATTATTAATACAGATCGGGACAGCTACTTGTTTACAAATTTGCTTAGACTTCTTTCCAACAGCCGTAATGATAAAAGTAGACTTAACAGGCATTTCCTCCAACTGAATACCCTGTTTCACTAATGACTCATACCACTGAGAACTAATACATGATATTTGGCTACCAGAATCAATCAAAACTTTAACCCACGCCCCCCAGACTTTCAATTTAACAACGGGATTGACTACTTTATTACTTGCATCTCCATTATTCTGCTCGGGTTCATACAACAAATCGTCTCTAACATCGAGGTCATATGGTAACACTTTCATGGCAAGACACTTCGCTACCTTCTTACTAGGCTGGAATTCTGACCTAACATTACAGCCTCTCGTTAGTTTAAAGGTTCCCTTTGTGTATTGACGTTGGACTCATTAGTACATTGCTCTGGCCTCCGTTGGGAATTTCCTGTCCTATATTCAGATGCTCCTCTCCTGCTGTTCTGCTGAGGTCTGAACTGTTTGCGAGCTTCGTGATTCTGTGTACTACCGTTATGTCTCATTCCGTTGTGATGACTACAGTTCTGAATATTCTCCGTTCTATTCCTAAGGTTACCTAAAGCATCAAAACTGCCTAGTAGATTCTCCATCTCCTGAATAGTACCAACTTTTTGCATGCAGGCCGCTTCTCTCACCCTGTCCGGAAAATGTCTTAAAAGTAGTCTTACTACATCAGACCCTTCGGTTATACCATCTAAGTTCTGACAAATCATGACATGTGCCAGGAAGTACTCGGTCATAGTAACTCCTTCATGCTGTTTGTACCTCCCAAATACCACCCTTTCTCTCTCCCTAGCTTGTATCGCTTCATTCCAGAATTTCTCTCTAAACTTATTTCTGAATTCTTTCAGGTTCGTCATCGTCTGCCTATATACCATGAACCAAGACCGAGTTTCTCCTACAAAAGCATGGTCAATATTTTCCATAACGTCTTCCCAGTCCATAGACCCTTCCTCTAGACGCTTTTCAAATCGTTTCTCTATCATCTTAAGGAAATCTAGCGGGTTCGTTTGTTTCCAATTAAATTTAGGTAGTTCAATTTCCCTAATGTAGCTATTTCCTAGACATTGCCTTCCCGTGAAAACCTGTTTATCCTTTGCCACCTGTTTTAACTGATTTTCTGCTTTCTCCATCCGGCATTCTACCTCTTTGTCTCTCCTATCAATTTCGCTCTCCAAATGAACCTGCTTCTCTTTTAATGTCCTAATTTCAATCTTATTCTCTTCAGCTATCGCAAACCTTTCTTCACTTGCCCGGGTCTCATCTTCTATTCTAAGCTTTACCGTGTCAATCTCTTGTTGGACGTGGTCTTTAAATACCCGTATTTCCCCTCTTTGAGTCTCAACTCTCTTATCAATACTAGTGACCTGCCTCATTACTTCCTCCCTAGTAGAGTTGTTTTCCTTCCCCATTAATTCCAGGAATTCACTTCTCTGTTCCGCAAACTTTTCTTCTACCTTTTTCCCTTGCCGTACATATTCACTTTCCTGGTCCTCTAATCGCTTATTAAAATGTTCATTTTTTACCACCAGATCGCGTAACTGCCTACTGTGTTCGTCCATTCTCCGATTCGCTTCCTCCTTATTTTCCCTCATCTCCCTACTTAATTCAGCTTTAGTTTGCTCTAACTGTTCTTTAAGTTCATATTTGATATTCTCAATTTTAGTGTTAGTTTGTTCTACATCTGTTTTAATTTGTTCCAATTCATTTTTAAGCTCAGATTTAGTTTGTTCCAATTCATTTTTTATTTCAGTTTTACTGTCCTCTATCTTACTTAACATTAACTGCATCATTCCCATTAACTGATCATTATTATTACTTTCATTGTTAGTGTTGACTTCCGCTTCGCCCCCCATCCTACTATCATCTGACTCCATACTGACTTCTTTCTGTTTGCCTTCACTCTCCATACTACTTACACTTCTATCTTCAATTTCCTCTACAATACTACACAACTCTTCCTCTGAACTCAATACGTTATTGCCTTTTATCGCCCGTCCACTGCGCAACATCCTCTCCTCTTTCGTCTGATCAGCCATGACCCTTCCCACAATCAAACACTCTTAATGAAACGTGGATATCCAAATTTTGCCCATAATACGAATTCTGATATTGTTACTGTAATTAACTGCTCCGTACTTAATGATTTTCTCGCCACACGTTGGAGCGGCATTTATGTGACTTCCCCTCTCGGAGAACAATCATCAAATGAGAAATGCAACCAAGCAAGCAAAGGGCGCCAATCTTTAAGTTGAGGACTTAAAGATAAAATTTATAATCAAGCTTGGACAGACTCTTATCACAGGGGTGAGGTGATAGTACACTAATCATTAAGCAGGAGAATTAGAAATCAAAAGGCTAATTAAGGCAAATTGATGAAAGTGAACTAGAAAAATACTATTTATTATATTTAATATGAATGACGACGGTTTAACGAGAACTGAATTTAAATTAGAAAATGAATTTAATAAAAAATTGAATGACTCTACTTCGCGAAAACTTGCAATATCTTTAACTCGCTTGCTCACCATGTCGTCTTGTTCTGCTGGTCCTTGGAAAGCTTCCCTCCTTGTAGCTGGAACATCACCGGTCGTCTTTGATATCTCTTCATCTGCAGCTCAGTACCATTCCTGCCTTACAAATTGCACCCACCACTAATTGGAAGATGACTTCAAAACTAACACTCCCTATTATGCTTTATCCCATAGATTGGAGATAAGCCCTATGTCACTAACACTCCCTATTATGCTTTATCCCATAGATTGGAGATAAGCCCTATGTCACAGTTAGAAGAACCACCTTGGGTTATATGGAGAGGATACTCAATTAAGAATCCTTCCAACTTTACTGATAATGTTCTCTGAAGTTTCATTTCTATCTAGATTAAAACTATCTATTGACTTAGACTGGTTCAAACCGGTCTTATAGCCGTGCTGTACGTACTTCCTGATAAGAGTGGCTATACACCCCTCATTCAGAATTTCTAAGTATCGAGACGAAGAATCAAGTAGAAAATCAAGTAGAAGCCTCGTAGAAGATCGTAGAATAATGTAGAGAGACTCGCAGAAGCGAATAAGACGTTGTAGAGAGACCTTCCAGGAGCTCCAACACGCCCTCTTATAACCTTCTCTCGCGCTAATTACAGGCCGCTACACATGGTCCAATCAGATGACACGTCTCTCCCCACTCTAGATTTTAGAGTAGATGGGTCCCACACAAGATATCAACTGTTCTTCTATTCGTCCTTTCAATCAGTATCCATGGCAACATGACGCTCCTTTGAAAATATAGGCGTTGATCAGTTCGAATAATTCTGGTCGAAATACGGTAGCTTACGTTAGGACGCGTGAACACGTGCTCGCTTTTCTCAGAACTTGGTGTCTAAATTTATCCTTCCTTCCTCCTCGGTGATGTGGCAAGATAGAGGAAATTTACTGCAAGTTAATTTTAACCAACTGTCGCAAGAATCTAAGTGAATATTAGGATATTCAGCCCTCGTTTACAGGTCGTAGTTACAAAGTAATGAAATGATAGTGAGCAAATGATTAAACATGAATTATAATACCATTACATACCAAAATAAATATCATGACGTTAAATTCCTGAATTAATTACACATAATAAAATTAACATAATTACACTGTAACGTCTGGAACGTTACAATGTAAACAAGTAATAGGGAATCTGCTACCTGGGTGACAGTCCTATGTGCTATTAATCATAACATCACATATCATATATACAAAACAATTTTCCTATTAGACATAATATTGTGATAAGAACGTATGAAAAGAGGCATACAGATTAACACAACGCTAATAATGGAAATAAAAAAGATTCGTCATAATAGAGACTCGAACCTGCACACTTCGTATAACGAAACGAGCGTGTTAACCATTACGCTAAGAAAACTCTTGAGTTAGGCAGGATACATGCAGTAATATATAACTCGTGTCCGAAAACTAAAAAGTAGAAAATTAAAGCCCGTTTGAAATGATTTCCAAATAGATTTTGATTTTATATCCTTTTAGAGTTTCTTTACGAAAGCTTGACGTATAAAATGTGTTCCCTGCGCTACCGATGCGAGAGGCTGGTGTGACCGTTGCAACTAAAGGGAAGCATTAATGTTCAAAATCCTGCAATACAATATCGATCACTGTTACAGTATACTTCTTTTTTCAGTATACTAAGCTAATTTGAGTTGCATATCACCAGAAATACAGCTAATAATGTTCAGCTCTCAGAACTTGCCCGGCAGGTACAGTCTTATCGGGCCCTCGAAGTGGCCGATAAATTACGCGCCGGGTAACGACGATTTATGCTGCCGATAGCGCTACCTGGGAGTGGTCGGACGGAAACATCCTTTTACGCGGAGGGCAAATTACGCGCTACTTTACCAGTAGGTGGTAGAACCGGCCCTTAGTTATTAATTTGTGACAGGAAGAATATTTCCTTGAATTTTGGTTTCGCGCCTGACTCTGCTGTCTGGCTAGCTGAAGTACCGGTAGTGATCTCCCAAACATGTGCTTTTAACATTTCCAGACAGTCGCATGCAGTGCAGTGCTCATTTCGTCAGTAGTATGCATAATAGTGATTAAATACATATCAGTGACATATGTACAATTCTTGAGGGAGAGTGTATTTCGTTTGTGTGGTTCGTGAGTTCGTGCTCGTGCGTGGGAATCTAATTTCGAAGAAAATGTGCAGAAGGATCATGGCGTGGCTAAAGCAAAGCAAACGCTCTTCGAATATGGAAGTTATTTTTAAATCATACCTCAAGTCCCTATCTCGTTATCTCTTAATTTATGACAGGGAGAACGTCTCGTTTGTTTACGTTTCACGAGTGACTCGGCTGGCTGAGCTGTTAAATATACTGGCAGCTGTGTGCAGTGGTGTTCATTTAATCAGTATTATAAGATTGATTAAATAAAGATCAGTGATATATATAATATTTAATGGCGTGTGGCCTCCGAAGAGGCCGAGTGCAGGTCTTTCCAGTGTTGACACCGCATAGGCGACCTGCGCGTCTATAAGAATGGGGCCCCTACCTGTGGTGAATTCTAATGCTGAAGACGGCACACACACACCCAGCCCCCGAGCCATTGGAATTAACCAACGAAGGTTAAAATCCCCGACCCGGTCGGGAATCGAACCCGGGGCCCTCTGGATCAAAGGCCAGCACGCTAACCATTTAGCCATGGAGCCGGACAAGATCAGTGATAAATGTATAGTTCTTGAGGACAAGTGGATTGTGTTTGTGTAGTCTGTGTAGGTGTCAGTTCGTGCTCGTATGTATAGTTCTTAGTTCGAAGAAAAAGTAGAACAATCTATGCTATAAGGAAGGAACACACACATAGTCCTTTGCGAACTCTCGAAAGAAAAAAAAAGAGAAGGACGACAGAAAAATTAAATATGATGAAATTGTTAGAGTCCGCCTCTGTGGTGTAGTGGTTAGCGTGATTAGCTGCCACCCCCGGAGGCCCGGGTTCGATTCCCGGCTCTGCCACGGAATTTGAAAAGTGGTACGAGGGCTGGAACGGGGTCCACTCAGCCTCGGGAGGTCAACTGAGTAGAGGTGGGTTCGATTCCCACCTCAGCCATCCTGGAAGTGGTTTTCCGTGGTTTCCCACTTCTCCTCCAGGCGAATGCCGGGATGGTTCCTAACTTAAGGCCACGGCCGCTTCCTTCCCTCTTCCTTGCCTATCCCTTCCAATATTTCCATCCCTTCACAAGGCCCCTGTTCAGCATAGCAGGTGAGGCCGCCTGGGCGAGGTACTGGTCATACTCCCCAGTTGTATCCCCCGACCAAGAGTCTGAAGCTCCAGGACACTGCCCTTGAGGCGGTAGAGGTGGGATCCCTCGCTACGTCCGAGGGAAAAACCGAACCTGGAGGGTAAACAGATGATGATGATGATGATGATGATGAAATTGTTAGAAGTGGATGCGTCGGGCGGTTCAGTCTCTTTTATTTGCTAACATACCACCGACATTGAAGGTGATTTTGAGTCGCGTAAATGGAGAAGATTCTTTGCCACGATTTTCCAAAGCTACATTGTATCGCTTCTTACATGATATAGGCTTCCGTTATTTAAGACGGGGTAATAAAGCAGCTTTCACTGAAAATATTAATTAAAGGCACAGATATCTCAGGGAGATAAAACGTTTGAGGGCACAAAAGGAAGCTATAATTTACACAGATGAATCGTGGGTAAATATTGGGCAGACTGTGACAAAAGAATGGAAGGATACGACAGTGAAAAGTCCACGGCAGGCCGCTTTTGAAGGGGTGAGTTCGGGACTTAGGCCACCGAAAAGTCGAGGACCGTGATTTGCATTAGTCCACGCGGGTAATGAACATGGTTTTGTTCCAAATGTTGAACTAAAATGTTTATACCATAACAACATAAGACAACTGGGCAAATTACGTGAACGAAGTAAAGAAAACTGATAGAGTTTTGTGGAAAGCAGACGAAGTACAGGACGATGTCGACGATGAAAAGTTTTTAATACGCCTTTCTTCATCGTCCGGATCATCCTCAAGTTGTCCGACTCGTTGGCTGAACGGTCAGCGTACTGGCCTTCGGTTCAGAGGGTCCCGGGTTCGATTCCCGGCCGGGTCGGGGATTTTAACCTTAATTGGTTAATTCCAATGGCACGGGGGCTGGGTGTATGTGTTGTCTTCATCCTCATCACGACGCGCAGGTCGCCTACGGACGTCAAATAGAAAGACCTGCACCTGGCGAGCCGAACCCGTCCTGGGATATCCCGGCACTAAAAGCCATACGACATTTCATTTCATCCTCAAGTTCATCTCCCGAACGCCAGTGATTAAGGTATGTTGTATTTATTTTACCATCCTACAAATATTAATTTATGAACGAATGAACTTAACATTACAAAATTACAAACGAAAAGTGTGGAACTGTGACGCCCTGTTTGAGTCACACTCGAGCGTGATCTTCACGAGTCGATTTCGCAACAGTGCGCTCCATCTACGCTGTACTGCAATTTAAGGTTGGAACGCTCTATAGACGCTCGTTGACATATCCCCAATATTGCTAAATTAGCATTGCATTTCTAGAAAATATTTGCTAATTAAAGCCCGGTTCACACTAGATGTGCCGAGCCGTTCTGAGCAAGTCATGATCCGGGCGTGGATCGATCCAGGCCGATTCACACTATACGTTCCGCGGTCGAGCCGATCCACGCTCGGTCTCCCTGTTCTGTTCAGTCTATCCCAGTAGGTCCGCTAGTAAACAGCAGTGCCAAACATTAAAATGTCTTTTTCAATCGAATCATTAATTAAAATTGCCTTGATTTTGGACGAAGAAGAGGAGAATAGGCCCAGTCGGAGGTTCTGGGTGCATCAAATGCTGACAAAGCGAAAAGGAGAAGGAGAATTTTTCAACTTATTTCCAGAGTTAGTTGACGATGAATCAAAATTCTACCAGTACTTCCGTATGTCGCATTACGATTTTATGCGGTTGTTGGGGTTCATAGAAGCAGATATTCAACAGATGAATACTTCGTTCCGAGAATGCATCACGCCGGCTGAAAAACTTGCTGTATGTTTGAGGTAAGTTAACCAAATTTTTGTTTTTTGTATAGGGATGGTTAGGGATAAATTCAGGTAAATGCCATTGCAAAGTCTAAAAATTAACTTTATTGAAATATATTAATGAACACATTACAGAAAAAATACAGTAAAAGAAATTAAGTGCTTGTTGAAAAATGTAGCCTATTTTCACTCATTCTCTTGAAATGCTGCTATAAAACGGATAGTGTCCCCTTGGGCGGGCGGTTGCCCAACAGATGAATTCGAACGGGCAGAAATTTGGTTTTCATTCTGTGGGTAGCTCGCTGGTATGAATTGTGGATTGGGAGATGATGGCATCGATGGTGAAGTGAGCCTTTCCTGAGGTGAAATGGGTGATGGTGTAGAAAATGTGTGCTCCGAAAGAGTTCTTGAAGAGGGATGGTAACAAAGAGGACGCTGAGGTTGCTGTTCGCTATACTGAGAGAAATGTTGTGACTGACATCTTTGTGCTTCAATTTCTGTTATAATTTTGAAGATTTCATCAGTACACTAGTTGCAGTCTGCTGTGTTCGTCGTTTTTTATTACTTTGAGTGAACGTTACTGGAGTTTTACACTGTGAAGTAGATGTGCTGCTACTAGCTATAGATGTTGCTTTTGAAGAGTGATCAAGCTCCTCATTCACCTGTGATAACTGATTGGTACCCTCGTCCTCTTCACCTGGGTGAAATTCATGTTCACCATCATCCCTTATGATGGATGTTAGTCTCTTTTGTCCCTTAAATAAGGACGTAGAAACTCCATCAGTTCCCCGTATTTCCATTTGGATGGTGAGTTAGCTTCCTGTCCAGTTGTGGCTTTTGCGCTGCGTGTATGTTTCCTGTATTGAGCCCTAAGGGATTCCCAGCGTCCTTTACATTTGTGCGGTTCTGCAAATAAAAGACAATCACGTTCCAGACTGTTGACGATATTGACAAAAAATTATATTTTGTGATGTAAGTAACAAGGAAAGGTCGTCATATTGGACGAATGTCAGTGAGACTGACGAAATTTGACTAGCCTGTCTTTTTCTCATATTGGGGGCCATTTCAATGCATAAATCTGGAATTTTAGAGAAATGTATCTGTCTGTTTGTCTTTCTGTCTGTGACGCGGTACAGGTTGAAATTGGGCACGCGAAATTCGCTGTACAGTTTTGACGCGGAACTACTAGTATAGGCTGCTGTCGAAGATTGTTGATAGATTAGGTTCTTTTAATATATCATGCAATGGATTGATGTATGTTATAAGAAAGAATAATTTAATAGGTACGCAATTATAATTTCGGGTTAAGACAAATGCTGGGGCTGTACCTTAATTAAGGCCACGGCCGCTTCCTTCCCATTCCTAGGCCTTTCCTATCCCATCGTCGCCATAAGACCTATCTGTGTCGGTGCGACGTAAAACAAATAGCAAAAAAAGTCGGGTTAAATTACAATTTCTGGTCTATTTTTGTTTCAGATTTCTTGCAACTGGAGATTCGTTCCGAACCATTGCGTTTAGTTACCGTCTTGGGCACTCAACAGTACATGCGATTGTTCGTCAGGTGTGCCAAGCGATAATAGATAATTTACTATCAATCTACATACCTACTCCGCGCAGAAGTGACTGAGAGCGGATTGCAAACACATTTCCGAATGTCTGGGATTTTCCCAACTGCATTGGCTGCCTTGATGGAAAGCATGTCGAAATAATGGCCCCTTCTAATAGTGGTTCCAATTATTTTAACTACAAGAAGACCTTTTCTGTGGTTCTGCTTGCTTTAGTTGATGCTGATTACAATTTCATAGCAGTGGACATAGGATCATACGGCAAAAACAGTGACGGTGGCATTTTTTTGTCTTCTCCATTAGGAAATTTCATAACGGGACCTTTAACATTCCAGAAGACTCTGTACTGCCCGGATCAGATATTTCAGCACCTCACGTGATCGACTACATCTCATGGAAAGTGCGCCATCAAATGAAGAAACTGCAAGTGCTTTGACTAACTTACCACGTCTCTGTGCAAATGCTCTACAGGCCGCGTTTAACACCAGAGAGAAATTCAAGACATACTTCAATTCCCCCGCACGTAGTGTGACAGAATATAGTCTCTCATTTCACTTACAATTAGTAAAGTCCCTCGAACTGCATTAATTAACTAAATAATTTGAAATTTATTTCTTAGTTTATCTACAAACATTTTAAATTAATTACAAATTGGAAATCGTCAGCCAATGTCAAGTGTTAAAGTGAAAAATATTAATCAGTTGATAACGTGTATTTGGCTCCGATTTTTTTACAGGCTCTTTTAAAATTTTCAATTTTGTACGTTGATTCAGTTTATACCATTTTTACAGAACTGTGCATGTATTTTCTTATATGTTCGTACGTCTTGTTGTACATAACTTGTATGTCCATCAGCAATTTCAAAATAAAATAAAAACAATTATTGTCTCTCTTGTTTACTTACCTTGTCCAACTTTCTTGGAGATTTCGGATCACAGCTTCAACTTGTGATTCATGTCGCTGTATTTTTTTGTGCGATAAATCATACAGTTCTTGATAATCACGCACGCACTCAATCATTCGTCTTCCATGGTTATCGCACAAGTGAGGAGCGGCATCCTGTTGATTATTCGCCCTTGGCCTTTCACGCGTTCCCACTAGATGGTCATTGACGATCCCAGCCGAGCCGTTCCGGTCTCAGATCGGATGGAGACCGATGAGATGGTCAGTTGATCATTCCTTGCACGGCTCGGAACATGAAGTGAGAACGATTCCATTAAATAACATATAAGCGATTTTTGATCAGTCTTGCTCAGAACGGCTCGGCACATCTAGTGTGAACCGGGCTTAATACACTTTTTTGTAAGATCTATATAACTTCTAATTTTATTAAGTATGAAGTACGCTGTAGTAAGTTTACTGTTTGCGCGCGTGCATTTAGTTATATTTTTCCTCGCTTCCTATTAGAGCTGGGAACGGTAAGAGAGGAGCGGAGCAGTTGTTTTCGCTCGTCCTCCGGAGACGAGAGTAGAATGCAGGCAGCGAAGATGAAATTCCTAAGAGGTATCGAAGGAAAGACTAGAAAGGATAGAATTACGGTAGTCCTCCGATTGAATTCACGGGCGGAAAATTCAAATGCTTTAATGTGGGCAATGTTGTAACGGTGATCTTAGGAGGAATTACAATTTAAATTTCATTGCTAATTCCACAGATGCATGTGTTCCCCCACGTTTGTCATTCAAATGCTGCAGTCCTTTCAAGATAGCCGCATTATTTGTTACGCTATGAACAACAGATTTTGATCTGCTGACATTCAGTTTGCAATAGGTGCAGGTGGATAGAATACTGTAGATTGAATATTGGCACATATAATGCCATTGCAAATGCATTTACAATATTATTAATAGTAAAACAGTTTAAGCAATAAGTATATTCCAGTGCATGTAAACATGTATTATATACGATGCTCTTACATTGTGTTATACGTGTAGCTCATTTATGACTGAAGAGTACGTCCGGCTCCATGACGAAATGGTTACCGTGCTGGCCATTGGTCACAGGGGTCCCAGGTTCGATTCCCGGCAGGATCGGGAATTTTAATTTTAATTGGTTAATTTCGCTGGTACTGGAGCTGGCTGTATGTGTCGTCTTCATAATCATTTCATTCTCATCATGACGCTAGGTCGCCCAAGGGTGTCAAATCAAAAGACCTGCATTTGGTGAGCCGAACTTGTCCTCGGACACTCCCGGCACTAAAAGCCATACGCCATTTCATTTTTTAATGAAGAGTACGAACTGATTGGTATTGGTTATATGCTGTACCGGGCTGAGTAGTTCAGACGGTAGAGCTCTGGCGTTCTGAGCTCAAGTCTGCGGTTTCAATTCCGACTTTGCTCGGTGGTACTTGAAGATGCTGACATACGAGAGTCGCATGTCGCCAGGTGTACCGGCACATGAAAGAACTCCTGTGGGACAAAATACCGGCACCTTAACGTCGCAGAAAACCGCAGAAGTGGTTATGGGAGTACAATAATAATAATAATAATAATAATAATAATAATAATCTTTCTATCAATTTACCCTCCAGGGTTGGGTGTCCCTCGTTCGCAGAAAGGATCCCACTTATACCGCCTCAAGGACAGTGTCCTGGAGCGTGAGACATTCGGTCGGTGATACTTTCTTGTTTTGTTTTACGTCGCACCGACACACATAGGTCTTATGGCGACGATGGGACAGGGAAGGTCTGGGAATGGGAAGGAAGCGCCTGTGGCCTTAACTAAGGTACATCCCCAGCATATGCCTGGTGTGAAAATGGGAAAGCACGGAAAACCAACTTCAGGGCTGTCGACAGTGGGATTCGAACCCACTATCTCTCGGTTGAAAGTGGATTCGGACCCCACTGTCGGCAGCCCTGAAGATGGTTTTACGTCGATTTCCATTTTCACGTCTAGAAATTGCTCTCCTCAGCCGTTCCTATCGCATCGTCGCCATAAGACGGCATGACGTAAAGCAAATTGTTACAAAAGTAATCGACAAATGAAACACGAACGATAAATGAGAATGTATATATTTCATATATTCGCCTTCGTCATACGTATAAAGCAGTATTTACCATGTCGCTACCACATCCGTTGCACACCACGGATGGAACGGCAAGGAAGCACGCATTCAATACTTTTCCTCCGTCCTCCGCTCGCCGACCGAACCAGCGATTGGTTTCCAAGCAACAGTTTACTACCAGAGAATACCGGAGGGAGCGCTGCACTCGCACTACCGATTGCAATCATAGGAGCAACTCAAAAGAGCTAGAATAACATAGAGAGGCGGAAGCGCTGTCTGGGTGAACCTAATAGATTGAACGTCCGCCATGTTTCCTGTTGTCACACAAGCAAGGGGGCATGGCCTTTATATGACGAAAAGTGTAGAAAATGCGCATTTTAGAATATCTGGGGGAGAATTAAAGTCCGTTGCCGAAAGCTTGAAGCATGAAAGCGAATACCGCCAGTTCATCATATTGCGGCACGAGGCCAACATCACAATCAGTTGATTGTAGGGTAGTTCGAAATCATCGCACAGTGACATACGAATAGGCAACGAAATCGGAACAAGAGCATTACCCTGCTTGGCTGTTGTGGTTAAGCGTAAATCAGAATAAAAACGATGGACATAAATATTTATGACAGAAAACCTTAAAATCATAGGGACCTATAATAGGTTACAACCTCATTCTGTTAATATTTTTAAAATTATTGCATCTTCATGAGTACTGTGTTCCTTCCTTAATCTGTTTACCCTCCCGGGTTGGTTTTTCCCACGGACTCAGCGACGGATCCCACCTCTACCACCTCAAGGACAGTGTTCTGGAGCGTGAGACATTGGATCGGGGGATACAACTGTGAGGGAGGGCTGCACCTGATATGCTGAACAGGGGCCTTGTGGGGGCAGAAGGAAGCGGCCGTGGCCTTAAGTTAGGTACCATCCCGGCATTTGCCTGGAGGAGAAGTGGGAAACCACGGAAAATCACTTCGAGGATGGCTGAGGTGGGAGTCGAACCCACTTCTACACAGTTGACCTCCCCAGGCTGATAGAATCCCGTTATAGCCCTCATGCCCCTTTTCAAATTTCGTGGCGGAGCTGGGAATCGAACCCGGGCTTCCAGGGGTGGCAGCTGCTCACGCTAACCAGTGCACCACAGAGGCGGCCCATGAATACTTTACCACAATAATAGTTTAGTGTAATTATTTATTATAATATAGGGGGGATATCATGTTTCTCCCATTACCATATCATACTGGGATTACTAGCTTGAAAGTTGTCCATTATGAAGTGTGGCATAGTTTTAAAAACCAAGGCAACAGACATCTACAATAAAGGCTGTATACATTTCAAAAATAGCAGTAAAATGCTGTATTTATCATACTTGGTGTACGTTTGAACGAAATAAGTGATTATTTATGGTTACGTTTTCTTGGTGATGGGCGTTCCATTTCCTTTATTTGTAAATGTGAATGAAAATTAAATAGGGCTGGAAATGTACAGAGCATAAGCAACTGAATTGAGTGGGATACCATTTCTCTTTTCGCCCTCACAACGCATTGTTCAGTTAATTCCTTGTTCTTTAAACGAACTCTGAAACAAAATTCGACAAATAATTACCGTGGCTATCCGTACTTTCGCTAAGTAAACAATAAAATGGATTTAATTACAAACAGAAATTACAAAAAGGAATCTCGGCTATAATTCAGTAATACTTACTTAAAGTACGATATATCCTTGGTTTTATTACTCCGATTAGTACAACCATACGCTGAGCTTACGGCTGGCATTCTTGAAAGCGAGAATCTATCTTTTCACTTCTTAAAACTTAGGGAATTAAATTGGCATGCACGATCTCCCTGTCACCTCAACATATGCTCTCGCGCCAATTCGCTTTGTTTGACAACCGTTAACATGGCTGCCCCTTATCAACTTGCTTCAAGCAGGGAGCGCTGATGTCAGGTATACAGCCCCTCTATGTTATTCTAGCTCGTTGGAGCAACTGCTCCGTTCCCAGCTCTACGTCCAATGACGAACCGATGCAATCTCAGATGAAACTGTGGAACATGACGCTAAGACGAAGACAGACTGCCTAGAGCTGAGAACGGTAGGAGCGGAGCAGAGCAGTAGTTTTCGCTCTTCCTCTGGAGACCTCCGATTGAATTCACTGGCGGAAAATTCCAATACTTTAATGTGGGCAATGTAGTAATGGTGATCTTGGGTGGAATTACAATTTAGGCTTCAGTATCATTTCCACAGATGCATGTGTCTTTCTACGTTTGTCATTCAAATGCCGCAGTCGTTTCAAGATTGCCTCATTATTTTGTTACGCTGTGAATAACAGATTTTGATCTGTTGAAATTCAGTTTGCGTCCGCCTCTGTGGTGTAGTGCTTAGTGTGATTAGCTGCCATCCTCGGAGGCCCGGGTTCGATTCCCGGGTCTGCCACGAAATATGAAAAGTGGTACGAGGGCTGGAACGGGGTCCGTTCAGCCTCGGGAGGTCAACTGAGTAGAGATGGGTTCGATCCCCACCTCAGCCATCCTGGACATGGTTTTCCGTGGTTTCCCAGTTCGCCTCCAGGCAAATGCCGGGATGATACCTAAGTTAAGGCCACGGCCGCTTCCTTCCCTCTTCCTTGTCTATCCCTTCCGATCTTCCCATCCCCCCGTAAGGCCCCTGTTCAGCATAGCAGGTGAGGCCGCCTGGCGAGGTACTGGTCATCCTCCCCAGTTGTATCCCACGACCCAGAGTCTGAAGCTCCAGGACACTGCCCTTGAGGCGGTAGAGGTGGGATCCCTCGCTAAGTCCGAGGGAAAAACCGAACCTGGAGGGTAAACAGATGATGATGATGATGATGATGATGAATTTCAAAGAAATGCCATGCATCAGACGGCCTTCGTGGTACAAATTTATTAAATGCCTTTAAATATTCTAAAACACGAATACCATCTAAAACGGGATTAAATATCAAACCAATACCACAATTATTTTATAATATACTTTGCATTACCTACACAACACAACAAGCAAAGGAAATATAGACGCAAATTTAATACGCACAGACTGAATACAGGTACAATACACTTACAAGGGGAGGCCATGACGTTCGGATCACGGACTACCTTCCAACTTTGTACACATTTAGTAGTCCATTAGGACAACATAATGTGCAAGTAGTACGGCGTACTACTAAGGCGTTCTCGAAAAAATCGCAAGATAACCTTTCGCGTCGAATATGTACCGGTGCTTTGGGTTTACGAGCACGAAACGGCGGTGGTCGAGTGGTTAGCATTCAAGCTCCGAAAGCGCTGGTTCCCTGGATCGAGTCCCGCTTCTCGCGTTGTTTTTCAACCTGGTTATTTTCTTCAAAATGCTATTTGTTCGGGGCGTCGACCCATGTGGATCTTTTGCCCCTACAGTCGCCATATTGTATGAACCCCTGCGTGTAATTGGAATGGCGGTAGTGTGGAATGTTGTGTGTGAGGAAAGGAAGATTAAGGACGTCACAAACCCCCAGTCCCCAGGACTGGGATAGTATTCATTACAATTAAAAAAACACCGGCGCGGCTGGGAATCGAACCCGGGGCCACCAGGCGACGGGCGGATGCGTTGGCCCTAACACCACGGGGACGTACGAGAGTACTTACAGTCTATCACGTATATAACACTTCAAAGGTAATATAATGAAAAAGGTCTGTTCTATTTGCATGGACTTTTAGCGGAAATATGTATATTATTAAACGTTAACGATAAATGCGAATGTATATATTTCTTATATTCGCCTTCTTCATACTTATAAAGCAGTATTTACTACGTCGCTACCACATCCGTTGCGCTCCACTACTGGAAGTGCAAGCGAGCACACATTCAGTACTGTTGCTCCGTCCTCCGCTCGCCCTCCGAAACCACCGATTGGTTTCCAAGCAACAGTTGACTACCGGAGAATACCGGAGGGAGCGGTGCACTCGCACTACCGATTGCAATCATAGGAGCAACAGCTCCGTTCCCAGCTCTACTTCCTATGTCAGTCATTAGTTGGAATGACAAGTGAGAACTAGTCGTTGATTACTTTCAGTGAGAAGTGACAATCGTGAACCTAACACAACAGTTTGGACGCGTTAATATATTTTACTTCGCGCTCTAAGTCAGTTATTAGTTGGCATGATAAGTGAGAACTAGTCGTTGATTGCTTTTAACGAAAAGTGACAATCGTGATTACAGAATGTTTAAGTTTTCGGAGTGTGATCGGCAGTATCAACACACCCGAAGTTTACACAGACATATTAAAAAGTGTCATCCTTCTGAAGTGAGAAAATAAGTCCATAAGAAGATAAACTCTAAGGGAGAGGGACAACATCTGTGCAATTTGTGTAACAAACGGTTTGCTGACTTGTCAGGTCTTCGAAAACATCAACGAAGGATCCATCAGTTACTACTTCCCTCGTTGATGATTAAGAATTTGAATTGTTGTATTTGCGATTTTACGGCACCTACAGATAAAGGCATGGTTCAGCATCTCAAAGAGATCCATGACATTCACCTAGCCTCCGAAGAGAAACACTTTACTTCCTTCACAGATTTCAGGTCCTGGAAAGAATCCGTTGAAAATCAAACGAATTCTTCCTTCATAAGGACACTTTCGCAAGACGGAGCATGTCAGGTTTCTTTTATAACTACACATGTAGGTCATAAGGGTGATCTGGGGCACCTGCGACTTAAACAGCAAGAACGCGAAGTGATAGCTTCTAAAATTATTCCTATGGATACAATTTTGGACGAAGTTCGAAATTATATTGTAGATGAGTTAGACAGGAGACATCTTATCACTAAGACAGACCTGCATAATATCGAACAAAGTTTCAATTTGAACAGTGATGTGATGCGACATCAAGATGATGGTATTAGTGTTAGTGCATGGTTAAAGGAAATGGAAGAAAGCGGCAACATGTGTGTATTATTGTATAAACAACCAGGAGAGGAGTACCCCGGGCTCAAGAAAGAAGACTTCGCATTGGTGATAATGAACGATGCACAACGTAGTATGTTTGAAAAGTATGGAAGCGACTGTGTGTGCATGGATGGCACTCATGGACTTAATAGTTATGGTTATGAACTTTTTACTCTCTTAGTACTGGACGACTTAAGGCAAGGACTTCCCGGCACCTTTTTAATTTGGAACAGGTCTGACCAAGGTGTGTTATGTATTTTCTTACAACATATCCGTAATGAAATGAACAAAATATCTCCCAATGTGTTTATGTCCGACATGGCAGATGCTTATTATAATGCTTGGTGTGCTGTTATGGACATACCTAAGAAAAGATTATTTTGTACCTGGCATGTTGACAGAGCCTGGAGGAAGAACCTTTCAAAAGTGACAAAGAAGGAAAAACAAGTTGAAGTATACAAGTTGTTAAGAACAATAATGGAAGAAAGAGAATCGGCTTCATTTGATGTTATGTTAGATGCTGGTTTGAAAATGTTGTGTGAAGATCCTGACACGTCAGAATTTGGCAACTATTTTCGAGACTTCTATGTCCCAAGCAAAGAGATGTTGGCCTACTGCTACAGAGTGTACTGTGGTTTAAATACCAATATGCATATAGAAGCAATGCAAAAGACAATTAAGTAT
The DNA here is from genome assembly GCF_040414725.1 of Anabrus simplex. NCBI lineage: Eukaryota > Metazoa > Arthropoda > Insecta > Orthoptera > Tettigoniidae > Anabrus > Anabrus simplex. Next base: position 527,005,749 of record NC_090265.1, on the reverse strand, counting down.
ATATATCTGCACGGCAAGAGCGTAAAACGCCCTGATAAATCGCTACACGCCTTAATGACTTTTGTCAGGGACAAAGTTATTGATCGACTGGTCATCATCCATAAAGGCAAAATAACTTCTAAGATCACAGACCTTCGGCAAAGACACAAAGCAAGTACCACAATGTCTGAGGAACTTGTCATGGAAAACGATATTGGCTCATGGGACGTGATCTCTTCTTCCTCGTCTACAAAGGAAATGTACAGCGTGCGGAAGATAGTGGGAACATGTGACTGCAAGATGTGTGCAACAAATGCAATGCATGCATACACAAATACAAATGCAGCTGTCCGGATTCCGCCTTCAAATGGAATATGTGTAAACATATTCATTTGATTTGCCGCGTGCAGAACAAACAACGAGAGCAGGTCAAGGAAGATGATGTGACGGATAATCTAGTGATGGACACAAATGACGCACATGAAAATGAGGCTCGCATACTTACGGATACATTGAGACAGCCTGAAAGTTCTGCTGTGTCTGTATCTCTGCAAATTAAGAAACAGCAACTGTTACAGACACTAACAAAAATCATAAACGATACAGAGACAGACGAGGAAGTTAAGGCTATAGAAAAGCAAATGGCACCAATAAATGCCATACTGGCTGCTATTCGACAGAAGAAGAATAGAGAACAGCACAGAATAAGCACCAGTGCTGAGCCATCTAACAAAAACATACCCCGCCAAAGACTGTTTCAAATTTAAAAAATCTAAGAAAAAATCAGGAAAGAGCATATCGAGACCTACCACCCAAGAAGCACAAAACATTGCGGCAAATTTGGTTCTCCATGCTACTGCTGAAATGATGAAGATGTCCAGAATTAATGTTAAATGATTAAGGACAGAAACTATTACATTCTCTTTAGTGATATTATCGTATCCTGTCTCCGGCGTTAACTGCAATTTAATTTATGTGCGACGAACTATTTCTGGGGAACTTGATGGTTTTGTGATCGTGAGTGACAATCAAAATTAACCCAACTGTATAATTGATAGTGCTTAGTGATAATGTTAATGTTAGTGTGTTACTAATTTTAGCAGAAAGCTATGGGGGCGAGGATCATTCCTTCATAAGACGCACAGCTGTGAAAAAACGTGCAGATCGAACAAAATTATAGTTACCACTGCCATCATTTTTGCGGTACTAAGGCTACGTACTAAACTCTACTGGCAAATGACATATCAAAGCCCAAGGAAACTGTAAGGATGTCCGTTTTAAAATGGTGAGTGCAATTATTCAAAATTAATTAAATTTAAAAGAGCATGGTTACGGCACTGGCTGTAGAAATTAGCATTTCACATGATATTGCTTCTTACTTGTATGTATGTCTATCCCTCAAGTTCCGTTTCCTGATACGAGGTCGGGGATGAGGTGATATGAAATTTATGCATGTTTTACGGCCGCATGCCCTTCCTGACGCCTACCTCAGTTGAGGAGCTAATGAAGATGAAATTTTAATTTCGTGTGGCTATTTCTAGCCGAGTACAGCCCTTGCAAAGCAGACCCTCCCATGAGGGTGGGCGACATCTGCCATGTGTAGGTAACTGCGTGTTATTGTGGTGAAGGATAGTGCTATGTGTGGTGTGTGAGTTGCAGGGATGTTGGGAACAGCACAAATATCCAGCCCCCGGGCCATTGGAATTAACCAATGAAGGTTAAAATCTCACACCCGGCCGGGAATCGAACCCGGGACCCTTCAGCCGGCGAGTCGGACATGAAGATGAAATGCACGAAGGTGAATAAAGTTGGGTAAGGAGGTGGGAGGAATCGGCTGTGGCCTATGAATAGGAACTGTCCCGGCATTTGCCTGAAAGTAAAAATGGCAAACCATAGAAAACCATACTCAGGACATACCATTACTCGGCCACTCCATTCGGTATCGCTTATTACCTGTAGTATTTATTTTTAAATCTGAATGCAAAATAGACGTAACATGTTTAAAATATGGAAGATAATTTCGTTTGGCTAAAATTCTTTACCGTACTTATTGTCATTAATTAATTATCACCTAATTTTGGGTTTTCATGATCCTTTTCCTTGTGCATTTACGTTTAAATATCTGTCAGCCACTAAATCAGCTGATTATCTCTCGTAAGAAGGGGCAAATGGAGACCACTGCGTAGGCTAACTGGAGCCACCGGCAGTGCCAATGCACTAAGAGACTTTGTCTCATCACTAAAAATTTATGCCTGCTTGGCCATCAGATGATATAGATGTTGATTCCCATAGGGCCTCCACGGTATGCACTAGCCAGCGTATTGGTAGGTGTGCTAGGTACCAACTGATGAGCCCACCCTAGCACACGAGGGCGAAACGCTGGCAACCAAGAATGAGTTAGCTGGAAAATGTATAATGTCCAATAACGGACCATTTATATTGGTATTATAAATTTACTCATTCAGGACAAATATTTCAGATTCCCTATGGGAATCAACATCTATATCAATTGGGTAGATTTAGCCGTTGGAGGAATTAGGATGAGAACTGTCTGCGTGAACCGTGGCAGCTAATCACACTAACCACTACACCACAGAGGTGGTCGATTCAATACTACACCATACAATAAAACTTTCACCAAAGGAACAATATTACGCATTTAGTCAATTAAATAAAGTACGGTGTGATTATACAATTAAAATCATTTAGTATTTGACTACACACTAAGAAACTAACAGATACTAAAGAGACTGTCAGACTGAAGAATGCATGCAGCAAGCGGGTGAACCATACCTCAGTGCCCATGACCTTGGCAAAAAATATACCCTTTCTCATAGCACATGCAGTGTCCATTACTTACTGTGGCGGTATACAAATCGATTATCTGGGACGAACGACATTCTGTGCGTATTTCCTCTAATACTTTTGTTAATAATTAAATAAGATGAAGGAAAAATTAGCCGGTAAGACAACAGGGCTTGTACAAATTGCTTTGTTTAAAAATAATTTCTATAATTCCTAGTTTCAGCTGGCTAAAATGGAATAAAAATGTAATCTTCTATCCACAAAGTGAGGGGGCAACTGCCCCCTCCCGCCCCCCCGCCCCCCGCAATCGCCGCTACTGCCCTGTATAAAAAGGAAGATGGGAAGAAATGCAGAAATTACAGGGGCATCACTCAACTTTCTCAATCAAACTTTTGGAGAGGATCATTTGAAAATGAATTAGGAATATAGTTGAACCGTTATTGGAGGAGGAGCAACGCGGGTTCAGGAAAAACTGAAGCACTACAAACCTGATATTTGCCGTCAGAATGATAACGGGGAAGCACTGGGAATATGCTATGTTAAGAACTTAGTGATGGTTCTTATGGACATCGAGAAGGCCTACGACAGTGTGCCTAGAGAGATAATCCGGGAATACCTAGAAGGTATATGCCTGCCAGACATCCTGACTGATAAAGTAAAGATGCTCTATCAAAAGTGCTTAACCTGTGTCCAAATATTGGATGGAAGATCAGATTGGTTTGAAACCAAAAGAGAAGCCCAGCAGGGAAGTGCCTTGTCACCACTCCTGTTCATCATTGACATGGATTGGATCATAAAATCCAACAAAGAACATTGCAAAGAGCTTTTTTTTTTGTTATTCTGCCCGAAGGCAGGTCCGAACCTCCGTAGAGGTGATCCTGAGCCGGAGTTTACGTGCGGTAGGGTACAAAGAGCCTAACACTCTAATATTTGCAGATGATGTTCTGATCTGGGGAGAAAATGAAGCAGACGTACAGGAGAACCTAAATCCCTGGAATAGCAATTTAAAGAATATGGACTAAAAATCAATAAAACAAAAGCTCTTTAAATGACTATCAACAGTAAAGGTACAGATTCAAACAATTTCCTGAAGGGAAGTCTATCGCAGTCTGGTTCCAACTTCAAATAGGCTACCTTGGAAGAATCACTTCAAAAGATAACGCATTAAAAGATATACTTAAAACAGGACTCAGAAATCTTCTCAATTTCATTTTCAAGTGAGAAACCTACTCTGCGATGATAAAATACCCCAGAAAGCAAAACTGACCATGTTTCATTCCATTTCTCACATATGGACTTGAAACATGTACCCTGCATAACAAGACAAATAGTAAAATCCAGTCAACAGAAATGAAATTCACCAGAACAATGAACCAAAAGACCAGGAAGGACAAGATTAGAAATGAAGCAAATAGAGGCTGGCATCAAAATGCCTGTTACCGAGCTTTTAGGAAGAGGCAGACTACAATGGTTTGGACATGTTATGACAATGCACAGAACGAGAACAGCAAGGAATCATTTTGACAGAGAAGTGAAAGGGAGAGGCCAAGGAATTGATGGATAGAGACAGTGAAATCGGAGGTCAGCAAGAGGAATACCAAGTGGGAAGATATAGAGGAACAGAAACTAAACTTTAACAGGATGAAATAGCAAGCGCTTGTACTCCACACCTGGGAAACTGGAGCTTGAAGATGATGATGTATGGTTGTAAGAAATTTGTAAAATTTACTTTGCACAGGAATCCTCTCGAAGCAAATTTCAGTTATGCAAATGACACCTCACTTTTCTTTCAAATTTCTGATCATGGCTTAACAGCTGCAGAACTCTTAATTTGAGCCACTAATGACTGACACTTCCAGCAGTACTACCATGTACCAACAGGGAAGCTGCAAATCAACAATCTCGAGAGCAGATTTAGCTGTTACCTGCAGCTTTCAGGAAGGTAATTATCATATATCAGTCACACAGTTCATGGAATGTGATAAAAAAAAATCATACCATAGTACGTCATGCTTGAAAATGTCATCTGATTTGACCTTTTTTTTACAATAGAAAGAGGAGTGTACCACTGACCCTTTAGGATGAGAGATTATCTTTAGTGCTGTCGCCCAGGTGGCAGATTATACTTTCACTAGAAATACTGTTATAAGTCTCAAAAACCCAAATATATATCAGACCATTGATTCATTACACTGACTGACAGTGGCAATGCAACACCAAGGAGGAGTGGTTCGAAAGGGATGAAAGTTGGGGAAAAAACAGAGTCGGCACGGAAGAATAATTGATGTTCATTTCAAACCGATATGCAGGTTACACAATGCGCACGGCATCGACTCAGTAGGATGTAGGACCATCGCGAGCGGCGATGCACGCAGAAACACGTCGAGGTACAGAGTCAATAAGAGTGCGGATGGTGTCCTGAGGGATGGTTCTCCATTCTCTGTCAACCATTTGCCACAGTTGGTCGTCCGTACGAGGCTGGGGCAGAGTTTGCAAACGGCGTCCAATGAGATCCCACACGTGTTCGATTGGTGAGAGATCCGGAGAGTACGCTGGCCACGGAAGCATCTGTACACCTCGTAGAGCCTGTTGGGAGATGCGAGCAGTGTGTGGGCGGGCATTATCCTGCTGAAACAGAGCATTGGGCAGCCCCTGAAGGTACAGGAGTGCCACCGGCTGCAGCACATGCTGCACGTAGCGGTGGGCATTTAACGTGCCTTGAATACGCACTAGAGGTGACGTGGAATCATACGCAATAGCGCCCCAAACCATGATGCCGCGTTGTCTAGCGGTAGGGCGCTCCACAGTTACTGCCGGATTTGACCTTTCTCCACGCCGACGCCACACTCGTCTGCGGTGACTATCACTGACAGAACAGAAGCGTGACTCATCGGAGAACACGAAGTTCCGCCATTCCCTCATCCAAGTCGCTCTAGCCCGGCACCATGCCAGGCGTGCACGTCTATGCTGTGGAGTCAATGGTAGTCTTCTGAGCGGACGCCGGGAGTGCAGGCCTCCTTCAACCAATCGACGGGAAATTGTTCTGGTCGATATTGGAACAGCCAGGGTGTCTTGCACATGCTGAAGAATGGCGGTTGACGTGGCGTGCGGGGCTGCCACCGCTTGGCGGCGGATGCGCCGATCCTCGCGTGCTGACGTCACTCGGGCTGTGCCTGGACCCCTCGCACGTGCCACATGTCCCTGCGCCAACCATCATCGCCACAGGCGCTGCACCGTGGACACATCCCTATGGGTATCGGCTGCGATTTGACGAAGCGACCAACCTGCCCTTCTCAGCCCGATCACCATACCCCTCGTAAAGTCGTCTGTCTGCTGGAAATGCCTCCGTTGACGGCGGCCTGGCATTCTTAGCTATACACGTGTCCTGTGGCACACGACAACACGTTCTACAATGACTGTCGGCTGAGAAATCACGGTACGAAGTGGGCCATTCGCCAACGCCGTGTCCCATTTATCGTTCGCTACGTGCGCAGCACAGCGGCGCATTTCACATCATGAACATACCTCAGTGGCATCAGTCTACCCTGCAATTGGCATAAAGTTCTGACCACTCCTTCTTGGTGTTGCATTTGCTCTGTCAGCCAGTGTATTTAGCGGCCGCTACAGGCCCCTTCGAATTATCCGCCATGTTTGCAAACATCAACTAGCCAAACACGGCATATATGACGTCATATAGACGCACAAGCAGCGGCTAAGGCTCTATAAGAGAGTCTTTAGAGAGCCCTAGCAGCGGCCGCGGAGCAGGTGCTCGCCCGTGCCGGCGGATCCTGGACTTATACCGTATTTTGGTATTGTTGATCTTGAAGGATAGCCTATATCCATTACGGTAGTGGTTGGCGAATTTGCTTGAATCTTATTATCTCATGCTTGACAGAAAAAAAAGAATACCCTTCAATATCAGCTCACTGTCAGTTCTGCCTATGGAAATACATAACCTCTTCTATATCCTAGAGGTACTGAGTTTGATGGGATTATATTCAACCTTCTCATTGTCACTTTCTTCTGACTTTCTGATATAGATTCAAGCAAATTCACCATCCACTGATGGATATACCCTTCAAGATCAGCAATACTGGAATAAAAGTACAGCCTTAGTTTCACTACCTTGTACTATAATTAATTATCTTTTGGCTAATTTTATCAATCCCGTAGGTCTATACTGTATTAGTTGAGACTTAAAGTGAAAGTACAATCTGCCACCTGGGCAACAGCACCTAATGCAGATCACTGATTATTAGTGCAATTCTTATTGATTAATCAAACTGTATATCGGTATCTGAGGTAAAGTAGGTAAAATAGGGCATTCATTCCAATATATGAGGTTATAATACTCGATCTAATATTGAACTGAAATATACAATATAAACGTCAAATATAATATTAAAAAATACACAATTTTTTTTACACATTTATTTATATAAAGCCTGTACATTTTAAAAGACTGGGCTTGCTTTAAACGGGTTGTAGATCACATGTACCACTCGGAGATATAACAACAGTGACAATCATTGAGCTCCAGAGACATTGAGCTCAACACACGAGTCACGTTTATATACACATATGCTAATACTCTGAGCATAAAATAATAGAAATAGTGCTGACCATGTGAAGCTGCAGTAGGTGAAAATCACCGTCGTCTCGATCCTCCTATACCCTCCTATAAGAGGATCGAGACGGCGGTGGTGAAAATAAACATACAGCAATGTTCTTCAGAATAGTTCAGTTCAGATCAGTTAGTTATCTGAACTATTCGATTCATGCTGGCGGCGTACGCCATTCGGAAAGCTTCGGCTTGCTCCGTAAGGTTTCGATAAAGCTTCAGATTGGAGCCGTAGTACGTCCCGTCAGGGGCTAACGTCGAGTCTTTTATCAACTGCGACTCCAAGAAAGAGCTAGCTCGTCACATCGACTCTCGTTCATGTCTAGCCAATACCATGCGTCAGATAATCACGTGACAGAAGCCGCTTTCTTTTTTTGTAGGCTACAGCCGGGCCTGGCAATACGAATGAGAGTAGCTGATGACGTATGTTGAAGGAGGCCCATGCCAGTAACTCAGCTTGTTGCTGCTTGGTGTATGAGGACGCGTTTCCCTATTATGTGTGGTTTTCATCGATTATGTTTTGCCTTTGCTGGCAGGACCTAGTGTTTACAGTGCACTGTGTCTTTTGGTATGGGCTAGAGTAATTTTGTTACTTTCATTGATCTGTCTCTGTCGTATATTTGGCTTTGACAATATGAAAGTGACTAAGGTATGAGTGATGCTAGTAATGCCATTCCTTCTGCAGCCAGTCCCTGCTATGAATGGTGTGAACATGTTGCTCATAGGGTCGGTTGGTGCATGCATTTCAGTGGGCTTGGCAGACTGATATGTAATAGCAACTTCTGGCCCGGTGAGGAAAGCAACGGGAAACTACCTCACTCCTCATTTCCCTAGTACGCCTCTTCAGTGATGCCTAGGCCATCTATGACAGCTGATGGCGGAGCTGTTGAGGATCCAACCAGCCTTAGGGCTGAAGACTGAACATACATACACACATTAATGTTAATCGAGTCTTGTGTGTTAACACTCGCTTAATATTCCTATTAGTGTAAGTTCAGTTAAAGGTGATAGTACTTATAAATTGTTAATACTGATAAATTGTGTTTAAAGTGCCGGCATGGCCACCACGTGAGGCTAGAACTGAGTTTATTTTTAATGGTGTGTTGTGAATTGCGATCACTGTTTTTCAAGTTCGACTCGTTGTCTGAACGGTCAGCGTACTGGCCTTCGGTTCAGAGGGTCCCGGGTTCGATTCCCGGCCGGGTCGGGGATTTTAACCTTAATTGGTTAATTTCAATGGCACGGGGGCTGGGTGTATGTGTTGTCTTCATCATCATTTCATCCTCATCACGACGCGCAGGTCACCTACGGGTGTCAAATAGAAAGACCTGCACCTGGCGAGCCGAACCCTTCCTGGGATATCCCGGCACTAAAAGCCATACGACATTTCATTTTACTGTTTTTCAAATTATGAATAACGATGCCTCAGAAATGCAGTGTTCCAAATTGTAAGGGCAATTATCGCACTGGCCCTAAAGTGAGTGTTTTCTCGTTTCCAACTGACGACTCGGAGAGAGCTAAGTGGTTACGAGCTATTCGCCGAGATGATTTCGTTCCTTCCAAAAATGCAAAGGTAAGTCTTAGTTATTAGTGCATTATATATGATTTCAATCATTCAATCACTTAAGTTGTGGAATAGTCCTTGAAATGGAGCCCTGTATTGTAGGTGTGCGACCCCCATTTCAAAACTTATGAGGTTGAAAGGACGACCAGCATGTATGATGAGAGAAATGGGAAATTACTGACTGCACCTTTATCTCATCCAAGGCTTGTGAAAGGTTTGTGGATAGGTCTCTTATATCTTTGCTATTTATGAATGAAATAGTAGTTTTTTAGGGTGATTTATATCTTACTGATTTAAGCATTACCGAGCTCGATAGCTGCAGTCGCTTAAGTGCGGCCAGTATCCAGTAATCGGGTGATAGTGGGTTCGAGCCCCACTGCCGGCAGCCCTGAAGATGGTTTTCCGTGGTTTCCCATTTTCACACCAGGCAAATGCCGGGGCTGTACCTTAGTTAAGGCCACGGCCGCTTCCTTCCACTTCCTAGGCCTCTCCTATCCCATCGTCGCCATAAGACCTATCTGTGTCGGTGCGACGTAAAGCAAATAGGCAAAAATAGGCTGTATTGAATTGACCAGTTATTACATTTAGTTTGGGATGTGCTGAGTATTCACATTACTTCATAGGACTACTGTTGTGGATATAGTGATATTCTGGGAAAACTTATAAGGCCTAAATTATGAAGGCATGTAAAGTATTGGCTCTCAAGTATTCCTTCTGTGCTGGACCCTTAACTGCATGTGAGGCAGTTCTGTTTATTATATCGCACGAGGGAAAATACCACTCAGTGTGGGTTAATATTTTTAGTTCAGACTAGACAGCAATGTTATTGTGTTTATTGCAATTATGTTAGGTTCTGTATAATTATTATAAGTTCAATGATTTTCTCTGTCTCCTTGTGTGCTATTCATTTTATATTAAAATCAACCAGATATATCTAAGACATGGCATGGTCCTGTGAAGTAAGTGGTGCCATTAATTAATAGACGAGCGCATTTATATCTAGGCGAATGCATTCTAACTTTGGTCTAAACGTTTTAGGAGCTGTTCCTTCTCAGTTTCCAAACTGCCCAGAGTACTTGTCTGATATCACATCTGCCCACCGAGAAGCTCCATACGATAGGCGTTGTCGAGTAGACAATGAAAGTTTGGCCAAGGCTCTTGCTCAAAGTTTAGAGACCTATGAAGCTCATGTCAGTACTGTTTCTTTCAAGAACTTCCAGGAATTTAAAGAAAAATTAAGTTCAATATCTGTAAAACAAGACTGGAACTGCACTGAAAAGGAGCAAATTTAGTAGCTCTATTTTCCATAGTAGTTTCTTTAGAAGAGAACACAGTAATAACACAAGAGCACTTTTATTTGATCATATTTATTGCCAGGTGTTATGTTTTCAGGGAGTGACGTTACATTTGAGAGGACACCTTTTATGTTAAACAGGTATTTTGTCATTTAACAAATACGGTTCATTACCTTGGTGGCACATATCCTACAAAATCATTAACCATCCTTTCCTTTTGTCTGTGGTAAGCTGAGGCTTTCTCATTTTTTTAGTACATTACTATTATTAATCATTGAGTTGATGAACCTCTATGAATTCCATTCAAAGGGAATGTGTAAACTCTGAATTCAGGGCTAATCACTGTAAGTTCCTTCAGTAGTAAACATTCCTGTTTGAGTAATTGTGAATTCAATTATGAATTTCCTCTTCCAGCATTATAGCCTATTCACACTGTGGTTATGAATTTCCTCTTGGAGAAAGTACTCCCTCTAGCTTTTGTTATGTAATGAATCTAACATGCATCTGTGAAAAATTGGAGATTAATTAATTGATCTCATGTGTGTCATATCTATATAATGCAGCTGGTTCATAAAGCATGAAATGAGTAGTTAAGTGTGTGTTCTGCTACTTTTTATTAATGTAATGGTAGGGATGCAAGTTCTTAATATGGTTTCTTAGGATTTTAACAATTAATGTTCATAGAGATTTCCTTTTATATTTTCTTATATCATGTTCACCTCATGTCCATTTCAATTTTAAGCAACCTAGTGAAGTTAAATTGTAAACAATTTCAGAAAATGTCTGGGTGAAGGTCAGTTCAAATGTTACAAGAATTGGCACGCTACTTTTCACATTTAAGAATTTCAATTTTTTCCCTGTTCTGGTTATTTGAATCAGGGTCCAAAATCATATAAGTACATTTATTTACACTAGGGAATGCGAATATAATTTTGATGACTTGATGAACAAACTATTGTTGGCATGTACTGTAATCATTCTCTTTGCATAACAGCCAAATTGTGTGAGCTCTTCACCCCCTTAATTTATGTGAGGCTTCTCTTGTAAAAAAAAAAAAAAAAAAAAAAATACCTGTTTTCATGACCGACAACAGTGAGCATTACAGCTTGTATGTTCCTGGACTGCTACTAATATACTGTAAGTAAGGTAGTTTATACGTTATTATTTTTAATTAATAGACTTTTCTGTACTTACATGTTGTTTTTTATCTTTTATCTTTCATCAGCAAGTTCAGTTTTGTAAAAGCTTGTTGTTGTTTTTTTTTTTTTTTTGCGTCGCACCGACACAGAGAGGTCTTATGGCGAGTTTTGTAAAAGGAACTGATCATTTTTTACTCTTAAATATACGTACGAAAGTGTCATATAGACATATTATTAAAGTTGTTCAGTATTAAGACTCTTAAAAAATTCTTCTTTGCATTTATAATTGTTCTTTCTAATTATATTACTCATTTCGCTTCCGATATGCGCGTCTACGAGAAAGAATATTCGTAGAATGCACTTTAACCAGCGTATTTTTCAATTTTCGTATGAATTAGCTTAATCTACTATCCACTCGCGCCGAGCCGTGGTGGTCACGGCTGAGCCCAGTCGCGTGACGTCACGAATCGTATTGCCAGGCCTTGTTCTCTAGGAGGCGCTGCTAGTGACTGTCGAAGTGAAAGGACGTACGTGCCACTCGCTGCGCTCTCTCTCTCTCCTTGCCAGGCGCTCTGTACTTTTCAAGTATCAGCCAGACTCTTGTACTTATTAGTACATCTTCGAAAGAGCATTTGTCAGAGCTGAGCACTTTTCAGTGCTCGCTATTTCTCTTTCAGGAGGACCAGGATGGAGAAGCTAACTGTTCCAGCGAGACCGGCCGACTACGACTGCGGGAGAGCCGTAGCGAAACTACAAGCGGCGCTCATAGCTGCGGACGCCCCCGATCTCCGACGCCCGGCGCTGTTGGTGTACAACCGATGGGGGAAGCACACCTACGAGGATATGATTTATATAATCGACCTCCTTAAAGCCATCGCGGAGTTCATCGGAGAGTCGCTCTTCGAGATCATCAGCGAGGTGATCCATGGCTGTGCGGTCATCATCCGCCCTAGGGATGCAACCAGCCTCAGGAGATACGAAGAGCTGGCGTCCCAGCAGCACCAAGTAGTCCGACTACCAGGACTCAGGGAGCACCTGCACGTCTCGGGCTACCAGGAGGCAGCCACGCAGACGGAGCCAAGGACCGAGGACGACGGCGGCGCTCCCGAGCGCCGCGACGGCGCGACTTCAGTTGGAATGCGGTACTTTACGAAGTACACGCAGACCAACAAGGCCGCCAACCAGGATCGTCGACCACCTACCAAGGCGAAGTGGTCGCAGACGCAGGCCTACCAGGAGGGGCCTGTAACCCGGGCGCAAACCAGGAGAGCGCCCGTGATGGTGGATAGCAGCACGGCAGTGGACAAGGACGCCCCTTGGCGTGCTGAGGCCGCCGTCCAGGCCCTGCCAGTCAACATGTCGTTCGACATGCAGACCTCGATGTGCGCCCCACAGGACAGGGAACGCAGTCGAGTGTTAGCACTGACCGACGCCGCCGCCGCCAGCCAGGAGGAAGAAGCAGATGGCAACGCAGCGGAACCACCAGTCACCCCGGGGTCACCAGGTAGGGAGGAGGGCCACCAGGACGAGGCCTCCCCTCCAGCTGAGAAGCAGCCCCAGGAAAGAAGAAGAAGACGACGCCGCACCAGGAACCAGAAGGCGACGCTGCCTCATCAGGAGAGGACCGCCCAGCCGCAACCCAAGACTGCTCCCAGGACAGCAGTCAACCGAGGAGCCAAACAGGAGAGGACCTCAGCGGGTAGCGGTAGTCAGGTAAGAGTAAAACGTCCCCCTCAGCATCTCTTGCAGTGTTTCCGCTGTCTGAGGTGGGGCCACCGTCAAGTTAGCCGTGGACTCCAAGTGAAGTGCAACCGCTGTGGTGTTGATCACCACTACACGGCCTGCGCAACACTTAAGGAGGCGCTGGTGTGCGCCAATTGCGCGGGGGGCCACCCGGCCTTCCACCGCAGTTGCCCAGTCTACAGGGCCATGGCGCGGGCAGAGAGGAAGGAGGCGGTGGAGCCGTGCGACAGGCCCTAGTGGTACTTGACGCATGGCTCCGCAGCCGGCAAGGACCGTGCTAGTCACAGCAGTGCCCAGACGATGGAATGGCAAGGAATTGGTTTATGTTTTGTGCATGTTACCTGTTCCTAACTAACACAACCTCTGGTCTTTTTCCAGCCCACATCCTTGCATGTGCTATCAAAAGATGTCAGGTTTTACATGTAGGCTCTTTCTTCTTTCTGCCTATGTGGTTTTTCCCTGACCCTTCAATACCATACTTCAACACCATATACCTAACACAAACTCTTGCCGTGGTAGCGAGTCTGACTCGGAAACCGGCGATACTCCTTGTATCACTTCCCACTCCTCCCTGCTATCTCTTTCTTCTTCTTAGAAATAATAGCATGTCGGAGGCCATGTAGATTGAGTTGTTGGTCAGGCGGGGGGAGCGGGCTTCGGGGGCTCCCCCGAAAGAAAAAAAAAGCATACAGAGTCTAAGCCAAAGAGTATAGAATAGAGATGAAACTCAATGATAAATTTCGGTTCCAAGCCACTTGGCGCTAGTAGTTTTAGTCTCTTTTCCGAGATAGCGCCACAATGTGCATTCTGGTACAATATCTTAGTATTACTATCAACAGATAGCGCGGAGAATTAACATCCGGCGCAGTGACGCACATCCGGGTATGCTTACGGCTCCTCCCCCCTCCTTTCCCTGCCCCTCGCCCCCCCCCCCCCACAAACCAAGGATCGGCGATAATAATGCAGTTCTACTACTTCCATGCCCAATACATTGTAATTCATATATTTTTATTTCCAAGTACTTACTACGTTGTAAATAATGATCTGATACCCCTAGTTCGTATGGCATACTATTTTACTGAGAACATAACCACACACCTCGAAGCAGCTTTAACTTCAAATGAATGATTGACACATTAACACAAAGCAGATATTATAACAAATAAGAAATCCCTTCGAAAGCAAGACAACAGAGCACACCATATGCAATACAATTGGGTATCACATCAATATCCAAGTACCACATGAAAATAAAAATAATAGAATTAAATGCACTGAGACAGGAAATATATATTGTACCGGGCGGTACACCTCCACGCCGCTAATTTAAAATGTGCGCCAGTTGAAACTCCTCTGCTGGAGGAAGTTTGAACTTTATCTACGGTATTAATTTTCTACTTTCTCAGAAGATGTCACTACCTGGAAATTTTGGAGTTTTTGAACTGTGTCATTTTCGACGTATTTTTGTTTTGCTTGTAGTAAGAAGTGTGAACTTTCTCTTCTAGAGGACACTACTGAAGATCAACAATAGTGCACCCTAGTGCGGAGTGAAAGAACTGTTTTTTTTTTTGGAGAAAATTTAATTTCAAAAGTTTGTTCTTTGCTAAATTTCTTTCAGTCATTGTTTAAGTTGGCAATATTAACCCTTTCTTTCCCCTTGTTTTGAATTTAGCCAATCCCGAATTTCTTAAATTAATTTTCCACCAATAATGTGTTTCTTCTTCATCTTGTGTAGGGGTTTTCGTTATCCACCAATAAAAAGATTGTGGGCGGGTGTTTTCCTTCCTGAAACGCCTCGAACTTTCCGCGAGAGTATATAAACTGCTGATTTGAGGGTCTCTGCGCCACTTCTGTTCCATCTTTCAGTGTGTAAAGTACATAGCAGGGGGCGGGAAGCGCCTCTTTCTTCGGCAGCGGTCAACAACAAGGTAATGGCCGATTAATAACTTCTTTCTTTGCTAGCTCAGCAGTTTAACTCTCGGGGCGGGTCCGAAGTTTTTCCATAATGTAACCTTCCTTAAAATGTATCTATTCTATCTTTAAACTGCATATCGGGATAGAGAGTGCTTAACCCTCTCGAGCTCCCAATCATATTGTTTTGAGGTGAACTTATTTTTCTCAACCTATTCTTCGTTAACGTAAAGCAAATTGTTCTTTTCTAAAGTCACCTCTGTAGTATGGGATTAGCCCTTGCATTAGTGGCCTAGAGCCAGATTAGGTTTTAAAAACAAATGCATTAGGAGTGCAGATCGCCTCCTCTCTAATTGTTATTTTAGAGGTCATGTAATTAACCTTCTTCTCATTTAATAGACCTCAGTAGGTTGGGTATTTTACCCCTGTGTATATGTCCTTGGAGGACAGCTTGAAGGTGGAATTAGGTGTGGCCTTTGACAGGCCTGAATTTTGAGAGCAAGTTGCTCTTTTCCCGAAAATTTTGTTTTCTGCGTGCCTCAAGGAGGCCTTACTGTGTATTTTGGAGCAAGTGCTCCTAGGCATGAATGGGGTTTTCTGCCCCTCTGTTGAAACTTGTGTTTGGGGTAAAACTGGGCTAATTGCTCAAGAAGTGTGAGGCTGGGGCTCGAAGCCCAAATCCTGTAAATATTGTAATTGTATTTTTATTGCCTTGCTACTCTGTACCTGCCATGATTGTTATTTCTTTATTTGGAAAAGAAAATATAACCTTGTTAATTTTACATGCACTATAATTTCGTAGCTTGAGACCCGTTCACACCCGCACCTTCTTTCACGCATAACTACCACAAAACACGGTAACAAGTGGTAGCAGAGCGTGGTTGAATGGGTCTCAATTTAGCCCCTTTTGACGGCTAAACATTGCTTTGATTCATACTCTAACAATTTTCTCAGTTGCTGGAATTTTCTGATTTTTTAAAATTGTTCTGTCATCATGCCCGGCCCTCGCGATGTTCTCCATCTTAACTATTTGCGCAAGGAGGAGTTGATCTATGAGTTAACTATCAGAAATGTGCAATCTGGAGGCACGGTTGCGATAGACACCAACAAGCTTAGAGAGTTCCTTGATTTGCCCATTTCCATCCCCAATTTGGGAGAGAAAGAAATTGACGACTCTCTTTCCACGATCACCGAGAATACTACTGGGCTAGCATCGGTAGTTAGTTTTTTTGACGAAAATGATCCTTCTCCTAATCAAATTAAGTGTGTGCAAGCCAGGCTATATCATTTTTCAAATAGAGTTAACGATCTGTTGTCTCTGAAGTTGAATGGCGTTCAGAGGAAGGAAGCTAGTACGTTGCTTGAAAGTATTTCTGAATTATCTAGCAAGGTCACTCAATTGTTAACTGGGGAAGTTCCTCCCAAAATTGATCAACCCACCACGATGAATGTAGGTAGCGAGGAAGAGCCTCCTAAGGGAGAAGCCAATAGGATAACCGTTGCCGCTCAAACTATCTCTGCCCCATTGGACAACGAGTCTGAACGCCGTGCATCGTTGAGTAATATACGTTCTGAATTAACTTCCTTGCCATTGAAACCTTTACCTACTATGTCACCCGGGTTTAGCAGCTTGCCTCATCCATTGGCAATGTTGCTCAGAGGTATCTCTAAGTTTTCCGTTAATACCACCAGTGACGTAATTTCATTTTTAAGATTTTTAGTTGAATTTCAGGATCATGCTCTTGTGTTTTCTCTTTCTCCATGTCAAATTTTGCAAATTATCTATCCCTATGCAATAGGTATTCTCTCAGACAAAATATTTAGAGCCATTGCCGAGCAATCATCGATTGAAGACTTCCACGCCCACTTGCTAGCTAACTTCATCCCGGCCAGGGCAAGGTCCTCCCTTATTCAGAAGTACTATTATCGGGTACAGCGCTTGGATGAAAACTTGGCAGATTTCATCCAAGATATTAAGTTCTATACTAGGGTGTTTGCTCTTCACTTCCCTGAGGATCAGATTGTACAAGCTATTGTGGAAGGAATTTCACCATCCTATAGGTCATATTTGTGTTTCGCGGCGTGCCCGCAAACCTTCTCTGAACTTGAAGCATTGGCCGTCTCAGCGGAAGGAGTTAGATACGCCGACTCTTTGCGTGTCGCGAAAGAACCCCCTCCCTCTTTTAGTAATCTTCGGCCTCCACCTCGCCGACCAGTCACACCCCGTAAATATTATGCTTGCGGGTCGCCCGACCATCTGCGCAATAAGTGTCCACTGATCAAGTCGAGTGGGACAAGGAATGGGGCTGGTTCATCACAAGGCTGTTTTAAATGTGGGGCTTTCTCACATATCGCCAAAAATTGCCCAAATTCAAATAGCACCCCCTCCTGCTCAACTTCTGGTGCAAACTCCACCTTTGCCAATAATAAAAAATGACTAGTGGCTTCGGCTGAGTCGACTAATCCCTCTTCCCGAGGCTCAGCCCTGGTAAACAGGTCGAAAATTCAGGGAATGTTCTATCTTCAAATTCATCTTTCGAATGCCCCAAAGAATGTCTTAGGATTGCGGCGGATACCCCCGCACCTGTTCTTTTTCTTAAGATTGAGTTAAATAACGAGCCTATAACAGCTCTATTAGATTCAGGCAGTGTTTGTTCAATTATTTCGGACCAATGGTATTCAAAATTGAAATCTGTTTGTAAACTACCTGACTATGTCTCATCTCCTGTTCAATATGTTTCGGCTAATTCATCTCCATTGGAAATCCTAGGTTCTGTAAATGTCAAAATTCGTATTTTTAAATTTACATGGAAAATCAAATTGTTTGTGGCTAAGCACTTATCTTGCCCCATTATATTGGGAGCTGACTTCATTTCTTACACTGGTCTTGTGCTCGATCTCCAGAGTAGGTCGTGCACATTCAAATTTGCGTCCAATTGTAAAATTCCCTTGTTAAAGTGTAATTCTGTATCATGTTCATCTATTTCGCCTACCCAGGATGAGATGTTGTTAGACCTTAGACATCTACCTGAGGAGCAGGCTGATAGTATTCGTAAATTATGTCAGTCATTTCCAGAGGTGTTCTCTGATACTCTTGGTGTTACTGACCTTATTGAATATAAAATTGAGGTCACGGATTCGATTCCTGTCCGTTTTCCACCATATAGGCTATCTCCACCTAAAATGAAGGCATTGAAAGAAATCATCGATCAAATGTTGAAGGATGGTTTTATTAGGCCCTCTAAGTCGGCGTATTCTTCGCCTATTTTTCTAGTCCCGAAACCCCAAGGAGGCTTCAGGCCTGTCATTGATTATAGGGCTCTCAATCGGAAGGTGGTGTTGCAATCTGTGCCCCTTCCTGACCTTCATTCTTGTTTTTCATGGTTTCGTAAGGCCAAATTCTTTACTATCTTGGACTTGAATCAGGCCTATAATCAAATTCCCCTTGCCGAAGAGTCTAAATATCTTACAGCGTTTGCCACGGACTGGAACTTATACGAATACAACCGCGTGCCTTTCGGGCTCCCCACGGGAGCAGCTGTACTCACTAGGCTGCTAGATAGGGTCTTCTCCGACATCAAATTTGAGTACTTGTATCACTACTTGGATGATGTCGTCGTATTTTCGGAGACATTTGAAGAACATCTAGATCATCTGCGAGAAGTTCTCAATCGCCTTCGTAAGGCTGGGTTAACTGTCAAGTTGTCCAAGGTGGCCTTTGCTAAGCCATCTATGTCATTCCTAGGGCATATTGTGTCACCTGATGGTGTTGCCGTCGATCATTCCAGAACACAGGCCATCCGTGATTTTAAACATCCCAAGGACGTTAAAGGTATCGCCAGGTTCATTGGTATGGTCAATTTCTTCAGGAAGTTTATTCCTAACTTCGCTAATAGAGCAGCGCCCTTAAACCTTCTTCGTAGGAAAGGCATCAAATTCGAGTGGGGACCTTCTCAACAAGCCGGTTTTGAAGATCTTAAATTAGCTGTCTGTAATGCCCCTGTACTTGCTATGCCTGATTTCTCGAAGAAATTCATCGTCCAAACCGACGCGTCGTCGTCAGCAGTAGCTGCAGTCCTTCTTCAAGAGACTGAACTAGGGAGGCGACCCATCGTCTATGCATCTAGGACTCTATCGGCTCAAGAAGCCAAGTATTCTATCTATGAGCTCGAAGGGTTGGCAGTCTTATTTGCCTTAGAGAAGTTCCGTCTCTATCTGGAACATGTCAAATTCGTCCTGGAGACAGATAATCAAGCCTTAAGCTGGGTCTTAGGTAGGCCGCGTCGTACTGGTCGTATAGCCCGTTGGGCCATCCGTATTTCTGCCTTCCAATTCGATGTCCGGCATATCAGAGGTACCGAAAATGTTGTTGCTGATGGACTCAGCCGTATGTTTTCCAACGACGTTGAGAACCATGAACCGGTCGATAGTTCATCTCCTCCCGAGTCCATGCTATCTGATGTTAATGCCATCTTAACAGATGCTCCCATGCTCTTTAGGGATATCGAGAAATACCAACGTGAAGATCCGACGCTGGCTCCGATAATGGAAACCCTTTCTTCTGGGGAACATGTTGTCCCTTATGTTCTGAGGAATGGCGTTTTATGTTGCCCATCGAGGCATGATAAGATGATAAAAGTTGTCGTTCCAGCTGTTCTTGTACCTATGATCTTCAAGTATTATCATGAGACCCCATTAGGAGGGCATCTTGGTATCTTTAAAACTCGTGAAAAGATTCGTGAAAGGTTCATCTGGAAGGGTATGGACGGTGAAATCCGTGAACTAGTAAAAGCTTGTAAAACTTGTTTGCTCAGTAAACCAACCATGTCCACCAAGGTAGGCCTTCTGTCTTCGCATCAAGCGTCGCGCCCCATGGAACGCCTGTATATTGATTATGTAGGACCCTTCCCCCAGTCAAAGGGAAATGCCAACAAGTTCATCTTTGTATGCGTAGATGGTTTCACAAGATTTTCCTGGTTATTTCCGACTAAGCTGGCTACCGCTCAGTCCACCATTACTTGCTTAAATTCTATTTTTGCCTCTTTTGGTCCGTGCCAATATATTGTGTCTGATAATGCTAAGGCGTTCACATCAAATCTTTTTCGTAAATTCTGTTTTGACTTGTCCATCTCTCATGTAACTACTTCTGCTTATTACCCTCAACCATCTCTGGCTGAACGGGTTAACCGTAATCTCAGGTCCGCGCTTATTGCCTATCATCATGAAGATCATTCCAGGTGGGACACGTCCCTGCATTGGTTAGCTTTTGCTTTGAATTCGGCGGTTCATGAATCACATAAATTTACTCCAGCCTCTTTGATGTTCAAGTTTGTTCCCAACATGCCGCTCTCTAACCTCTGGTCCCTGAGTACCTGAGAAAATAGATCCGGACAACATTAAAGATCTTTGGAAGAAGGCTAAAGCCAATCTTACAGTGTCTCATGAAAAGGTTAGGGAAAGGTATGATCGTGGACGGAGACCCACCCCTTTGAAGGTAGGTGACCAAGTAATGGTCAAGAATTTTGTTCCCGCGGGCAAGCTTGCCCCCAGATTCCATGGGCCGTGTGTCATTCTCGATTTCCTTACGCCGGTTACGTTGTTATTAAGCAATCCAGCCACCGAGAGGATATTTAGGGGTCACTTGTCGCAGGTGAAACCTGTATAATTTCTGTGCTAACTTGCCTCATATTATCTTGAAAGGAATATGAAGGTTATATTTTTTTTGAGTTTCACTTTTAAGGCTTTCTACCCCTTCAATTTTTTTTATATGTAAGCATTTTTGTGAAACCTGCCCCGAACCGTTAAACTGCCATCCTGTCCTTGCCACGGCCATTAGCACGCTCCCGTCTCCTGCTCCACTCTACACAGTGGCTTAATTAATGCCATGGATATCTGCACGCCGCTGGCCCCTCAACCTCTCCACAAGCCTGTGCCCTCAAAAAAGATGATGGTCCAACAAATTCTGCCGCCTAGTTTTAATGTTTCAGTGCCCCCGCAGCCGCGCGGCGCCGTGCCGCGACTGGGATAGAGGAAGGGCCCCCTCGACCCCAGCGAGGACGACATGTGCACGGCGAGCCGGAGCTCTCCTCCCGGCCAAGGCTGATGTGCGGCGCACGACCTACTACTTGCTCGCAGCCTGTATATGTTCACCGCGGGCGCGGCGTACTTCTACACCACTGCTCCCCTCATAGTGCGGGCGAGCGGTATCTCAGGGTACTTGTGGGGTCCGAGCGGCCGCCCTTGGACGCAAGCTGCAACGGCCGGTCTGGCCATCCAACTTAATCAACATCAACTACATGGACAGTTACTATCAGCAATTACTATACCTGAGAATTCAACAACAATATCTGGTGGACTTAGAAAATTTTTCCTCAACTTTAAAACTAAGGTTTTCCTTCTGAATTCAACTTCTACAAACATAAAGACTTTACTTCGCCAGTCACAACAAAAATTTTGAAACTGAATCAAACCACATTAAGAAAATCCTATAAATACTTCTGCAATTAATCTCCATATCAACATCAAAACTTGGACCTTGTTTCCAAACAAATTGCATGTGTCACCCCTGGAGGAACTTTTGGGGGAGGGGGAGGTCTGTACCGGGCGGTACACCTCCACGCCGCTAATTTAAAATGTGCGCCAGTTGAAACTCCTCTGCTGGAGGAAGTCTGAACTTTATCTACGGTATTAATTTTCTACTTTCTCAGAAGATGTCACTACCTGGAAATTTTGGAGTTTTTGAACTGTGTCATTTTCGACGTATTTTTGTTTTGCTTGTAGTAAGAAGTGTGAACTTTCTCTTCTAGAGGACACTACTGAAGATCAACAATAGTGCACCCTAGTGCGGAGTGAAAGAACTGTTTTTTTTTTGGAGAAAATTTAATTTCAAAAGTTTGTTCTTTGCTAAATTTCTTTCAGTCATTGTTTAAGTTGGCAATATTAACCCTTTCTTTCCCCTTGTTTTGAATTTAGCCAATCCCGAATTTCTTAAATTAATTTTCCACCAATAATGTGTTTCTTCTTCATCTTGTGTAGGGGTTTTCGTTATCCACCAATAAAAAGATTGTGGGCGGGTGTTTTCCTTCCTGAAACGCCTCGAACTTTCCGCGAGAGTATATAAACTGCTGATTTGAGGGTCTCTGCGCCACTTCTGTTCCATCTTTCAGTGTGTAAAGTACATAGCAGGGGGCGGGAAGCGCCTCTTTCTTCGGCAGCGGTCAACAACAAGGTAATGGCCGATTAATAACTTCTTTCTTTGCTAGCTCAGCAGTTTAACTCTCGGGGCGGGTCCGAAGTTTTTCCATAATGTAACCTTCCTTAAAATGTATCTATTCTATCTTTAAACTGCATATCGGGATAGAGAGTGCTTAACCCTCTCGAGCTCCCAATCATATTGTTTTGAGGTGAACTTATTTTTCTCAACCTATTCTTCGTTAACGTAAAGCAAATTGTTCTTTTCTAAAGTCACCTCTGTAGTATGGGATTAGCCCTTGCATTAGTGGCCTAGAGCCAGATTAGGTTTTAAAAACAAATGCATTAGGAGTGCAGATCGCCTCCTCTCTAATTGTTATTTTAGAGGTCATGTAATTAACCTTCTTCTCATTTAATAGACCTCAGTAGGTTGGGTATTTTACCCCTGTGTATATGTCCTTGGAGGACAGCTTGAAGGTGGAATTAGGTGTGGCCTTTGACAGGCCTGAATTTTGAGAGCAAGTTGCTCTTTTCCCGAAAATTTTGTTTTCTGCGTGCCTCAAGGAGGCCTTACTGTGTATTTTGGAGCAAGTGCTCCTAGGCATGAATGGGGTTTTCTGCCCCTCTGTTGAAACTTGTGTTTGGGGTAAAACTGGGCTAATTGCTCAAGAAGTGTGAGGCTGGGGCTCGAAGCCCAAATCCTGTAAATATTGTAATTGTATTTTTATTGCCTTGCTACTCTGTACCTGCCATGATTGTTATTTCTTTATTTGGAAAAGAAAATATAACCTTGTTAATTTTACATGCACTATAATTTCGTAGCTTGAGACCCGTTCACACCCGCACCTTCTTTCACGCATAACTACCACAAAAACACGGTAACATATATAACTACATTAATAGAACCATTCAGCTTTCAGCCCCTGATGTGTACTCAAAAAGGAAATACAGGATTTCAGGAGGACTGGCGAAGATATATTTCAAATAAACAAGCACAAGGAACTAAGATTTACATCACAAGCATATGAGCACTTGGAATTAAAACACAAATACTGTAGCATCATGGGAACTATCGATTAAAATCGATATAAGTTCGAACAAGGTTAATCGATTGGGTAAAGTCGAATTCGATGCAATTGAGCAATATCTCCACAATGCTTGACGTTTTATGACTAATTAATTTGTGAGAAGTGCCCACTGATTGAGGTTAGAATTGAAATACTTTAAATACTTCACTTCGAGACAAACCGCCTTTAATTATTAACAACGCTCATTTCATGCTTACTTGCGTGCCATCTACAGAACGTGTATATAATTTACACTTTATGAATGACCTCCAGCGCCATCTAGAAAAAGAGACAGAAACTACCTGAAGCTAGGCACAGTTTGGAACCAAAAGCCCTATTAGAGTTTCACCCCCCTGAGTCTAAGCTTCTTTCCGCGTCAACGAGCTAGCTCGTTGTTCCGCGTTGAGTCAGTGCTGTGGTTGTGGTCTGTGTGCCAGGCACGCTAATCGTGCCATTGTCCCGGCAACTTGCTACCTAACGAAACATGTTATTGAGCAATCCCTACCAGTTCCCTTCCGTATGCACTCATTATCTATGAAGGATGTACTGTAGATCCAGTAGGTTAAGAGCAAATAAACGACTCCAAGTTCAGGTTAACTATCCCCAACTAAGCCCGAACAACAGTCGCTATCCAGAATACTGAATATACCACCCAGCAAGTAGAAACGACGTAGTCTTACTCTGTCTGAAATAACTCTTACAAATCCTTACCTGTTTCTTAAATGCTGTCGTAGTTATGAATCAACATATTGTCAAAATCATTCGGTTTTACGGTACAGTGGATAAAATGGCATACTGTAATTTTAAATCGAATTAAGGGAAATAGAAAATAACGCTAGTAAGCTAAATAGCTCATGCCAAAGTGAATACCGCAGTATATTTTCAAATAATTATTAATTCACGTATAGTCACTTAAGGAGTCCGACTCCTTAGCTGGGTGGTCAGCATTGAGGCCTTCGGTGCAGAGGGCCCCGGATTCGTATCTCGGCCAAGTCGGGGATTTTAATATCTTCTGATTAATTCTTCTGGCTCGGGAACTGGGTATTTGAGTTTGTTCCAATACTCTCCTCTTCATATTCAGACAACACACCACACTACCAAGCTGCTTCTGTGGATCCGTGGTAGAGTGCCGGCCTCCGGATCCCAAGATCAAACCCGGCAGAGGTAGTCGGATTTTTGAAGGGCGGAAAAAAGTCCACTCGACACTTCATGTCGTACGATGTCGACATGTAAAAGATCTCTGGTGATACATTTGGTATTTACCCGACAAAATTAGTTAAATCTCAGCCATAGACGCCCATGAGAGATCCGGTTTACTCTGTCTGCCATCTAGTGGGCCTAGAGTAAAACGGAACGTCGAAATTGACGAGCAGACAGCCAGATGGCGTCAAATCGAAAGGTCTGCACACGGTAGCTCAGGCCATACGATTATTATTTATTACCACACTACCAACCACCACAGAAACACGCAATATTGATTACATACCTCCATTTAGGGTTAGCGCCAGGAAGGGCAACTGGCCGTAAAATACGACCAGCTGGGCTGAGTGGCTCAGATGGTTGAGGCGCTGGCCTACTGATCCAACTTGGCAGGTTCGATCTTGGCTCAGTCCGGTGGTATTTGAAGGTGCTCAAATATGTCAGCCTCGTGTCGGTAGATTTACTGGCACGTAAAAAACCCCTGGGGGGGCTAAATTCCGGCACCTCGGCCTCTCCGAAAACTGTAAAAGTAGTTAGTGGAACGTAAAGCCAATAACATTATTTATTATAAAACAGGGCCAAATCCACATGTGCGAAACAGTTCGCACCCGCGACCCCACCAGTGTGGGAAAAGCGGTAGAAGAAGTAGTGTAATCGTGTAAGGAGTGTCAATGTGTCGTACGGTGCATTCTGTCTTGAAAGACAACATTTTAGGAGAGAAGAGAATGGGACTTCGTCGAAGTAGTATTAGATGCCGTATATTACTACTGTATATTGTGCATATATTTTCTATACGTCGCACCAACACAGATACGTCTTATAGCGACGATGGGATAGTCAAGGCTAAGAGTGGGAAGGAAGTGACCGTGGCCTTAAGATACAGCCCCAGCATTTGCCTGGTGTGAAAATAGGAAACCACGGAAAACCATCTTCAGGGCTGCCGACAGTCGGGTTCGAACCCACTATCTCCCGAATGCAAGCTCACAGCTACGTGATCCAAACTATGCGGCCACTCGCTCGTTGTATATAAAACTATATAATTTAATTAGTTGCCAATGTTGCCAACAGTGCAAGTATTGGTCGTTCATTCAACTAGACATTCTGTTGCCTTCTGGTGTGGGAACGTGAATTATCTCGCATTCGTTCAAAACTGAAATAGCTGGTTCATTCCATCGACTTTCGCTCACTTATAGCCAATACCGGTAATATACTTCAAATAGTAACGTGGCATAGAGGTAGTGCATTATAGGCTTTACAGCTCAGTCTTGTAGCCTACTTTCTCTCAAAATAAATATCACAACAATTACCCTTACCGTGTCTTTACCCACTGACCTGTCCTGGCCTTGGCGGTTTGAAGCATACGTAAGTAAATGATAACATGAAATAAAATGTTAGTAGAAGTTACTTACCAGTCCACTTGAGTGTGTGCTTGTAATCCATGTAAGATGTACATTCAGTAAGTTAAGGGCAAATAAACATTTAGGCCTACAATGCTAATCATTTCTCACTTTCTGTTGATTATGGTATTTTGAGAGCAAAATTTCACACAATTACAGTTCATAAATCAAGTCAAGTTCGAGGCAATTGCACTAAACATTTTTTTTCCGGTGTCATCAGTCCTTCGATTTTGCCGATGCATTTCTCTAAACCATCTCACCTTCCTCTGCCCCACCCCACTCTTCCAATTACAGATCGACCGGCCCTCCAGTTTTAACCTGCCAGTCTGTCATAGCGAACCAGGCCAGCTCTGCGTGCTCACCTAGGTCATCACGCATATCACGTCGCCACGACGTAGGTAAAAACCCATGTATGTCGCTGCCGGCCTTCTGAGGAGATACCGAGAACGTTCAGGCATTGCCCGGTTGACCTAGTTTTTAAATTTATATACCTCATGGAAATGGCAAAGGGAGATTATTTTCTTCAAAAATTTGCATTCAGAAACAGTATTTGGGACACTTTTTTCCACGAAGTCTGTTCCTCCGTTCAGTCAAAACTTGACCTGCTTTCGAAAATATGCATTCACGGGAACAGAAGTTGCCACTATACACAACCGTGCCTTCCCTAATGTGTATAATGCTGGATATGTTTGCTTCATATCATTCCACCAAGTTAGAGGATTTACTGTCCTCGGCACTAAATTAGCGCGGAGGAAAGAATCCACTTCAATAATTGAGGCAACCTTCGGAGATGGGTTCTGTACAAATTCCTGATTATTTGCATCAAAATCCTCCCAGAGAACAGACTTCTTGGCGGATGGTGAGAGTGAAGACTATGTTGATGCAGGAGCAGCTGGAACAATTGTCTTTGAATAATATTTTTCACAGTGAGTCACCAGCAGCTGCTTAGCTTTCTCGGCGAACCTCGGCTGCGAAAAGCCCCTCATCGAGGGTCTAGAATTGTGGCCTCTGCAAAAATCCTGTTCTCTTCAATGTGTTTAAATCGGTTGTCTATGGCTTCCACAAGACACTTGGCCATATCTTTTACTTTAGGGATGGTTTCAATTCCATTCTGATATTTTAGGCACCACCTCCTCAGTGCACCACATACAACAATTATCTTTGATGCAGTGACTTGTTTTTCACTGCTCATTTCTTCCGTGCAGTCCTTGAAAACGCGAAGGAGCTCGCAAACTTGCTGCATTATGACAACATCCTCACTGGTAATATTACCAAGAGTAGGATAATTCAAAGCAGTTGTTGCCATGAGTGCGCTCCTAACACTAATTATGCGTTCCAGCATATCATAGGTGGAATTCCACCTAGTGGTGACGTCCTGTTTTAATTTAGGAACAGGTTCACCTAATTGCTGCTGCATAGCCCTTAATTTAGCGGTAGCTTGTGGACTTCTCCTAAAACAGTCTACCACGCTTTTTACCTTTGCAATCAAGTCCTTGATGGGCTCAGTTGCGGAGTCCACGATTAAATTTAGGTTGTGAGCAAAGCAGGGCATGTGCCTCCAACCAGTTAGACGTACGGCGGCCACAATGTTCGCTGCATTGTCGCTAGCCACCCCAACTATTTTGTTTGCAATTCCCCATTCTCTAGTCACACGTTTCAGTTCTTCGCAGAGATTGTCGGCAGTGTGCCTTTCACCATACTTGAAACACTCAAGAAGAACTGAGTTCAGAGTATTTCGATGTCAATGAAATGAGCCGTGACAGATAAAAAGCTTTCATTGTTCCCTGATGTCCAGCCATCTGTTGTAATGGTAACAACTTCTGCATCAGTTAACTTTTGCCTAATCTGTCCCGTCACAATATCACATAATTGCTGCAACATAATTCCTGATATTGTTTTCCTGGAAGGCATTTTGTATGTTGTATTTAGTAACCTGCAAAACTTTTGAAAGGCGGGACTTTCAACTATTTGGAAGGGCAAACAATTTTTTACAATTGTCTCTAAAAGAGCAAAATCTATTTCTTGAGTCTTTCTACTATTTAGAGGCCTATGCATGTAGCTTGAAATTGATCCCTGAGACTGACGTGATCTATCTTTTTTATAATTGTCAATGTCAGGGTTGCTGAAATGGGAGGTGATGTAGTTGATGTTGTAATTGACGCTGTAAGGGGAACTGGTTGAGCTGTAACAAGATCTGGAGTTTCTGATTGTTCATCAAGATCATCAGAAATGTCTTGGTTTGCAGGTGTTAAACGACGACTTGATACAACAACTGTCGGGTGTGCAACTCGTACATGCCGCATCAAATTGAACGTACTCCCACCTTTGATTTGATTCGAGAAAAAATTGCATTTGCCTTTGCCATTTCCTAAATCTGTGAAATAGTCCCAAACCTGACCTGATTTCTTACTTCTAGCAGCCATGATTTCCAAATTAAATTTTCCAAAAAGAAAGAAAAAACCCCACTTAACTTATTGAATGAAGATTTCTCGCCAGAGCAATGGATAAATCGTAGCCAAGGGACTGATGGCCTCGGTGTGCTGTCCCTTTTAACTCCAACAAAACCACCACAACGAGACAAAGTTGAAATTAACTTCCAGTCAGCCACGAACACATCACCACTACTGGAAAGCACTAAGCAGGGGGTGAGGGTAAGGGTAGCTTTATTCTGTTTGAGGCAGTCTAGTAAATCCCCAAACATGTCTCAAATGTTGACATATTTATGAATTAAAAATTACATCATTGTTCAGATACCATCCAGTTTTATTAGTTCTCAGGGTGAATTACTGCAGTTTTGAATCCGAAACGAAGGAAAATCTTTTTAGGATTTTAAAAATAAATAATAACTCTTACTACAATATTTCCACTGTTGTTTGTTGTAAATGCGTATTTAGAATCGTGTAAGGAATGCCAATATACCGAACATATGTGTCTCCTACGGTATAATCGTTCTTAAAATAAATAGAAGAGAGTGTGACATACTGTACTCGAAAAAGGAAAAATACTGTGCGTACCGTAGTGAGAGATGTTATACATGGTTATATATACATTTGTACTGATAGTATTTTCCACTATTTTCGTTAAAGATCGCATTTAATCAGTTATGTTTCCTACGTTGAATGAAAGAATCTGTTGTTCCATCGCGGAGAGTCGAGCGAATAACTTTCTGTAGCTCCAGTCGAAAAATGATATTCTGATGACATCTGTTGAGTGAAATGTAAACTACGTGAAGAACATACCTCGAACTTCTATTACTACCCCTCCTTTAACTGATTAATCCCGTCACGTATCAGTATCACCTGATTTTCAATTACACACAACCTCCATAATGAATTTAAAACTCGTATTGGACCAACAAGTAAGAGACTCGTCTTATGCCCTCTTATGTTCATCTGAAAAATAAAATCCTGTAGGTAGACTGCCGGGTTCGAACGGAAGTAGTGCCAACATTTCGAATATACGTCCCGTACGATGCATTCAATCTTGAAAGAAATCGTTTTAAGAAGAATGGAACTTAGGCAAAGTAACATTAAATGTCATCCATTAACACTGTATATTTGTGATACGTTTCTTCGTTAAGGTACTCGTCCACGATGCAACAAAACTTGCCACTTTTGTGTTGTGCAAGAAAAATGGCAGGCACTGTTTACACACAGCACGCAAGTTTGCCTTTTTTCTTATTGAGCAACACGAAAACTTCACGCCCAAGGAAATGTTGCACCGAGTGTTTACACCAGGCTATTTAAGTGGCGCAAGTTTTCTCGCAAGCAACTTTCCTAGTCAGCTGTTCTAGCGGATGTGAATGTTGATAGTAGCAAGCATGTCTTCTAGCGAGGTGTTATCGGCGGCTTGCTTATCGCTGATTTTATTGTGGCGACGAAAATAAAGACGAGAAAGAGCGAAACGGAAATGTTGGATGAGGAAACGGATTTTAGGTCGTGAACATTGTAGTGTTGTTAATAACTTGCTACAGGAATTGTACATGGGAGACCAAGTCTTCTGCAAGAATATCCTGCGAAAGTCAGCGACTGATTTTGAATATCTGCTGAGAAGAGCAGCGCGGTTGATGCAAAAGAAACACACGCTAATGAGAAAATGAATATCACCAACGGAACGCCTTGTGTTGACATTGAGATATTTAGCCACAGGTAAGCCGATTTTTTTAAAATATGGATTTTATACAGTACAGATAAGGAATCATTTCTTTTAGCTTATTGTTATTATCTACATTTTGTTTTGTTACAGGTCATTGATACCGACATGCTTTATTTCACGTGTAATATCTGAAGTTTGTGATGTTATTTAAATCGTGATGAACGCTCTCTGCCGTTTTTGTTTATTTCTGTAGTCCGTTGCCCCAACCTTCCATAAACATTCTTGTGTTTCAGCTAAATATATCAGCTTTCTCGTCATCTCCCCCGTTCATTTCGTGTTCTGAGACATTGTAACCTGTAAAGGTACTTACGTAAATTATGCAATTATTCCTAAGATGGGTATCTATTTTGAGGCATGTTATATTTCATTTACAATAAAGGATATACAGGTACGTACTTATGTTAATTTATTCCCGAGTGTGAACCTCTCAAACATCAGTACAGTATAATGTCACAGCAGACGGCCACGTGAGAAGGTTGGGCCACAAAAATGATCTAAACTTTTCACGCCACTTTCAGATGGCGCAACTTCCTCTCTTCCGCTGTGTACACGATGCCACTTTTGACTTTGCACGCGACTTGGAAGTTGCGCAGAATTCGAGTGGCGCGTGCACTGTATGACTGCATGACTGTTTACACGAAGCCACTCAACTTTTCTTGCTCATCATCATCATCATCATCATCATCAAAATGTTGGTTCATTCCTCCCCAAAATGGGGAGGCGGGCCATCAGCTGAACTATGCAGCTCTTCGGCCAAGAGAAAAAGAAGCATTTGCAGAGAAACCTAACAGTAGAGAAGTATGTGTAGTACATACATGTGGGAGAAAGTGTAGCAGGGGCGTAGGGGGCCGCGAGCAGATAAGGGGTCCCCCAGGGCGGGTCCACATCGCACCCTTCGGGGCCAACCCCCACTGGGGTCACCTTTATTGAGGGCGGAGGGAGGTGTATCTCGGGCGCGCATTTCGAAAGGACTATGTACAAGAGATTACAAGAGGCGGTGGGGGGGGGGTGAGTGGCAGGGCAGATTGGGGGCGAGGGGTGAGACAGGAGAAGAGGCACGGGCCGAATGGGGCGGGGAACGGGAATGTTCCACACGATGGTGCCGACGACGAAGGCGAACACCAGAGGAGACCAGTTGATGGACGGCGTCTTCACTAGAGAGGTGGAGGCGCACCATGAACGTAGGACCACGTTCGTTGTATATGCGAAAGACTCGGCGGGCGGAGATTCCTGCCAGATGAAGGTCGTGCATGATGTCCTCTTCGGTGATGGCAGGGTCAACATCTCGGACGACACAACTCGGTGACAAGAGATAACGGCGGGCCGGTGAAGTGGCAGGCGTCTGGTCGTCACGGGTGGAAGGAGTCGTGCCGGTGGTAGCCATGGATGAAGCGGGGGATTGCTGGGAACAAGGAGGGGTATTGACGAAGGAGGACGTTGACATAAGAGGGGAAGAGTGGCTGGCGGTGGTAGTAGTAAGTCTTAGAGAAGGGGAGGAAGTGTGGGCCGTAGTGGTGAGAGTAGTAGTAGTAGTAGTAGTAGTAGTAGTAGTAGTAGGGAGTGATGTGCAGGGCGGATTGAAGTGAGGGCGAAAAGGAAAATCAGGGAGGGATACCAGTTGCTGTAGGATATGATCCGGAGTAGGAACCGCTTCACATTCGGTGTCACCAAGAGCGACACCATGTGCAATGATACCGGCCGGTGGTCCTGGAGATCGAAAAAAAGCCACCACGTCTGGAGACGGGTGACCAGAGAAGCCATCCTGTAGACGGAGAATTGTTTCTACGTAGGTGCCCTGACTGCGGAGTTCATCTCGGATGGCAGTTGGGGAGTGGGAGTTGTCCACGCCCTTGATAAGACAGGTATACATGGGGAAGGCGAGAGCCAACGAGGCGTCTGCCAATTTGATTGTCCTTGGGCCGGCTGAGACAGCGACGAGAAGAGGGCCACCCAGCCGCAAAAATAGTGAGTCGTGACGTAAGGTCGGAGAATTTTTCTTTCTTGCTCAAATCGAAGTTGCATGCCATTTTAGTTGCATCGTGGACGAGTAAAGTGAGCCTCTGCCAAATCTGCACACTGCTCATTCAAAACAGCGCGTCAGAGTAGGGAACGAATAGCTGGAATACTGATGAACCAGTCTGTTACGTACCGGCAGTATCAGACAATGTATGAACCAGAGGAATGGCATGCTAAAGAAGAACGTTTTCTAACTCCCCAGCTATTTCCTGCCAATATTGAGTCAGGCTGTTATACTCGGCACGCAACAGCAATCCCATCTATCGGAGATGAGGGCGCGTTAAGAGGCAAAGAACATCACAATGGTCAATGTAATGTTATTGTTGATCAATGTTATGCGCTTTCGATATTGTAGGCCTTCGCATTTAGTTTTCTTCCGACTCTGAAATACTACTCTTATAATAGTCGGTACGGTAAAACTGAATAAAACATAAATGATCGGAAATTGTATTCTCTATAACTTTTGTTATGTATGTATTCTCTATAACTTTTGTTATGTAGTACTTTTCTATAGGAGCCATAACGAAGGTATTTAAAAATTAAATTTTAGGTGCCTACCCCTAAACTACCATTTCACCCAGGTTCAGTAAAATTGTATATAGATTTTTCCTTCCCCGACTCTATATACCGATTTTCATTAAATTCTGTTCACCCATTTTCTCGTGGCTCGGCGTTGATGTGGACTTAGCAACAAAAATCGAAAATCATGAGTATCAGTGTTATCATAGCCGGTACGGTAAAATTGTTTAAGACATAAATGATCGGAAATTTAATTCTATGTAACTTTAGTTATGTAGTATTTATCGACAGGACCACTTAAAATATAAATATTTGAGAATTAAATTTTAGGCCTTCCCCTAAATTACTATTTCACTCAGCGTGAATAAAATGATTTATAGGCTAGATTGTAGTGACTCATCCCCGGACTTTACATACCGATTTTCATTAAATTCTCTTCAGCCGTTTTCTCGTGATTCGTGTACATACATACATACATACATACATACATACATACATACATACAGACAGACAGACAGAAATTACGGAAAAGAAAAAAGTGCATTTCTTTGTTACTGTGGACATGAACGATACAGAAATACCATTTTTTTTCAAATTCTGAGCAATGTACAGACAAAACTCTTATTTTCTATATATAGACTAGCTGATGTACCCGTGCTTCGCTACGGAATTCTAAATTTTATACATAATTCTAGGTTAGGTAGTGTAAACGTTGTGAGCAAGATTGTATTAAGTTGCATAGCTCTCAACGTTGCCCTAGAAGCACGACGGGCAAGTCACCAACGTCTTTTCTCATATGAAGACTGGGTTAGGAAATTTTCATTGTAATGGTAGGCCAGCTTGCCTACCGTCAGTCACAATCAGGTTGGGGAGTTTTCATTTTAATGGCAGACACTCACTCTCCGCCTGCCTTTATAGATTCTCAGAAAGACTCCCTTAGTGGTTTTCCCAACTGAAATGAACATGGGTCATTACAATGACGTCGGTAGGAATGGCACGATTAAAAGCAATGCCTTCATATGAAATACTCGATCAAATGAAAAACCACACATTTTCTCACTTTTAACGAACAGTACTATGCTGCCGAACTAACAGTCCAAAGCTACAGAGCTGGAATGACCAAGACGCAGACATCCGTGATCCGTGAACAATCTTCGTCCTTTCTTCGGCAGGTGGGGGGGGGGGGGTTGAAACAGTGGATAGTCCCAGGGCAAAAACTATGCCCGTTTACTTATCTGTTTCCTGGGAGTACCCGATGAGTCGGAAAATCTCAATTCATTGCACTGCGGGGGAAAGAACTTTCTGACATGGAGGCAATTTTTCCTCCAAGCCAGAGAAGAAACCACATCTTCGCTGCTAATTTGGAATAAAATTAATGTGGATTTAATGAAAGTGAAGAGGAAGAAGCTTTACCTAAGAAACGCCTCTTTCAGGGTTGAATTTTGAGTTATTTAGTGAATTGTGGTACTATAATTTGGAATAGGGCTAAATTGTAATTCCAGACCAGTTCATACTACTACTACTAACTGAGCCTCTGACTTAAGTGCGTACACTGCTCATTCAAAACAGCGCGTCAGAGTAGGTATCGAATAGCTGGCATACTATGATGATTCATTGTGATAAGTACCAGCAGCAGTGGCGGTTCGTGCATGAAGGGCCTTTGGGCGCCGCCCCGCCGCCTTTACTAAAACACGTAACATAATTTCACTCCGTAGCTGATTATATAAAGAGATGGACAATGTAGCAAAGTCTAACTTATGGTAGTGTGTTATTCAGTTATACAATGTTATCTTTATTGTTTTGGCTGTAAACGTTTCGCTTTTTTATTTTCAAAGATATGGCAAAGGCTGTCTGACCGTGGCATCCGTTCAGCAAGCACGATGTTTTCTCTTCAGTCCAGCACAATGTTTTCTCTTTAGACATTAGGCGGTTGGGTGCTGGCTGGAGAGCCCTCAATAAGCTCCTAGATTTTAACAAGGGTGAGGGGTGCGGGAGGAGCCTTGGAAGACGATATGCTTAGAGCATTTAATACTTGGTCTGAACGGCAGAGCCCGTAGCAACGTCGCCAACCACTTTACAATGTACCTAGGCCTTTTCCCACACGTCTTACGTTAACTGTTGTTAGAGGTTAATTCTAAAACTGTTTACAAAACAATGGATTCCATTAGACTGGCTATTTAGACAATTCAGTTCTAAAAATAAGCTAAAATAAAGATTTAAAATCTAATCATAAGGTGATGGCACTATTTGTACGTTGGTCACATTGCTTTGAGATTTGAAGAAGCCGAAAGTAATTCTGGCGTGCATTTGTTTATTTGTTCTCGTGAATGTCATTGTCGTTTGTGATCAGTGAAACAGGAGTAGCCGTAATTGCAATAGCTGTTAGCCGGCTAATGTGTGTGTGTTTAAATGCCATTGTAAGTTAGTGTAGTGTTGCTGTGGAAGTGTTCAGTAGATAAAACTACGGTACCATAATAGTTTAAATAACATTGTAAATTCTACCTTCAGTTTTGTGTGTTTAGTACTTACCTGCCCATATGAAAACTAAATGTTACAGTCTTAATTTAGGAAGACAAGGAAGATGAATTCTGTAAACAGTATTTTAAGTAGTGACGGGAATTTAAGTTTTGAACATAGGATAGAATTAAAGAAATTAGGGCCTCCTCGACCGAATTTAAATATTGCACAAGAACAGAAGGGTTACAAGAACAAAAATGCATATACTAGGAAATTCAGTCCGTCACTTTATAAGCAGGCTGACTGGCTGTGCGGATGTGAGATAAGGAATGCGTTCTTCTGTTACTCTTGTTTAGCAATGAATGTCGTTGACGCTCCATGGACATCAGTCGGGGTATCAGACATAAAACACCTATTGTCGCGGCCACGAAATTAGGCGGGTCAGAGAAATTACGCTGTTGCCAAGGTTATGTAGCAACTGGCGAAGAAATATCTAACTGAACACATCATTTCGGAGCACGAGGCACTTTGTTCTCTCTCAATCTCCTGATGTTACTTCAAACAATGTTTCGATACAAATTATACTACAAGCTTCAGAAAAGATTGCTGATTTCAGTGGTATAACTGTTTTTCATATAAACCACTTCAAATAATTATGAAAAATAAAATCTTGAACGAGTAAGTTTAAATCCGTACAATCATGTATTGAAAATTTCAGTAAGCGGCCAAGCTTTTATTTCTTCAGCCAATAAAATTTTGTCTGCGGGAAAATTGTAAAAAATCGCCTGACTTATATTTTTTATCTGAAACATATTTCTGTGAGTCTTGTAATTTTCCCAGAAAATGGCCCGGAAAGCGATCATGTAAATGTCGCAAGCTGAGGCAGTTCGGGGCGCGCGCACCAGCACAGGCTGCAGGACCCCGTAAATACTTTAGGATTACATATTAATCCGTATCAGTTTTTTTTACATTATAACTTTAAATATTTGAATACTGTATATTGTACCGAGTAATATAGAAAAAGAACTACTTTAAAGAATAGGTTAACATTAATTTACAATGAAGTAAGAATCGGTTTCTGGTTTCAAGGTAGTCTTAGTCACTGTCGTCACTCATCTCACTATCTTCGAGTCGTCTTTTACAGTGATGATGAATGGCTCCATTTTTTCGTTCCTTACTATTTCCTTGGCCCAATCGTCTGTTTGAACATTTTCCGCGTGATTGATACACTTTTCCCAATCTGCAGCAGTCACATGGTCGATGGCTTCTGACGTGAGTTTTTCTACGCGCTTTATTTTGAATGTCTTGTTCCTCTCTGCCACTTCTTTCTTGACTTGAGCCCAAATCAATTCACATTCACTATCCATCTTTAACTGCACTTACGATGCGAGCTCAACAGCTGCTTGACATGGAATGACTCGGGTAAGGTGGCCTGGAGCAGATGGGCTTAAGTTTGACAGCACTGCACGATCAGCGTTACCAATCCGTGCCCGGGGGTAAGCGACTCTCGACCATCTGTCGCTTCGCCGTTCCCATATCTGACGACAGCGCAGTTTTCCTCACCCGCCTAATTTGGTGGCCGCGACAATAGGTGAAAAAGTGAAAAAGCATAAAATGAGTGAGAAACACACAAACGCTGGTATTGAATTTGCTATGCTTGGTAGAGTAGATATTCGGTGCCAATTAGACAGTGCATACAGACTTAAAATTAAACAATCAAATGAACAGGTTTCAAAGAATCGATGCATTCTTAGTAAATTAATTGATGCTATTAAGTTCTGTGGGAAGTTTGAACTAGCGCTCAGGGGCCACGATGAGACATACACGTCTGATAACCCAGGCATTTTTCGAGGTTTAGTCAATTTAATGTCAGAGCTAGACAGCACACTGAAAGAACATATCGAAAGAGCAAATAACAGAGTATTTGTTGGGTTATCTAATACCATACAGAACGAGCTTCTGAATTCAATCTATGCCGTGTGCCATCAAATGATTTCGGAAGAAATCTCTCAAACAAATTTTGTGGCAATTCAAGTTGATGAAACCACCGATTGTTTCACCTTATCTCAACTCGTTTTTGTTGTACGGTACGAGCTGGGTAGCAAAATAAATGAAAGATTCATAAGTTTTGTGTCGCCTGATAATTACTCAGCAGAAGGCATTACCTCTGCAGTATTCCAAGAGTTGGAAAAACTTAAGCTGGACCAAACTCCGGACAAAGTCATTGCGCAGACGTACGACGGCCATTCAGTAATGAGTGGAAGTCAGACTGGCGTTCAAGCAAGGGTCAAGGTCGTTTACAAAAACGCTCATTTTGTGCACTGCTACGCGCATCAATTAAATTTAATTGTTGAGCGATGTGCTACTCAGAATAAGCAGGTCAGGATCTTTTTTAGTAATTTAGAAGGATTTTTATCATTTTTTTCAAAATCTGCGAAACGAACTGCTGTTTTGGACGAAGTGGTAAAAAGGCGCATCCCAAAAAATGCCGCCACAAGGTGGAACTTCAAGGCACGATGTGTAAGTACGGTTTTTATGTACAGAAATGAAATATCGGAGTGTCTCGAG
This sequence comes from Anabrus simplex, assembly GCF_040414725.1. Lineage (NCBI taxonomy): Eukaryota > Metazoa > Arthropoda > Insecta > Orthoptera > Tettigoniidae > Anabrus > Anabrus simplex. The sequence goes on along the minus strand of NC_090265.1, from coordinate 526,968,122 downwards.
AAAATCGCCGATGACAATAATGACTATTCGACAGTGAGAAAAGCTGTAGGCCTAAGGAATCTACTGAAGAATCCCGATTTTCTATTCTGGCTAGAGCTATTCTAGTAGTATAATGGGAGAGTTTTGCGGCCTCCTCCCGCGGGAAATTTGAATTCTGGCGGGAAATTTGAATTTTTGGCGGGAAATTTGAATTTTGGCGCGAGATTTGAATTTGTAAACAAAGCCACGTGCTTTTTGACAGCTGTCATCGACAACAACGCATCGCTAACCTCACTGCTGCCATCTTGACGGGCCTAAGCCTCAGTAGTGCCAACTTAACCTAACTAGCGTGAGGTAAACAAAGCCACGTGTTTTTTGACAACCACGTGCTTTTTCACAGACAACAACGCATCGCTAACCTCAGTACTGCCATCTTGACCGGCCTAAACCTCAGTAGTGCCAACTTAACCTAACTAGCGCGAGGTAAAAAAGCCACGTGTTTTTTGACAGCCACGTGATTTTTGACAGACAACAACGCATCGCTAACCTCAGTACTGCCATCTTGACGGGCCTGAACCTCAGTAGTGCCAACTTAAACTAACTAGTGCGTGGTAAACAAAGCCACGTGCTTTTTGACAGCCACGTGTTTGTGACAGCTGTCATCCGCCATCTTTAATCTATAGAGCACAGTGCTGCCCTCTTTAGCTACTTACCTTTGAAATGTGGTGGCGGATAATTTGAAAAATGCTTTTTGACAGCAACCATCTTTAATCTAGAGAGCACCGTGCTGCCCTCTTTAGCTAGATACCTGTGGTGGCAGGCAATTCCACATGACAGCAGCCATCTTTAATCAAGAGAGCACCGTGCTGCCTTCTATGTGGTGGCGGAAAATTCTACATGCTCTTGTTTGGAAACAAACTCACGCGCTTTTTTTTTTGACAGCCGTCATCCGCCATCTTTAATCAACAGAACACAGTGCTGCCATCTTTAGCTAGATACCTTTGAAATGTGGTGGCGGCAAATTCCACGTGCTCTTGTTTGGAAACAAAGCCATGTGCTTTTTTGACAGCTGTCATCCGCCATCTTTAATCAACAGAGCACCGTGCTGCTATCATGTGGGCAATTTCGTCAGCTGTCATCCGCCATCTTTAATCCACAGAACACCGTGCTGCCCTCTTTATGGCTACTACCTTAAGCACGTAGTAGCGGGCAATTTGAAAAGTTCTGTTAGCTATCATCCGCCATCTTTAATCAAGAGAGCACCGTGCTGCCATCTTTAGCCAGATACCTTTGAAATGTGGTGGCAGCAAATTGAAAAATTTCACGTGCTCTTGTTTGGAAACAAACTCACGCGCTTTTTTTTGACAGCCGTCATCCGCCATCTTTAATCAACAGAGCACAGTGCTGCCATCTTTAGCTAGATACCTTTGAAATGTGGTGGCGGCAAATTCCGCGTGCTCTTGTTTGGAAACAAAGCCATGTGCTTTTTTGACAGCTGTCATCCGCCATCTTTAATCAACAGAGCACCGTGCTGCTATCATGTGGGCAATTTCGTCAGCTGTCATCCGCCATCTTTAATCCACAGAACACCGTGCTGCCCTCTTTATGGCTACTACCTTAAGCACGTAGTAGCGGGCAATTTGAAAAGTTCTGTTAGCTATCATCCGCCATCTTTAATCAAGAGAGCACCGTGCTGCCATTTTTAGCTAGATACCTTTGAAATGTGGTGGCGGCAAATTGAAAAATTTCACGTGCTCTTGTTTGGAAACAAACTCACGTGCTTTTTTGACAGCTACCATCCGCCATCTTTAGTCAACAGAGCATAATGCTGCCCTCTTTAGTTTGAAATGTGGTGGCGGCAAATTCCACGTGCTCTTGTTTGGAAACAAAGCCATGTGCTTTTTTTGACAGGTGTCATCTGCCATCTTTAATCAACAGAGCACCGTGCTGCTATCATGCGGGTAATTTCGTCAGCTGTCATACGCCATCTTTAATCTACAGAGAACAGTGCTGCACTCTATGTGGTGGTGGTAAATTCCACGTACTCTTGTTTGGAAACAAATTCTATGTGCTCTTCAGCTGTCATCCACCATCTTTAATCAAGAGAGCACCGTGCTGCCCTCTTTGTGGTGACGGATAATTTGAAAAATTCTTTTCGACAAGCAGCCATCTTTAATCCTGAGAGAACAGTGCTGCCCTCTTTAGCTACTTACCTTTGAGGCGGTTAATTTGAAAAATTCTTTTCGAAAAGCAGCCATCTTTAATCCAGAGAGAACAGTGCTGCCCTCTTTAGCTACTCACCTTTGAGGCGGTGACAGCTGTCATCCACCATCTTTAATCAATAGAGCACTGTGCTGCTATCATGCAGGCAATTTCGTCAGCTGTCATCCGCCATCTACAATCTACAGAGCACTTTGCTGCCCTCTATGTAGTAGCGGGCAATTTGAAAAGTTCTGTTAGCTGTAATCCGCCATCTTTAATCAAGAGAGCACCGTGCTGCCATCTTTAGCTAGATACCTTTGAAATGTGGTGGCGGCAATTTGAAAAAATTCTATGTGCTCTTGTTTAGTAAACAAAGCCACGTGCTTTTTTGACAGCTGTCATCCACCATCTTTAATCAATAAAGCACTGTGCTGCTATCATGCGGGCAATTTCGTCAGCTGTCATCCGCCATCTTTAATCTACAGAGCACCGTGCTGCTCTCTGTAGTAGCGGGCAATTTGTAAAGTTCTGTTAGCTGTCATCCGCCATCTTTAATCAAGATAGCACCGTGCTGCCATCTTTAGCTAGATACCTTTGAAATGTGATGGCAGCAAATTGAAAAATTCCACGTGCTCTTGTTTAGTAAACAAACTCACGTGCTTTTTTGTCAGCTGTCATCCGCCATCTTTAATCTATAGAGCTCAGTGCTACACTCTTTAGTTGAAATATGGTGGCGGATAATTTAAAAAGAAAAATTCTACATCAGCCATCTCTCGACGCTAATTGCACAAGATGGCGGCTATACATGACTCCTTAAAGGTGCTTATGCAAGATGGCCGCTATACATAGGTTCTTATGAGATTCCCTTGGGATGCTTGCGCAAGATGGCGGTTATACAAGGCTCCTTATGAGACGCCCTAGAGATGCTTGCGCAAGATGGCGGTTGCTCTTATGAGGCGGCTTAAGGGTCCTTGCACAAGATGGCTAGAGATGCCCTAAGGATGCTTGCGCAAGATGGCGGACGCAAGATGGCGGCTATACACGACTCCTTATGACACGCCTTAAGGGTGCTTGCGCAAGATGGCTGCTGCTCTTATGAAGAAAGCTAGCTGAGAGGCTAACGTGTCATGCTAGTTCGATTCATTAAATTTTGGGCTTAAATGCATAATGTTAAATATCTCGGAAACGGTGCATCGTAGAGCAAAACGGACAAAATTTTTCTACCCTATACCTCGGTTCGCAGTATGGGGAACAAGTAAAACATAGTGTAATGATGAGATCAACGGTTCGGTTCTAACTTAGGTCCTTTGGCATGAGCTCTGTTTCAGCTTGTAATGAAGCAAGTCTTCGTAACATGATCAGGTCTAGCTATGGTAGAGAGTATAACGTACCGTGCAGGTTCGATTCATTATATTTGGGGCTTAAATGCAAAATGTTAAATATCTCGAAAACGGACAAAATTTTTCTACCTGATACCTAGGTTTGCAGTATCAGGAACAAGAAAAACATAGTCTAATGATGAGATCGACGGTTCGATTCCTACTTAGACCCTTTGGCATTAGCACCTATCTATTTCTACAAGATGGCGGCTATACATAGCTTCTTATGAGACAGCTTAAGAGCGCTTGCACAAGATGACTGCTGCTCTTATGAGACGCCCTAGGGGTGCTTGCGGGAGGTAGCAGCGACAAGACGATGTCTATACACAGCTGCTTATGATACGGCCTAGAGGTGCTTACACAAGATGGTGGCTGCTCTGATGAAGAAAGCTAGCTTTGCATCGTGCAGGTATTTTTACAGCACTAAACCTCATACCTTTGAAATGTGGTGGCGGGTAATTTCAAAAATTCGGCGTGCTTTTTCATTGGCTGTTAAGGCCTCCTCTTATGTCAAGGCATAGCTCTATCGAACAAGTTTAAACCTACATCGGAATAGCTAGAGTAAGCACGTGCTGCAGCGATGACGGCATTAAGCATGTTTAGACTTGCAAATCACAGAAGAAACGTAACAAGGCTGGGATCGAAAACTGCACTCTATGCCGTTAACTTTATCATGTGATCGGAACATTGATTGAAGTGTTTAGAACACTAAATAAGTAGAACCGAACACTGTACTCGATACAACATGTGTTTAGAACATGTCAGGGGATACCTTTGTTCTAAGAAGATTAGTTTACCGCACATTCCTTGTAGGGCTAATAGGCTAAGGGGCTAATGGGCAAAAGGGCTAAAGGGCTAATGGGCTAAAGGACTAAAGGGCTAAAGGAGCAACAACCTCATCGATTGCTATCAGCAAGAACGCTTGTACTTTGTTAAATGTAGAAAATTAATCTTTATTTGTAAATGGTTTCATGTTCAGAACAAGTAATGGAACCTAGGGGTTACGTTTTACCTAATAAAATCCCCGAGGTGCGATGAGTTACGTTTTTCGAACTAGTGTTTGGAACACTGAACTTTTCAAGATGATAGCAGAGAGTTTAGCAATGTTCCGTTGTTGGATTTTAAATTCCGCGCTATAACATGCATAAGGTGGCAGCCTTGAGGTTTAACGCCGTAAAGATGGCAGCAGTGAGGTTAGCGACGCTCTATTGTCCTTCAGAGTGAGGTTAGGGTTCGTCAAGAAGACAGCTGTCAAAAAAGCACGTGGCTATGTTTACCAAACAAGAGCACGTGGCTGTGACGTCACGGTCACGTAATCAATCCTTAGCTCGGCGTCGTTAAGAGCAGCATTAGGATTAGCTATGCTTAAAATTCTTGGGAACAGAGCAGCAGTATGAATTGCCATGTTTCAAAGCGTGTACACATCACCTATCGATTTTATATGCACCGACCATCGAACTAAACTTCATCCGCTAGATCGTGCTGCTATCTTAGCATAACCTATACCCATAAAATTAAAGTACAATGAATAGCCATATTTCAAAGCGTGTACACATCACCTATCGATTTTGCATGCATCTACTCTCGTGCTAAACTTCTTCCGCTAGATTGTGCTGCTATCTTAGCATAACCTACACGCGTGACCTTAAAGTACAATGAATAGCCATGTTTCAAAGCGTGTACACATTACCTATCGACTTTGCATGCAACAAATATCGTACACTAAACTTCGTCCGCTAGATTGTGCTGCTATCTTAGCATAACTTATACGCATGAACTTAAAGTACAAAGAATAGCCATGTTTCAAAGCGTGTACATATTACTTATTGATTTTGCATTCATCGAATCTCGTACTGAACTTCTTCCGCTAGATTGTGCTGCTATCTTAGCATAACCTATACCCATGAACTTAAAGTACAATGAATAGTCATGTTTCAAAGCATGTACACATCAACTATCGAATTTGCATGTATCGACTCTCGTACTAAACTTCTGCAGGTAGATTATGCTGCTATCTTAGCATAACTAAGACGCATGAACTTAAAGTACAAAGAATAGCTATGTCTCAAAGCGTGTACACATTACCTATCGATTTTGCAAGCATCGACTATCGTACTAAACTTCTTCCGCTAGATTGTGCTGCTTTCTTAGCATAACCTATACGCATGACCTTAAGGTACAAAGAATAGCGATGTTTCTAAGCGTGTACACATTACCATCGACTTTGCATGCAACAAATATCGTACTAAACTTCTTCCGCTAGGTTGTGCTGCTATCTTAGCATAACTTATACACGTGAACTTAAAGTACAAAGAATAGCCATGTTTCGAAGCGTGTACACATTACTTATTGATTTTGCATTCATCGAATCTCGTACTGAACTTCTTCCGCTAGATTGTACTGGTATCTTAGCATAACTTATATACATGAACTTAAAAGTACAAAGAATAGCCATGTTTCAAAGCGTGTACACTTTACCTATCGATTTTGCATGCATTGACTCTCGTACTAAACTTCTTCCGCTAGATTGTGCTGCTATCTTAGCATAACCTATACGCATGACCTTAAAGTAAAAAGAATAGCCATGTTTCAAAGTGTGTACACATCACCTATCGATTTTGCATGCAACAAATATCTTACTAAACTTCTTCCGCTAGATTGTGCTGCTTTCTTAGCATAACTTATTCACATGGACTTAAAGTACAATGAATAGTCATTTTTCAAAGCGTGTACGCATCAACTATCGATTTTGCATGTATCGACTCTCGTACAGAAACTTCTTCAGATAGATTGTGCTGCTATCTTAGCATAACTAAGACGCATGAACTTAAAGTACAAAGAATAGCTATGTTTCAAAGCGTGTACACATCACCTATCGATTTTGCATTCGTCGACTCTCGTACTAAACTTCTTACGCTAGACTGTGCTGCTATCTTAGCCTAACCTATACGCATGAACTTTAAGTACGAAGAATAACCATGTTTTAAAGCGTGTACACGTCACCTATCGATTTTGCATGCATCATATATCGTACTAAACTTCTTGCGCTAGATTGTGCTGCTATCTTAGCATAACCTGTACGCATGAACTTAAAGTACAAAGAATAGCCTTGTTTCAAAGCGTGTACACATTACCTAATGATTTTGCACGAAACGACTATCATACTAAACTTTTTCCACTAGATTGTGCTAAAATCGTGTAAGTGCGTTGCTATCTTAGCATAACCTATCGATTTTACATGCATCGACTATCGTACTAGACTTCTTCCGCTAGAGCATGTAGCAATCGCTTTTGTGTATCCCTAACCCGTGTGCACGAACTTAAAGCACAAAGAAGAGCTATGTTCCTAAGCATGTACATATCACCTATCGATAATGTATGTATCGAATATCGTACTAAACTTCTCCTGCTAGAGCGTACGACTATCGCTTGTGTGTGCACGAACTTAAAACATAAAGAATAGCAATGTATAAAAATCTTGTAAACAAAGCAGCAGCATTAAGTATAGCCATGTCTAAATGCGTGTGAACATCATGTATCCATGATGCACGCAGTACTAAACTTATTCCATTAGAATGTACAAAGTTCGCATGTGTTTGTGCTGCTATCTTAGCATAGCCTATGTGCATGAACTTAAAGCATAAAGAATAGTTATGTGTAAAAAATCTTGTGAACATAGCAGAATGTTTACTACGTAGGTGTAGACATTGAACTTTGCATTCCGAGGCAGCATACTACGTGACCGTGACGTCACGACCACGTGCTCTTGTTTGGTAAACATAGCCACGTGCTTTTTTGACAGCTGTCTTCTTGACGAACCCTAACCTCACTCTGAAGGACAATAGAGCGTCGCTAACCTCACTGCTGCCATCTTTACGGCGGTAAACCTCAAGGCTGCCACCTTATGCATGTTATAGCGCGGAATTTAAAATCCAACAACGGAACATTGCTAAACTCTCTGCTATCATCTTGAAAAGTTCAGTGTTCCAAACACTAGTTCGAAAAACGTAACTCATCGCACCTCGGAGATTTTATTAGGTAAAACGTAACCCCTAGGTTCCATTACTTGTTCTGAACATGAAACCATTTACAAATAAAGATTAATTTTCTACATTTAACAAAGTACAAGCGTTCTTGCTGATAGCGATCGATGAGGTTGTTGCTCCTTTAGCCCTTTAGTACTTTAGCCCATTAGCCCTTTAGCCCTTTTGCCCATTAGCCCCTTAGCCTATTAGCCCTACAAGGAATGTGCGGTAAACTAATCTTCTTAGAACAAAGGTATCCCCTGACATGTTCTAAACACATGTTGTATCGAGTACAGTGTTCGGTTCTACTTATTTAGTGTTCTAAACACTTCAATCAATGTTCCGATCACATGATAAAGTTAACGGCATAGAGTGCAGTTTTCGATCCCAGACTTGTTACGTTTCTTCTGTGATTTGCAAGTCTAAACATGCTTAATGACGTCATCACTGCAGCACGTGCTTACTCTAGCTATTCCGATGTAGGTTTAAACTTGTTCGATAGAGCTATGCCTTGACATAAGAGGAGGCCTTAACAGCTTATGAAAAAGCACGTCGAATTTTTCAAATTACCCGCCACCACATTTCAAAGGTATGAGGTTTAGTGCTGTAAAAATACCTGCACGATGCAAAGCTAGCTTTCTTCATCAGAGCAGCCACCATCTTGTGTAAGCACCTCTAGGCCGTATCATAAGCAGCTGTGTATAGTCATCGTCTTGTCGCTGCTACCTCCCGCAAGCACCCCTAGGGCGTCTCATAGGAGCAGCAGTCATCTTGTGCAAGCGCTCTTAAGCTGTCTCATAAGAAGCTATGTATAGCCGCCATCTTGTAGAAATAGATAGGTGCTAATGCCAAAGGGTCTAAGTAGGAATCGAACCGTCGATCTCATCATTAGACTATGTTTTTCTTGTTCCTGATACTGCAAACCTAGGTATCAGGTAGAAAAATTTTGTCCGTTTTCGAGATATTTAACATTTTGCATTTAAGCCCCAAATGTAATGAATCGAACCTGCACGGTACGTTATACTCTCTACCATAGCTAGACCTGATCATGTTACGAAGACTTGCTTCATTACAAGCTGAAACAGAGCTCATGCCAAAGGACCTAAGTTAGAACCGAACCGTTGATCTCATCATTACACTATGTTTTACTTGTTCCCCATACTGCGAACCGAGGTAGAGGGTAGAAAAATTTTGTCCGTTTTGCTCTACGATGCACCGTTTCCGAGATATTTAACGTTATGCATTTAAGCCCAAAATTTAATGAATCGAACTAGCACGACACGTTAGCCTCTAAGCTAGCTTTCTTCATAAGAGCAGCAGCCATCTTGCGCAAGCACCCTTAAGGCGTGTCATAAGGAGTCGTGTATAGCCGCCATCTTGCGTCCGCCATCTTGCGCAAGCATCCTTAGGGCATCTCTAGCCATCTTGTGCAAGGACCCTTAAGCCGCCTCATAAGAGCAACCGCCATCTTGCGCAAGCATCTCTAGGGCGTCTCATAAGGAGCCTTGTATAACCGCCATCTTGCGCAAGCATCCCAAGGGAATCTCATAAGAACCTATGTATAGCGGCCATCTTGCATAAGCACCTTTAAGGAGTCATGTATAGCCGCCATCTTGTGCAATTAGCGTCGAGAGATTGCTGATGTAGAATTTTTCTTTTTAAATTATCCGCCACCATATTTCAACTAAAGAGTGTAGCACTGAGCTCTATAGATTAAAGATGGCGGATGACAGCTGACAAAAAAGCGCGTGAGTTTGTTTACTAAACAAGACCACGTGGAATTTTTCAATTTGCTGCCATCACATTTCAAAGGTATCTAGCTAAAGATGGCAGCACGGTGCTCTCTTGATTAGAGATGGCGGATGACAGCTAACAGAACTTTTCAAATTGCCCGCTACTACAGAGAGCAGCACGGTGCTCTGTAGATTAAAGATGGCGGATGACAGCTGACGAAATTGCCCGCATGATAGCAGCACAGTGCTCTATTGATTAAAGATGGTGGATGACAGCTGTCAAAAAAGCACGTGGCTTTGTTTACTAAACAAGAGCACATAGAATTTTTTCAAATTGCCGCCACCACATTTCAAAGGTATCTAGCTAAAGATGGCAGCACGGTGCTCTCTTGATTAAAGATGGCGGATTACAGCTAACAGAACTTTTCAAATTGCCCGCTACTACATAGAGGGCAGCAAAGTGCTCTGTAGATTGTAGATGGCGGATGACAGCTGACGAAATTGCCTGCATGATAGCAGCACAGTGCTCTATTGATTAAAGATGGTGAATGACAGCTGTCACCGCCTCAAAGGTAAGTAGCTAAAGAGGGCAGCACTGTTCTCTCTGGATTAAAGATGGCTGCTTGTCGAAAATAATTTTTCAAATTAACCGCCTCAAAGGTAAGTAGCTAAAGAGGGCAGCACTGTTCTCTCAGGATTAAAGATGGCTGCTTGTCGAAAAGAATTTTTCAAATTATCCGCCACCACAAAGAGGGCAGCACGGTGCTCTCTTGATTAAAGATGGTGGATGACAGCTGAAGAGCACATAGAATTTGTTTCCAAACAAGAGTACGTGGAATTTACCACCACCACATAGAGTGCAGCACTGTTCTCTGTAGATTAAAGATGGCGTATGACAGCTGACGAAATTACCCGCATGATAGCAGCACGGTGCTCTGTTGATTAAAGATGGCAGATGACACCTGTCAAAAAAAGCACATGGCTTTGTTTCCAAACAAGAGCACGTGGAATTTGCCGCCACCACATTTCAAACTAAAGAGGGCAGCACTATGCTCTGTTGATTAAAGATGGCGGATGGTAGCTGTCAAAAAAGCACGTGAGTTTGTTACCAAACAAGAGCACTGAAATTTTTCAATTTGCCGCCACCACATTTCAAAGGTATCTAGCTAAAGATGGCAGCACGGTGCTCTCTTGATTAAAGATGGCGGATGATAGCTAACAGAACTTTTCATATTGCCCACTACTACGTGCTTAAGGTAGTAGCCATAAAGAGGGCAACACGGTATTCTGTGGATTAAAGATGGCGGATGACAGCTGACGAAATTGCCCACATGATAGCAGCACGGTGCTCTGTTGATTAAAGATGGCGGATGACAGCTGTCAAAAAAGCACGTGGCTTTGTTTACAAACAAGAGCACGTGGAATTTGCCGCCACCACATTTCAAAGGTATCTAGCTAAAGATGGCAGCACTGTGCTCTGTTGATTAAAGATGGCGGATGACGGCTGTCAAAAAAAGCGCGTGAGTTTGTTTCCAAAGAAGAGCACGTGAAATTTTTCAATTTGCTGCCACCACATTTCAAACGTATCTAGCTAATGATGGCAGCACGGTGCTCTCTTGATTAAAGATAGCTGCTGTCATGTGGAATTGCCTGCCACCACAGGTATCTAGCTAAAGAGAGCAGCACGGTGCTCTCTAGATTAAAGATGGCTGCTGTCAAAAAGCATTTTTCAAATTATCCGCCACCACATTTCAAAGGTAGGTAGCTAAAGAGGGCAGCACTGTGCTCTATAGATTAAAGATGGCGGATGACAGCTGTCAAAAACACGTGGCCTTGTTTACCTCGCGCTAGTTAGGTTAAGTTGGTAGCACTAAGGTTTAGACCCGTCAAGATGGCAGCACTGCGGATGACAGGTGACGAATTTGCAGCTACTGCGATAAAGAGGGCAGCACAGTGCTCTGTGGTTTAAAGATGGCGGATGACAGCTGTCAAAAAAGCACGTGGCTGTCAAAAAGCACGTGGCTTTGTTTACCATGCACTAGTTAGGTTAAGTTGGCACTACTGAGGTTTAGGCCCGTCAAGATGGCAGTACTGAGGTTAGCGATGCGTTGTTGTCTGTCAAAAAGCACGTGACTGTCAAAAACACGTGGCTTTGTTTACCTCTCGCTAGTTAGGTTAAGTTGGCACTACTGAGGTTTAGGCCCGTCAAGATGGCAGTACTGAGGTTAGCGATGCGTTGTTGTCTGTCAAAAAGCACGTGGCTGTCAAAAACACGTGGCTTTGTTTACCTCACGCTAGTTAGGTTAAGTTGGCACTACTGAGGTTTAGGCCCGTCAAGATGGCAGCAGTGAGGTTAGCGATGCGTTGTTGTCGATGACAGCTGTCAAAAAGCACGTGGCTTTGTTTACAAATTCAAATCTCGCGCCAAAATTCAAATTTCCCGCCAAAAATTCAAATTTCCCGCCAGAATTCAAATTTCCCGCGGGACGAGGCCGCAGAACTCTCCCATTATACTACTTATTCTCTAACGTTATGCCTCACTGTGACTTTCTATTCAACGAGCTTCAGCACCGTGAAATTGATAGTATAAAAGCTCAAAAGGTATATCTGATTTCAAGTCATCGGTGCAACGAGCCAGAAACTCCCTCGATTACGACCATCACTGGCTTAATGGCAATAGACACCACCGATGGAAATTCAGCAGGCTCAAGTCAGAAACGCGCACGGTTTGAAGATAATAGAAAGATTGCAGCGAGAGAGGTGTGCGATGTTATTTTATCCGGGATAGAGGACCGTTTTTTGTTCAGTGTCCATCTGTCTGTTGCCAAACTTTTCCAGCCTAGTTTATTTCCGAGGTATAGGATAGTGTTCCCGCAAACTGAATTTGAAATTGCTGCTAGATTATTTCCTATTAACCAAATTGAACTAAGGCATGAACTCTCAGTTTTAGACGGCAGAAGTGATTTTGCTAACGCTTCAGGTGCCCTAACTCTTCTGACATGCATTTGTGATAACAACCTTGAAGTACTTCTTCCCGAGTCAATTAAGTGATTACGAATTATTTGTACTATTCCCATGACAACGTCAGAAAATGAAAGGTGCTTCTCTACGCTGAAAAGGATTAAGTCGTTCACTAGGAATACCATGGAGGAAGACCGACTTAACGCGCTTGCTATGTACTCCATCGAGAAACAGCTGTTGGCAGTTCCTAACTTCAACGAACGTGTCATCAACCACTTCGCAGAGCAGAAGGAGAGGAGAATGGATTTTGTATACAAGCAAGTCAGCTAAGGTATCGTTACCTACTTTCTTGTATTATTTTCATGTGTATCTTCATCCCGTCATCATCATCAAAGTACGAACTGTATACTTATAATAACAATTTACTGGCATTTCGTAATCTACTAGTATTGTTTTTCGGATTAGTGATGGGACTATCGAATGAAAACTACCGAATTATTCGATAGTCGACAACTACCGTTACAACCGATTGTTTCCGTTTGCATTCGGTTTTTCATTCGGATCGCAAATTCCAATTGTTTCCACTAGTCAGCGCTAAAATCGCCACCTCTTGAGTCACGGAGTGGTCAGTCATTTATTATAAAAATGGCCGCGGTAGTTTTCAACATATAAGTGTACGCGCCAATTCACTCCGCTTCTGTGTATTTCAAGATGGTAATCAACCAAGTCTCTAATGAAAATAAAATGGAATTACCAGTATATAGGCCTATTTATATGTACGTTTGTGAGTAAGTTAAAGAGCACTTTCTTTTATATATATAATTTAATAGCACACAATTTGTGTATATAAAGCGATTACATGTCATTTAAACATAAGTCAATTATAGGCCTATTTCTCTTAGAGCATTCCACGACATGGTAACGAGAACAAGTCAAATTACACAGTTTACACACACAACTCTCGTCCGGTTCATGAAAGATCCTGGTTTTGCAGAGTTTGTAGTGGTATCCATGAATTGCCATTGAATTGATAAAATGTCGGAGGTCCTGGTTTGTATTGGTCCATGTTCTGTTCGTCATTGCTTCAGTCGTATAGAATTCGGGACAAATATCATTCCTTTTGGCCACTCTTTCGTCCAGGAGTTTCTTCCATTGGTCTGTATAAGGTAGAGCAAGCTTGAATCTCAAGTCTTCAATTAGGAAAGGCTCCTTTGCGAGTTCATAAACCAGTCTTGATCTAGTGAATCTAGACACACACAGGGTTGTCTTTAAGAATCGGGCTTTGACTTTTTCTAGAATGTGTAGGTCATTCTTTGTTAGCTTATCCCAAATAATTTCCAGCCCATATGTTAAAATAGGGATTATTTCTGCGTCAAACAGGGTAATGGCCGTCTTGAGAGATAGTCTGTTTAGATTCTTGATGTCAAATATCGCTTTCATAGCTGCCGCAGCACGTAGTCTAATATGAAGTCTAAAGGAGTTTGCTGTCGTCTGCATCGTCAAGCCCAGATATTTAAAACTGTTCACGTCGTTTAATGTTTCTGCTTTGTACGTCACTTTGTCACTTGAGGATGTTCGTCCACCCTTCCTGAAAATCATGTAGACAGTCTTTTCGATGTTTACCTGCAATTCATTTATATCTGCCCACTTCTCCAGTGCATCCAGTGCTTTTTGTAGCTCTTTAACATCGTGTGATCCTAGAACCATATCATCGGCATATAAATACGTGGTTACTTCGTTTGTCACCTCTTTTATCGCTTGGACCACATCATAGGTAGCTACATTAAACAATAAAGGACTAAGAGGGTCACCCTGTAGAACGCCATTTGTCTGCGTGATCTCCCTCGATGAGGTTATATTGTCTGAGATGATGACAGTGTTATTTATCAACATGTTATGGATCAAAAGAGTGAGCGCCTTGTCCTCTACAAGATAATCTAGTTTCGACGATATGATGTTTCTATTAAGATTATCGAAGGCCTTGGAGAAATCTATGAACACTGTGTGAAATTTACCCTTTGGTAGCCGTAAGGTGTCATGTATATCGTCCAGTAGATTTCTTATTGCGTGTAGAGTACTTCTTCCTCTTCTAAATCCAAATTGCTCATCCGGAAGTTTGGCTTCGATTTCTTCCGTCAGTCGAGTGGTTATTAGCTTGGTGAGTATCTTCATCAAATTATTCTCCAGAGCAATCCCTCTATAGGAATTTGGATCAAGCAAGTTACCCTTTCCTTTGTATACGACCTTCAGTGTGGAGGTTTTCCATGCTTTGGGGATGTCTCCTAGTAACAAGCAGAGGTTCATGAGATTCGTTATGGATGGAAGTAATACATTTATTGAAGCTTTGATGTGTTCACTGAAAATGCCATCAGGGCCCGGTGCTTTTCCATCTTTTAGTTTGAGTATAGTGTCAGAGACTTCTTTTTGTGAGAATAGGGTGATGCCTCCCCTGTCTGCTTCAACGTATTTTCTTGGATAGGCTGTTACGGATCTTTGTTGGTTTAGGATGCGTGAGAAGTGCTTTTCCCATGTATTCATGTCTATTTTGCCAGTTGTTGGAACTTTACGTGGTTTTAATGCCCTGAATGGGAACACTGATAGCGCAACGGTTAAAGCAACGAACTGCAAATAGCGAGATGCAGGTTCAAGTCTTCCTCTTAGCGACTTTTTTTAACATAGGAATATTGTTTTATCAAGGAGAATTATTACCGTTTTATATTTCGTTAGTGAGTTATGCAGCCGTTTGAAGGAATTATTTCTTCCGTGCAACTGGTAAAACAGGCTAGGCGAAAGCAATACCAGTTCTTCCCTCATTATGACCGGCGCGCATGCGTCATTAGCAATATTTTGGTGCTAAACAAGTCATCCAACACGGCTTTATGCCAACTTTCGAAGTATCGTATCGTAATCTGTTTACCCGTCCGCTTCTGTGGTGTAGTGGTTAGCGTGATTAGCTGCCACCCCCGGAGGTCCGGGTTCGATTCCCGAAAATTTGAAAAAGTGGTACGAGGGCTAGAACGGGGTCCACTCAGCCTCGGGAGGTCAACTGAGTAGAGGTGGGTTCGATTCCCAGTATTCCGTGGTTTCCCACTTCTCTTCTCCTCCAGGCGAATGCCGGGATGGTACCGTACCTGACTTAAGGCCACGGCCGCTTCCTTCCCACTTCCCTGTTCAGCATAGCAGGCAAGGTCGCCTGGCCTTAACTTGGGTACTATCCCGGAGAAGTCTACCGATAGTTTAAAACATTCGATATTCCCATCACTATTTCGGATACAGTTGTTGAGTTTTCTTGTTAGTGGTGTTTGCTTAGATGTTTTCACACTTCACTTCACTTCCCTACATGTGTTGTAATATATTAGCCTATGTTTTTTTTGAACCTCAATCTGAAAAGTATATCGAGTCATGAATTTAGTGGTTTTATGAACATAAGTATATGTTTACTGTCGATGTTTTAAGGATATGTAGATTGTAATGCTTCCGGATTTGCGATGCTTTAAGTTTCTACTTTTTTCCGCTTCGCGATATCTGATTTTCGCTACGTGATCTTTCTGCCTCGGAAGAAGATACATACAGTATTTAGCCAGTGTCATCGGATTATTATCATTATTATTATTATATTTCATCTACAATTATCGTGGAGCTGGACAGTGAAAACTGGGTCGTTGGAGGGGGGGGGGGGTGAGGAGGAGATGACGGCACAGCCCTGCCAGAGTAAAATGTCACGAACCGCCACTGACCAGCAGTATCAGAAAATGTATCAATCTGAGGATTGGCATGCTAAAGAAGAAAGTTATCTAACTCCTCAGCTATTTCCCACCAATATTCTGTTAGGCTGTTATACTCGCTACGCAGCTGTAATCCCATCTATCAGAGTTGAATGTCAGCATAAGAGACAAAGAACATTACAACAAACAACGGTCAGTGTAATGTTATTGTTGATCTATGTTACTTGCTTTCGATATTGTAGGCCTTTACATTATTAATTGTCTTCCGGTTCTGAAATACCACTCTTATAGTCGGTACGGTAAAACTGAATAAAACATAAATGATAGGAAATTATATTCTCTATAACTTTTGTTATGTAGTACTTTTCCATAGGACCAAGAACATAGGTATTTAAAAATTAAATTTTAGGTGCCTTCCCTTAAACTACCATTTCACTCAGGGTGAATAACATTGTTTATAGCTTAAATTGTAGTTTCTTATTCCCCGACTCTATATACCGATTTTCATTAAATTCTGTTTACCCATTTTGTCGGGGCTCGGCGTTGATATGGACTTAGCAACAAAAATCCAAATTCATGAATATCTGTGTTATCATAGTCGGTACGGTAAAAATGCATAAGACGTAAATGATCAGCTTAGCAGAACTATTAATTTGAGTTAGAGGCGGCAAACTATCGATAGTAATCGCCATCGATATTTTTCGATAGTATGAGCTCTACTATCGATAGTAATCGATAGTTTTCAAAAAGTGGAACGAATCATATCATTATGCATGAAAATAGGACATTCACTGAACACAATCCACAAAAAAATTCAGTAGAAATTATAACTATTTCATGCTATGTAATTTCAGAAATTCAAATCGGAATCACTCATAAATCTATTTAGTGGCACGTCCGAGACATTCTCGAGCTGCACGCGCTTGCCCATAACTTGACCGCCCGAGAAATTCTCGTTCAACTTCAGTGTTAATTTGCGATCGCCCGACATTTCTCGGGTATAGTAATATCTTTGGAAAAAATATTTTGCAGCATTCTGAACGGATGGCAGGAGAGTTTTCAGTTGCTTTCGTGAAGCCTTTGGCCTAAAATTTGCCTTATCCTCTCTCGCCTGCAAGTTATACAATCTCTTGGCTCACCAGCTGACAAGGTAAACAGAAATGGCGAGCGCGAAAAGGAAGAAATGTTTGTCTGATGACAAAATAAGTGACTCGCCTACATCAAAAATGAATCTCTTAATGATATTGGTAATTCTGATAGTAGTAATAATGATTTTTCGCATGATGACCTGGTATTTCTAATGAATGTGAGAAAGATATTTTGTCGGAAACAATGGTCATCTAGCACATACATTCGTGTGGAGAAAACGTAATATTGTAAATACTGAACGATCTATTATCATTCCATTTACGGATATTCTGGTGTAGGGGTTCTATTACAGTAATCCACATCCATTGCACTTAGCTAACTTTTCATCCTCACTACGCCTAAATCACTACCAAACGTCAGATATCTTCCTTTTGGGCATCTATATATGAAGTTCACAATTGTAAACCGGTATATTAAAGTTACTACCAAACAGTGAAACATCTGTACAATTTCTGTTAGTGCGAAAAATAAGCCAATAACGAAAAAAAATAAAAAAAAAATAAAAAACCACACTATCGTTGACTATCGATAGTAGGCAACTGACTATCGATGTCAGACGATAGTGGTCACTATCGATAACTATCGATTATCGATAGTTTTCCGCCTCTAATTTGAGTCATGGCATACAAATAGAGATGGGGAATCTGATTCATTTTGAAGAACCGATTCATTTGAATCGATTCACAAAAATGATTCGTTCATTTGATTCGTTCACTTGATTCGTTCATTCCATTAACACGTGACCGAAACTATGGACTCAGATGAACCATTCCGTTATGTTATTTATAACTGCTACTGCTTTACAAGTTACAAGAAGTGAAATGTAGTTAATCGCTAGTATTTTAACTAGAGTAATATCCTTTTTAGAGGTTACAGTCGAAAAATGCTACGCAACTGTCCGACTAATCCTTTCCAAACTTAAGAAACTACCATACGATATTATACGACAATCGAATTTGAAATTTATAGTAGATATACGAACATTTTTGTGGCAATTCGAAAGTGGATATTGACAGCAGCTCACCATCAGTTCTTTACTATTTTTTTTTTTTACTGAAGAAATATTTTAAAAATATATAAAACCAAATGTAAACGTGATGACCTGACTGTGAAATAATCAACCGTGACAAAGCAATAGCTAAGTTACGGTTTTTTGAACTTCGATTATTCTTAACATTCCTTACAATTTTCATTATGTTCGTAAGCTATACTCACTACGTCACTAGCTAGCAACTTTAGGCAACTCTCTGTAGTAGGCAGTGAAATAATAGGAAACAAATCTGTACCCACATGGGTGTAATGTCATCCTCAAATGGATCATGGTCACATTGACAAGATTAACGGTTCATAAACAGTAAATACCGGAAGACTATGCCGGGCTGAGCGGCTCAGACAGTAGAGGCGCTGGCCTTCTGACCCCAACTTGGCAGGTTCGATCCGGCTCAGTCCGGTGGAATTTGAAGGTTCTCAAATACATCAGCTTCGTGTCGATCGATTTACTGGCTCGTAAAGGAACTCCTGCGGGACAAAATTCCGGCACCTCGGCGTCGCCGAAAACCAAAAAAGTAGTTTGTGGGACGTAACGCCAATAACATTATTATTTAATAGCCAATAAGGCATTACGTCATCGACGTAAAGCATCTGACTGTCATTAAAAGAATACAGTCTTCTTTACGTCGCACCGACACAGATAGGTCTTATGGCGACAATGGGATAGGAAAGGGCTATAAGTAGGAAGGAAGCAGGGCTGCCGACAGTGGAGTTAAAACTCACTATCTCCCGAGTGCAAGCTGACAGGTACGTGAACCAAACCGCGCAGCCGCTTTCTCGGTGATTTATCTGTTTTTAGTACGGTTGCCCCTTAATATTCTGCCGCTCCTCAGAGTAACCATAGAAACCAGAAAGGCGAACGCCAAAGGGGGAAATATGGAACAATTTACGAAAAAGCCTCAAAAATACTTGAGGTTATGTGTCAGATAGTAGCTGGTTTGCATATCACATTCAGAAGAATCTATCACTTGCAGGATTTATGCCTTGCTTTATTTGCTCCCTTCGTACCTTAATAGTCTTGTATTGCCTACATACTACAAAGAAGTCATGGTTAGCTGTTTCACTTCAACTTGCATATATACTTCATGACATGGCAAGATTTAAAAACAATATCGATTCTTACTAAGGGCTGAGAACGAGAACGGGGAGGCTTCCATGTTCCACAAGTTAGTTCACAGTAGATCACGAGAACGAGAACGGGAACCTTGAAGTAAACTTAACCTAACATTTCGCAACGACCTGGAAGTTGGATGTATATTACAGTTCCGTGAAGTGTGTGACATGAAACGACGTCATAATTTCTTATTTAAAAAAAAAATCCTGTAAGGTTAGGTTAGGAGTGTTTGACTTGTGAGACTTTTAATTCTGGTTAAATAAGAAGTAACAGAGTCGTTCTAAACATGTTGTCATTGACTCAAAAATGGCGGATTCCCGATTTGGCGAATGGCGATATGAATCAGAACGAACGAGGAACCAGGGAACGAGTTGTGGCAGCCATCTCTCGATTCAGATTTCGATTCAAAAACGAGTCGATTCATTTCGTTCACTGAATCATGATTCAATCGTTCAGTGCAATGATTCGTTCATTATGAATCACTCGTTCAGAATCTCCCCATCTCTACATACAAATGACTGACACTTTCAGCAGTACTACCATGTACCAACAGGGAAGCTGCAAACCAACAATCTTGAGAACAGATTTAGCTGTTACCTGCAGCTTTCAGGAAGGTAATTATCATATATCAGTCACACACCTCATGTCGTGTGATAAAAAAAATCATACCATAGTATATCATGCTCGAAAATTTCATGTGATTTGACCTTTTTTACAATAGAAACAGGAGTGTACCACTGGCCCTTTAGGATGAGAGATTATCTTTAGTGCTGTTGCCCAGGTGGCAGATTAAACTTTCACTAGAAAACTGTTATACGGTAAGTCTCAATTAATACAGTATATGGTATTGATAACATTAGCCAAAAGATTAATTAATTATAATACAAGGTAGTGGAACTGAGGTTGTACTTGTATTTTGGTATTGCTGATCTGTAAGCCTATATGCATTAGTGGTTGGCGAATTTGCTTGAATCTCATTATCTCATGCTTGGCAGAAAAAAAATACCCTTCAATATCAGCTCAATATCAGTTCTGTCTATGGGATTACATAACCTGTTCTATGATAACCTAGAGGTACTGAGTTTGATGGGATTATATTCAACCTTCTCATTGTCACTTTCTTCTGACTTTCTGATATAGATTCAAGCAAATTCGCCAACCACTAATGGATATACCTTTCAAGATCAGCAATACTGGAATACAAGTACAGCCTTAGTTTCACTACCTTGTACTATAATTAATTATCGTTTGGCTAATTTTATCAATCCCGTAGGTCTATACTGTATTAGTTGAGACTTATAGTGAAAGTATAGTCTGCCTCCTGGGCAACAGCACCTAATGCAGATCACTGATTATTAGTGCAATTCTTATTGATTAATCAAAATGTATATCGGTATCTAAGGTGAAATAGGGCATTCATTCCAATATATAATTAGAGGTTATAATACTCGATGCAATATTGAACTGAAATATACAATATAATATTTAAAAAATACACACAAAAAAAGTTCTTTACACATTTATTTATATAAAGCCTGTACATTTTAAAAGACTTGGCTTGCTTTAAGCGGGCAGTAGGTCACATGTACCACTCGGAGATATAACAACAGTGACAATTATTGAGCTCCAGAGACCAAAAGCACTGTCCAATATCTTCTCACAAGGAACGGGCAGTAGATCACATGTACCATCCCCCTGTGGGTGGGGACGGTAGAATAACACCCACGGTATCCCCTGCCTGTCGTAAGAGGCGACTGAAAGGAGCCACAGGGTCTCTGCACTTTGGAGCGTGGGTTGGCAACCACGGGGCCCTTAGCTGAGTCCAGGCATTGCTTACACTTACTTGTGCCAGGCTCCTCACGTTCATCTATCCTATCCGACCTCCCTTGGTCAACTCTTGTTCTTTTCCGACCCCGACGCTATTAGGTTTGCGAGGGCTAGGGCGTCTTTCATTTTCACGCCCTTCGTGGCCCTTGTCTTTCTTTGTCCGATATCTTCATTTTTCGATGTGTTGGAACCCTTCCATTTTTCCCTCTGATTAGTGTTACATAGAGGATGGTTGCCTAGTTGTACTTCCTCTTAAACAATAATCACCACCACCATCACATGTACCACTCGGAGATATAACGACAATCATTGAGCTCCAGAGACCGAAAGCACTATCCAGTATCTTCTCACAAGACATTCTCAACACACGAATCACGTTTATATACACATATGCTAATACTCTGATCATAAAATAATAGAAATAGTGCTGACCATGTTAAGCTGCAGTAGGTGAAAATAAACATATAGCAATGTTCTTGCAGAACAGTTCAGAATAGTTCAGTTCAGATCTGAACTACTCTATGCATGATGGCGGAGTACGCCATTCGGAAAGCTTCGGCTTGCTCCGTAAGGCTTCGGTAAGGCTTCGAAGTGGAGGCGTAGTACGTCCCATCAGGGGCTAACGTCGAGTCTCAGTCTGGGCTTGGCCAAGGTTCTTAAACACTACTAAAGGTTGGGCCCAACGTGAGCCGAGCTGCTATTGGTTAACGAAATGACGTCACAGTAGGAGCAAAGCAGCCGAGCCCAGAGCGCGCAAATCAGTAGGAAACGCATAATATCAGCAAACATTACAGTTTCTCAGAACTAATTGCCGACCAGACATAAAGATTACTGCTGTTATAAGATTGAAAAAGAGTACAGCATAGTAAGTTTTCATTATTTCTATTACGAATAAGGCGTAAATGTAACGTGACGGCACACTGACCAACGCTTGAAATTTATTAACATTTCCAAGTTCCTCTATTTAGTTAGAGGAAGGTTACGCGCTTACAAATCCGTAAACATAAATATTTAAAGATATGAAATATTGGTCATATTTAATCTTTACAGCAGAAATTCCGTGATGGAACTACCGTATGTTCACATACGATATACTGACTCACTTCCGGAGGTATCGAGTTTGAAACTTAACACATATTATAACAGCAGCAGAAGTAAGTTCATATTCGAAACCATGCATAGATAGTCCTGGAAAACCTACAACCTGTTTTCCTGTCTTTGACCGGGTCAGGGATGTAATGAATGAACCATATAAAGGCTATTATTACAATGGGGTCGCCAATCCCAAAGTGATTTATTAAGGATTGATAAATGCTATGAAATGATAATGGAGAGTGTTGCTGGAATGAAAGATGACAGGGAAAACCGGAGTACCCGGAGAAAAGCCTGTCCCGCCTCCACTTTGACCAGCACAAATCTCACATGGAGTGACCGGGATTTGAACCACGGTATCCAGTGGTGAGAAGCCGACGCGCTGCCGTCTGAGCCACGGAGGCTCCGCATAGATAGTCTACTTTTAAAAAATTAATCAATAAGAAAGAACAGGAAAAACACATCATTAGAACACAGTCCTACCTGTGAGATTAGATGTCATGAAATGGTTGCTTTTGAAGATGAAATCCACTGTCGTGCCTTTCGCCGATGAGCTACTATGGATTTTTCAGTTCTTGTCCGAATATTCATTTGTCGTATGCGTATAAATATTCTCGTTCTAACATACATTTTTAATATTTCTGGTGGTACAGCGGGGAATTTACTGCTAATTATTTGACACACTTTGCGTATAATATTAGGTATGCGTCACAGTTCAGCACGTCCGTGAGTGTCCCTGAAAATTAACTCAAATTCCTTTATTTGGTTTACCATTCTAACGATGGAACGAGTACACCTCCCCGAGATAACATTTCTATCCATCCCACAGGGGCTGTACCAGAAGAAATGGAAAGCATTTCCCTAGTGGGACTTCGCATTGAACTGTTATATTTTCTTTCACGGTCGGCGATGTAGCCGGCGAGGTACCGAAATCCCTCTGCTGAACAATCAGGTGTCGCTGTAGGTTGCGGTGAATCTTTTTTTTTTTTCCTGGCACCGACACGGATAGGTCTTATGGCAACGATTGGACAGGAAAGGCCTAGGAATGGGAAGGAAGCGTCCGTGGCCTTAATTAAGGTACAGCCACAGCATTTGCCTGGTATGAAAATGGGAAACTACGGAAAACCATCTTCAGGGCTGCCGACAGTGGGGTTCGAACCCACTATCTCCCGAATACTGGATACTGGCCGCACTTAAACGACTGAAGCTATCGAGCTCGGTCGGTGAATCATTAACGGCACAGTTTTCTATCGCAATGATACTGTACTATGAACACATACATTTCACTCCAGCTACTATTACACTGTTCACGCAACTAACGAAAAGAAAATAAGTGCACCTCACTGCATGAAACACAGCAGCTTAACAGAGATCTCACAGAAACGAACTACGACACACACACATTACGCAAAATACAGTAGGCCACTATATAAACCAACAGCAATATACGGAAAGAAATTACGTATAGTTATTACGTGGAAATCCTTTCTTTATAAGACAGACATATATAAACAACGAAATGATACACACGTGCGGTTGTATGCTACACACTCACGGTGCTCCTGTGATGACGTCATGAGCAGGACGAGGGAAAACTAACATCTACTGCGCAACCAATCTGGGCCACCCGTGGGGCTTGGCCCTCGGAAGCGTAGGATCTATGCGACTGTCACCCCCCTGGCCCGGACTGAGTAACTTTTGCAAAAAGTGGCTGGACATTGTGGGAATCCGAAAGTTGCGGCAGCTTTCTTCAAAGCAGCTGAGGAACCACACTATGTGTTTGAGACATTTTCGCTGCTCCAGCTATCCAGGACCTCGATCGAAGATACTGTCTCAGATAGAAGTAAGTAATTATTATCATTGTTAATATTATTAATGGTCACAGTACTGTGACATATCAAATTTTTCTGTTGTTTATTTCAAATTGCTCTCTGGAGGTAATTATGGTAAATTCAACAGTGGCAGACAAGGTTGAACCTCGCTTCTCATAATGAAAGTCACTGTAATGCCCGTCATACCTAGTCTTGCCTTACCTAGCAAGTTGAAATTTGTACATCTCTTAAAGGCAGAGTGTAGCTGAAATTCTGAACATTTGACTGTGCCTTTTAAAATTTTTGTCTCAGCATGTAGGGATCTACTTTTGGAGTCAGTGAATATCAAATTTGTCATAACAGTAAGGTTTTCTTCATTAATTTAAATCAAACATGAACAGAGCAAAATCAGTCCTTTAATATCCCTCAATACAGTCAAGTGCTTAACGAATTTTGGTGGACAACATGCTTAATGTAATTTTATTCCTGTTATTCCTACCTTGAGAACTGTAGGAAGTCCATAATAACTATAGATATATTTATAAATGAATGATGATTGCATTCACTGTAGTAGGGGAGAAAAAATTCATATCTTAGTGATTTTTTTTTTCCCCAATATAGATGTGCCTCGACATAAGTCTGGACGTCGGTCAGGTCCTTCGGCTGCTATGAGTTCCGCTGCTGCTGCTCCCACTGCCTCCACTCTTGTTACCGGTACTGCTGCTACTTCTACCACTGTTACTATCACTTGCTGTTTCTACTACTACAGCCAATAGTGATACTGTTGAACCCTTACCAAAATGCTTAATTCCTTTTCATTTCCTACAGGCATTGGCACAAGTTTCTTCTAAGTGTTAGAATCCTGAGTCAGAACTGTGAGTAGGCTAGTGATCAAAAAGTTTGGTCCCTCATTTTTAATGAAGTTTCTTGCTAGACTTCATTACAATGTTACTTTGGATTAAATTGGTGGGTACAAAGACTATGGACACCTAGGATGTACCAGCGGATTTGCTGTCATGCCACCGGGCGAGTTGGCCGTGCGGTTAGGAGTGCGCAGCTATGAGCTCGCATCCAGGAGATAGTGGGTTCGAACCCTACTGTCGGCAGCCCTGAAGATGGTTTTCCGTGGTTTCCCATTTTCACGCCAAGCAAATGCTGGGGCTGTAACTTTAATTAAGGCCAGAGCTGCTTCCTTCCCACTCCTAGCCCTCTCCTGCCCCATCGTCGCCATAAGACCTCTGTGTCGGTGTGACGTAAAGCAACTTACAAAAAAAAACGTTACGTCCCGCGGAATCGACTGCTTGCATGCTATTCCACGCTAATCCAGACACTGCGCGCGCACGACACTACCGATGTAACTCGCGCAATTATGCTGACAATGATGAAGATTTTTCATTTAAATAAACAGTTTTACAGTGTTTACATTTTAATTTGGAACACACAATGACTGAAATATGTGTAGCCTCTGTAGCTCAGGTGGCAGCACGGTGGCCTCTCACCGCTGGGTTCCGTGGTTCAAATCCCGGCCACTCCATGTTAGATTTGTGCTGGACAAGGCAGAGACGGGACAGGTTTTCTCCGGGTACTTTGGTTTTCCCTGTTATCTTTCATTCCAACAACACACTAATCTGTCAGTCATTAATCATTGCCGCAGAGGAGTGCGACAGGCTTTGACAGCCGGCACAATTCCTATCCTCGCCGCAAGATTGGGCCTCATTCATTCCATACCGGGCCAGCCTCGTGGTGTAGGGGTAACGTGCCTGCCTCTTACCCGGAGGCCCCAGGTTCGATTCCCAGCCAGCTCAGGGATTTTTACCTGGACCTGAGGGCTGGTTCGAGGTCCACTCAGCCTACGTGATTAGAATTGAGGAGCTATCTGACAGTGAGATAGCGGCCCCAGTCTAAGAAGCCAAGAATAACGGCCAAGAGGATTCGTTGTGCTGACCACAGGACACCTCGTAATCTGCAGGCCTTCGGGCTGAGCAGCGGTCGCTTGGTAGGCCAAGGCCCTTCAAGGGCTGCAGTGCCGTGTGGTTTGGTTTGGTTCATTCCATACCTGACTCGGTCACTGACTGGAAAATAGGTTGTAGGTTTTCAATGACTGAAATATGTATTAATATTATGTAAACCAAGTGAGTTAGGAGCACGCAGCTGTGAGCTTGTTTTTGGGAAATAGTGGGTTCAAGCCCCACTGTACCGGGCGAGTTGGCCGTGTGGTCACAAACACGTGGCTGTAAGCTTGCATCTCGAATCCGACTGTCAGCAGCCCTGAAAATGTTTTTCCGTGGTTTCCCATTTTCACATCAGGCAAATGCTGGGGCTGTACCTTAATTAAGGCCACGGCCACATCCCTCCAATTCCTAGGCCTTTCCTATCCCATCGTTGCCATAAGACCTATCTGTGATGGTGCGACGTAAAGCAACTAGCAAAAAAAAAAAAAAAAAAAAAAAAAACAACACTGTCGACAGCACTGAAAATGGTTTCCGTGGTTTCCCATTTTCACAGCAGGTAAATGCTGGGGCTGTACTTTAATTAATGGCCATGGCTGCTTTCTTTCCACTCCTAGCACTTTCCTATCCCATCATCGCCATATGATCTATCTGTGTCGGTGCGATGTAAAGCAACCTGAAATAAATTACTGGATATCTAGGTTATGATAGCCTGGCGGTCAGTGAAAGGTCCTAGGGAGAGCACTGTGTATGGGTTAAATATTGTTGAAGACTTAAAATTAAGCAATTTCAATTTGCAAAATCGTAATGATTGGGTATTAAAGTTTTTAATTTTGTATTACAAAACACCCAGCACGTAGGCTACACAGTGTGGTCACATATCTGTGAGATTGCACTTGGGCAGTGGTGTGTTCGAGTCCCACTGTTGGCAACAGTGAAGATGATTTCCCTTCTTTGCAGTAGGCAGGCAGATATACTAAGGCCGTACCTTAATTAAGGCCACAGCTGCTTCCTTCTGAGACCCATTCCATCGTTGCCATCAATCGGTGCTATACCGGTATAAAACTCATAGCCAAAAAGATGAGACATCGTTATGAAGCCCATAACATGATTATAATTGTTCATAAAGGTGGAAAACAAGTATATTCATGTTCTGTGTTCTAATTCAAAATATGCCAAACATCTGCATGTTTCAGGCTCCATTTGTCTTAATTGCATTCATAATGACTTTTGTAAATTCCTGCCAGAGTTGTATAATCGAACAATTTATTTAAACTTCATGGGACATTTTTTATTATTATTAATATTATAAGGAGCATTAAGCATATCTGCTAAATGGGAAGTGAAAAACTGTGGCGTTATTTTTCAGAACAATGAAAGTTTCAAACATGTGGTTTACTGTCCTCATAGTCTGTTCCTTTATATGAGCTCATAATTTCAGTAGAATTGTGTGATAATGATCAAATACTCAAGTGGAAGTGTCATGTGATATTGTCTGGATGAATTTTATAAAGAAGTCTTAGTTTTGGTTTGAGCATCCATTTCTAACAAAGGTATTTTCACTGAAAATTTTGTATTTTGGAAACAATTTCTCATCAGAACGCAGGGAATATTTTGATCTCTCTCCTCTCTTATTTGCAATTTGTGTGCACATCTTCCTCAACAGAAATATGTACTGGTATGTATTCAGTGTGCAAGTAACTAAATTAGTATTTGTGAATTTTGTGATGTGGGTAACTCATTTGATGTGATGGTAACAATTGTGCAAACTTTCCTTACCATAGTTCTCCCCCTGTGAGTGGGGGCAGTAGAATAATACCCACGGCATCCCCTGCCTGATGTAAGAGGCAACTATAAAGGGTGCCAGGGGGCCTCAGAGCTTGGGTAGGCATCCGTGGAGCCCTTAGGTGAATCCTGGCATTGCTTCCACTTGTGCCAGGCTCCTCACTTTCATCTACCAAAATCCCATCTACCTCGGTCACCACCTGTTCTTTTCTGACCCCGACTGTATTACGTATGGAAGCCTAGAGAGTCTTATTTTCACGCCCTTCATGGCCCTGGTCTTTCTTAGGCCAATACCTCCATTTTTTCGTAGTGTCGACCCCCTTCGATTTCTTCTCTCCGATTACTAATATATAGAGGATTGTTGCTTAGTTGTACTTCCTCTTGAAATAATAATCACCACCACCACCACTCTTATCGTAGTCGGTGCGATAAAACTGAATAAGACATAAATGATCGGAAATTGCATTCTTTATAACTTTTGTTATGTAGTTCTTTTCAATAGGACCAGTCATCCAGGGTGAATAAAATTATTTATAGCCTACATCGTAATGACATATTCCCCGACATAAAATACCAATTTTCAATGAATTCTGTTCAGCCATTTTCTTGTGACAGAAATTATGAAAATTTAACACCCGGATAGTACGAGTCCCTGTGATTAGTACACCTAGGTAAGGAACATCATAGGTTTGCGTTGCCTGTAAATGGCGCCGCAATGTGAGAAACGCCATGGGTGTGTGTTACATGTGCGCATTACATTACCTGTGAGTAGTACCATCTGCGAGTATACGCTACTTTTGATTAGTATCGCAACATGACAAATACCGTGGGTCTACTTTCCCAGCGATAAATAACATTATGAGGGGCTGATGACCTGGTTTTTGGACCCCTTTAGATTACAAGCATCATCGATTCAGGATTGTGCTTTAGAAGCAGTCCCTTGGTCAGTAATACTACTGCTTAACGCTAGTTGCGGGAATGTGGGGCATTACAGGTCGGATCCACTGATTGTTCTAAATTCATATCCATCCATTCATTCTTCGTCATTGTGTTTTGAACCCTGGTCAGTAGATGATTTTGGACTTTGAAATTGTTATTATATTTATCTCATTTCATACCATTAGGGGCCGATGACCTAGATGTTAGATCCCTTTAAACAACAAGCATCATCATCTTAGGCAAGGAGATTTGTGGTGAAGGCGAGATGTTTGGTGGCCTTGACATATACTAGGAACTGTCCCATCATTCGCCTTTCTGCAGGCGAAAGGAAAACCATTCTCAGGACAGCCAGTGGTAGGGAAACAGCCTTTCTGTGTCTCAAATGCAGAGGTGTAAAGCCATGGCCACCCTTCCTCTATTCGGTTGGCCGGTCCGAGTGCAGTGCTGTCAGACCACGGATTAGCCTACTCTGCAACCACTGACACAGATTTCTGCCTTTGATATACAGTAGGTACAAATGGCACCGTATTTGAAGTGAATTTCCACCGCCTTTGACTGGCATTTTGACTAGGTCACAGCAAAGCCCCTTGCACACGGTAATGTCGCGGAAGGTAGCAGCATATTGTTCATAATACTGTACATAAATTAGCGACCAATTCCTTGAACGCAGATCTTAATGGGTTGAGCTATTTTGTGACGTGGCATGCGATTGTTTTGTGCTGGATCAGCTGCCATATTATTGTATGTAGATCCTGATGCTACATATTTCTTTCAATTTATTAGAACTCCTCCCTGCGGATGGACTGAAAGGAAGCATTATTTGTACTTCCTGCATGTTGTAAGAGGGGAACAATTACAGAATCTGTAATCGCTTTCTTGTCTTTTAAGCCCATAAACATATTCATGATTCTATCCTTTTCCATGTAACAGAGAAATTTAGATATATCTTACTGTCACATGAAATAGAACATTTTTAAGTACTGTAAATACAAGGAATGCATACAATTCTGTAGCTTGACATGGTTTATTATCTAAATGCAGATGACTGATTGAATGATATGCTGTGTTTTGATGCAATATGTAGGAACAGAGTATGTGCTATCATGTCTTGGTTTCTTCAAACACTATTCTGCCAGAGACTTGCCATCCTCTAGCAGATACAAAAGAAGTACAAATCTCAATATTCCTCAGTGTGTGGCCCTACATGCCTCATTTGACAGACTGAAAGATGTATCATATAGTAAGTTTCTTGAGATAATACAAATGGTGTTGCCATAAGCTTTCGACGTGTCAGTGCAACGTTAGGCTCCAAAAAGAGAGAAAAGTATTTATTATGTTGTAACTTGACAGTTCCAGTCTTTCTTTCATAAATGAATGATTTTGTGTTGTATTGTATTGTTTTCTGGCTGATGAATATTAATTCATGATTAACACTACTGAATGTAACTTAATGAAATCATGATATACTATGATCACAAAAAATTTGTGGCAATTTCTACACAATTTTTATACCTGTAATACTGTGGATAGTAGGTAGAATATAGCTCCATAAATCAAAAGATCATGTTTAATTTCAATTTACCTTTGAATCCTACAAACTCCCTCCTTAGCATATGAGTTTCCTTTAATCATTTTGGTTCCTGTGTATAGCTTTCTTTCTTACATTGTATTTATATTTCATTTTCTGCATAATACTATTGATTATTGAGGTTGGCTCAGTGTGTGTTAAAGGGGACCGAGGTACGAGGTGATGTTAGTGTCTATTTCTGTCGTAGTTCATAATCAGAGATAATTATTGCCAATCCCACTCACCTTCTGGTCCCTCCCTCGCACCCTTTGCAAGTTAGCTTCTTTTTTCCTCAGCAGAAAAAAGCAGCACAGGTCAGTCCAGTTAATCCCTTCCTTCATGGCTTTGTGAATTAGTAGAAATAAAATTATAATAAGCAGCACAGGCTGGAAAGCTTCTTTTCTCCAGCAAGAAAAATAGAAATAATAAAATAATAATAATAATAATAATAATAATAAAGCACAGGCCAACCTTCAGGTGTATCATTGTTCAGAATGAAGTATTAAAAAAAAAGAAGAAGAAAGATATGAAAGAAAAGAAATTAATATATTTAAGAGTGGGGGCGGGAGGGAGGGTGAGAACCTGGGTACCCGACGCGACCCGCGCTAAACGATTTAAATCGCCCGCCCGGTAATTTTAGTTTTCCCTATGACCACTACGAGCGCTAACATGCAATTCCCGGTAGTGTTTGCGGCAGCCGCTGTGTACAGAAGTTAAAAATAACGTTGAGTGTCGACTCTTACTTATTCTACTCATTCTCTTTGGTTCTTGTTGACAGTTCGTCAGTACCTGCGGTGCGGTACACATCGTTTCTTAGCTGACGTTCGCTTTAGTGTAGTTTTGTTAGTGGTGAGTGAAGTGTGATACATGGCGACAGCAGTTGGAGGCGGTGGCACTAACCGTTCCCCGAATCTGGATATGGATTTGGAGGTCGATCACGAAGAAGAAATTCCCGCAAAGAGTGAACAGGTAGCAGTGAAATCTACTGATGAACGGCCTCCTGCCGACAAAAATCTCTCCACAAGTAACGATAGCTCAGCACCTCTCGAATTGTATCCACGTACTCATAGGGGACCTTTTTTGATTAATGTTGAACCTGTTGGTACTAATAATACCGGCAATTTACATCCTATGGCCTTGGGTCGCCTTTTTTATGACAATAAGATCAGTGGCATAAAAACTGTCAGTCGTAAAGGTGCTCGCCGGATTCAGCTTGCCTTTAAGTCTGGTCAACACGCCAACAGTTTTTTGCAACATCCCCTCTTACCAGAAAAGAAACTTAAAGCCTACATTCCCTCTTCCAGCCTTTATCGTGTCGGAATAATTCGAGGTGTGGATAAAGATTTATCCAACAAAGACATAATGCAATTTATTGACTCTCCCGAACCCATAAAACAAGTGCAGCGTATGAACAGAAAGATTAGTGTTGGTGATAAAACAGATTACGTTCCTACTGGTTCTGTAAAAGTAACTCAAATCTCAACACCTACCGGAACATGTTTCTATTTTTAATGTGCTCTTAGAGGTTGAAGTCTTTATCTATAATCCTATTATCTGTCAAAATTGTCAGCGATATGGTCACAGTGCAAAAAATTGTAGGGCCAGCAGTTCCCGTTGTGGGAGATGTTCACTATCCCATTCCACACAGGAATGTCAGCAAACAATGTTAAAATGTCTCCACTGTAATCTTAATCATTCAGTTGGATCACATTTATGCGAAGTACATCACAAACAAGTTACTATTAAAAAAATTATGTGCATTCAAAATATATCTTTCGAAGAGGCACAAACTCAAGTGCAGCCAAAGGTATATAACCCACTTTCAGTTACGCAGCAGTTTCCCCCATTACACTCCTCTGAATCCAACCCAACTGTTGAGCTTCCTAGAAAAAGAAAATTTACGGAAGTTGTCTCTCGTGAACCTCGGGTCCCTCCTCCACCTGGTTATGATAAGGACGGTTATCTTCAATTAATTGGAACTCCAAGAACTGAACATCGTTCATATCACAACACTCCCACTACACACGCCCCGAGTGGTTCCGGGACTCGGTCTACAGTTTCATCCTCTTAATAATGAACCTGGAAGTAGTTTCCAGAAGGATAATTCATTATCCTTTAACCCGAGTAAACTACAATCGGCCCTACGTGCTGAGTTTGTACTACTCATGGAATTATTAGGGGGTAACCCCCAATGGAGTCACTTAGTTAAGAGTATTAATGATAAAGTCAATAGTCTTTTCGAACATGGCAATTTCGATTCTCCAGTGGAATTGTAAAAGTATACTAGGTAAGAGACATGAGTTAGTTAACCTTATTACTGAACATCATCCCCATATCATATTAATTCAAGAATCTTGGTTGAAACCCATGTATACTTTTCGATTTTCTGGTTATAAGGCGGAACGTATGGATGGTGGTGGATATGGTGGCGTGCTAACCCTTATTGCCACTGGAATAACATATCAACGCTTGGAGGTTGCTCAATATATAACAGGCACCTTTTTTGTAGTAGTGAAAATTAATGAATTAGTCATTGTGAATCTTTATTGTCCCCCGCGTATACAGGGTACAGCCACACAATGGTATAATTTTTTCTATCAGTTTACTTCTTATTCTCAATTTATAATTGTCGGAGATATGAATGCCCATCACACTGCATGGGGATCTCCACATATTTCTACAAAGGGTAGGAAAATTCTTAATGTAACACAAACCCTAGACCTCCTTATCTTAAATGATGGCTCCCCAACACGACTCACAGCACCGGTGCAAGCTAAAAGCGCTGTCGATCTCTCTATTTGTAATCTCTCATTAGGTCACCGAAGTTTTTGGCAAACCATTAAAGATACCCATCTCAGTGACCATTTCCCCATATTTCTTTCACTTAGTGGGAATATTGGATCTCTACATTTTGATTCCTCTACAACTAACCAACACCGGCTTGACAGGTCCCTCCATGATTTTGATATGTTTAATAACTATTTGAATGCCCAGCTCAAAGTCAGTTCTTCCCCTATCCTGCAATATTCATCCCTTCTTACCGCAATTACCGAATATCTAAATATGTATCATCCTATACACCCCACAACATTCAAGTCCAAGCCTGAACAAATTGTAATTAGATTGTGGGATAAACAATGTGAGGCAATGGTCAAACGCCGCAAAATTCTCTTTCGAAACCTTCGAACTAACTTCACCTATTATAATTATATCCTTTATCAGAAGTATACTGCACTTATGAAACACACCTTTAATCATAAACGAAAGGAATCCTGGAAAAAATTCATCTCTACTATTCATGGAAATACTAATCCTCAACTTATTTGGTCTGCTATTCGATCCATAGGTCGTATTCCCCGACGACACAATACTGTTACCATTCATCATGATAATCTCCAAACATTTTATAATGAACTAACTCCAGATTTTGTAATGCCCCAATTTCCGTTGTCTACGTCCGTACATACTGTTCAATTTGACACACTTCTGCAACCTATTGAACTAATAGAATTCCTCACCGCTGTTGAAGGTAAGACTTCCACTTCCCCAGGTCCGGATTGCATTACCTATAAAATGATACATCATCTCCCTCACACAGCTCAAAAAATTCTAATCATGTACTTCAATTCGATTTTAACGTCCGCCACAATTTCACAGGACTGGAATCAATTTCTCCTAGTGCCATTAGAGAAATCCCCCACTGAAGGACAAGTATATCCACGGTACCGAGGCATAACCTTGGGATCCTGTATTAGGAAAGTTTTTCTACGTATAATGCTCAGTCGCTTATTATGGTGTTTAGAATATCATAATTTATTGCCCAAATACCAATTTGCTTTTATCAAAGGACGAAGTACTTTTGATGCTATCAACATTTTCTTAACTGATCTTACTTTAGCTAGATTTCACAAACATGATACTATTGCCCTTTTCATAGATATCAAACAGGCATACGATAACGTTAATATTCATATACTACTACAAAAACTAACGGCTATGCAATTCCCTCCCAACTTTATAACTATCATAGGGCAACTTTTATACTATCGATGCCTACACGTTAAATCATCATGGCAGCCTCCTAACATTCGTTATAGTTCCAAGGGCCTACCCCAAGGTGATGTCCTAAGTGGTCTTTTATTCGCATTATACCTCAAGGATCTAGAAACACTCATTACTCGTGATGCTCGTATAATTACGTATGCTGATGATGTCCTAATATATGTTACTAAAAGTACCGTTTTGGAAGCCAGACAAACCATCTCACATGTGCTAGACAACGCACATCAGTGGTTCAATGAACATGGATTTGAAGTTTCACAGAATAAGTGTGCTGCCATGGTATTCACCAATAAACGACGTTATGATCAATCACCAATACAAAGTAGTACTTTAAGCATTCCAATTCGAACAACCTATAAATATTTAGGTATATATTTAGATAATAAGTTAACATGGAAATATCATTTTGAATCCCTATCTTATGAAACAAACCTTTTTTTAAATATTCTCAAAGCTATCGTCAGGCGGAACTGGGGGGCGGACCCAGTCATGGCGTTGACAATATATAAGACTACCATACGATCCAGGTTAGATTACGGTTGCTTCTTTTTTAACATGGCAGCTGCCACCCTTGTTCATAAATTAGACGTAATTCAATACAAAGCGATACGACTATGTATTGGTGCATTGCAATCAACCCCCACTAACGCGTTGCTGGTTGAAGCTGGAGAAATGCCATTGTTCTTACGTAGAAAGTTTCTAGCAAACAAGTTGTGGCCACGAAAAATTTCGCTTATCTCCTATTTGTTATTTCCTAAATTACAACTTCTTTCGGAATATTTTCAAAAATACCCTAATACCAAATTAAAACCACCTGCTCTCTTAACAGCCTTTGAAAACATCCGAGATTATAACACTCAAGTAATAAAATGTCCTTCTTTACCTCATTATTCTTTCCCATACTCTATATCATTGTACAAACCACAACTTATTATCTCCCATTTCGGATTCAATACCCACCAACGTATACAATCGTCTCATAATATTTCTTTTCCCTTCCCAGTATGCCTATCATCTCACTAGGATACCTTAAGCATTTATACGGATGGTTCTCGAAATGACCAAGGTGTTGGAGCAGCCTACTATATATCTTCCTCCAATACATCTGGTAAATTTTCACTCCCCAAACATGCTTCTATCTTCACTGCTGAAGCATTCGCTATTCGGCAGGCCCTATTATATGTCAAACTTCATGCTATACCCAAAACCATCATATTTTCTGATTCACTGAGTGTTCTGAAAGGCATACATTCAACTCAAAATCACAGTTCGTGGTATGTTCTTAATATTAAAAAACTATTATTTAACCTAAATCAAAACCATCAGGATATAACGTTGGTCTGGATTCCAGGACATTCTAATATTCATGGTAATCTTAAAGCTGATTTTCTTGCCAAAGACGCTGCTTTAGGAAATGGGTTCAACTGTAACATCGCTCTTCCCGCTACTGATATTCAACCTCTCATCAAACAAGCACTATGTCAGGAATGGCAGGACGATTGGAAAGGATCTGCGACTTTTAAGGGTGGTTTTTATTTTAGTGTGCAACCTTCTATCTGTTTACGGCCATGGTTTGCTAAAGGGAACTACACACGTCGGCATGTTACCACTATCATTCGCCTTCGTTTCAACCATGTACTAACACCCGCTTATAAATTTCAATTAAAATTATCTGACTCACCGCTATGTAACTGTGGTAACGCTATTGGGGATGCTAATCACATTATTCTTCAATGTAAAACATTTAACTCACAATAAAATATTCTCTTTCGTAGATTATTAGAACAAAAGGTTGCCTTTCCCACATGTGTCTCTTGCCTGGTATCCAATCCCACACCGGAAATTGTACTAGCCATCACGGACTACTTAAACCAATGTAATATTTGTCTTTGAATCCTCCCACACACTTGAAATTCCTCAATGTGATGTATCTAGCTCTACGTAATTTCAACATTCATTTTCTTGTTATTAATAATCAATTGTTCTAATTGTATAAATGTAATTTTCATATAATAATAAAACATAGAGACTAAAGTGTTCATGGAGAAAATCAACATTTATAACCCTCTATAAAGGGAAAGGTGAAACCAGCGACCCAAACTCATACAGAGGAATCGCTCTAGAAAGCAATATCTTCAAGCTGTTAACAAGAATCCTAACCAACAGGATAGTTGAAGAAGTAGACCCCAAAATGCCAGAAGAGCAATTTGGATTTAGAAGAGGAAGAGGAACCCTGCATGCAATCCAAAACCTACTCATTGACATAGAAGAAGCACAACGGCTTCACAAAGGAAAATTTTATGCAGTCTTCATAGACTATACAAAAGCCTTCGACATAATAGACAGGAATATACTAATGTCAAAACTCCAAACTATGGCTGGAAATACTCCCCTTACAGCTCTAATAAGAAATATTCTGACATACAACCAGATCACCATAGATGATGCGACCCATAAAACAAAGGAAATCACCGAAACTAATGGAGTGCTGCAAGATGATCCACTCAGCCCCATACTATTTAATATTGCCACCGCCGACGTAACAAAAGCAATCAGAGAAAGAGCAAAGGATACAGTGATCTACATATATGCAGACGACATGGTCCTAGGGTCAACAAAGAAGGAAGAGCTCCAACACGCTTTCTCAGCGCTGGCTGAATGGGCAGGAAATAACAGCCTGAAAATAAACTGAAAAAAACTCAACAGATGGTCTTTCGGAAAGGCGGACGAAACGCAGCAAACGACAACATAGAATATGAAGACGGCAAAGTGGAATTAGTAAACTCATTCAAATACCTGGGAATAACCTTACAGACTACTGGGACGTTCAGACTACACATAAAAGACAAAGCAGTTGCAGCCATGAAAGCCATGTACGACATCAACAATCTACAGCAGTTATCCTTAAAAACAGCTATGCGCCTATTTGACACAACGATCCTACCAATACTCACCTATGGAATCCACTTGATATGGGAAAGACTAACAAAGAGAGACCTGGCCACCATAGAAGGAGTTAAGGCAAAATTCCTAAAGACCATAATGGGCATTTCAAAATACACGCGTTCCCGCCTAACATACGAACTAGCACGGGAACCATTTCTTATTGAAGAACTGAGGATAAAACTACCACTGCCATCCACAATGAATGTAGAAGCACACCTAGCGGAGAGGCGGAAGAAGAGAGAAGAAATTCCGCTAGAGTTCTACAGCACAGATGCCATGTTGGATCGAAATTGGACGAACGCCAACCAGAAGCTAAGACATGTGATAATAAAACTAGCAGTACACGGGTACCACCATAAAATATGTAAAAAATTTGTCTTATCACGACCCAAATGAAAAATGTGAATGTTCTCTGTGTGATCAGTTCTGTGACATGTATCACATCACAAGATGTAAAAACAACAACAAATCTCTATGCGACTATAGCAAGGACTAAAACGGTCAATGATCTTTGTAATGCACATTCGTGCGCTTTTCTAATAATAATAATAATAATAATAATAATAATAATAATAATAATAATAATAATAATAATAAAGTATTCAAGCGAGTATACAATTGGTGACTGGGTAAATTACGTGTGTGCAGCGCCCATAGAGTATTAATACGATCGAAGGCAGCGCCCAACAACACAAAGAAAGAAGAAGAAGATTATTTTTGCTTGACGCGTGATGGAATGAAAATAAGTCGTTTATCAAATCCAAATGAATGCCGCATGTCGCACCAGGCAGTAGATCTTGGTCGTTCATATTCATCTCAGTAGTATTTTCCTATTTTCATTTTAAAATGAAAACTGATTTTGATCTATCAGTGTACTCATTTGTTTTGGAGGCATGTTAAGCTTCTAATGAAGAATGGTACGCTTTAAAAACCGGTGAGTTGGTTTGGTTTTAATTTTAGGAAAGTACAGTAGGTTAGTGAAAATGTTTCGTTCCTCATTGCGGGAGGTAGGGAGTGTGTCAGTTGCGATCGATAATCAAATGAACTCAGGGATTTGAGGTTATGTTTATTATTTGCAATGTTGGTTGCTTTGCGATATTGCAGTATCATCATCACAAAAGTTTTCATTCTTGCGCCCTCTCTGGCCAAGATATGTGGGCGGGTTAGGGAGATGTGATGGTAGAAGAGGGGTGGGGGTAAAAGGATGCGTAGAAGTAGAAGATAGGAGGGTATTTCTAGCCTTTTGGTTAAGCATTTTACAGTTTTACTTATTTTGTTATTTACAATAACGGGAGAGATGAGATCTTTGATTGTAGGTGGCGAGAAAAGAACGATTGAGTGATGTGGGCGTGTCGATGGTTCTTATGGAGGATGTGCCGGGCGGCATCTGCAGCGGCGCAAGTATATTTGGTCATTACTCTCACAGGTGTGACACGGGGGGGGGGGGGGGGGGGGAAGGTTGATGTGTGTAGGGACATCGGCGTATAGAATGTTATATGCTATACACTACATCAAATATCCACATTCTACTGTTTTCTTTCTCAGAAGGCTGTACAAATTTATGTGTGCATATTTGAGTGCAAATTGTCTGCTGTTCTTGTAGAATCCAAAATAAGTAGAGGGTCTATCCACACTTCATCTTTCTGCAACTTCTCTTCTTGCTCTTAATGATTTGAATAATAATAATATCTGTTGTAGGCCTATATTATTTTTACATGATGCATTTGATAACAATTTGAATAAAATGTGCACTGCCATTTGAATTTTCAGCTGTATATTCTGGCTGAATTAGGGAGCCTCCGTGGCTCGAGACGGCAGCGCGTCGGCCTCTCACCGCTGGATACAGTGGTTCAAATCCCGGTCACTCCATGTGAGATTTGTGCTGGACAAAGCAGAGGCGGGACAGGTTTTTCTCTGGGTACTCCGGTTTTCCCTGTCATCTTTCATTCCAGCAACACACTCCATTCTCATTTCATAGCAGCTCTGTCATTAATAAATCACTTTGGGAGTGGCGACCCCATCGTACTAATAGCCTATATGATTCATTCATTACATCCCTGACCCGGTCAATGACTGGAAAACAGGTTGTAGGTGTGTTTTTTTTTTTTTCATTCTGGCTGAATTATGTCTAGTTTCTTATCAAACACTTCTTTGTTGTTCCACTGCTTTTCCCACACCCTAGTGGTGTCCTGAGATCAAACTATGTTGCACATGTTGTGGTGGAGGGATGTACCGTATGTGGTATTACATGTTTCTTGGTTGGTTGGTAGTGTAACTGTGAAGAGCGGTGTGTTGAGATGAACACAAACACCCATTTCCCTCATCCGTGGAATTAACCAGACCTGGCCAAAAATCAAACCCGGAGTTCTATGAATCGAAAGTTGTGATGCTGACCTTTGAGAATAGAGACTTATGATGATAAATAATCAACTTTCATAAGAGAAATGTAATAATATAAGCAGTTCCCTTACACAGTATTTTCTGCCAAGTGTTGGGAGCTGAAAAAGTTTATTTTCTTCCTTACAACATTCTCAGCCGTAATCTCCTTGTATATTTAAGTGCGGATTATCTGCTGTCGTTGCAGAATACAAAATAAGTAGAGAGTCTTTTTACGCTTTCTGCCACCTCTCTTCTAGCTCATAATGATGTGAATAATTTTATTTGCTAAATTACTGTATTTCCTTAATTGCAAATATTTAGAAAGGTAAACATTTATGTTTCAATAATGTTATTTGATTTACGTCCCAAAAAACTACTTTTACGGTTTTCGGAGACGCCGAGGTGTCGGAATTTAGTCCCGCACGAGTTCTTTTATGTGCCAGTAAATCTACAGACACGAGGCTGATGTATTTGAGCACCTTCAAATATCACTGGACTGAGCCAGGATCGATCATCCTAATTCTTTTACCAAAGATTATCAAATTTCTTTGATCCAAATTAATTGAACCATGGTTCTTTAACAGCATAATACAGGCTTAAGGCTTGGAGCAACCATATATATATGTGAGTGTGTGTTTTTCATATTTTTTAAATCTTTAAAATGCATGATATACTGTGTTCTATATATATTGAATTTCATCAGTACTTAAGTAATTATATGATTTTAAAATAAAGCACATACCTTCTATCTTTTATTTATTTATCCTTTCCTTTTTCTTAACAACCAACAAAACAGCCCAAATTAACATAAGGGTAAGGCAACACAAAATACGCACCAAACGCTTTGTTAACAAGTCAGATTGCTGTCCGGGAAGTGTTCCAACACGATCAAAGTTGGGACCAGCTGCTGACTGATCTCAAACTGGCGCATGCGCAGAAGGCTATGCTTGAATCTGTAAGTGACCATCAGAAACTTGTTTGTTGGAACAAACAATCTATATACAGTATATAAAATAACTTGTCATGACTGACTGACTGATTCATCATCGCCGAGCCAAAACTACTGGGCATAAAGAAATGAAATTTTGGGAATATATTTATATTAGATTTTAGGTGCTCACTAAGTGAGGATTTTTGGATATTGTATCACTAAGGGGGTGAAAAGTGGGTGGCTTGGGGGGTTTGAATTGTTTAAATGAGTATATCCATACCTCAAAAACTTATAAGTTTACAGACGCCAAAAATGTGTGTTTGGAATTTCCTTCCAAAATAAAGTAATACGCATTTTTGAGGAAAAATCAGGTTGGGCTGTGTGTGTGAAAAAGTTGAATTCGTTTTGTGAGGTTACATATATCTATATGTTACAGTCGTAATAATTGGTATTTGGAAGCTCCTTTATAAATAAACACATTTTTTGTTTTCGGAAAATTAACTTAAGGGAAGACGGTGAAAGGAAGTGAAAAAAATTAATTTTATGGAGGTACTTATAACTCAACAACAGATGCGTGAAAATTGGTATTTGGAATCCCCTTTAAAATAAAGAAAGATATTTTTTGTAGGTGGGGTGCTAAATCAACTAACGGGAGGGAGGGGTGAAAAAAAAGTTGAATTCCTTTTATGAGGATACTTATATCTCAAAAACTGAAGATGTTACAGACAAGAAAATTTGTATTTGGGATCTTCTTTTGGAAAATCCATTTAAGAGGGGGTGGGGGGTTTAATGAATTGAAAAATTAGTGGAATTCCTTGTATGAGGATACTTACATCTCAAGAACTTTTTTTTTTTTTTTTTTTTGCTAGTTGCTTTACGTCGCGCCGACACAGATAGGTCTTATGGCGACGATGGGACAGGGAAGGGCTGGGAGTGGGAAGGAAGCGGCCGTGGCCTTAATTAAGGTACAGCCCCAGCATTTGCCTGGTGTGAAAATAGGAAACCACGGAAAATCATTTTCAGGGCTGCCGACAGTGGGGTTCGAACCTACTATCTCCCGAATACTGGATACTGGTCGCACTTAAGCGACTGCAGCTATCGAGCTCGGTCATCTCAAGAACTAAAGATGTTACAGACGTGAAAATTGGTATTTGGAATCTCCTTTAAAAATAAAGAAACGCATATTTTTTGTTTTTGGAAAGTCCACTTAAGGGGCAGGGGTTGGAAGGAAGTGAAGAACAAGTTGAATTCAATGAGGATACTTATGTCTCAGAAACTGAAGATGGTACAGATGTGAAAGTTGGTAATTGGAATCCCCTTTAAAAATAAAGTTAAACACACATTTTTTTGGTTTTCAGAAAATCAACTTACGAGGCTGAAAAGAATTGAAAAAGCGGGTGAATTTTTAAAATGAGTACCGGTATATCTACAGTGTGTATGTGAAACATGTTGTACACAAGAAACTTGGTATTTGGAAAGTCCTTTAAAAATACAGGAACATGTTTTTTTTGTTTGGAAAAGGCACTTAATGGGGGTGAAAAGAAGTGAAAAAAGAGTTGAATTATTTTTTTACGAGGATACTTATATCTCAAAACTGAAGATGTTACAGATGTGAAAATTTGTATTTGGAGTCTCCTTTTTGTTTTCAGTAAATTCAATGGGGTGGGGCTAGGGGAAGGACTTTCAATTATTGTAATTCTTTGTGAGAAGAAACTGTGTCGTATAGGTACATGGGGCCTGTTATGTTCTTGATCCAGGATGCCTTTTTAGCTGGGATGCCTTCCGCATTGAGCTCTGCAATGGCTGTGTCTTCAGTAATAGAGGGGTCTACACTTCGTATTACATAGCTGAGAAGTCTGTAGCGCAGAGGAAGGGGTTGAATGGGGGTGCTTGATCCTAGGTGGTGAGATCCTGTTACAGTGGTGAGCAGGTTGGCAGCAGCATCTCTTTTAACCTAGATGATGACTCCTGTAGCAGTTCTTTGGATATCTGTGGTGTCCTGGCGCATGTTGAATCGGAGTAGAGCTGTAGCGAGGAGAATATTGCTTGGGGGGACTGGAAGTCGGGGAAGGGGTGGGCAAGTAAAAAAGAATGCATGCCTGATGGAGTAGGTTGGAGGAAATGGAAGTGATTGATAGGTCATCTGGTGCCGGATGTAGTGGAAAATGTGAACTGGGAAGGAGTGGTGGTGGTGACAGTTGGAGGG
Source organism: Anabrus simplex (assembly GCF_040414725.1). NCBI lineage: Eukaryota > Metazoa > Arthropoda > Insecta > Orthoptera > Tettigoniidae > Anabrus > Anabrus simplex. The sequence goes on along the minus strand of NC_090265.1, from coordinate 526,925,311 downwards.
TCGTTCTGCATGGTGACGTCCAAGGATAGCGGCGGGTTACTTATCGTGGCTGCCGGAGGTGCCAGTTCTGGGTGAGCTGCCTATAACTGTGGAGTTTGTTCTTTTTCTGGAGCAGATCGTGGGGCCAGCCTCGTGAATTGGAATTTAAGTCTTGAGTTATCCCTTTGTGGAGCTGGTGCCGGTGGAATGAATCCGACTTGGTAATTAGGTTGCTGCATAATTGGACATTACAGCTGAGAGGTATGAAACTGAGGTTGATTGGCTGAATTCAGTGATGGTGATGGTTGTCGTGGTGCTGGTCATGGCTGTTGTGGTGGGAAGACAATAAGGCGAGTATAGAAACATGGTGACTATTTATGTCCTTGTAGATTGGATGGAGTTCGCAGCAGATCAATCCACCTGAGCTGGGGTAGTTGCTGGTGATGGGCACGTCCTGAGGTGATACCTCCCGAATTTTCTTTCGTCCGCCTGTTCAGATCCCCTTTTCAACATGTGACTGACTTATTGTGTTGAAAACCATTGCATGGCTAAGGATGTACTGCTCTCTCTTAGGTAATTAGTGTAGAGAATATAATGCTTTGTAAATGGATTGGGAAAATGCAGTGCTTAAGATATTGGAATTTCGAAACCTGACCCCTAACAGAAAATATCTCATTATATTCCACATCAATGCAAATTGAGTTTTAATAATGTTATTTGCTTTACATCCCACTAACTACTATTTTACAGTTTTCGGAGATGCCAAGGTGCCAGAATTTAGTCCCGCAAGGAGTTCTTTTACGTGCCAGTAAATCTACTGACACGAGGCTGACGTATTTGAGCACCTCCAAATACCACCGGACTGAGCCAGATTGAACCTGCCGAGTTGGGGTCAGAAGGCCAGCGCCTCAACTGTCTGAGCCACTCAGCCTGGCTGAAATTGAGTTTTAGGTAGCAGGGCAACTATTATAGGTCTAAATATCAGCCAGACTCCACAGATCTGCATTTAGGGCAATCACCCAGTTCTCAAATAACTTCAAAGAAGTTGGACATTTATCATATATCTTCCTTGGTAAATTATTCCAATCCGTAACTCCTCTTCCTATAAATTAATATTTGCCCCAATTTGTCCTCTTATTAAATTCCAACTTTATTTTCATGTTATGATTTTTTCCTATTTTTAAAAACAACACTTGTCCTTATTCACCTACTAATGAAATCCATGCCATCTCTCCACTGACAGTCAGAACATATTGCTTAGTTGAGCAGGTTGTCTCCTTACTCCTAAGTCTTCCCAGCCCAAATTTTGCAACATTTTCTTAACACTATTATCTTGTTGGAAGTCGCCCAAAACAAATCATGCTGCTTTTCTTAGGATTTCTTTTTTCCTTCCAGTTCTCTAATCATGTAATCCTAGTGAAGGTTCCATATACTGGAAGTATACTCTAATTGTGGTCTTACCAGTGACATATGCCTCCTTCTTTAATAATTTTACACATTATGATGCAGGTTGGTTGTTGGACTGATTTATTTATCTGCTTAAATAAAGATAAAAAGATGCCTTAAGCTTGTTCTCATTGACGAACTGATATGGAAATATACCGTACTTTATAATATTTCTGTGTTCTTTATAACCATAATCATCATCATTATTATTTTGCAGTTCCAGTTTCCTGAGTACTGTTGGCAAACCTTTTCCACTCTGTCTTATTGAGATACGTTCTGTTGTTAACGATGCCCTCCAGTGTCCTTTCCCAATCTGCCGTGTCTATCTTTACGATGTGCATCCAGTGGGTTCTTGGTTTTTCCACCATCCGTTTTCCTCCCACATGTTTCTCCAAGTTCACACAAGCTGTCCTTGTTGGCTCCATCCTCATTACATGCTCAACCACCTCAATCTGGACATGCTGACCCGATCCAACAATGATGTCTCAATCCCAGCTTCCCTTCTAACCATGTCATTCCCTAACTTGTCCAGTTTTGTTTTTTGAACTGTGGACCTCAGGAACTTTATCTCAGATGCCTGCAACCTTGATGAGTCCTTCTTAGTAAGGCTGCAGGTTTCGATACCATAGGTTAAGATTGGTATGGAGTACTGATTGAACATCACCAGCTTGGATTTTGTTGGTATTTTGGAATCCCAGAGGAGTGTTTGTACTTGTTGGTAAAAGTGAGAGCTCTTGCCATCTCTTTTGTGGCTAATGTGTCGAGACTGAGATGCAGAGAGCAACAGCAGCCTCTGTATTTAGTTTTCTATGATCTGGAAAAAGCCTTTGATTCAGTACCAAGATCTGCTATGTGGAAAGTATTGAGACATTTTGGATGTCCTGAACGTTATGTGGAATTGGTCTCCGAAAACCGTAAAAGTAGTTAGTGGGACGTAAAGCAAATAACATTATTATTATTATTATTATTATTATTTATGTGGAATTGGTTCATGCTCTTCATGATGACATGTCTGGACATGTTCTTCATGGTAACTCAGTATCAGATTCGTTCCCAATCACTCATGGTTTGAAACAAGGCTGTGTGGTTGCTCCTACATTCTTTGTACTGTACATGGCTGCCATGCTGCATGAATCATCTGCAAACAACTTAAGCATGGAGATTAAATTTCGTTTTGATGGAGGCCTTTTCAGTCTGGCAAGACTTTGCTCACAAAGACTGGTTACCTGGGTGACAGAACTGCAGTATGCGGATGTGATTGCTTTGGTCTTGCCACTAATGCGGAAAAAATGAAGGTACTTGCACAACCTGCCCCAGGATTAACTTTTCATGAGTTCAGTATCTCCATCTTAGACACAACACTGGAGCACGTTGATCACGTTTCATATCTTGGAAGCATCTTGTCTAAACAGTATACCTGCGAACAAGATGTTGATAAAAGAATTGGGGCTGCTCATGCAGCATTCGGATGGTTAATGCACAGAGTCTTCATGAATAACGACCTAAAACTGCACACCAAACTTATGGTGTACAAAGCAGTTGTCATTTCCACACTACTGTATGGCTGTGAAACTTGGACACACTATCGCCGTGATATAAAAAAATTGAGCGCTTCCACCAACAAAAACTGAGATACATCTTGAATATCAAGTGGGAGGACTATGTGACCAATACTGCAGTTCTCAACAGAGCGCAGCTAAATAGCATTGAGGCAACAATCATCGCTAGAGACGAGAATTATAGGCACTAAAAACAGTTAAAATAGGTAGGCATATAGGCTCTTAAATCAGCCAAAATGGGCAATAACGTGTAAAATGGCAACAAAATAGGCATGAAAAAATTACTTATAATTTAATCACACACTCGATTACTATAAAAGGAATTTACAACAAGCAGCTTTTCAATGTTTTCTGGTAACAGTCTTGTTCTCTTGTCAACATCACATGGAGTGATCAGACAAAACTTCAATGAAGCCACTTCATCTGCCCTGAGTTTCATTGTTTCATTTACCTCACCTCGTAGCACCCTGGTTACTTTTACCATCGCTTTCCACCCTGGATTCCGCTGCAGGACTCTATCGAACTTCTCGCTGACAGCGGCTAACTTCCCGGAGGTTCGGTCAGAACTTCCCCTGATTTCTTCCACAATCCTAAATGACTCCACCTGGGGCATGCCACTCTTCTCCAACTCGGTGATTGCTCCCGGCAGCTTGTTGAAGTTTGAAGATGCTCTAGTGTATGCTCCCACCATTGCAGTGCATAGGTCTGAAGAAAATTGTTGTTGGTCACTCTTCATAGTGGTGTGGTTGAAAGGCTGCTTTGAACAGCATTTTGTACTCGTGTCAGATACATCGCAGTATTTCTATGTTGATTATGTTGATCTATATGGTACTTTTCTCACATTTGATCTGAAAAATAATAAAATTGACTTAAATTACATTGTTCCAATATCTTACATTTCTATAGTTGGGAACATCATCATCATAATTTCCCAACTCCAGTTTCCTGGGTGTGGTGTACAAGCGCTCGCCATCTTCTTCTGTCTTCATACATCTTCTGTTCCAGTGCATCCTCCTCCCATTTGTGTCCTCTCTCCTCCATATCTCATCTTACAGTCTCTATTCAACGTTTTCTTGGTCTTCCCTGTGGTCATCTTCCTACGAGTTTAAGGTCAAAATATTTTCTGGCAGGTCTTTCCCTGTTCATTCTCATTATGTGCCCATACAACTGAAGTCTGCATTTCTTTATGACACTGGTAATATGAACCTCAATACCAGCTACTTTCCTATTCACTTCATTTCTGATCTTGTCCTTCCTGGTAGTTTGGTTCATGGTTCTAATGAATCTCCTTTCTGGTAGTTTGGTTCATGGTTCTAATGAATCTCATTTCAGTTGCTTGGATTCTACTGAAGTCTTTGTTTAGTAGGGCACATGTCTCTAAACCGTATGTGAGGATTGGTACAAAGTAAGTGAGGTACATGGTTGTTTTCACTTTTTGTGGTATTTTGCAGTCCCAGAGAAGATTTCTGACTTGACTGTAGAAGTTAGATGCTTTCTATGTCCTGCTGAATATTTCCTGCCTAACAGTGTTGTCTTTCGAGATTGTGCTTCTGAGGTACTTGAAGTGGGAAGCTGATTCGATTTTTGCTCCTTCCAGAAATATATTTGAGCTTGTTCCTTCCCTGTTGATGGTCACTTCCACTGTCTTTGTTTTGCTCATCTTCATTCCAAAAAAGTTTCTTCTGAACTTCAGCTTCTGTCTCTCCCCATAAAAGCACATCATCAGCAAATACCAGGGCATTTGGTTCACTGTCCATTTTCTTGATAGATTTTATGACCTTGTCCATTACTATTACAAACAGGAGTGGTGATAGGGCACTTCCTTGTTGGACACCTCTCTTTGTTTCAAACCATTTTGATCATCCGTTGCCTATCTGGACACAGCTGTAGCACTTCTGGTATAGCATCTTGACTTTGTCAGTTAAGTACTTTGGCACCTTTAGGTCTTCCAGACATTCCCATATCTTGTTTCGAGGAACACTGTCATATGCTTTTTCAATGTCCACAAAGGCAAAGATAAGATCCACAGTACTTCGACCTTTCCTGAACCCGTGTTGCTTTTCCTCAAGCAAAGGTTCCACTATCTTCCTAAGTCTCATTTCTATGATCTTTTCCAGCAGCTTCAGTGAGTGTGACAACAGCGTGATGCCTCTGTAATTTCCACATTTCCGTCGGTTGCCCTTTTTGAGCAATGGGATAATGACTCCTTTACTCCAATCTTCTGGGATTTTTTTTCTTTCCCAAATCACTGATAACACTCTATATAGCCAATTCAAGCTTGATATTCCAGCTGCCTTTTTCATGTCTAAGCTGTGATCATCAAAGCCTGGGGACTTCCCATTCTGCATGCTCTTTAGTGCTGTTTCTACCTCAAGCCATTTTTATTGTTTTTGGCTTCATTTACACCACAGTCATTGGTGGTGGTGTTGCACCCATCCCCATTTAATAGCATGTTGAAGTACTTCTTCATTTCATCCCTGATCCCTTCATCTGTTTGTATTAAGCTACCATCATCTGTTTCCAGTTCAAGGATGTTTATATATTCATTTCTTTTACTGTTTACTATTTTGTATAGTAGTTTCCTATTTCCTTGACAGTCTTCCTCTATCCTTGTAGTAAAGTCATTTCAGCAGTTTTCCTTTTCTTCCTGGATCAGTCTTTTTACAGCCAGTTTTCTTTCCCGGTATTCCTGTGCTAGATGTTCAATTTCTAATTCATTTCGTCTATCATCTGTTTTCTGTTTTTCGAGGTCTAATTTTCTTTTTAGTATATTTCTATCATTTATTGCTGTCTTCACTCGGTCATTCCACCAAGGTGTTTCCTTCTCTTTGCTGTGGAACTTGTTTTTCCACAAATTTCCGCAGCTTCTTTTACAAGGGTTTCTTTGAATAAGGACCAGTTTTGGGTAATTTAGCTGTTGTCCTCGCTTCATAGTTTCCTTTCTTCTCCATGTCCTTCAACAGCCATGTCGTGATCTTTGGCGTTTTCTTTTGTTTAATTTTGGGCATATGAAGATCTTTTAGGTCAGCGATTAATAGCCGATGGTCGCTATCCAGGAACTCGCTGGGTATGACTTTAACATCTGTAACATAATGACCCGCTTTTCTATCAGTGATGATGAAGTCGATCATAATCTTGAGCTTTCCATCCCAGCTGTATCTCGTTATTTTATGGCTATCCCTCTTCTGATACCATGTGTTCTGTGTGGTTAAGTTGTTTCGCACACAGAAATCAATCAGGTTCTCTCCTTTAGAGTTTCTGTTACCATAGCCATGGGGGCAAATGATGTTTTCACAGCCTAGTCTTTCTTTACCAGCTTGGGCATTCAGATCACCCATAATGATTGTGTTCTCCTGTGTTATTTGTTCCTCAAGTTCGAGAAGGAATTGCTTTTTCTCTTCTGTGGTACATCCTTTCTGCGGTGCATATACTTGCAGGAAAGTATGATGTGCGTTACCAACACTTAGTCTCATCTGGGTGATCCTATCACTCACATATTTGACATCTGTCTGTGTGGCTATAACTTTATGAAGGAGGAAGCCAACTCCATTTTCGGATTCATTATTGTTCCCACTCCAGTACAGCACATATCCATTCCTCAAGGGCTTCTTCCCATATCCTTTCCATTTTGTCTCACTCAACCCCAATATCTTGAGCTTACACCTCTCCATAAGATCCACAAGTTCTTCGTATTTGTTGGTGAGAGTAAGGATATTGAGTGTACCATTTTTCAGTTGCTCCTTCTTGGGAGGGTTTTGTATGAAGACATCTCCGATGAGCATCAGGCTTTTGGCCATCATAAATTCGGACAGTACGAGAAGAACTGTCATGTCCGGTATTTAATTTATTCTTCCATCCGAGGCTTGTTGTAGGTTTGAAAGCAGTATATTCATACTCAACTGTTGACTCTCTAGGCCTAACACAGGTGAGGATTTTCTTTCGGGGTTTACTCCCTTAGCCTTTGGAGATCCCTCTTCTCTACAAGGCAATGGTGTCCTCTTCTAATTATCCCCAGGGAGGATGGGTTGCCTTGTCCGCCATCTCTGCCATTCCGAAGGTCTCCTTCTCTGCCAAAGATGCCGTAAGGTCTTCGCCCGTAACCCTGGGCATGGATTCCACGTTAGACCCCGTGGTGCTGGGTCCCTGTCTGAACTTAGCCATCCTTTCACACCGGCCTACTGATGTGGAGGATGCCCACCCCCGCAGCGTGGATGTGCCAGGCAAGAATTACTCAAGTGGAGAACAGGGAAGGTGACCCTCTCTCCCTTGAGCTGGATTAATGGTTGCATGTGATGCCACAACCAAAGGCTATAGTTGGTCGTTCTCCCCGCTGACAAGGGTAACGCGACAGTGGTGATGGATAAGGATGATTATGATAACAAGATCTTGTCTTTGTTAGCTGATCCTATATACAGGATTAACTCAAATGCGACCGTCAAATTGGTCAAGCAATCTTCTATTCCAGAAGATACAGCAAAGAGTCTCCTTCCAGGGGATGCTATTCCTTCAATACTGTATGGGCTTCCCAAAATACATAAGGAGGGTGTTCCTCTTAGGCCTATTGTTAGTACGATTGGTTCCCCGACATATGCCCTTTCTAAATATTTAGGTAGTCTACTTCAACCACATCTGAGTAACACCCCTTCCTATATTAAGGATTCCACACACTTCATTGAGAAGTTAAAAACTATATCACTTCAGCCGGGCGATATCTTGGTGAGTCTCGACGTGGTGTCTCTGTTTACGAGAGTACCCGTTGATGGTGTTATGTCTCTCATTAATGATATTTTTACTGAAGAGATTGCAAGGCTTTTCTATCACTGCATGACCTCCTCCTACGTTCTATGGAATGGGAAATATTATGAACAGACAAATAGTGTGGCCATGGGAAGTCCTCTCTCTCCTGTTGTGGCTAATTTCTTCATGGAAAACTTCAAAGAGAAAGCTTTGTCGTCGGCACCTTGCAAATCGAAGATCTGGTGGCGATATGTGGATGATACGTTCGTCGTATGGACAGAAGGTGACAATCTTGGTCACTTTCTGGATCACCTTAATTGCCAGCACCCTTCCATTTGTTTCACCTTGGAAATGGAGTCTGGCGGCAAGATACCATTTTTAGATGTTTTCGTCACCAAGAAAGAGGATGGATCTTTAGGACACAGCGTGTATTGTAAGCCTACACACATCAGTAGATATCTCCACGCAGATTCTCACCATCACCCTGCCCAGAAACATGGTATCCTTACACCTCTGACTACCAGGGCCAAGAGGATTTGTGAAGTGTCAGCTCTACAAGAGGAAATGAACACCTTGAGAACCACCTTTGAGAGCAACGGTTACAGCAGAGCTTTGATCTCAAGGGTTCTGAAATCGACACATAATCGGACGTCTGTTAAGGAAAAAGATGTAAAAGGAACTGCTTACCTACCTTACATACATAACACGACGGATCGTATTGCTAAAATCTTACGTAGGTACCATATACGAACTGTTTTTGGAACATCAATTAAGATTAGGCAACTCCTGCGACCAACTAAGGATAGTTTGCCTAAATTGCAACAACCTGGTATCTACAGAGTTCCCTGTACCTGTGGCAAGGTTTATATTGGGCAGACTTCGAGAACGGTGGGTACTCGCATCAAAGAACATACCAGATGTATCAGACTCAACCAACCTGATAAATCAGCTGTTGCTGATCATGCCCTAACACCTGGTCATGATGTCTTGTTCCAAGAAGTGGATGTTCTTGCCTGTATAAAGCAGTATTGCCCAAGAATTATCAGGGAGGCGGTTGAAATACGTAAACACCCAGATAATTTCAACCGCGATACAGGTTACAACCTCAGTGAATCATGGCTACCTATTATCAGAACCATTAGAGAGTAATGCTTTGCTGTTGCCATTCATTGTCTCTAGCATGGGACTAAAATGGCGTCCTTTTACATCTTTGGGCACCATTTCAAGTTCCTTGTTGCTTTCTCCTAGCAACCATTAATACGTCGTTTCTTTCCTCTGTTGTCTCCTGATGAAGAAAGGCAAGGTTCCTTTCTAAACGTTGAGTGTGTTTACAATTAATTACACGGCATAAGCCCAAAATATACCTCATGAATAGTTAACACGGGCCGTGAAGCCTGAATGATAATATCAAGCATTGGTTTCATATTTTTAAAAAATTAAAAAAAGATTAAAGATGACGTTTCCAGAAGTACAAAACTTTAAAGTAGGAACAAGGGAATTCATAATTTACATGGAAATATGTCCTCAAAGATTTTCAGTTATAATTTGGCAGTATCGTGTTGAGTTCACTGGGTGAAAAAGTAATAAAAATGATGTGAAACGGTACCTGAGTAGCGTAGAGGAGAGCTCCTTCTTGTTTCCTTGCTAGGGACCCACCAAGTTGCCCTTAGCGGTATTCTTACTTGCATAGAAAAATTAAAATGGAGGAACTATAAATCTCAGATTTGTGAACATTTTATTTCTTGTTATTTGCCGGCTTTGGTCAGCCGGGTCAGCTGTCATGAAGACTACTTTCTGTTGCCTGCAATAGATCCTACATCATGTGTGCCCACAAGGCTGCCGCCCTCATTGAAAATTAGAAAACCGTGTAATTTGAAATTGTTGTGGCATGTGCCCATAACCTTACTTTTTGTCACAATTTAGCAAGACTCCAGAGGGGATGCTAGAGGCTTGTTGGCTGCTTCGCGGCACTTACCTGGGAGCTTATGCCCCCCAGCACAACGGTTACTTACCGGACCTCACCAATCCAGACTAACGGTCTTTTCACTAGCCTGGTCTTGTAAAGATAGTCTTGGCAGCCTTGTAAAACTCGCTGTGACATCGTCCAAGTCGTGCCATGTTGTATGTCTAGCCTCTGTGACTCATCCTAGCTGCGCCACATTGGATCCGTAACCTATGTTTCTTGAAGGCTTAGTGGAAGCGTAATAGGGTTCACTATAGCCTACACATAGCGCTGGTGAAAGTTACTCACGATTTTTTTAAAAATTGCATTTCAGTTGTAAATCTCTATTTTCACAGGAAATGAGCCACAGTTCAAAATATCGATCTTTAATTTTCACCCACTCTGTTACAAGAGATCACCGACGTTCTGACTCCTCGTTCAGTAATGAAATTATAATTTACACTTTAGCAATAAAAAAATATTGAAAGTTCACGACTAATACAGCATTGCAACAAAAAGAATTTGCCACAATACATAAATTAATAGGCCTATAAATGCTACAATAAAATGCGATCACAGTTCTCAATCACAGGGGAAAAAAAAGAAAAGGAACAAACAAACCTACCTCCTAACAGCAAGCTTGGCGGAAAACTACCCTTCCATCCATAGTGAATTTGGGATCCCCTGTGATCCACTGCTTCAGCCAGTAGGATTTTGATGATTTTTCTTTGGGCATTGCTGAAGACACACTTCTTATTCACAATAAATCACAATGTGTTCTGAAGATAAAGCGTATGCGTACAACAGTTCGCATCCAGAGGGGGGTATAGGGGTTATGTGTTGTGCAGCATAGTTCGACGTTGATTGGTTCTCACATATGTCTTAAGAGGTTGGAGGTCCTGTAGACTTCGATATCAGATTGTTCCTGTTTCTCGTGATGGAAATTTCCCAACCACTATTTATGGTGACTTCCAAGAATTCCCATTTTTGTTTGTGGGGTAAACAGATATTGAGAAATGAGAAGATAATTCTGTCGAGCACACCAGCTACAATATAATACACTGGAATAAAATCGGCTTCTTTAAAATACAGTCAAAAGGCATCAAATAGGCTATTATACTCCAAATAGGCTCAAACCCCTGAAATAGGCATTTATAAGCACAATAAAACCAACAAAATAGAGCTAAAAAGACCCTAAAATGGATTTATATCTCAAAAGCCTACATTTCTGAACACAAGAATAAAATAGGCAAATTCCCGTCTCTAATCATTGCTCATAAACTGAGATGGTTAGGCAATGTTTACCGCATGAGTGATACTAGGCTTTCCTGCAAAATTCTTTATGGCGAACTTTGCTCCAGTAGTAGACCTCATGGAGCTCCTCTTAAGAGTTTTAAGGACCAGCTGAAACATACCATGAAGACAACTGGTATAAATATACAGATGTGGGAAGAATGGGCTATGGACCGTTCACTGTGGTGGAACATTACATCCACCGCTGTCAACTTGTTTGACAGATAACACCGCAGACATCAAGTGGCCAAGTGACAAGCAAGAAAACTCTGTCAATTACAACCCCGCCCTCCTGCATCCATTCATTGTGATTTGTGTGGGCATATGTTTTATTCCAAGATTGGTCTGTTTAGTCATCACAGACACATTCATAAACTGAGTTGAACTGCTCACTTTATGCAGGAAGAAGTTATATGTACTCAGAGTTACAGCCGCTGATCTCGAGATATTACACTTTCGAGGGTGTTAAGTTTTCCACACTTTCCAGTGGATAGTTTCCTGTCATGATGTTCGCTGGTCATCCCTCTCAGTTTATTGCCATCACTACTGTTTTGGGTTTGCTTATCTTGAGATTGAATACCCATAACTTAACCTTCCATTCATTGAGTCCCAACTGTACTTGTTTCTTAGTTTCTCCTCAGATCATGACATCAGCAAAAGCCATTGCATTTAGTTCACCTGAGGTTTTCTTGATGTTCTTCATTATTTCATCCGTGATGGTGATGCACAATAATGGGGAATAATGCTCTGCCTTGCCTTGCTGGACTCCAGTTTTGGTCTTGAACCAGGATGAATGTCCATCACCCAATTGCACACCGCTCATACAGCACCTGAACTTTCCTCACCAGTCCCTCTGAGGCATTCCCATGTCTTCTCTCTTGCAATGCTGTTATATGCCTTCTCAGTATCAAGGAAAACCATAAACGTATCTTTGCCTTTTTGTCGATATTTCTCCGTTAACATATGGACACTGAAGATTAGTTCTGCTGTGGACTTGTTAGGCCTGAAGCCACGCTGTTCCTCTTCTAACTGTGGCTCTAAGATGACTCGCAGTCTGCTCTCTAAGATTTTCTCAAGAATCTGAAGCCCGTGAGAAGGGAGTGTTATTCGCTGGTAATTGGAGCATTTTCGGCCGATCTCCTTTCTTAACCCTAGCAGTGCCGAATGTTTTTCCCTAAATGTCAGGCCATTTTTGCGTGCATTACACATTTATGTTTTTAATAAATTTAAGCACGCTTAGATAGAGAAAAGTTAAACATAATGCACACCATATTACTCAGAAAGCTTTATTTAACATCCTTATATAAGTATTAGATAATTTACTGTGAACTTGCATCTGGGAGATAGTGGGTTCGAATCCTACTGTTGGCAGCCCTGAAGATGGTTTTTACGTGGTTTCCCATTTTCACACCAGGCAAATGCTGGTGCTGTACCTTAATTAAGGCCATGGCCGCTTCCTTCCAACTCCTAGGCCTTTCCTATCCCATCATTGCCATAAGACCTATCTGTGTCAGTGCAATGCAAACCACTAGCAAAAGTAAAACAAAAAAAACACTCTTATCTGGTGTGTATCAGGTGATCATAAGTTTGGAAAACTAAAAAAGGTTTTTTTTTCTTTCACATTTTCAAGTTCACCATTAGTAATAACAAACACTCTTTAAAAAAAAAAAATACTATATACAATACACACAAAATTTCTTCTAGTTTAAAAAAAAAAATATTTTCTCAAAAGTAAACACAGAAATAAAATCACAAAAGAATTAATAAGTTCCGAGCTTCACACAGTTCCGCCAGCCGCCGAGCATTACTGGGAGTCATTCTCGAAGAATTTTCTTTTCCTGCCAGGCCTCGTAGGCCTCCAGAAATGCTGCAATATGAAAGCATTCACGGTCCACCCCACAATTATATCCGGGACACCAAAAATGGCTTTGTCCCTTTTTTTCACGTGACCACAAACTGCACACAACCTTTCCTTTCATCCAGGTAGATGAGATAGTTCATGTTAGGGGCGCTATATTCACTGGTAGGTCTAGAAAATGATTCTCCTCCATGACCATTTCTTCTACAATACGCACCATGAATTTGTGTGTTGTCCGCAGGCTATCAGTGTTTTTTGTGTACAGAATAAATGCATTCAATAGGGCCATATCCAAAAAGTTGTAAAAAAATTTCAACCAATATCTCCTGGTGGGTCTCGAACAAGTAACGTGATAAATGGATTTGTCCTTTGCATCCATACCCCCATAAACAAATTATACAGGTTTATAAGAATTGGTTTCATAATTTCCCGCCCGCTTTTGCTCTTTATCACATCTTCAGCGTGACAGCCAGTAGTAATGAGGTAAACGGGTTTGCGAGTTGCCTTTTCTCGGTATCCCACAAGAAGCATGTCACTTCTTCTGAAGTAAACAATATCTCCTGCCTTTAGAACTGTCTTCAGAACACTCTTCGACAAATCCTTAGTGGCTTTATTTACAGTTCTAGTCAAATACGTTAAGCTGTCCAATAATCTCTGAGCGAATGGTAACTTGGTGTAATAATTGTCCGTAAAAAGGTGATAGCCATTTAGCAGTCTACGTTTGGTCATCAAGTCCATAACAACTTTTTCCGTGAGGGGATAATTTCCATCATTGATGGTTATGAATTTCATGTTTTTGGTCCGTATTGAACAATATATAATAATAATAATAATAACTTAAATGTTTCCACCTTTTCAATACAATATATTCACAAGATTACAAAATTATACGGAAAAATGTGGAACGTTCCATATAATTTTGTAATCTTGTGAATATATTGTATTGAAAAGGTGGAAACATTTAAGTTATTATTATTATTACTTAATTTCCATCAGCCAGAAAGTCCTTTCCACTATACATCTCCGAATATAAAACTTAATTACTCTGTCACACACCTCAAATTTTTTAATACCAAAACGAGCATGTCTCTTATTGGGCTATTTGAATCACACAGCTCATCATCCAAGATGAAAGTTTACACTTCAAAAGAAACAATTTAAAAATAAACTCAATAATTTCTTGAAAGCAAACGAAAGATATTCACAGAAACTAGTAGGAACAGTGAGCGAGCACGAAGTTACATAGCAACTGAGACGAGGGGGGATGAGGAAAGAGTAGCTGATTTTATACCTACCCTAACCTTGACTAAAAGTCATTTCCGGCTAGTGAGGAATGTGTGATGAAAGACTTGAAGGTTCCTCTTCAATGTCTTACTTGTTAAAATAGCGTAAGTAAACGATAAGTAATGTTATAACTGATTAAGCAAATGCATGTACTATGCGTCACGCATGCGACGTTGGCATTCTAGTGAAATTATATTGAGTCGCAAGTGCAATATTTGGCAGTTCTAGGGTTAAACAGGGGGATAATGTCACCCTTGCTCCAATTAGTAGGTATCTTGTCATCTTTCCAAACTGCAGTGAGCACCGTGTGTAGCCACTGTAAACTCAGGACTCCTGCTACTTAAATCATGTCCGTGCTGACTTCATCGAATCCTGGGGATTTCCCTTGCAGCATCTCCTTAAGGGCTGCTTCTCTTTCTGCCCATGTAATGGATGGTTCCTCTGTGTAGGTTTCAACAGCTGGTTCTTTTGTTCTCTGATTTGCTTTTGTCCTGTTCAGTAGGTGATCAAAATGATTCATCAAAACCTCTCTCCTTTCTTGGCCAGGTTGCCATTGGAATCCTCAATTGCTTTGATGGTTTCAACTGAATTCCTTTTATTTTTGATCACTCTGAACAATAGTTTCATATTGTCTCTGCTGTCTTCCTCCAGTTTTTTAGTAAATTTCTCCCAGCACTTTATCTTCTCCTCTTGTACTACTCTTTAAACTCTTAGTTTCTTGTCCCGGTAAACTTACTCGAGATTTCTGATCTTACCCTCATCCCTTACCTGGTCTGACATGGATTTCTCTCTATATCGTTCTTTTTGTGATATGTTTCTTTCCTTTATTGAGGATCTTACTCCACCGTTGTCCGGTCTCAAGCCTGGAATGAGAAAGGAGCAGGGTTAGCTGGGTTGGCAACCAGCTTGTAAAAACAGCTAACGCCAAGTGTTGAGCAGCGGTAAATAACTCGACTCCCTAAGATAGGCCAGCACCTTCGGGCGGAGGAGCTTCTTTAGGATTGGTCTCCCAGTGGAGGAAATGCCACTGAAATCCAGTGTGTTCTGAACCCAACAGCAAGGCAGGCGGAGGAGGAACCTATTATTTCTTAGTTCCCAATGGCTGTGGAGGTGGATGCGGTCATGCCAGATGGATTGGCTGTTAAGGCGCAACTCAATAATTGTACTCTGAGTCTGCGGCAGTCCATTGCAGTTCTGGTGCTGGAAACTGCATTTCTCATGCTATATGTGCCACAGTGAATGGCTCCAGGACCATAGCGTGAGGGTCACTCTCCAGCAAGTTGCGATCCACCTTAAACAAACTCATGCCGATGGCATTCTCTCCTGCTTTACCTCTAAAAGCCCAACGGTGATGGGATCAGGATGACAGATGCAGGTGTGGGTAAACTGGAAGCTTCTAGTCTGAACCTGCACGTTGGTGGCAGATGTGTGATGGTCGACTTCCTGAGACCCTGTGACTACTCAGGGATCCGGTCCTGCATCTGTGACTGGGCAGGCCTATTTAGGACCACTGCTGCCCACCTTCAATGGGAAAGGTCCTAGAAGATGTGGGCTAAACATTGGTAGTTACTTTCAAAACCTGTCTGGGAACCTGCACTCAGAGGGTCGAAATCATGAAAGAAAGAAATCTACGTTCATCACTATTAGTGCATGGAATGTCAGAACATTATTAGACAATGATAACAGACCAGAAAGAATAACAGGCAGTGGCGAAGCTAATAGTTAATGAATGGGTAGGCAGGAAACCTTACCTTAAAGTTTTTTGTAGAGCAGTTCCAAACGTCGAGTTTTTTTGGTTGCAAAATGGTCAATCACACTGTCCTTCAGTACTTCATCATTCATCAATTACTTCTCAAGTTTTTTTCCAATGGAAATGGTACTAAGACTGCTGAGTCTTCCATTGTTCATTGTATTACGCAAGTATGTCTTTATCGTTTTCAGAGTGCTCATACTCCTTTCAGAGGAATTCGTATTCACAGGAAATGTTAATATTAAACGAATCAATTTTGACACTTTGAGGTCATTGATGACAATATAATGTAAACGTTTTTGAGGGGACAAATGTTTTTATATTTCAGAATAAATGTTAATTCACTTTCCAATCTTTCTCTATTAAAACAGGGGTAAATGTTCATAAGACTGTTCATTTTAGCTCTCTTTGTAAACTATGAAGAGAGCTGGATCCAACAACTCAACAAAATTCCTATATCAATGTTTGAAGTGAGCAAATTACTTTTCTTAAGAAAATTCTTCCTTGCTTGTGCTAGTCTGCATTTTATGTCCTCCTTACTTCTGCCATCGTTAGTTATTTTACTACCCAAGTAACTATATTCATAACAATATTCAGCTACTTCCTTTAAGACTTCATTTCCTAATCTAATATTTTCTGCTTCACCTGCCTTCGTTCAACTGCACTCCATTACTTTTGTTTTGGACTTATTTATTTTCATCTTGTACTCCTTACCCAAGACTTCATCTATACCATTCAGCAGCTTCTCGAGATCTTCTGCAGTCTCAGTTAAAATAACTATATCATCAACAAATCTCCAGGTTTTGATTTCCTCTCCTTGGATTGTCATTCCTTTTCCAAATTCCTCTTTGATTTCCTTTACTGTCTGTTCTATGTAAACGCTGAAAAGGTGGGGGGACAAACTGCAACTTTGCCTCACTCCTTTCTGGATTGCTGCTTCTTTTTCAAAGCCCATACATATTGGTATAATAATGAATACAACAGGAAACTCGGCCATGAATAATGCTTCTACAATTACTCGCGAAACTTTTAGTGATACCTGGACTCCCTAGTGCTGAATCGGGAGACCTCGCCAATCTTCAAGATTCGTATTGGCAACCTTTGAACACAAACTATGAATCACCGTGAGACATCTGGCGTACACGTTATGTAGTAGTACTGTTGTTATTTACACAGCAAAGCCAAAATATAGAATGCATGCTAGGAACAAGATTTGCATCGAGAAATGTTATATAATGTGTGTGTGACACAGTTGTTGGCTTAAGATAATAAAGGTTTAGAAAATTCCTATCGATCGATCATACTATCAATTCAATTCAGATTTCATTTCCATTCAGTTGGCAGTACTACCGGAACCAGGCTAGCTCCCTCCGTACTCCTCACCCTGTACAAAGAAGTATCACTAAAAGTTTCGCGAGTAATAATTTTAGCTGTCCTTGCGTGTACTTAAACATGATTGTGAGTCTTGCACAGCTGTAAGTGACAATGAGCACATTGTGTTTATGTAGTTGAGAGTCTAGAAACTCGAGTCTTAAGTGTCCCAGATAACATTATCAAGAGCATCAAGGGCAATCACATTCAACTGGAGAAATGAAGCGAGTTGGCCATGCGGTTAGGGGCGCGCAGCTGTGAACTTGCATTCGGGAGATAGTGGGTTCGAACCCCACTGCCGGCAGCCACGTAATGCAACTTGTAAAAAAAAAAAAAAAATTCAGCTGGAAATGTAACTTTCTTCCAGGCATGCTTAGTCATGTGGGGCCATTGAACTGATTATGGATAAGTTCATGAAAGTTGATGATAGCATTATGGCATTATAGAATGTTGGCAAACTCCTTCCATTGACGATAAAAGTATCCATCCAAAGGTAGAACAAGGGAAGTTGCACCAGGTGGAATGGTTGTTACCTGTTCATACCTGTATGTGTTTATGTGGAATTACAAACATATTTTGTTGAGAGAGTGAAAATTAATCTAGAACCAGACATTTTATTCCAACATGGGAGAGAGACAGTTATCCTGCCATTGTTCAAGTATACTTTAATCTACTTTGCCTGATTTTGAACAAGTATTATATCGGTATATAATATATCCATATATTATACACTGCTGTTTGTAGAAAGTGAAACACTCAGAAGCAATGGTCTGAAACACGCCAAAATCAGAGGATGTGCAGAACAGTGGAACCATAATAAGTGTTTTAAATTGCAGAGAGATGGCGTGCATGTAGGCCCAGCAGTGCCCATCTGCGTGTGACCGCCCAGGGCAGTGTTACGCTACGCTTAGTCAGTGCGGAGCCGTCATACGAAGTATAAACATGTACCTAAGTGCCACTATGCCTCGCCGACATCACAGGAGGGAATATCAGCACGTGAGTGCGTTCGAATGGGGCAGAATGATAGGGCTCCGGGAGATGGGTCTGTCGTTCCGTGACATTGCGGCTCGTACAGGGCACGCTGCTCCAACAGTGAGGCGTATGTGGAACCAGTGGAGAGAAGGGGGCCTAACACAGCGCCGACAGGGTACTGGACGACACAATGTGACCACAGCACGAGATGACCGCCATCTTGTCCGCTTAGCCGTAACGGACAGAAGAGCTTCGTCCACACAGTTTTGGCTCGACGATGGAGCACTGCAACGGGTGTGGGGTTGTCTGCATTGACGGTTCGACGCCGTCTTCTGAGGGCCGGGCTGGTGGCACGCATGCCATTGCGCCGGCTTCCATTGACCAGCAACCACCAACGCTGTAGACTGCAATGGCCATGTAAACACCGACACTGGCGTGCTGAGTGGCAAAATATAGTGTTATCGGATGAGTCCCACTTCAACTTGTCCTACAGTGATGGCCGCATATGCGTTAGACGCCGCCGTGGTGAACGCCATCGGGCAGACTGTATTGTTGAGTGGCATAGCGGACAAACGCCAAGTGTGATGTTTTGGGGCGCAATTGCCTGTAACATTCGATCTTCCCTCTTACGTGTTGAGGGCAATCTGAACACCTACCGCTACATCAGGCAGGTTTTACAGCCCGAGGCACTGCCCCTCCTGCAGGCCGTTCCAGACGCCATATTCCAGCAGGACAATGCCTGGCCGCATGTGGCGAGGAATGTGCAAGCATTCTTCAAAGAACGACGGATACCACTGCTTCCCTGGCCTGCCCGTTCGCCGGATGTCACCCATTGAACATGTCTGGGATATGGTCGGTCGACACCTTGTTCGTTCAGGTCCTCCTGCAGCCACTGTTGCTGATTTATGGACGCGCCTACAAACCGCGTGGCAGAGTATCCCCAAGCAGCATATTCAGGAGCTCTTTGATTCCATGCCACGACGTCTAGCGGCTCTGATTGCAGCCCGTGGTGGCGCTGCGCCGTACTGAATTTCCACGGTCACCGTGCATGTACAGTTCTGTAATTGTAATCATTTGTGTCTTGTCATGTCCCTAATATGTGGAATAAATTGCATTGTGATCACAGCTCTCAGTCTTGGTGTTTCACTTTCTACAAACAGCAGTGTATGTATGTATGTATGTATGTATGTATGTATGTTAGGTCAGGTGGAGCTCTGTTTCACAAGGGAATGAAATGTGCCACTTGGCACAATAAGAAGTGGAGAGAGAATTTTGTTGGATACAATGGGCTGGTTTGTACGAATATGATATTCCAGACACTGATTTCACTCCAACGGTCATTTCTTTTCACCAGTGCAAGATAGTGTGTGGTCCCTGTGAATTTCATAATTAAATCCAGATTGGCCAGTATTCGGAATTTCACCTGATGGATAATTAGGAATGATCTTGGCAATGAATTCAATACCAAATGTAATCGCACAATTCTCAGTCTCTGCTTGTGATTGAGCATGTTTGTAAATTACAAGTGCATAACTTTGCGACTAATAATCTTGTGAACTACCATGAATTTTTTCCAACCCCAGTTCGCTGAAATCAGTAAATCCAAGTGCTCTACCTTTCGTGCTTGCCCTCTGCCTTATATCAGAATTATGCACAGCCATTATATGAGTCCATGCCTCTGGGAAATTAGACCACATGTACTCCAATATGACCTTGAGTTTTTCATGTTTTGTTCCTTGTTTTTCATAATAACATCTCTAATAACGTGATACATGGCTGCTGTCCTTGACCTTCCTGAAGTGATGCATGATTGTTTTCAATGACCGTCATTTTGATTTTAGCTTCAGTTATCACTTGACATAAAGAAGAGAAATATAGTCTTTAGCTACATCATAATTAAAAGGCTCATAAACAGGCTCTTCATCAGTACCATAGTTTCCTCTGAATGCATTTGAATTTGTCATCCAGAATTTCAGTTTCAAGTTTCTTTATCAAACTAAAAATAAAAAGTTTTCGATGTTTCTCTTTGCTCTCATGTATTTTACATGATGCAGACGGTAATTTGGTCTGGTGTAAAACCTCTAACACCTTATTTATGTCAGTTCTCATTGTGCAGAATATACAAACACAAATGCACATTCTCAAATGTTCACTATTTACAGATCATAGTATACAATACCAATATAAATGGTCCGTTATTGGACATTATAAACTTTCCAGCTAACTCATTCCTGGTTGCCAGCGCCTCGCCCTCGTGTGCCAGGCTGGGCTCATCAGTTGGTACCTAGCACACCTACCAAGACGCTGGCTAGTGCATACCGTGGAGGCCACTGCGTAAGCTAATTGTAGCCACCGGCAGTGCCAATGCACTATGAGACACTTTGTCCCATTATCAAAAATTGATGCCTGCTTGGCCATCAGATGATATAGATGTTGATTCCCATAGGGAATCTGAAATATTTGTTCCGAATGAGTAAATTTATAATACCAATATAAATGGTCCGTTATTGGACATTATAAACTTTCCAGCTAACTCATTCCTGGTTGCCAGCGCCTCGCCCTCGTGTGCCAGGCTGGGCTCATCAGTTGGTACCTAGCACACCTACCAAGACGCTGGCTAGTGCATACCGTGGAGGCCACTGCGTAAGCTAATTGTAGCCACCGGCAGTGCCAATGCACTATGAGACACTTTGTCCCATTATCAAAAATTGATGCCTGCTTGGCCATCAGATGATATAGATGTTGATTCCCATAGGGAATCTGAAATATTTGTTCCGAATGAGTAAATTTATAATACCAATATAAATGGTCCGTTATTGGACATTATAAACTTTCCAGCTAACTCATTCCTGGTTGCCAGCGCCTCGCCCTCGTGTGCCAGGCTGGGCTCATCAGTTGGTACCTAGCACACCTACCAAGACGCTGGCTAGTGCATACCGTGGAGGCCACTGCGTAAGCTAATTGTAGCCACCGGCAGTGCCAATGCACTATGAGACACTTTGTCCCATTATCAAAAATTGATGCCTGCTTGGCCATCAGATGATATAGATGTTGATTCCCATAGGGAATCTGAAATATTTGTTCCGAATGAGTAAATTTATAATACCAATATAAATGGTCCGTTATTGGACATTATAAACTTTCCAGCTAACTCATTCCTGGTTGCCAGCGCCTCGCCCTCGTGTGCCAGGCTGGGCTCATCAGTTGGTACCTAGCACACCTACCAAGACGCTGGCTAGTGCATACCGTGGAGGCCACTGCGTAAGCTAATTGTAGCCACCGGCAGTGCCAATGCACTATGAGACACTTTGTCCCATTATCAAAAATTGATGCCTGCTTGGCCATCAGATGATATAGATGTTGATTCCCATAGGGAATCTGAAATATTTGTTCCGAATGAGTAAATTTATAATACCAATATAAATGGTCCGTTATTGGACATTATAAACTTTCCAGCTAACTCATTCCTGGTTGCCAGCGCCTCGCCCTCGTGTGCCAGGCTGGGCTCATCAGTTGGTACCTAGCACACCTACCAAGACGCTGGCTAGTGCATACCGTGGAGGCCACTGCGTAAGCTAATTGTAGCCACCGGCAGTGCCAATGCACTATGAGACACTTTGTCCCATTATCAAAAATTGATGCCTGCTTGGCCATCAGATGATATAGATGTTGATTCCCATAGGGAATCTGAAATATTTGTTCCGAATGAGTAAATTTATAATACCAATATAAATGGTCCGTTATTGGACATTATAAACTTTCCAGCTAACTCATTCCTGGTTGCCAGCGCCTCGCCCTCGTGTGCCAGGCTGGGCTCATCAGTTGGTACCTAGCACACCTACCAAGACGCTGGCTAGTGCATACCGTGGAGGCCACTGCGTAAGCTAATTGTAGCCACCGGCAGTGCCAATGCACTATGAGACACTTTGTCCCATTATCAAAAATTGATGCCTGCTTGGCCATCAGATGATATAGATGTTGATTCCCATAGGGAATCTGAAATATTTGTTCCGAATGAGTAAATTTATAATACCAATATAAATGGTCCGTTATTGGACATTATAAACTTTCCAGCTAACTCATTCCTGGTTGCCAGCGCCTCGCCCTCGTGTGCCAGGCTGGGCTCATCAGTTGGTACCTAGCACACCTACCAAGACGCTGGCTAGTGCATACCGTGGAGGCCACTGCGTAAGCTAATTGTAGCCACCGGCAGTGCCAATGCACTATGAGACACTTTGTCCCATTATCAAAAATTGATGCCTGCTTGGCCATCAGATGATATAGATGTTGATTCCCATAGGGAATCTGAAATATTTGTTCCGAATGAGTAAATTTATAATACCAATATAAATGGTCCGTTATTGGACATTATAAACTTTCCAGCTAACTCATTCCTGGTTGCCAGCGCCTCGCCCTCGTGTGCCAGGCTGGGCTCATCAGTTGGTACCTAGCACACCTACCAAGACGCTGGCTAGTGCATACCGTGGAGGCCACTGCGTAAGCTAATTGTAGCCACCGGCAGTGCCAATGCACTATGAGACACTTTGTCCCATTATCAAAAATTGATGCCTGCTTGGCCATCAGATGATATAGATGTTGATTCCCATAGGGAATCTGAAATATTTGTTCCGAATGAGTAAATTTATAATACCAATATAAATGGTCCGTTATTGGACATTATAAACTTTCCAGCTAACTCATTCCTGGTTGCCAGCGCCTCGCCCTCGTGTGCCAGGCTGGGCTCATCAGTTGGTACCTAGCACACCTACCAAGACGCTGGCTAGTGCATACCGTGGAGGCCACTGCGTAAGCTAATTGTAGCCACCGGCAGTGCCAATGCACTATGAGACACTTTGTCCCATTATCAAAAATTGATGCCTGCTTGGCCATCAGATGATATAGATGTTGATTCCCATAGGGAATCTGAAATATTTGTTCCGAATGAGTAAATTTATAATACCAATATAAATGGTCCGTTATTGGACATTATAAACTTTCCAGCTAACTCATTCCTGGTTGCCCTATGGGAATCAACATCTATATCATCTGATGGCCAAGCAGGCATCAATTTTTGATAATGGGACAAAGTGTCTCATAGTGCATTGGCACTGCCGGTGGCTACAATTAGCTTACGCAGTGGCCTCCACGGTATGCACTAGCCAGCGTCTTGGTAGGTGTGCTAGGTACCAACTGATGAGCCCAGCCTGGCACACGAGGGCGAGGCGCTGGCAACCAGGAATGAGTTAGCTGGAAAGTTTATAATGTCCAATAACGGACCATTTATATTGGTATTATAAATTTACTCATTCGGAACAAATATTTCAGATTCCCTATGGGAATCAACATCTATATCATCTGATGGCCAAGCAGGCATCAATTTTTGATAATGGGACAAAGTGTCTCATAGTGCATTGGCACTGCCGGTGGCTACAATTAGCTTACGCAGTGGCCTCCACGGTATGCACTAGCCAGCGTCTTGGTAGGTGTGCTAGGTACCAACTGATGAGCCCAGCCTGGCACACGAGGGCGAGGCGCTGGCAACCAGGAATGAGTTAGCTGGAAAGTTTATAATGTCCAATAACGGACCATTTATATTGGTATTATAAATTTACTCATTCGGAACAAATATTTCAGATTCCCTATGGGAATCAACATCTATATCATCTGATGGCCAAGCAGGCATCAATTTTTGATAATGGGACAAAGTGTCTCATAGTGCATTGGCACTGCCGGTGGCTACAATTAGCTTACGCAGTGGCCTCCACGGTATGCACTAGCCAGCGTCTTGGTAGGTGTGCTAGGTACCAACTGATGAGCCCAGCCTGGCACACGAGGGCGAGGCGCTGGCAACCAGGAATGAGTTAGCTGGAAAGTTTATAATGTCCAATAACGGACCATTTATATTGGTATTATAAATTTACTCATTCGGAACAAATATTTCAGATTCCCTATGGGAATCAACATCTATATCATCTGATGGCCAAGCAGGCATCAATTTTTGATAATGGGACAAAGTGTCTCATAGTGCATTGGCACTGCCGGTGGCTACAATTAGCTTACGCAGTGGCCTCCACGGTATGCACTAGCCAGCGTCTTGGTAGGTGTGCTAGGTACCAACTGATGAGCCCAGCCTGGCACACGAGGGCGAGGCGCTGGCAACCAGGAATGAGTTAGCTGGAAAGTTTATAATGTCCAATAACGGACCATTTATATTGGTATTATAAATTTACTCATTCGGAACAAATATTTCAGATTCCCTATGGGAATCAACATCTATATCATCTGATGGCCAAGCAGGCATCAATTTTTGATAATGGGACAAAGTGTCTCATAGTGCATTGGCACTGCCGGTGGCTACAATTAGCTTACGCAGTGGCCTCCACGGTATGCACTAGCCAGCGTCTTGGTAGGTGTGCTAGGTACCAACTGATGAGCCCAGCCTGGCACACGAGGGCGAGGCGCTGGCAACCAGGAATGAGTTAGCTGGAAAGTTTATAATGTCCAATAACGGACCATTTATATTGGTATTATAAATTTACTCATTCGGAACAAATATTTCAGATTCCCTATGGGAATCAACATCTATATCATCTGATGGCCAAGCAGGCATCAATTTTTGATAATGGGACAAAGTGTCTCATAGTGCATTGGCACTGCCGGTGGCTACAATTAGCTTACGCAGTGGCCTCCACGGTATGCACTAGCCAGCGTCTTGGTAGGTGTGCTAGGTACCAACTGATGAGCCCAGCCTGGCACACGAGGGCGAGGCGCTGGCAACCAGGAATGAGTTAGCTGGAAAGTTTATAATGTCCAATAACGGACCATTTATATTGGTATTATAAATTTACTCATTCGGAACAAATATTTCAGATTCCCTATGGGAATCAACATCTATATCATCTGATGGCCAAGCAGGCATCAATTTTTGATAATGGGACAAAGTGTCTCATAGTGCATTGGCACTGCCGGTGGCTACAATTAGCTTACGCAGTGGCCTCCACGGTATGCACTAGCCAGCGTCTTGGTAGGTGTGCTAGGTACCAACTGATGAGCCCAGCCTGGCACACGAGGGCGAGGCGCTGGCAACCAGGAATGAGTTAGCTGGAAAGTTTATAATGTCCAATAACGGACCATTTATATTGGTATTATAAATTTACTCATTCGGAACAAATATTTCAGATTCCCTATGGGAATCAACATCTATATCATCTGATGGCCAAGCAGGCATCAATTTTTGATAATGGGACAAAGTGTCTCATAGTGCATTGGCACTGCCGGTGGCTACAATTAGCTTACGCAGTGGCCTCCACGGTATGCACTAGCCAGCGTCTTGGTAGGTGTGCTAGGTACCAACTGATGAGCCCAGCCTGGCACACGAGGGCGAGGCGCTGGCAACCAGGAATGAGTTAGCTGGAAAGTTTATAATGTCCAATAACGGACCATTTATATTGGTATTATAAATTTACTCATTCGGAACAAATATTTCAGATTCCCTATGGGAATCAACATCTATATCATCTGATGGCCAAGCAGGCATCAATTTTTGATAATGGGACAAAGTGTCTCATAGTGCATTGGCACTGCCGGTGGCTACAATTAGCTTACGCAGTGGCCTCCACGGTATGCACTAGCCAGCGTCTTGGTAGGTGTGCTAGGTACCAACTGATGAGCCCAGCCTGGCACACGAGGGCGAGGCGCTGGCAACCAGGAATGAGTTAGCTGGAAAGTTTATAATGTCCAATAACGGACCATTTATATTGGTATTATAAATTTACTCATTCGGAACAAATATTTCAGATTCCCTATGGGAATCAACATCTATATCATAGTATACACTCACAAATTTTGTAACAATTACTCTGGAAAAAGGCAGAATAGCATTCTAATGGACTGTCATAAGTATTTTGTTGCATGCATGGATTACCTCTGACTGTTTATCTGTAGTGAATGAGTCAGTAGGTCATTTATGCCTATTTACAAAAGATGAGAATAGTACTTGCCAGGAACTTCGCAAATGTTCCTTGTTAGTCTTTACCCTTTCCTATACCAGCACTACCAAATACCCATTTGTCTTAGTACGATGTTAAGTTACTTACCTGCACATCTGGACGTGGGGATTATAATGAGCATCGTATACCCTCGCTCCAACCGAATGCTGTGGAGAGGTTTGAAATTGTGCGATTACATTTGGTATTGAATTTATTGCCAAGATCATTCCTAATTATCCATCAGGTGAAATTCCGAATACTGGACAATCTGGATTTAATTATGTAGATTTATTGGCACATTAAGTGCATCCTATAACACTAAATACAGTAGAGTGAGGTGGCCACTTGGTGCAGGTCTTTCTATTTGATGCCCATGGACGACCTGCACATCTGTACATGGGGATTATAATGAGCATCGTATACCCTCGCTCCAAATGAATGCTGTGGAGAGGTTTGAAATTGTGCGATTACATTTGGTATTGAGTTCATTGCCAAGATCATTCCTAATTATCCATCAGGTGAAATTTCAAATACTGGCCAATCTGGATTTAATTATGTAGATTTATTGGCACATTAAGTGCATCCTATAACACTAAATACAGTAGAGTGAGGTGGCCACACGGTTCAGGTCGTGTAGCATTGAGCTTGCATTCAGGAGATGGTGAGTTCAAACCCACCGTCAGCAACCCTGAAGATGGTTTTCTGTTGTCTCCTATTTTCATACCAGGCAAATGCTGGGGCTGCACCTTAATTGAGGCCATGGCTGCTACCTTCCCAATCCTCACCCTTTCCCATCCCTGCATCACCTAAATCTTTGATGAGTTACTGCGACATTATAAGTTAAGAACTTCATTTCCCTGTATTGAGGAAAGGTTCAACCTATTCAATACTAAGTATACGATGTTTAGAACGTTATTTATTGTTGTTGTTATTATTATTGTACTAGTTGTTGCTAGTAACAATCTTATACGGCATACTTAGTATTGAATAGGTTGAACCTCTCCTCAATTCTATTGTGTTACTGCGACATTAAACCCCTAGCAAAAAAAAAAAGAAAAGAAAAAATTCTGGTGGTTTAACGTTGATCTTATTCACTGACTTTATTATCCATTGTATGGCTTTTAATACCGGGAGTGTCCAAGGGAGTGTTCAGTTCACTTGCTGCAGGTCTTTCTATTTGATGCCCATGGGCGACTTGCACATCTGGACGTGGAGATCATAATGAGCATCGTATACCCTCGCTCCAAATGAATGCTGTGGAGAGGTTTGAAATTTAATCCAAGCTTTTGGTACACAATCTCGTGATTAGAAATTTACACACTGAAGGTTTTCTGTGACACAGTGGTGGGAAAGGGCTAGGATTGGGAAGGTAGCGGTCAAGGCCTTAATTATGGTATAGCCCCAGCATTTGCCTTGTGTGAAAGAGGGAAACCGCAGAAAACTGTCTTCAGGGCTTTCAAAGATGGGGTTCGAACTCACCATCCCCTGAATGCAAGCTCACAGCTACACGACCTGAATCGTGCGCCCACCTCATTCTACCGTATATAGTGGTATAGGATGCACCAAACTGAAGTAGACTACTACCCACTGCATTCTTTAAGTCACTGGTTTTGAGAATTATAGAGAGTTCTTTGAGCCCATATCAATGCCCTCTGAAAGGATTGATGAATGCTGAGACTAAGTAACACAGTTATAAATTGATGAGGTACTTAAGCGAATTTTGTGACTATACATGGTCTCACCGAGCTCGATAGCTGCAGTCACTTAAGTGCGGCCAGTATCCAGTAATCCGGGGATAGTAGGTTTGAACCCCACTGTCGCCAGCCCTGAAAATGGTTTTCCTTGGTTTCCCATTTTCACACCAGGCAAATGCTGGGGCTGTACGTTAATTAAGGCCATGGCCGCCTCCTTCCCACTCCTAGCCCTTCTCTGTCCCATCCTTGCCATAAGACCTATTTGTGTCGGTGTGACGTAAAGCAACTAGCAAAAAAACAAAATACAGGGTCTCTCTTATAAACCCAGACCGAGCGCACGGTATTTGTACTCTGTGCTATGACAGCTGCCTCAGCCCAACTTACGTCGCGTGTGGGCGCCCTGCTGTAAGCGTGTATACAATCTTATATGAAATCTTACCTTATAAAAGATGCTGGAAGTGTCATCCTTCATAATGAGGGACTTCATAAACACCATTAGGATTTTCTGCACACCAATACCAAGAGTTATGACTGTTCACATGACCATTAAGATGAAACCAGGCCTCATCTGAAAAGAACACAAGCTGTGGGTCGAACAAACTATCATTCAGTGATGCTAGATACCTCCCACAAAATCTCACTCTCGTGGCTGGATTAGCAGGTTTTAAACAATGGGCCAGTGTAAACATGTACGGTTTTGATGTGTAACCGTTTTGTAGCTCTTTGTGCAGAAGAAACCAAAACCCCTACTTGCGCTAATTTTGTAATCGAGTTATTTGGTAACCATTCAAGATTCATACCAATGTCATCTAGCTTTTCCTCTGTTATCTGTACATGTGTGCGCATGTTTTTTATTGAACACTGAGCCAGTAGTTTCAAATTTATTTACAATTACATGAATCTGTGTTCATGAAGGTGGCGCTCACCAGGAAATTGCTGAACAAATGGATCGCATACCCATCGAGCCAACTTGTACTTAAAATAACTTTTATATACAAAATACGGTGTTGCAATGATAACTGTCTCACCATGTTAACAGGTGAGATTCAGACTGGCTATTGATGATAGGTCGAACATGTGCACGCTCCTTGCAAGTTCAATAACTATGTGCACACCGCCCGTACAGCTGCTTGGGTCTCGGAGAGTAGAAACACCGCTGGAAGGTCTGAGTTTATGAGAGAGACCCTGTAGATTGTAAGAGATCAACTAATTTGTTATTCATATGATGGTGATTGTTGTTTTGATGATGTGATCTGGGGAGAAGGTAAAATGAAATGGCATATGGCTTTTAGTGCCGGGAGTGTCCGAGGACATGTTCGGCTCGCCAGATGCAGGTCTTTTGATTTGACACCCGTAGGTGACCTGCGCATCGTGATGAGGATTAAATGATGATGAAGGCGACACATACGCCCAGCCCCCGTGCCAGCAAAATTAACCATTTAAGGTTAAAATTTCCGACCCTGCCGGAAATCGAACCCGGAACCCCTGTGACCAAAGGCCAGCACGCTAACCATTTAGCCATAGAGCCGGACGGGGAGAAGGTGAGGAGGAGGTACAACAACAGCTGAATGTACTGAATAGAAGGATTGAACAATGTGGATTGAGGATCAACATGGTGAAGAGCAAGACAATGGTGATGATTAAAGGAAGTAAAAAAAAAAAAAAAAAAGGAAAAGGGGATATCAAAATTGCCCCCACCTGGTGTCAGCTGGAAAGGGGGAAATGATGATGATTATGATGATGCATTTCCCAGTTGTATCCTATTAATTTCCATATCCACTCTTCCATTTTCTGTCATTTCACTTCCACTCAGATAGATGAGAGTAGAGTATGGGCAGTGGAAATAAAATAACTGAGGAGTATGGTACAGAAGACAAGGAGGGATAGACCGGGCGAGTTGGCCGTGTGGTTAGGAGTGCGCAGCTATGAGCTTGCATCTGGGAGATAGTGGGTTCGAACCCCACTGCCGGCAGCCCTGAAGATGGTTTTCTGTGGTTTCCCATTTTTACACCAGGTAAATGCTGGGGCTGTACCTTAATTAAGGCCACGACCACTTCCTTCCCATTCCTAGGCCTTTCCTATACCATTGTCGCCATAAGACCTATCTGTATCGGTGCGACATAAAACAAATAGCAAACAAAAAAAAAAGGAGGGATAGGGTGAGAAATGAAGACATACGAAAAGAGCTAAATGTGGAAAAACTACACGATAAACTGGAGCAGAACAGATTGAGATGGTTTGGACATGTCAAGCAGATGTTAAGAAGAAAGACTGCCAAGACAGGCACTGGATGACAGGGAAGAGAGGACAAAGAAGACCAAGATTACAATGGATGGACTCTGTGAAGAACAGCATAGGACACTTTAACCTGGACTGGAACACAGTGTTTGGATGAGGAATGGTGGAGAGAGAGAGAGGACAAAGTGGGAAAGAACCATATTTGCCCCCACCCGGTGTCAGCTGGAAAGGGGGAAATGATGATGATGATGATTAAGATGATGTTTTGAGGGTGAAAGCAAGTTTCTGATGTTAACTCTAATCAGAGCAGGAAGAGGAAAAAAGTTAACTGTCCAAAAAATTGTTATCAGGAAAAGAAAGGGAAAGGCTTTGGAAGGTCTGGAAGGACTCCCTAGCTCTGCAAAACCTTATACTTTCAGAGTCATGAAGAATTATCTAGTGGTGATCTAATAAGGAAGAATGAAACCGAGGGGCCTGGCACAAATAAGTGGAAATAATGTCAGACTCGCAAGAAAACCTTCTGTTGGAGGAAGGAAACAATGTTGTTGTTTTCTTTCTCTACATGCTTATGTTAAAACACGTGCTCTCAGACATTTTGGCAACAGGGGTGCAATTACTTTGGGAGGTACATGACATTAAATGAGGAGGGAAGGTACGAGTTGGGTTCATAGGGGCAACAACAATTCTTCAACTAGAATTGGTCTATAACAAACAGACTCCAGTAATAGTAGTCTCTAAAAAAGGGGCATAAAACATAAATTCTCTGTACACCAACTAAATCTAATTATTGCTGCTGCGTCACATTTATTACACAGTCATTCTTGAAACAAAAATTTATAGTGTTACGAAAATGGTGTTGATTCCTTGTAGTAAATGCTGCAAAGTAACAGGTAACTGTGACAATCAGAACTGTGTGAGAGCTCATGTATCATGTATTTATACATTTTGGAAATGAAACTATCTAGAGGCTCAAGTTCATATGTTGTGTTAGTCGGTATTACTTTTCCTATGAGTTTGTCGGAGTCAAGATTACCTCATTCCAAGAATTTTTCTGTTTTTTTCCAGTGTCATTGTATACGATTGAGTATAAAAAGAACAGGTTTATTGCACTAGAAAATGGTAGGAAGGCTTCTTTTAAAAACATTTATTGAACAACTGCTTTGTCATTTTTTCTGACGAATTCCATTTCACTATTAAATTTTCTAGCTTGCACATTTTTCCTAAACTTTGTTACTTATGTGATGTGGTTTGTATTGAAAAACAACTAGTTTTGGCATTATAATAATTATAATTTCGTGTGGCTATTTCTTGTAAAGCAGACCCTCCGACGAGGGTGGGCGGCATCTGCCATGTGTAGGTAAGTGCGTGTTATTGTGGTGGAGGATAGTGTTATGTGTGAGTTGCAGGGATGTTGGGGACAGCACAAACACCCAGCCCCCGGGCCATTGGAATCAACCAATGAAGGTTAAAATCCCCGACCCGGCCGGGAATCGAACCCGGGACCCTCTGAACCGAAGGCCAGTACGCTGACCATTCAGCCAACAAGTCGGACAGTTTTGGCATTAGCATGCCTGATGAAGACATTATAAGACATTATAAGCATGACCGTATACAAATGTGTGGTCGTCCCTTTTGATTTCCCTGTTCCATTTATATCAGACATATCTTTAAAGTCTAAGATTCTTCCCTTGACCAGTTTTAATTAAAAAAAACACATTCATCAGCATTGTAAATCTGGTAATCGGTATATGAGCCCATGAATAATTTGCAATCATTTTTGAAAGCCTGTATTATCTGCTCTTGTTGGAATTTATTTTGAACTTACTGTGTTGTTATAAATGATGTTATTTTACAGCTTACTATGTTATTGTACTTATTAAAATGATGCAGCCAAGATGGACTAGCCTTGAACTTGTTTCCATCAGTTTGTAATTTGCATGTTTTCAACACCTTCATTTTGACTGTAAAATTTTGTTTCTGTTGAGTAAATTCCTTCATTTTGTATAAATGTCCTTCACTTGTTAACCATTTAAATTTATTTTACATTGATGGCCACAATCTGTGATTAATTTTTTGCTTATGATGTTAGGGTGTTCCTGGAAGCAGCCAATAATTCATGACTTTCACCTTTCCTGCTGTAGAAATTTCTCTGCATTTTTTCTTGGAGAAGAAGCACACAATTACTCTAATTGTTGTGAAATGCATGATTCTCCTTCAGAAGAAGATTATGTTGGTGTTCCTTAATTTATCTCACCCACTTCATCTTAATCTTGTTTTGCTTCAGTCAATATCTAATCTGGTGGAAAACGTATTTGCAATATTTAAATACAAAGAGCACTAGGAAAGTTTTGCAGTATGCAAAAACGGTTGGCTGGACACCCCTGCTATGGTGAGGGATGAAAAGAGGGGTGAAAATTGGTCTAGAAGACAGCAAGGCGCGACCTTCACACCAGTTGTTACCAAGCAGTGGGATTGAAAGCAAGTTAAGATGTCAGTGTTGTCTAAAGATGAATATCGCACAATTATCCGCTACAATTTTGCTCGTGGATTAACTGTTGACCAGTACCTGGAGGAAATGACTCCTGTGCTGGGGAAAGACTGTCCACATCGTACAACAATTTTCCGCTGGTAAAAACACGTGCAGAGGGAAAGTTTTGGGGTTGAAGACGATCCTCGTTCTGGGCGACCGTCTGAATCACTGAATGAGGAAAACATTGAAGCTGTGAGGAAAATGTTGCAGCAAGAGAGGCGGTTGACACATCGGCAGGTAGAAGAGACCCCCCACATCCGTGCACCAGCTATTCATTCAATTCTACACGACCATCTGTATGTTAGAAAAGTTTGTTCCCTTTGGGTGCCCCATTCACTTTCAGAGGAACAAAGGGCACATCGAGTGAAATGGTGCCAAAACATGCTAAAACAGTTTGAAAATGGGACAGCGTCAACAGCATCGTTACAGGTGACGAAACTTGGCTTTATTATTACGATGTCCCAACAAAATCCCAGAACAAGGTGTGGCTGTTTGAAGATGAGGGTACTCCTGTGACTGTGCCAAAGTCAAGGTCAGTGAAGAAAAGGATGATTGCAGTATTCTTCACTAAATGGGGCATCCTGACTCGGGTTGTGTTAGAAACACAAAGGACAGTTACTGCAAAGTGGTACAGTGAGACTTGTCTGCTTCAGATCATCCAGGCTCTCAAGCAGCTCCGTCCAAGGTCACGGCTCAACACTTGCCTCTTGCATCACGACAATACTCCAGCACATCGTGCTAATGTAACAATGGATTTTCTTGCCATATCAGGGTGGAAATTATTTTGAAAAAGTCTAAAGCGTTCACTCACATTGAAAAACTTTCATAGTGCCCTTTGTATTTATAATGTCCAACACTGTGATAGTTAGCACACAGTTTAGCACACTGAACAACAAACATTCTGTCAGTCTGTGAGCTGTTTCTATTGCCTGTGTATTGAATGCAGCATGTGCTTCTCGCAATAGTAGTTTGCAACCCAAGATACTGTTCTTCTTTCAAATATTGTTTTTCATTTTTTTTAAACATGAATGCTCCTCCTGTAAATATGTGCATGCAGGATAAAAATCCATAGATTGTACGTAAAAATTTTGGGAGTTTTAATGAACATTTTGGTCATTTCTTGAGCACCAAAATGTTAATATAACTAAATTAAAGAATGCAATAGTCATGTGAAGTTATTATGAGAAAAATATACAATTCCACTCACCCGTACTCTCTGACCACTCTATACTTCTTATTATTCTCTTTCTCCCCACTCTTCCTTTAGATGTAGTTATTCATCAGGCATAGAAATTGTGTGCCAATTTTGAAGTCGTATCAGGATGCAGATTTTTTATTCCATATGCGGGTTGGGGATTTCCCTTCGAATGATGCAATCAAGTGTGAGTTTTGAGTTCAATAAGAGGGGAGAGATTATGTAATTCAAGCCTAAAATGAATGCAGGGAAGTACCGTACCTAACGAGTGATGTTATAAATAAAACATCACGCAGTGAGACGAGCAATAAGTTTTTCAACACAAACATATTATGTACCATTAATCATTATTATTCATTTTCCTTAAATTTGGATTAATAGACATTTCAGGAGATTTTTTGTTGTTTTTTATCGGGTTTTCTGGTGTGTTGCAAAAACATCGAGAGATCTCCTGAAATTTCGGGCGTCCTGGCAACACTGCATCTGAATGGCATTACAGGACAGATCTGCATCCTCCTAGGCTCTGGTGCAACAGTGGAACAGTGTAACACATCGTATGCTATCAGGAGTGATAGTCCATCTCCGTTTATTGCGGTCCGGGTTACCGGCGCGTCGTCCACTTCTCCGCCTACCTTTGACTAATGTGCATAAACATGTTAGACTGCAATGGTGTATGGAACGACATCACTGGGGGCAGGAATGGCAGCAGATAGTGTTTTCAGATGAATCCATGTTCTGTTTATTTGAAAATGGCGGCCGCATTTTGGCTCGCCGCAGACAGGGGGAGAGGCATCACATTGACTGCATTCACACAAGACATACCGCGCCAACTCAAGGCCTTATTGTGTGGGGTGCTAATGGGTACAACCACAAATCACAGGTGGTGCGGGTGCAGGGCACTGTGACCAGTTTGACCTACATGAATGACATCCTGTGACCCGTAGCCATACCCTTACTGCACAACACCCCAGACGCCACATTTCATTAGGACAATGCGTGACCCCATGGTTCTGCATGAACACGTGCCTTCTTGTCGTCACAGGAAGTCAGACTGTTGCCCTGGCCTGCCCGATCACTGGACTTGTCGCCAATCGAAAATATGTGGGATATGGTGAAACGACCGGTGTGGCGCTGTGATCCAATGCCAACCACCAGAGATGAACTGTGGAACCAGGTGAATGCAGCATGGATGGCTATACCCCAGGACGTCATTCGCGCCTTATATGCATCGATGCCATACGCATGGAACAGGTTATCAATGCCCATGGAGGATCCAGTGGCCAGTAAGCAACAGACACATGCTGAACCTAGGTGACTGAAATGCTAATTGTTTCTGCAGAACATACTAATGAACATGTCCTGTGAATATGAACTTCCTAAGGTTTTCTGTTTTTTATGAACATGAGTGTAATATACCAATGTTGGAGAGGAGAAAACATATTTCTTCTTACCTAGGATCATTGATGACACATTGCATTTCATATGAACAAAACATACTCAGATATTGGAGAGTCACAAGGTGGTGGTTGGTAGTGTTGGCTATTTTCTAAGAGGACACAAGGCAAATGTTGGTGCTGTACCTTTTATAAGACCATGGTCGCTTCCTTCCCACTCTTAGCCCTTTCCTATCCCATCATTGCCATAAATCCTTTTGGTGTTGGTGCAATGTATAGCAGATAAAAAATAAAATCATTTAAGAGGAAGTACAGCTAGGGTGTCATAAGTCAGCCTTCATTTCTCAGCTGCATTACATGGCTTTCTTAACTGAGCTCACTGTCTTTCATATCAGACAATTCATCAGAGACTTCAAAAGCCTGACTGAAACCTGCTCCAGTTGTCAGGCCAGGTTTAACACCCATGAGAAGTAAACCTGGGGCAGTAGCAGAGGCATTGCTCCTATGCTTCCAATAAGCCAAGAATAGTTAAAGACAATATGAATGAAAATTTAAAAGAAGATGAATTTATTGTATTAAAACATTGTATTATTATCATTGTGGACACACTGCATTGTATCATATTTCATATTAACGAAATATATTGCTACTTCTAGCCCTCAATCCGAACGTTGTTTCACAGAGTAACTCCCCTCCTTCACTCCTGTAGATCCCTGTCAGGCTCTTCACTTCATAATTTAAAAAATATAATGTTAATTTTTTATTTGTAGGTTTATTGTAGTTGAAGTTAATTCAAACCCCAAAGTTCAAGATGCACCTCTTCAGATAAATAACATTACTTTAACTACCGCAATTCTCCAGAAAGTTGAGGAGCTGCATGGACAGTTCGGAATAGCTGCCATTAATGAAGGATTTGCAGGTATGTAAAGTATCATGTAGCAGTTTTAATTTTCAGAAAAATGGTAAAGTTGCTTGTAATTTATGTCTTCTACTACCCTTACACATTTTTCTCTCTCTTCATTCCTGTATTAATCAGGCTTTATCTTTTTTCTGCACTTCCTATATCATGATCTGCTTTCTCATTATCCTACACTAGCAGTTACCCGCGGCTTCACTCGCATGGATTTCATAATTTGATAAAAGCAATCATTCCTCGGTACTGTACTAAGACATTATCTGAAAATCCCTAAGTATAAAAACTCACCAAAAAATTGAGTTTCATTTACGCCAGAAACTCCTTGTAAACCATGTTTGTGGTACTGCCTTTTGGAGAAAAGGTAAGTAAAGTAAACTCGTGTCCTCATCCCGAGGTGGTGGAGCTCTTTTCAGGAACACCTCCCCATGGAGGTGAGCTGCAGGTACCAATTCAGTCACATGCCAGCCCTTGTGCCATTCTTAAATTTCTGGCAGTACCGGGAATCGAACCTGGCCCCCGGGGACGGCAGCTAATAGCGCTAACCATTACGCTACGGAGGCGGACTTTGGGGAAAAGATGACCATGCAACATAGAATTGTACATGTGAGAAACAGTCTTCTCTCAAGTCGAAAAATGTAAATTTAAAAAAATGTTTCTTGTTTTTAAAGGAGATTCCAAATACCTATTTCCATGTCTGTAACATCTTTAGTTTTTGAGATATAAGTAGAACGAATAAAAAGAATTCAACCCCTTTATCAATTCTTCACCCACCTCCACCTAAGTGGATTTTCCAAAAACAAAAAATAATGTTTTTTTATTTTTAAAGGAGATTCCAAATACCAATCGTCACACCTGTAATATCTTCAGGTTTTGGATATAAGTATCCCCATAAAAATTAATTCAACTAATTTCCACTTCTTTTCACTCCTGTTAAGTGCCTTTTCTGATGAAAAACATGTTTTAAAGGACTTTCCAAATACCAAGTTTCTTGTCTGCAACATGCTTAGTTTTTTTATACAGGTATGCTCATACAAATAATTAAACTAATTTTTCAATTCTTTCACCCCCTCTTAAGTGGATTATCCAGAAACAAAAGAATATATTTTTTCTTTTTTAAAAGATATTCCTCATACCAATTTTCACATTTCTAACATTTTTAGTTTTTGAGATTTAAGTATCCTCATACAAAGAATTCAACTATTTCAGTTCTTTCAACCCCCAAAAGTGGATTTTCTGAAAACAAAAAAAAATTACATATTTCTTTATTTTTAAAGGAAACTACAAATACCAATTTTTCACGCCTGTAACATCTTCGGTTTTTGAGATATCAGTATTCTAATAAAAAGAATTCATCCCCCTTTTCAGTCCTTTTAAACCCCCCACCTCAAGTTGGTTTTTCCGAAAACAAATTTTTTTTTGCATGTTTCCTTATTTTTAAACCGGGCGAGTTGGCCGTGTGGTTAGGAGCGTGCAGCTGTGAGCTCGCATCCGGGAGATAGTGGGTTCGAACCTCACTGTCGGCAGCCCTGAAAATGGTTTTCTGTGGTTTCCCATTTTCACACTAGGAAAATGCTGGGGCTGTACCTTAATTAAGGCCACGGCCGCTTCCTTCCCATTCCTAGGCCTTTCCTGTCCCATTGTCGCAGTAAGACCTATCTGTGTTGGTGCGACGTAAAGTAACTAGCAACCTTATTTTTAAGAGAGATTAAAACTACCGGTTTTCACATCTGTAACATGTTAAGTTTTTGAGATATACTGTAGATATACTGATTTTGAAAAATTCACCTCCCTTTTCAGTTCCGCTTTGGTGGATTTTCCGAAAACAAATTATCTAAGTTTCTTTATTTTTAAAAGAGATTCCAATTACCTATTTCCACGTCTGTAACATCTTTAGTTTTTGAGATATAAGTATCCCCATAAAAAGAATTCAACCCAGTTTTCAGTCCGTCCCCCACCCCCACCTAAGTGGATTTTTCCAAAAATAAAAAAAATACATGTTTATTTTAAAGGAGATTCAAAATACCGATTACGTCTGTAACATCTTCAGTTTTGAGATATAAGTACTCTCACTAAGAAATTCAACTCTTTTTTCACTTCTTTACACTCCCGTTAAGTGCCTCTTCTGAGAAACAAAAATAAAACATGTTCCTGTATTTTTGAAGGACTTTCCAAATACCAAGTTTCATGTCTGTAAGATGTTAAGTTTTTTACATATACTGTTCATATACTGGTACTCATTTTAAACATTCACCTGCTTTTTCAATTTTTTTCACCCCCTCAAGTGGATTCCCCCCCCCCCCCCTCAATAAAAATTCCTTTATTTTTAAAGGAGATTCCAAATACCAGTTTTCACATCTGTAACATTTTCAGTTTTTGATATGTAAGTATCCTCATAAAAAGAATTCAACTTCTTCACTTCTTTACACACCTCTCCCCTCATGAGTGGACTTTCCGAAAAAAATAAATATGCGTTTCTTTATTTTAAAGGAGATTCAAAATACCAACTTTCACGTCTGTAACATCTTCAGTTTCTGAGATATAAGTATCCTCATAAACAGAATTCAACCCCTTCTTTATTCCACCTAAGTTGATTTTCTGAAAACAAAAAATACCTGTTCCTTTATTTTTAAAGGGGATTCCAAATACTAATTTTCACGTCTCTATAACATCTTTGGTTTTTTTAGATATAAGTATCCTCATACAAAGAATTCAACTAATTTTTCAATTCATTCACCTTCCTAAGTGGGTTTACAAAAACAAAAGAATACGTGTTTCTTTACTCTGAAAGAGGATTCCAAATACAAATGTTTATGTCTGTAACATCTTCATCTTTTGAGATATAAGTATCCTCATAAAAAGAATTCAACTCCTTTTTCACCCCCACCCGCCGTTAAGTTGATTCCCCCCAGAATACGTGTTTCTTTATTTATAAAGGAGCTTCCAAATACCAATTATCATAACTGTAACATTTTCAGTTTTTTAGATATATGTATCCTCATAAAAAGAATTAAACTCCTTTTTTCACACCCACCCCCAAGTTGACCTTCCCCCAAAAAGGCGTGTTTCTTTATATGTAAAGGAGATTCCAAATACCAGTTTTCACATCTGTAACATCTTTAGCTTTTTAGATATAAGTATCCTCATTAAATAATGAACCAATTTTTCAATTCTTTCACCCCCCTTAAATGGATTTTCCAAAAACAAAAGAATGGATATATCTTTATTTTTAAAGAAGTTTCCAAATACCAATTTTCACCCTTCTTAAGAATCACAAATTTTCAAATGAAATGATGCACAGAAGGCCTGTAGAGATTTCAGACGAATTAAGAACACTGTGATCAGAACGAGTGAAGAAGTACTGGGCAGATAAGAATCAAACAGTACAACCTTCAAAGAAAAGTGTATATGGAAGACTCAGGTGGTCCAATGTGGCCAGTAAAGTTAATAATAATAATAATAATAATAATAATAATAAAAGGGGATTTCAAATCCCAATTTTCACGACTGTAACATGTTAAGTTTTTGAGATATACTGTAGATATGCTGATTTTGAAAGTTCACCCCCTTTCCTCTTCCCCTTAAGTGTATTTTGCGAAAACAAATTGTGCACGTTCCTTTACTTTTACAGGAGATTCTAAATACCAATTTTCATGTCTGAAACATGTTAGGCTGTGCGGTTAGGAGCGCGCAGCTGTGAGTTCGCATCCGGGAGATGGTGGGTTCGAACCCCACTGTCAGCAGCCCTGAACATGTTTTTCTGTGTTTTCCTATTTTCACACCAGGCAAATGCTGGGGCTGTACCTTATTTAAGGCCACGGCTGCTTCCTTCCCATTCCTAGGCTTTTCCTGCCCCATTGTCACCATAAGACCTATCTGCTTCTGTGCTACGTAAAGCAAGTAGCAAAAAAAAAAGTTACATTTTTTAGATATACTATAGATATACCCATTTTTATGATTCACCTCCTTTTCTCACACCCGTTCACCCTCCCTCCCCCTTAAGTGAATTTTCGAAAAACGATAACGTGTTTCTTTATTTTTAAAGGAGATTCCAAATACCAATTTTCATGTCTGTAACATCTTCAGTTTTTGAAATGTAAGTATCGTCATAAAAGGTATTCAACCCCTTTTTTTCACCCCACCCCCTTAAAGGGTATTTTCCGAAAACAAAAAAATATGTGTTTCTTTATTCTTAAAGGAGATTCCAAATACCAGTTTTTACGTCTGTAAACTGTTCATTTTTCAAGATATTGATATACCCGTACTCATTTTTATAATCCCCCTCCCTTTTCTCACATCCGTTCACCCCACCTTTAGTGGATTTCTGAAAAAGAAAAAGATATGCGTTTCTTTATTTTTAAAGGAGATTCCAAATACCAATTTTCATGTCTGTAACATCTTCATAAAAGGTATTCAACCCCTTTTTGTTACTTTTTTTCACTCCCTTAAGGGGATTTTCCAAAAACAAAAACTTTTTTTATTTTTAAGGGAGATTCCAAATACCATTTTTCATGTCTTTAAACTGTTCAGTTTTCAAGATATAGATACACTCATTTTAACCCTTTTCACCCCCTTAGCTACGGAATATCCAAAAATCCTCCTTTAGTGAGCACCTGCATTGTAATATGAATATATCCCCCCTTTATGTCCAGTAGTTTTGGCTCGGCGATGATGAATCAGTCAGTCAGGACAAGTTATTTTATATATATATTATAGAATCAGAATGTCGAACCAGTAGCTGAAGTTGAGTATGTAAATGAAAGATTTATTATTAATGCACATACATGTAAACAAGGAACTACTGACGATAATACAGGTGTATGTTCCACAGACAGGATGTAGCTTGGAAGAAAAAGAAGAGTTCCTCAATGAACTCGAAACACATATTGTTGGAGATGGGA
Source organism: Anabrus simplex (assembly GCF_040414725.1). Classification (NCBI taxonomy): domain Eukaryota; kingdom Metazoa; phylum Arthropoda; class Insecta; order Orthoptera; family Tettigoniidae; genus Anabrus; species Anabrus simplex. The sequence continues at coordinate 526,884,267 of NC_090265.1, read as the reverse complement.
TCATGATAATGGGAGATCTGAATGCTCATGTGGGAACTGATGGAATGGGATATGAGAATGTTCTGGGCTCACATGGGTATGGCGATAGAAATGAAACTGTTGGACTTTTGTATCAGAAATAACCTGATAATAAAGAACACATGGTTTATGAAGAGGAATAGCCATAAGATCAGCCGATATAGTTGGGATGGACAGTATGGAACACTCATCGATTTTATGATAACAGACCGAGAATGGGGAAGATACGTCTTGAATACGAAGATAATCCCTAGTGAAAGTGTGGAAGGTGATCATAGATTACTGATTGTGGAATTAAAAGAAATAAAATTCCCTAAAATTGTGTTGAAGAAGAAACCAAAGATCAGGATTTGGGAATTGGAGGAGAAGGATAAAAGAATGGCATTCCAAGATTGTATAAAGAGGAAGTTGCCTAACACTGAAATACGAAGTGGAGAAGAAGAGTGGGACAATTTAAGACAGACATTTGTGGAAGCAGCAATTGAGGTATGGGGGAAAACCAAAGCAAAGGTTAAAGGAAAGGAGACACGGTGGTGGACAGACAAAATAAAAACAGAAATAAAAGAAAGGAACAAGGTGAAGAGAGAAATTGATAAGGAAAAGTAAAAAAATGTATCAGAGGGATGAGAATAAGATAGAAAGGTTACATGTAGAATACAAAAGATTGGAACTACAAGTAAAGAGGAGTATCAAGGAAGAAAAGGAGAAATGTTTGGGAGAGTTTACCAATAAAATTGAGCAAGATAGTCAAGGAAATCAGAAACTATTATACAGAGTAATAAAATCGTAAAGAATAAATCAAGAAAAAATCAAGGCATTAGAGAGGAAAGATGGATCCATAGTACATGACAAAAAGGGTTTTCAAAATATTTTGAAAAACTTTATTGTGAGGATGACTGCTCAGAGGAAGGAGGAGATAAGAAAATGGAAATAATAGATGGAGAAAAGAAAGAGAACCCGATAACATGGTTGGTACTTGAAAGGGCAGTGAAAGCAATGACCAAAGGTAAAGCAAGTGGAAAAGACAAATTCAATGCTGATATGATTAAGGCAGCAGGAAGCATTGGACTACAGTGGCTCTACAGAGCCATCAATGCCTTATGGAAGGATGAAAGGATACCTGAAGATTGGCAACAAGGAAGCATTGTACCTCTGTTCAAAAAAAAACAACAAAAAAAAAAAAAAAAAAAAACGGAAAGACCAGGCAAGTTGGCCGAGCGATTAGAGGTGCGCGGCTGTGAGCTTGCACCCGGGAGATAGTGGGTTCGAATCCCACTGTCGGCAGCTGTGAAGATGGTTTTCCGTGGTTTCCCCTTAATTAAGGCCACGGTCGCTTCCTTCCAACTCCTAACCCTTTCCTGTCCCATCGCCGCCATAGACCTATGTGTGTCGGTGCGACGTAAAGCCACTAGCAAAAAAAAAAAAAAAAAAAAAAAAGAAAAAACAGGAAGAAATGTGAAAATTATAGAGAGAGGTATAACTCTATTATCACATGGGCTAAAAATAATATAGAAAATCACAGACAAAAATTGAGGGATATAACAGGAACACAGTTAGAGGAAGAAAAATATGGCTTTAGACCGAATAGATCAACAATAGACTTGATATTTACAGTGTGAACAATAATGGAAAAACATCTGGAAAGAAACAAGGAATTCATGTTCGTATTTTTGGATTTGGAAAAAGCTTATGATACAGTTAAGAGAAAACATGTATGGGCATGCCTACTAAAAACGAATGTTCCAAAATAATTAATTAACAAGATAAAAATGTTGTATCATGAGAGTAAAAGCAGTGTCAAGTGGGGATTGGTGACTGAAACATTTTATACAAAAAAAGGTCTCAAGCAAGGAAGTGTGCTGTCACCATTATTGTTTATTATATTGATGGATGAAATTATAAAACGTGTAAAACAGAGTATCAGTAGTGATGAAGTGAATGCTTTGGTATTTGCAAATGATGTGGTGATTTGGGGAAAGGGAAAAAAGAAGTACAAAGAAGACTGGACATTTGGAATGAAAATCTGAAGGAGTTTGGAATGTTAATTAGTGAAAAGAAAACTGTAGTCATGCACTGTGGAAAAGAGAAAAAGAGAAGCCAAGTGAACATAGATGGAGAACGGTTAGAGAATGTGGAACAGTTTACATATCTGGGTAGCATTATTAATGGAAGTAATGAAATCAATCCTGAAATTAATAACAGACTAAGTAAAGGTACAACATTTTATCATCAAGTCAGAGAGCTTTTATGGGATAACAAAGTACCCAAGAGAACGAAATTAACATTATATAAACAGTATTTCATACCAATTGTAACATACGGACTAGAAAGGTTGGTAACTAATAAGAGACAAGATAGTAAGATCCAAGCATTAGAAATGATATTTTTAAGAACATCGATAAAAAAAAACAAGAAGAGATAGAATTCAAAATATTAAAATCAGAGAAGAGCTAAATATAGAACCGTTAGTACAGAACATAAAGAAAGCAAGACTGAGATGGTTCGGACATGTAAAAAAAATGGGAAAAGAACGGGTAGCAGGAATGGAATTGGAAAGAGAAGTTAAGGGAAAGAGACAAGTTGGAAGACCGAGAAGAAGGTGGATGGATCAGATTTGAAGCTGGATTGGATATGGCGGAAGTAATGGAGCAGAAGTGGAAGGACAGAAAGGAGTGAAGTAGGCTTGTTAACCACACCTGGGCGACTGGAGTGGGACATTGATGATGATGATGATGATCTGCATCAAGACAAAGTCTCTTAAGAATGATTTCCTTAATTAGTGTGGAAACTTATTTTCTCAAGAAAGCTGGGAAGTAGAAAGTAACTCATTGGAGGCTGAAATGAAAGAGAATTAAAATAACTGGGATCATGAGGATTGAACCTATTTATGGCGTGTCACTGTATGAAGTCATGGAGTTTGTCTTCACTTTTTGGATATGTAGGCTATGTTTATCTTTGTCTGTCCTTTGTGCTGCTTCCTATCTGACTCTGGCCTGGCTTTTTTTTATTCTTTGTACCGGTTCCTGTCCTCCTTTCTTTGATGTGTGTAGGAATCTTGTAATAATAAACAGCATTAAAAAATCATTTTAGTTCTGCTTACTTTCATATACAGCAAAGACTGTTTTTTCTGGCACATTTGGGACTGAAGGATTGCTGATTATAGCAATTTTGCAGATATTAGAATGCCAAGTTATCATCACTTTTGTAATATATCGTATATGACCATTGGGATATTAGCAAACGATGATATACACAGTACTAGAAGCCAACAGATTGTCATTTCATGGTCCGGTGATTTCTTTTTTCCACTGACATTGAATTTTCGTATATCATGGCGAGTCTTGAAACTGGCTAACCAGTTATCTGAAAACAGCACACTCTTCTATTGGTTCCATTTTTTCATACATTTTTTTAACATTCTGTATAATCATGGGTCCCGAGGTAGGTACTCCCTCTCACTGTTTAATAGTAAACTAATATTACAAAATGTCAAGTTGCTCCAGCTTGGTTTCCATAGAAGATGATATTCAGTGATGGACTTGTTTGATTCTGTGGTTGAACAGAATTTCAGCACTTTGTCATTCTGCTTAGCACTGTATGTCTAGTAGCAGATGATCCAATGCCACATTTGTTCATTAATTTATAACAGTTTTTGCCACATTAACTCATTTACACTGCACCATCTGATGAACACTCATTGAATTGTGCAGGATTTTCAAACTCTCACTGGTGGTTGGTGGGATAGAGAATCAGAATGAAGTACTTGATCAGTTGTATGGGTAATAGAACTTTCTGAAGAGCAATATTGCTGGATGAAAAAATCTTCTACTGTAATTATTCTTAATTCATAAATAATAGAGGAGAATCGGGTAATATGGAATAGTCGGGCAATATGGAATACCACAATATCTTGCCTGTAAGGTACTCCTCTCAGGTGGAAACTCGTCGAATTACGGTAAATGTTCTCATGATGCTTTGTATTCAGTTTCGACATGCTCGTGAGTGAGGTTAGTGCGTGGAGCAAGAATATTTGTTTTTCATACTTGAAAATTTTTTGCAGGTAATTCTTTTAAAGCTTGTATTAATTACCAACACTGAGTTTAGTCCTGGGAAATCCAATGTTACATATTGTACAAGAGTTGCTTATATTGCTACACCAGTGTAACTTCCTTGTGCAAAGTTAATGGCATGACGAATCCTTTAATTCAAACATGGTGTGTCGCGGTATATGGAATACTGTTTTAGTTTCAAAGTAAAATGAGGTTTAAAATTAATTAAAATTAATTGCATTAATCCTGGTATATTATAACATTTAACTACCTATAGATCTCAGTTTCTGCATCTGTGACGTTTGTCACTGAATGAACAAGTGACTGTAAAAAGAAAACTCTGAATAATTAGTGTATACAGATTATCATTTAAGTTAATTACCAATTTTATTTTTTCGATTTTTTAAAATTTCTGTACGTCTACCTGTAAGAACGTTCCTTAAATATAACTGAAAGAATTTATTGAAGCTGTATTTTAATTTACATATTATTTACCCTACTATTCCATATTAGCCAACTATTCCGTATTACCCACCAAGTGAGACTTTTTGAAAGAAATAATTTTGACGTGAAGACATTAACAATTTACAATTTAAAAATATAGAGAATCTTGGCTAATTATTTGAATTTTCAAACCATATTTATTTATATTTCATAACTGATTTTGGTAAGAAGTTATACTGCCAAAAGTAAATGGTATTCCATATTACCCGATTCTCCTCTAATAATGTTATTTGCTTTACTTCCCACTAAATACTTTTACGGGTTTCGGAGATGCCGAGGTGCTGGAATTAAGTCCTGCAGGAGTTCTTTTACATGCCGGTAAATCTACTGACACGAGACTGACATATTTGAGCACTTTCAAATACCGCCGGACTGAGCCAGGATCGAATCTGCCAAGTTGGGGTCAGAAGTCCAGCGCCTCAACCGTTTGAGCCACTCAACCTGGCAGTTCATAAATTCATGCTGCAGTTAATACACTAATAAAGATATCTCATACCTGTCAATGACTTCACAAGAGTACATTGTAGATTAAATATAAACTTTCAATTGCTATAAGTAAGGAAGTTTTCTATGGTAGAAATGACCATTAATGGGAAAAGTACAAGAAAAAAGTAACTGGGCTGAATTATAGTTTACTGAGAAATATTTTACTCAGTTCAATACTTTTTCAATGAATAATCAGTGCAGGATAAGATGGCGGAGAGCTCAGTCATAGTGTAAAGTGTGTGTCAAGGCTAACTCGTAAATCTGCAAGATAAACAGCAACTAAGTGCCATTCGCGACCTAATCTCCATAGTTTTAATAATCACCGTCCAATACTGACAAAAATCATGACGCTATGGGGTGTAGTTCAAAAGGTATCGGCAATTGAAGATGCGATGCAGCATTTTCGCGCCCAACTCGAGGCGACCAGCAGCGCCAACCGGGAGGAGAAACTGCAGCGGCTGGAGGAGGAGTTCTGTGCGTTTCAAGAGAAAGTGTCTGGTGAACTGAAATACATAAAAAACAATATTTTAAAAATGGAGGAAAAGCTGGACGAGCAAAGAGAACGGATGGACGAAGCGGAACAATACAGCCGCCGAAACTGTCTAATTTTGCATGGCGTCCCGGAAGCACCAGGTGAAAACGTGTACGCTAAAGTATTATAAACTATTAAAGAAAAACTGGATATCGAGCTTAATATGTCGCCTAGGTGTTCTGAAGCGAACAACGGCTGATGTGGTTGCCACGGGTAAACGCCCACTGATTATTAAGTTCCTGCGGTACCAGGATCGTGACCGCATTTGGAGAGCTAAATGTCTGCTAAAAGGCACGCACCTTCTCCTTACGGAATCGCTCATGGGTACCAGGAAAAACATTTTAAATCATGCACGAGATCACTTTGGCTTAAATCGTGTCTGGAGCCAGGACGGTCGCATTGTTGTGCTATGTGACAAGGGACGAAAGGTGTTAATTGCTACAATGGTACAACTTGTTAGTTTAATGTAAAACACGAGTGAGCATTGATACGGACTCATTACTGAGATGGCATTAATGGATAATGTTGTAGTTTTAAGTAAATGTGCATGTATGGGTGTGAGTGAATGTGATTGTGCCCCTGGAAGTACTTGTGGTGAAAACAAGGTGAGTAAGCAGAAGTCTTTTCTAGATAATGGCTAGTCACAATACAAGTGCTATTTCTACCGATTGTAGTGACCTTGATGTCAGTGACCCGCTCCCACCCCCTCCCCAGTCGCCCCGCTCACCCTACCCTTCAACATCGTCAGTGGGAAACATTCTAAGGGAAAGTCTTTCAAGATATCGGCGAGCCCGACAGTGTTGTCATATTAACGCGCATTCGTTAATGGCTCACATTGACGAAATACAGGGTGTTTACAAATGAATATCGGAGTTTTAACGCCTTATAATATTGAATACGTTAAACTTACAGTTATACATTATATGTCAAATGAAAGAGCAACTCAAACAGTTTTGTTTGTTGGCACCAGTGCGCATGTACGTGCAATGGTTTCGCCGCAATCCGCTAGACAGCGGTAGTAGCAAAGATGGCGACTAGTGAACAGAAAACTTTTTGTGTTTTGCAGTTTGCAAAGACAGAATCTGTAGTTACTGTGCAACGTGCGTTCCGCATTAAGTTCGGTTGTGATCCTCCAAGTGATAATAACATTCGCAGATGGTATCATAAGTTTGAAGACACCGGTTGCCTTTGTAAAGGGAAGAGCAAGGGACGACCAAGATTAAGTGAAGAGACTGTTGAGCGAGTGAGAGAGTCATTCACTCGCAGCCCAAAGAAATCAGTCCGGAAGGCTAGTCGTGAATTACAACTTCCTGCGTCGACCGTTTGGAAAGTTGTAAGAAAACGCTTACAGCTACGTCCTTACCGTTAACAGTTATTACAGGCTCTAAAGCCGGCAGACCACAGATTACGTGCCAACTTCGCAAACGACATGTTGTTACATGATTATGAGTTTATGAATCGTGTTGTTTTCAGTGATGAATCGGTCTTTCACCTTAGTGGACATGTAAACACTCATAATGTGCGCATCTGGGGCTCAGAAAATCTCACGAGTTGGTACAAATGCAACGAGATTCCCCTAAAGTGAATGTTTTTTGTGCCGTATCCCGGCGAAAGGTTTATGGGCCTTTCATTTATGGTGAACGTACTGTAACTGGTACTTCTTACCTCGATACACTAGAGCAATGGCTCTTCCCTCAGTTGGAAGAAAATGAGCCAGAGAACTTAATTTTCCATCAAGATGGTGCGCCACCTCACTGGCATAACGACGTACTACTACCATTGTCTAGCGAATTGCGGCGAAACCATTGCACGTACATGCGCACTGGTGCCAACAAACAAAACTGTTTGAGTTGCTCTTTCATTTGACATATAATGTATAACTGTAAGTTTAACGTATTCATTATTATAAGGCGTTAAAACTCCGATATTCATTTGTAAACACCCTGTACAATCCCTCTTTCATGATAGTAATACCTTGCACTGCATATGTGTAACTGAGACTTGGTTACAACCCTCACTAAACTCAGGCTTGGTTGAATTAAATAACATGACTTTACATCGTCTAGACCGAAGAAAACGTATAGGGGGAGGGTGTGCTATATACTGCCGTTATGATCTCAAAAGTAAAATAGTGGCTACTTCAGACCAGACAATTCCCAATCGACCTGAGTTTATGTTTATAGAAGTTTTGGCTAACAATCAAACAGTACTGATCGGAGTAGTTTATAAACCCCCAGACATAAGACATATATCGGACCTTGAAATTTGCTTAGCCAAGTTAATTCCACTGTACGAAAATATAATTATACTTGGAGATTTTAATACAAATCTGCTGACTGCGACAAACGACTCATTACATTTACAAAATATGTTCTTTAGCTTAGACCTGAACATCCTACCTCTAAATGCTACTAACCATCTACATACAGTAAACCGGACGACTCATACTTTGATTGACTTGATCATAACTAACAATACTCAGAAAGTTTTAAATCACGGACAGCTTGCAGTGCCAGGTATTTCTACCCATGATCTAATATATGTCTGCTATTCATTAAAGATGCCAGAATATGAAACTAAATATATAACACGCAGGGATATAAAAAATCTGGACAAGGAAAGAATACGACACGAAGCATATTATCTGCCGTGGAACGATATTTTACACATGGATGATATTGACGTAAAAATAAATAAACTATCTGATCTGGTGTTAGAACTGTATGACAGATTTGCTCCCAAGAAAGAGATCCGGGTGACTCGACCACCTTCTCCGTGGTTGACTAGTGAGATTAAATCAGAAATGGCAAAGCGTGACTCATGGTACAGAAGGTTTAAACAAACGGGTAATGCTAATGACTTTGAAAATTACCGTGTTCTCCACAACAGGGTTAAGCAGTTAATCAGAAACAGTAAATATAAACACATATGTCAAGTATCGAAATGCAAGAACTCGACAGAAATATGGAAACAATTACGAACGATGGGTATAGGTCGAAAGTTATTAAAGCGGGCGCCGAATGTATCCCTTGATGACTTAAATTTACACTTCACGTCGGCCGAATCCACTGTAAAAGCAAATAATAATAATAATAATAATAATAATAATAATAATAATAATAATTTTCATAACTGTACAAGTAATAATAATAATTTTTATAACAGTAATAATAATAATAATCATAATAATAATAATAATCATTTTATGCCAATTCAAAATACATTTGTGTTTAAAGAGGTTGGTATAAATGACGTAAACCGAGTTACGTATTCTCTCAGATCAAATGCTGCTGGACACGATGGCATACCTCTATCTTTCTACAAATATATCATTGGCGCCATTCTGCCGATCGTAACGCACATTATTAACTACTGTTTAACCCAAGGAATTTTCCCTACGGCGTGGAAGGATGCCCTCGTCATCCCAATCCCAAAAAAGGATGGACCCAGTATTCCTTCAGATTACCGACCAGTTTCTATCCTACCACCCCTGTCCAAAGTGCTGGAAAGCCTGGTACATGAGCAGATCCTTACTTACTTACTTACTTACATAAATATGCTTTACTCGACTCTTATCAATCAGGCTTTAAGAAAAAACATAGTACCATGACAGCTCTGCTGAAAGTGACAGATGACATTAGATATGCAATGGACAGCAAACAAGTGACAATACTTACTCTTTTAGATTTCAGTAGCGCAGTTGATACTGTCGATCCTGGGTTGCTTCTTTCCAAATTACAATCCTTAAACTTTAGCCAGAAAGTGCTGTAATTTTTCTATTCTTACCTCACAAACCGCCGGCAGTGTGTGGTTGCAAATAATAATAAATCAACGTGGCGAACAAAAAATATTGGTGTTCCACATGGGTCAGTCCTAGGCCCTCTCCTATTCACTTTATATATAAATGATATCACCAGATCAATTAAGCACTGCAAGTACCATCTTTATGCTGATGATCTGCAAATTTATTACCACACTAGAACTAATAATATACAACAAGCAATATGTAATGTAAATGCTGACCTTGAGCAAATTAATAGCTGTGCAATTAAAAACAACCTTAAATTAAACCCCCATAAAACGCAAGCCATTATCATCGGTACATCAAGGAATCTTCACATTTTAAAACAAAATTGCATTCCTCCCGTAACTTTAAATAATACTGTTATACCTTATTGTGAATCCGTTTCAAACCTTGGTGTTATTATAACGGAAACTCTAAACTGGTCAGCGCAAGTTAAGAATATCTGCAAAAAGGTTTATTGTGGCTTGCACCCCTTAAAACATTTCAGAAATGTATTCCCTCGATCACTAAAAATTCAACTTGTTCGGTCATTATTATTTCCCATTTTTGACTACTGTGGTGTAATTCTTACGGATATAACAAAAGAATTAAGCTTGAAACTACAACGCACTCAAAATGCTTGTCTTAGATATGCTATGGATTTACGGTATGACGCTCGAGTTTCTCCCTACTATAAACAATTATCTTGGTTACGACTAGACGACTGGCGTAAATTACATGCAAATACTCTTGTGTACCAGGTACTTTCGGAAGACATCCCTGCTTATCTCTCCAGCAATTTTCGTCACCTTGGTTCTTTACATCTCCATGATACTCGCTCAGTGTCCCTCCTAGAAATACCTGTCCACCGAACAACCACATACCATCGATCATTTATTATCACCGCTTCGGGATGGTGGAATGCTCTTCCCAAAGACATCAAGGATGCTGCATCAAAAAGTATATTTAAAACCTCCTACCAGCAGTTCCTCGTTAAGTGCTTCCAGCAAGGTACAGTATCTGTATGAGTGGAACGAGTGATTGTGTGTGAAAATGATATGAGATTATTGCACAATAAATTAAATATTGGTTTAATATGATAATTTAAATTAAATTAAAAACATCCATATTGTATTTACGAAGTAGTCTAAAAATAGCTAGTAGTAAGTACAGTATTTAACTTAGATCTAGTCTTGCAAGGATACAATTAGTTAAATTTCATTTAGTATTTTTATTAAGCTTAGTAGTATTTTTACATTCATATTTCTTTCGTTGTGTATTGAATTTTTTTCCCCTCAAACCTGTATTATGTAGGCAGTTACTTTTTCTTTCATTCTTCTTTGCATGTATATATTCATATTTTTGTCTTAAAAATTAGTGTTATTTGTAGTTCTTGGTATTTTAAGTTAATCAATGTCATTGTATGGAATAATAACAATATGTGTGTGGTTAAGTGTAAGAATGGGCCAAGAGCCCTAACTTCGCCACAGAAAATAAAGGCTTTATCTACCTAAAATTACAATTACTTCACAGAACACCAGTCGTAAGGAAATCACTGACCATTTTTGTTTGTTTGCATGGGGAAATGATACAAAAGTTTGCAAAGAAAAATTCTGTGTATTACTACATTTTGTGGTGTTTCTGTGAGCCTAGAGACATTAACTGGCTATCATCACTAGGTGAGACTGAATATGATACCTTAGAACTTTCAAAATAATCTTTTCCCATAATTTTTATTTTAATTAGTGACTTCTAGCATTTCAGGAATTTACCATTTACTTTGCAAAATAATTCGTTCTTAAAATTCTCATTAAGTGTCAACCTCTTTGCATTTACTGAAAAGGTGCCCTACAGGGATACTTGAAGGAATACAATTTTAAGAACGTCACCAGCAGTGATGGATATTGTAGGGTATGATGTCTTTGGAAGTACTGGAGTGGCAGGAAAGTACTTCATCCAACACTGGTAAAGCTACTGGTTCTGCTGTAGTAGAACTGGAAAAGATATCTTTATCATCACGTAATCACCACCTTCTGGTCTTTCAGATTTCATGCGATGTATATCGGTGGAAATTCTAAATTCCCATGGAGAGAATTAGATTTTTTTCCACCAATAAAGCATATCAAAAATCAGATCAAAAATTAGATGTATGTATATCGGTTACTAGAATGTATTACAATTTTATTTCAAGAAGTAAATTAAGAGTAAATATTATATTTTGTAAAATGTAATGATTATAAGTAAAAAATTAGTAAGAAATTATTTGTAATGAGAAATTAATTACTCTTATTCAGTTACTTCCCAACTCTGGAAATAACATGTTATTCTTGTTCTGCCTTTTTTTTCTTGTAAGTATAGTAGAACTTGGTTATGAGATTCAAAGGACCTGATAAATTGTGTTGTTATAAGTGAGTGTCATATCTGAGATTTATGCTATCAGTTGAGTAAGGTGGAAAATGATGCGGAACAATAATTAATTATGCTTATTTAATGTTGTAAATATTTACTGCCAGTGGGGTAGCCATGTTGAAACACTGGATATTGTGAGATCTCCAAAGTTAAGCAACATTAGATATGGTTACCATTTGAATGGATAGCCCACGTGCTATTGGCTAGAGGAGCAGATAGGAACTGGTCATCCTACTGCAAGTATAAACTCTGGTTCAGGCTGCCTGATCCGTGGTCTCTGGCTTAGCCGGGGGCACTGACGAAGTCATCAACGTCCAGGTTTGAATAAGGCAGTTGTTTGTTGTTATTATTATTATTATTATTATTATTATTATTACTACTGGTACGTAAGTCTGTCTTTGACAGACAGATTACTATGTCATACCTGCCAACCCTCCCGATTTACCCAGAAACTTTACATTTTTTACTCGTCTTCCGATTTTCTGATTTATTTTTCTTCCTATTTTTGACAAATATAACCACCAAACCAAACCAAAGCACATGGCACAACAGCCCCGCTGCTCAGCGTGAAGGCCTGCAGATTATGAGGTGTCGTGTGGTCAGTACAATGAATCCTCACGGCCGTTATTCTTGGCTTCCTAGACCCAGGCCACCATCTCGTAGTCAGATAGCTCCTCAATTGTAATCACGTAGGTTGAGTGAACCTCGAACCAGCCCTCAGATACAGGTAAAAATCCCTGACCTGGCCGGGAATCGAACCCGGGGCCTCCGGGTAAGAGGTAGGCACGCTACCCCTACACTGCAGGGCCAGTGGTCAATATAATCTCCAGTACAGTCAATATTCTTCCCCTAGGGTAAATTATTGTGTGCTTGTGTAATTTACATAACCTTATTTTCAAGCTTATTTATTTGATGCTTTATTTGGCGAGTGCATCGTCCGTTACCATTGTAGGCCACATGTTTTTTCTTGCGGTTCTGTGCTTTTTCCCCTGTCAAAGCCTTATATTAATAATATATGAGACATGTGGTAGTTTCGTGTATTTCAGTGCATTTGTGTTCATTCTTAGTTCATAATTTTAATGAGTTGAATGTATTTCGGAGAGCTGTGTCAGTGACATTTTCTGGTATTTTCTTTTCACATTATGGCCACAAAACTTAAACATTATCTCCAAGTGTTCAGAGATACGGTACCTATAAAACTGAATTTCTATTCATGTTATACAGTAGTCTAATAAAGGAAATGCATTTTGTATCATGTTTGTTACATTTTCTTTTAACCATTTTTATGTTTTCTTAGTTTAAGATTTTAAATTTAATGGTCAATTCACCTTGTAACTGTAGATATGGATACCTTTTATATTGTCCTATTTTCATCGAGACCGTGGCGCAGTATACGCAATGAAATCCAAGAATTGAAAAATCTTCCTATTTTTTATTTCTAAAAGTTGGCAGATATGTTGTGTGAAATGTAACTGAACATTTTAAATGAATATATTAATGTATCTTGTGAATAAGTCATAGACAGGGTCGACAGTTGTGATTATGCCTACTATTTGAAAAGAACAGTAAAGTCTTGATTATCCGAGTCTCAACTAACTGAGGTTCTGTGTTATCCAAGCCTGATAAAATAGTAAACCTGTTTCCATCAGGGTCAAAGAATTCAATTGTTTCATGGCTTAAGTCTAATCACTGAACGTGTAACGCAACAACTCCATTGCTTTACGGCTCAAGAAGAAGATGATGATGGCATAACCAATGTAGAAAGCAAAATCAGTCATACTGATAGTATTTTGGGTAATATCAAAGAGACACTGCTCTATATAGAATGGCAAGTTGACACGAAGCTATTGGTATCAGAAGAAGCAATCTCCAGTTTTCGTCAAAATTGATTTACTGACGCCATTGTATTGTACTGTTAGCCCTCTACTGAACTATGTTGTTGTTTTCTGCAAAAGAGAACAAAATCTCACCATTTTAAGGCATGGAATTATAACGTTGCTTTCAAACACAACAATCTCTGCCATCTGTTGGAATCAAGTAAGACAATCTCTACATCTACCAACCAGCTCTTTCTGTTCTGGTCATGTGAGTGCTGCCATATTGGTTCAGTGGAGTTATAAAGTGAGACTGTCCTGCTGACATGTGCATATTTGTCAAATTTATACTTATGAAGACAAAGTCACCTCCGTACAGGCCATGAAGGTCTTTGGAGGAGTGGAAGGTAAAGGCTTCCATCATTGTTAACCTCAGGACGCAATGGGGTAGAATGGTTAGCTCTACGCCCGGCCGCCTTTGCCCCCAGGAATTAACCTGGTACTCATTTTTGGTATAGGCTGAGTGAACCTCAGGGCCATATGCACCTCCAGAAGTGGAAATCTTGTTTCTTAAATTTGACGACTTCCTGACGGGGACTCGAACCCACGTCCTTCCGGGTGAACCGAGCACGCCTTTACCGCCTCAGCCAGTCAGCCCCTAATTTGTACTTATATTTGGAGGTATTTTCGGTGTTTTGAAACTATACGAATGTCCACAACATATTATATTATCAAAACAGGCTGTAACTTTCTTCGTAGTGTTCTGTGATGGATATGATACCGCAAAACTTGACGCATGTGTCAACCACAATGTTCAAGTGAAAATTGAGTACTTAAAATATTTTGGTTCTTATAAAATCCTGTTTCAAACAGCAATGATGTTATGTTCAAATTGGACACTTGTATGTTTGTTGTAATAAGTGAGACTGAAACACTCTCCCTATAAGGAATATGTTAGTACCACAAAATACCTGACGCTATAGATGAGCTGACACTGATTTTTTAGACCAGTTAAACCTTAATATTTTTTTTCTAGTTGCTTTACGTCGCAACGACACAGATAGGTCTTATGGCGACGATTGAACAGGAAAGGCCTAGGAATGGGAAGGAATCGGCCGTGGCTTTAATTAAGGTACAGCCCCAGCATTTGCCTGGTGTGAAAATGGGAAACCATGGAAAACCATTTTCAGGGCTGCCGACAGTGGGGTTCGAATCCACTATCTCCCAGATGCGAGTTCACAACTGCACGCTCCTAACCGCACGGCCAACTCGCTCAGTCTTAATAAAAAAAAAATTAGGAACATATTTGCCATTTAAGTAACTTTAAGCAACTAACATTATTATATATATAATTCGCTGGGGCCATCAAGGACCACGTTAAGTCTTGTTGTATTTGACACTGAACTTGGCCTTCTTTAGAGCCCAAATTTCCCTCATTCTTTGTGAGTGGGCCTGCTTACGCTCCTCTGTCCAAGGGGCACCGTGTCTTCTCTTCGGTTGCTCGTCTCGCTTTAGCCCATTCGTCAATATTTTCTTGCGGAAGAGATCTCTGTTAAGGGCGTCTTCAGCTGAGATATGTAGCATTTGCAGGTCTTCTTTGGTATTTCTAAACCAGGGAATTGTGGTTTTGGGGTTTGAATCAAAAAAGTGAAAGATTTCTTTAGTTAACTTTCTTCCGTCCATTCTTTTCAGATGACCATAAAATCGTGCCTGTCTTTTTCTGATTGTGTTGGTAATTTTCTCTATTTTGCTGTAGACTTCCTTGTTGGATCTCTTTTGATGGAATCCATTTCTGTACTTTGATCCCAAGATTCCTCTCACAATTTTGCGTTCTCTTTTCTCCAGTTCTTCAAGGAGTCCTTTGTTGGCATTTAGAGACATGGTTTCGGCTGCATATAGAACTACTGGCTTCAGAACTGTTTCATAGTGACGTATCTTGGTGTTTTGGGAAAGGCATTTTTTGTTGTAGATTGTGCGGGATATTTGGTAGGCTATTTCCAGTTTGCGTACTCGCTCCTGAAGTGCTTCTTTGTCCAGTCCATTTTTCATGATGATCTCACCCAGGTATTTGAATTTGTCTACTCGGGTGATGTCCCCGTATTTTGTATGGAGTTTTGGTGGAGCCTCTTTGATGTTAATCATTACTTCTGTTTTCTCAAACGATATCTGCAAACCAGTTTGTTCGGCAATTTCCTTTAAAATTTCAGGTTTCTATGTCGTTTGAGAGAACAGCAATATCATCGGCAGATGCTAAGCAGTCTGTTGCGATCCCCTTGGATTTGGTTCCTATTCTCAATGGACTGTAGTTGGTTTCCTGTAATCTCACCCGCCACGTTCTGATGATCTTTTCAAGAACACAGTTGAAGAGTATCGGGGATAGCCCATCACCTTGTCGGACTCCTGTTTTGATGTCAAAGGAATGCGAGAGACATCCGTGGAACTTCACCTTGGATTTTGTATCGGTCAGGGTGGCTCTAATTAATGCCAGCAGTTTCAGATCAACTCCAAATTCATTTAAGATGTTTAGCAGGACTTCCCGGTCAATGGAGTCGTACGCTTTCTTAAAGTCCACAAAGACAGACACATACTGCTTGGACCTTACTGCACAATATCTGATGATCGTTTTGAGATTTTGGATCTCTTCAGCTGTTGAGCGACCTTTTCTGAACCCTCCTTGGTATTCACCTATTTGATGTTCGACTTGTGCTTCCAAACGCTCCTGGATGGCAAGTGATAGAATTTTGTAAGTCACGGGTAGCAAATATATTCCTCTGTAGTTGTCGATGTTCTTCATGCTGCCTTTTTTGTGTAATGGATGGATCAAAGCTATTTTCCAATCTTCAGGTAGGGTCTCCTTGTTCCAAATTTCTTCTATTTGCTTTTGCAAGATATCAAGTGATTCCTCTGGGGCATATTTCCATAGTTCTGCTACTACTGAGTCTTCCCCCGGCACTTTGTTATTTTTGAGACAGGCAATGTGGCGCTTGATTTCATCTCTGTCGGGTGGTCTGGAATCTGGGTACCTGAGTAAGGGTTCCTTAGTCTCAATGGCGCTTTGCTGTTTAGAGCAATTAAGTAAATTCTTGAAGTAATCTGCCAGAATGCTGCAATTTTCTTCATCTGACGTCACCAGTGTGCCGTCCTTTCGCTCAAAGCATAGAGATGGTGGTTTACAGCCAGTGAGTTCGCGTTTGAAGGCTCTGTAGTACTCTCTGCTTTCATTCTTCCTAAAGTTTTGTTCTATCTTTTCAATGAGAGATTTTTCGTATTTACGTTTCTGAGTTCTGAACACCCTATCTGCTTGGGCACGTTGGGTTTTGTAGGTTTCCCAATCATTTTCTGATTTCGTAGAGTAGTACTGTTTCCACGCATTGAGTCTTTCTTGGAGGACTGATTCGCAGGTACCATTCCACCAGGCATGCTTTTTGCTTCTCTTGATTTCTGCAACGTCTTTGGTGGCCTCAACAAGGAGACTTTTGGTGTTGTTAAAGTCACAGTCATTTGCTCTAGCCTTCTCCTGGAACTCCTCGACCCTTTGCCGAAGTTTATCATTGTCAAAGCATGTGATCTGTTTGGTTGTCTTCCTTGTGTTTGCGGGATTTGGTTTGAATTTGATAAGAGACATATAATGATCTGAGGCCACATTGATGCCTTTCTTTACCTTGACATTCATAATCTCAGGGTTGTTTCTCCTGGAGATTGCAACGTGATCATTTTGGAACTCTCCGAGAGCTTGGACAGGAGAACGCCAAGTCATTTGCTTTCTGGGTAGATGGCGAAAGTGGGTCGACATGACCTGCAGGTTGTGATTTTCGCAAATGGACACCAGTCTTTTGCCATTGGGATTGGTTCATTTGTGAGCAGGGTAATTTCCTATAACTTTCTTGTACTCCTGTTCACGACCTAGTTGGGCATTGAAGTCACCCAAAAGAAGCTTGACATGGTGTTTGGGGATTTTGTTTAATTTTTCATCCAGTAGGTCCCAGAAATTATCAACTTCGTCTGGATCAGACTTGTTCTTATCGTTTGTAGGAGCATGTGTGTTAACTAGCACGTAGGTTTTGTTCGCGCATTTAATTGTAAGTATAGACAATCTGTCATTCACAGGTTCGAAATTTGCAACCGATTTAAGGATCTTGGTTCTAACAGCAAACGCAGTTCCAAGCATCACAGCTTCATTGAGGATTCCTCTTTGCGCTTTGCTCTTGAAAAATCGGTAGCCTTCGGATTCAAAAATCTCTTCATCTGGGTACCTTGTTTCCTGTTTTCTGATTTTCGTGAAGAGCTTTGGTGAGGGTTTTCAACTTGCCAGTTTGTGTAAGTGAATTTATGTTGAAAGTTGCTAGAAAGGTTTTAGATCTTTGGGGTACACCGAGACGCTCCGACTCGTCTCTTGCATGATGTCGAGTCTCCCCCAGAATCCGAACGAGACTCGTGCGCCGTGGCGTTCACGACGAGGGATTTATCCGAAGATTTGCCCCCTGGGGTATGTTTCTTGAAATGTTGTGCCATCATGTTTTTTGACTTGACTTTGCTTTGGTCGGGTACCCATCCTTTTACAACTAGGGTTGTTAGCCCTAGAGGTTGCCTCAAGATGTTTTCTGGCTTCTGGTCATTTACCAGTCTTCGCCGTAACCCTGGCAAGGGGCCAATTTTTTTTTCACGGTGGTATTTTATTTCCCTACTACCCTCTGACTCTGCTGGCGGCAGAGCCAGCGAGCTTCCCCAATTCCAATGGGACGCGCCCGATGGAGGGAACCGGTAATTATTATTATTATTATTATTATTATTATTATTATTATTATTATTATTTATTGTTGTTGTTAATGATTTATGCCCACTAGGGAGCGCTTATAACTAGTTCTTTTTGGATGCTCACTTTCGTTCCCAGTACCTCTTGAGCCCTGCTGTTAGCTTTTCCTTTCTTTCCTGTGAAAGATTTTTGCAAGATTTAGCAACCTTTGGTAGAGGAGACCACGTCTTTACCATTTTATAAAATTTGGGATGGTCTGAGACATCAGCATCAGAAATCCCAGTGGAAGCTAAGTCTTTTTGTTTTATTTCATTGAGCCACATGCTTCCAGTCTTGAGCTTTTGATAAGTGAGAAGATCTTCATAAGCCTGCTGTTGTCCATTCTCAAAAGGTGCCCATAAAACTTCAGCCGCCTACGTCGCATGCTAATTTTAGCCATTTCCAACTGTTGATACAGTTCAGAGTTCGCTTTCAGTCAGTAAGTTCCATATGGGAGCAGTCTTGGCCATTAATATTCATTCTAGGACATGAATCTGGAACCCATTTTGCTCTGACTTAAAGGTCTGGAATGTTGGTTTGGATATTCTTATATGCAGTTAGTTCTCTGAACTTACGCACCATCCTCGCCACTCAAGATGTTCTTAAATGGATTATATTTATCACTAAAATAACATCTTACAAGTACTCTTTAAACAAAAACTACAAATATAGTACTACGGAAGTCATTCATGTAAACGTAAATTACATAATGGAAAATTAAAAGAAAATGTAACAATCGGTTAAAAAGCTTGTTAGGATATCCCTTATCATTAATAATAATAATAATAATAATAATAATAATAATAATAATAATAACAACAACAACAAAAACAGTGCCCAGAGAGTTAGTTTGTGTGGGGATTTAGTTCCAAACTGAGTAGGAGCTAAGCACACCCCTGCGTGAGACACTGGGGTGGGGGCACCTCAACCCCGACAATGCGCGTCCCATTGGCTGATAGGGGAAGTTCCTGTAGGTGTGAATAAGGCTTAGCCAAATAAGCACTCGTGGATCACCTGACGTAAAGAGAAAAATGGTCAACGGCCTCGACGACAGAAGAAGGTATGCCAATGGCAGAGAGGGCGGAAGAACGGATTCAAAACCACTTTGCGTCTGGCTTGTAGCAAGCGGCAAAGTGGTCGGCGTCTGTTCACCAGAGGTGCGGCTGTAAACGTGCTCCAGAAACTAACAATCCCTGGTTCTACACCACTAGCGAAAACTAATGTTTGCGCACGGCTAACACGTGAGTTGTGAGGCTCCCAGAGAAAGTAAAAATAGGAGGGGTAAAACAGTGAAGTGCGCATTGAAACTGTGCTTGTGTTCCGTGTGTAAAGCGTGTTTAACTGATAGCTAAGTACCACATACGAAAAAGCTGCAGCTTCATAATTATCTTTAAATTATTGATTGCTTTGTGAAGTAGCGTCATGCCTGCATCCAAGCCCAGAGGAAGTGTTGCCAACCCTAGCATGGAGGACACCATTCAGCGCGTTCTCCAGGAGCCGGACGTAGCGAAGGTGCTAGCCAATGCGGTTGCAGCCAGCATAGAAACTAAAATTTTTAAATAGAGTGGAGGAGGCACTGTCCGAACTGTAACTTTGATATTTCAGTATTACTACATTTGTATATACCTTTCCTATTCGTAACACTTATTTTTAATTTTAATTAACTTTAGAATTTAACCAAATACGTGTATTTGCGTTCTTATTTTTTAAGATTATTATTAGTGTAATATTTTTTTAAATAGTTTCAATACTTTACCAGTAATATATACTTCATTAATTTAAGACAAGACACCCCTAGTTTAGTTGTACTTTAAAAATATTAGGTAATTTTATGCACAGTTAATTCATTACCTGCACCCTTGTACTTCAGTTAACGATAATTTCCTCCTAGCCCCTCGTGTTTATTTGTCTATTTTGGTGATTTACATTCTACCAAGTTGGTTACTGTCACGAGTCACAATGGACATTCCTCTGACGTCACTTGTCTATCTCAGCAGCCACCAGGCCATCTACCCTCTCCTTTCCTTCCGCTGTCCCCGCTCCCCCCACCCTCTAGTTCCAACCCTGACCAAAGTACCGCTAACATTCTTAAGAACTTCGTCTCGTAACATCCTAGAGCTCTTCACGTCTGTCATATAAGCGGCCAAAGCTTATTAGCTGCCAATCGAATGGATGAGCTTACAGAAATATTCACCCCAGTTGTTTTCCATGTCCTACCAAATTCTGAGTCATGGTTGGCAGATGAGAGCCCATCTTCTTTGTGTCAACTTGAAGGCTACTCGCTTCTGAGAAATGACCGCACCCACAAGCGAGGTGGAGGGATATGTGGCTATTTCTTAACCAGCCTCAAACCTAAAATGTTAGGTCACTCACCAGGCGGGCATGAGAGAAAACGAGAATACATGTTCGTAGAAATAACATCGAACGGGATTAAAGCACTTGTAGGAGTAGTTTACAAACCTCCGAATATAGGCCATTTAGAAGACTTTGAATCTGGCTTAACTGAACTGCTGCCAGACTACCCCCACACAATAATTATGAGAGATTTTAATACGGACTTAATTGACGTAACTTCTCCCGAAACCACGCGACTTAAAACATTGTTTCAATCCTATAATATGGACATCTTGCCTCTCTCTCCAACTCACCACACATCTCATTCGCACACACTGTTAGATCTTACAGTTACCAGCAATTCAGACAGAGTTCTCAATGTTGGTCAAACCTCTGTACCTGGTATTTCTGCACATGACGCAATATACATCTCGTATAACCTCCGGCCACCAAAACGCTCCCAGAAATTTATTAGCTATCGACCATTGAAAAATATAAATAAAGACAGACTCTTCCAGGACACAAGCAACATACCCTGGCATAACATAACGACATATAACAAACTAGACGACAAAGTCACCTTCTTTAACAGCAAAGTAACGGAATTATTTGACAAGCATGCCCCAAAGCGGCGAGCGAGAATATCTAAAGAACCCTCCCTGTGGTTAAATGACGGCATTAGACAACTAATGAAACAAAGAGACTGCGCCCACAGACAATACAAAAATGACCCTACTGTACAAAAGTTTGACGAATATAGGAAGTTACAAAACAAGACAACACAACAAATACGGAATGCTAAACTGCGGCACGCTTACAGTTTAATTACGCCTAACGGTAGAACAGCGATGACATTGTGGAAATCTATTAATAACCTTGGACTTACGAAGAACGTAAACAAAGACGAAATTACAGTACCTCTCGAGGCTCTTAACGAGTGCTTTATTGCTAGTTCCTCCGCAGTACGACCTGTCGACAAACCGAAACTTATGAACCATTACGATACACACCCCACCCCTGACAGAGATAAATTCTATTTCAGTCACGTGACACCTCTCCAAGTCAGAAAAGCAGTCCTTAGGATAAGTACGAAAGCGAAAGGAATTGATGACATTGGGACTGACATGGTCAAACTAATTCTTGATTTTATATTACCAACCTTAACCCATATAATAAATTTCTCTCTTCTATACTCCACATATCCAACACTCTGGAAGAAGGCTATTGTGCTACCTCTTCCGAAAAGTCAAACACCTTTGAACGAGGGAGACTATCGTCCAATATGTATTTTATCAGCTTTATCCAAAATCTTAGAATGTATAGTCCATAAACAAATGTCAGAGTACCTTCAAACGCACAATCTCCTTAATTCTTTCCAGTCCGGTTTCCGATAAGAACATAGTACAACTACAGCCTTACTCAAAGTGACTGAGGACGTTCGACAAGTAATAGACAGAGGAAGAGTCACAGTTCTAGTACTACTAGATTACAGTAAAGTTTTTGACAGCGTAGACATTGACATATTACTTGTAAAATTGAAGGCTCTACATTTTTCTCAGAGTACGATTGCTTGGATGCATTCCTATCTTCACGGACGTCAACAATGTGTAAAAGGTAATAATGAAATTGTTTCCTCGTGTCGCCACGTGGAGAGAGGAGTCCCTCAAGGCTCTGTACTTGGACCTCTTCTTTTTGCACTCTTTGTGAATGACATCGAATTTAAGACATTGCGAATACCACATGTATGCTGACGACCTTCAACTCTACACAGACTCTACAGCACAAGACCTTCAGGGAAATATAGAGTTACTAAACATTGACTTACAGACTGTTAGTGAATGGTCTGCTGCCCACGGCCTGCAGTTGAACCCTACAAAGTCACAAGTAATCCTTCTTGGCCATCAAAATCAAATGGCAAGTATTAATAAATGTCCATTGCCGAGAGTAATCCTTCAGAATGTTGCAATTCCTTTTGTACCACAAGTGAAGAACCTCGGCGTTATCATGGACGAACGCATGACTTGGTCGGGACATATCTTTCATATCTGCCAAAAGGTTTTCTCTGCTTTTCATTCTTTATATAAATACATATTTCCAATAAAACTTAAGCAGAAATTAATCGAGGCTCTTGTGATGCCACATTTCGACTATTGCGTTGTTTTCAATGATATGAGGCCACTGCTGTCCCTAAGGCTACAACGCGTTCAAAATGCATATGTGAGGTATATATGCAATCTAAGAAAATATGACCACGTGTCATCATCTTTCCAAGAACTAGAGTGGTCGCGACTCCACGTTCGCCGTAATCATCATACTCTGTCTCTCCTCCTCCGAGTCCTTACTACATCTTCCCAATCTTACCTTTGCGTTTTCATTATTTCTCAAATGTGCATAACAGAGATACACGGGCTCAAACATCAAACTTGCTCGTCATTCCTCACCATCGAACTGCAACATATAATAACTCATTTTCAATTTATTAAAATTTGTATCCACCTTATTCAATACATTAAAATGTTGTTAAGATGAAATTACAACATATATTTTATCAGAACTAGTTTCAACGCCTTTTTTGCATCATCATCAGCTGATATACATTTTAGGAAATATTGGCAAACACATCAGTTTATCTATGTCACATAAAACAAATTTTAAAAAACATATTGATGATCAAAAAACCGTGTTACAATTATATTGTTTCAAAGTCCATATTATCTGACACTTGCGAGTATTAAACTTTAAGTTGATGAGGTCCGATGTAAGTTGGTTTGCTTCCTCATAAATTAACGTCGGTTAACCCACCCATAATATGGACTTTGAAACAATATAATTGTAACACGGTTTTTAGATCATCAATATGTTTTTTAAAATTTGTTTTATGTGACGTAGATAAACTTATGTGTTTGCCAATATTTCCTAAAATGTATATCAGCTGATGATGACGCAAAAAAAGGTGTTTTAATGTATTGAATAAGGTGGATACAAATTTTAATAAATTGTAATCTTGGTTCAATACGGACGAATAATGAAATTTATTAACTTATTTTCTGTGTTTGCCGCCCGAGAATGGAATCGCTTACTGGATGACATCAGAGGAATACCAACCACAAGGTCATTTAAAAGAGCGTTAAGAGGTACAGCAGGATACGAATGAACTGTGCATTTCTAGTTCTTTTCTGATGGTGTTAGTACATTATTACCACTAGTTGTTATTATTATTATTATTATTGCTGTTATTATTATTATTATTATTATTAGGCCTATTATTATTGTTGTTGTAAGTATGTTTATCTCACTGGGGTGGAATTTTATTTCTGTTATAAAGTATTTAGATGGTCTTTAACTGTGCTATACTTAGTGTTAATTACGGTAGTGTTAACTTTGATTCTATGTACAAATTGGTTTAGTGTAAGAGAAGGCCTAATGGCCTTAACTGCGCCAATAAAGACATTTATCTATCTATCTATCTATCTATATAAGGAAAGACAACATTACCCTAGAATTTGGATTGTGGGTAGCTTGGACTTCTACGAGAGAGCAAGTCAGAGTGCTCTGGTAAACTTCCACAGAAAACACACACTTGCATTGGCACTTTCAACATTTTGACACTGATTCAAACAGGAAAACTATACAATCTCACAACAGAACTTATGAAGCAGAAATCCAAATTTTGGCCCTGCAAGAAACACGTTTCACAGATTCAGAAACGATAGACTACAAATAATTACAGGATCTTCAAAAGTGGAACAAACAATAAAATTGGCAAAGGAGCAGCACTATTTGGCATGGCCTTCATTGTAGACAAAAAATGTTAGAGTCTGTGAAAGAGGTGAAACCCATCAACAATAGACTTATGACTAAGAATCAAACAAACCAACCAAAGGTACACCTTGATTAATGTCCGTGCACCAACAAATGATGACAATAAAAAAGGGCCCGAAAAAACGGAAAGATTCTGGGAAGAACTTGAAACAGAGATGGCCAAAATTCCAAACGATGATGTGAAAATTCTACTCGGTGATTTCAATGCACAAATTGGCAGGAAACGCAAATACAAGAAGACAGTAGGAGACTATCTGGCACACAGGTTCACCAATGAGAATGGCACACGTCTCATTTGGTTGTGCCAACAAAACAACGTGAAAATTATGTCAACTTCACTCCAGAAAAATCCCAAGAAACAATCCACCATTTAGGAGAATTTTGGATTGATCATATGGCAATATCGTACGATTACCAAAAGGAAATTCATGATGTGCAAGTGCACAGAGGTGCTAACATCGATTCGGATCATTATGTAACCAAGATCAAAATTAAATTCACACAAAAAAATTAAAAAGGAAAACGCCGGCGATCCCAAAATTTGATCTACACAAAATCAAAGACTCCAAAATAACAGAAGAATGGGAAGAACAACCTGCAGAGAATTGGTGGAAATTTTAAACTAAGATCATCAAAACGGCGAGAGATCTCATCCCTCTTCACAAGAAACCAAAACACCCTTGGTGGAATCAAGAATGTAAGAGTGCACTAGAAGAAAGGAAAAAGGGATTTCAAAACTACAATAGCAACAAATCAGAAGAAACACAGACGAAATTTTTCGAAGTTCGAAAACAAGCATCTAAGATTCTAAGGCAAAATAAACGGAAATACGTCAACGATCAACTGAAGTCAATTGAAGACTATTTCAAAAATTATAACAAACACACAATTTTTACAAGACCTTCGCAAACCAAATTAAAGGGTTTTCTCCACAGAACCTTTGGTTTTGGAAATAAGATGGTAAACTGGCCTTAACAAATAAAGAAAATTGCCAGGAAATAGCCACGTATTTTTCACAGCTTTTAAATATTCTAGAACCTACAGAGAGATTCCCGAAAATACAGTCAGAAATCACACTAGAAAATTCGTCACCA
The DNA here is from genome assembly GCF_040414725.1 of Anabrus simplex. Lineage (NCBI taxonomy): Eukaryota > Metazoa > Arthropoda > Insecta > Orthoptera > Tettigoniidae > Anabrus > Anabrus simplex. The sequence goes on along the minus strand of NC_090265.1, from coordinate 526,858,629 downwards.
CCAACACAAGAAGAAATTTCTTCACACATTAAGAAACTTGAAAACAACAAAGCATTAGGGGAGGACGGAATTGTAGCTGAACTTTTGAGAAATTTAGGCCCAAATTCACTCAAGGAAATTACACAAATAATTCAAAACATTTGGCAAACTGAAAAGCTCCTGGATGATTGGAAGATTGCTCTAATCCATCCACTACATAAAAAAGGTGACATATCAGATGTAAATAATTATACAGGGATCTCTCTTGCATCTGTCACCTACAAACTTTTATCAGCATGTCTCTTCCAAAGAACACAAAGGCAATTAGAACCCAAATTAGCTGAATATCAAGCAGGATTCAGACCAAATAGGTCATGCCCTAGACAAATTTTTTACCTCAAATACATACTTAAAATGCGAGCTCTCAGACAAAAAAAACCCTCATATGCACATTTGTAGATTTCAAAAAGGCTTACAATTAAATCAACAGTTCCTCACTGTTACAAATTCTAGAAGAGAGAGGACTAGATTTTAAAACTCGAGAACTTATAAAACAAACACTGACTGGCATGAAATCTAAAGTGAAATTTATGGGGGAAATCTCAGAACCCTGAGTGAAGGTGATGGACTCTCTCCTATTCTGTTCAACGTCGTCCTAGACAAGGTAATGGAAGAATGAGAGAAAGAACTCAAGAAATGTGAGTTTTGGAAGCCAATCTGACTGGGCTTTCCCAAAGATAACCTTCACATACCATAACTTGCTTTTGCAGATGATCTGGCTATACTAACAGAGGATGAGGAGACTGCCGTTAAACAGCTCGAGAAACTTAAGAAAATGCAGAAAAGGTGGGACTACAGATATCATTCGAGAAAACTAAATTATTTTGTTCAAAGACTGATATCAAGAGCCTGAGAACAAAATATGGTACAATTGACAGGGTCCTTGCTGTAAATACCTCAGAGAATTTATCGAACTGACAGGCCTTGAAAAGATCTCACAACAAACTCCTCTCCAAAAAATTAAGAGAGCATTAGGATTAGTCCAAAACATCTACAACAAAAAATCCATGTCAAGACATACAAAAATTTGGTATTACAGCACAGACATAAAACTAACAGTCCTTTACGCAAGTGAAACATTGGCACTCAACAGAAATCAAAAAAGAAGAGAGGAAGATAATTAGGCAAATCTTAGGAGCAAGATACACCCAAGAAGGCTGCAGGGTACAATCAATCAAAACAGCAGAAAAGTTCTCAAACATCAAAATCAACATTCGGAAAAGACGAATGAAATTCTTTGGCCATCTGACTAGATTACCAGAAAATCAATTGACAAAAAGGATAATAGATTATGTAACTTTGCTTAAGACCTCAACACCCTGGCTTAATACACTTCGAAAGGACCTCAAAAACGCAAACATAAGTTCAACAGATATCCTAGAAAGAGACATCTTTAGACACAAAGTAAACAACTGGGAAGTTACATCAGAGCAACCACAACAAAAACAGTACGGACCAAAGTGGTCGGCAGAACGTAAACAAGCCTTCTCGGAAAGATGAAAATCTATTGGAAAAACAAGAACCCACAGAGGAAATGATTGAGTTATTTGCTTTACTTCTTCCAATGTTTGGAGAATTCGCTACTAATAAAAGTAATAATAATAAAAACAACTAATATAGTTTCACAAAAGCCATTCATGTAAACGTAAAATTAAGGGAAAACTTAACAATCCATTAAAAAGCTTGTTACATTATCCCATAATAAATAATAATAATAATAAAAACTACAAATATAGTTCCATGAAAGACGTTCACGTAAACGTAAATTACATCTCGGAAAATTAAAGGAAAACTAACCATCCCATTTAAATAAAGCTCATTAGACCATTCCAAAATAAATAAAAAATAATAACAACAGTAATACGGTACTGAAGGAAGCACTAAAAATTAAACACAGTGTGTCATTGACGTAACCAAAGAGAGGGGCATGACGTGGCGAAAGTAGATCAACAGACTGCAGCCATTTTGGACCCACACCAATGACAGAGCAACAGTTTCCAAAATCCTCATAGTAAACGCTGGAGTCGGGCTGAGTGGCTCAGTCCGGTGGTATTTGAAGGTGTTCATATACAACAGACCCGTGTTGGTAGATTTCCTGTCACGTTAAAGAACTCCGGCGGGACTAAATTTTGGCACCTCGGCGTCTCCGAAAACCGAAAAGTAGTTAGTGGGACATAAAGACAATAGTATTATTATTAGTAAACACTGGAGTGGATACAAAGGAGAACATCATTAAGTTCCAGATTTCAAGTTCCTAAGTCTTAAACAGAAATAAACGTAAATATTCTACATCTTTGAGTGTGACTTGATAGAATCTGATGATGTTCTTTCAAGAACGAAACATGTCATTCTTTGTTTAATAGTGTGTATTTTTATTCCTTGTTTAATAATGTGTTTTTCTTTTTGCAGGTATGTTACAATGTAGAGTAATATTAATATTTGACAGACTGGAAAGCTTTTAAGTTACATGTCAAATTTTTCTACTTGGAGATTGTACTTTTCTGGCACTTAAAGTAGCCTATCATTGTAATTCTGTTGTTGTTGCTTTTTTCCTATGTTCATAATTGAATTTCTTTTGTGTGTATGGACGAAAGCTTTTAAGTGACATTTAGCATATAGTTATGCAAAAGACTCAAATTTTTCTACTTGGAGATTGTACTTTTCTGGTACTTTAGGTAGCCTACCCTTGTAATTCTGTAGGTTTCCTTTTTTCCTATGTTCATATTTGAATTTCTTTTGTGTGTATTATTTCAGTGAAATATTGTAATGCATGGACAAGAGTTGCTTTGGTTCGAATACGTCATGGGCCTCATCAGATTGTGGCTAGCAGTCTACCTTTCGTCACAAATTTAAACAAGAGGACTGTTATGCTCAATACTCTATATGTTGGAGCTACATTATGTCAGTGCTATAAATTTCTTAGGGTAAGTAAAGTTCATATTAGTTAGGAATATAATTGAATTTCTTGTTGATTTTTAAAGTTATACAGGCCTCTCAAATTCAAACGCTATTGGCTGCAGAAACCTCTTAGTGAGCCCCTCCTGGTCCACATAGCGAGTAGATTCGGGCTACAGACTTATGGAAGTGTCATTAGTCAGCACTCAGCCCATTTACATACCTGCCAACCCTTCCGATTTACCTGGAAACTTTCCGTTTTTAACTCGTCTTCCGATTTTCCGATTTATTTTTACTTCTTCCTATTTTTGACCAATATATCCGCCAGTACGGTCAATACTCTTCCCCTAGGATAAAGTATAAATGCTCATGTGCTTGTGTAATTTACGCAACCTCATTTTCAAGCGCATTTATTTGATGTTTTATTATGCTAGTGTATCATCCGTCACCTTCGTATATCGTATTTCCCGCTCGCCGCAGCAGCGTGTGTGCTTTACAGCTGGGAATTCGGGGCGGAAATCGTCCTACAAGCAAGAGAAACTCGCACGCGCTTGCGACTCAGTTAATCGGGACGAAAGAATGGGTTTGTTATTGTGTGGTTCACGGGCTGTTAAACATCATTTATGTGCATAGTCATGTTGGAGTTGTAGGCCGTGTGTTTTTTCTTGCATTTCTGTGCCCCCCCCCCCAATTGTCAATATTGTATGTTAATAATGTATGAGACATACTGAATTGTTTTGTATGTGATAGTTTTGTGTACGGTATTTCGGTGCATAATTTTAATGACTTGAATGTATTTCGGGGAGTTGTGTCGGTGACAGTTTCTGGTATTTTCTCTTCACGTTATGGCCAAAAATATAATAAACGTTATCTCCAAGTGTTCTGAGGCCACACGCCGCCGCCATCATCGTCATCGCAGGCAATGTACAATGGGTATACTTGTAGATTAAAACATAAAGAAAAGCTGTCTGAACCTTTTGCTGTGAAATCTGGAGTAAGACAAGGAAGTCTTCCTGTTGCCAATCTTGTTTATCATGACACAAGTCAAAGTCCCGTATAGCAATAGATGAAAAAAAAATGTTGAGGTGGATTGGCCACTCCCTTAGAAGACCACAAGAAAGTATTACAAGGTAGTCGCAGGCAACGCAGACCAAGGATTACTTGGAAGAAAACCATAGACAGGGAGGTAGCTGGTGTCAACAAAACCTGTAGAGAGGTGAAAGCATTGCCAGTAGATAGAACAAGCTTAAGAAATTTTGTCAAGGCCTTATGTTCCACCTTGGAATTAAAGGAAATAAGTAAAAATGGTCTGGAATGAGTTCCAACATCAAGATCATCAGTAAATAGGTTACCGGGCGAGTTGGCCGTGCGCGTAGAGGCGCGCGGCTGTGAGCTTACATCCGGGAGATAGTAGGTTCGAATCCCACTATCGGCAGCCCTGAAGATGGTTTTCCGTGGTTTCCCATTTTCACACCAGGCAAATGCTGGGGCTGTACCTTAATTAAGGCCACGGCCGCTTCCTTCCAACTCCTAGGCCTTTCCTATCCCATCGTCGCCATAAGACCTATCTGTGTCGGTGCGACGTAAAGCCCCTAGCAAAAAAAACAAGTAAATAGGTTGTGTAATGACAAAATAGTTGTCACTAAAATCATGTTTTTCAGATGAGATGGATAGAACTTTTAAATCAGGTTATTTAATTTATAAACTCAATTTTATACAAAACCCTTGAGGCCACTATAATAACAAATTCTTTGGACTAAAAGAAAATAATGGGAAATAGGAAATTTATTGTAGCATGTTTTGTACATTTTCTGAAAATGTTGGCAAGTGTTTTAACACTCAGTTTGATTGTTTACAGATTCACCAGAGAAGAAAATTGGACAAGATGTGGTCTAAACTACATACAGAAGAAGAAAGGAAGGAGATGGAGGCAGCTGTTATGGACCTTTCCTCTCTGGAAGTGTTAGGAAATACAGTTGCTAGTGTTACTTGTGAGAAAAAAGAAGAAGAATGAAAATGTAGCATTTATTACATTTGTAATATGACTGTAATGTGATAAAGTGTATTCAAATAATTGGAAGTTCAATAAAACTAATAGAAATCTCCCTTGTGTGTTTTTGATATGCTCAATTCTCAAAATGTATCATGTATAATAACATCATACAATACATGATCTTTCATGAAAATGGCAAGTTGTTTTACGTCGCACCGACAGATAGGTCTTATTGCAACAACGGGACAGGAAAGGGCTAGGAGTGGGAAGGAAGCAGCCGTGGCCTTAATTAAGGTACAGCCCTAGCATTTGCCTGGTGTGAAAATGGGAAACCACGGAAAACCATCTTCAGGGCTCCCGACAGTGGGTTTCGAACCCACTATCTCCCGAATACTGAATACTGGCCGCACTTAAGCGACTGCAGCTATCAAGCTCGGTTTTCATGAAAATGTACATAGCTGTAATCTTCAATGAAAGGTTCTGTGTGTGTTTTTTTTAAAATCTGAAGCCAACTCTGCCTGCAGTACCTACTGGATGGATTGAGTAGCTCAGTCGTTGCTGTTGCCGGTCCCAAGCCAGGGGAAAGGAGAGGAGGGTTAGCTCAATGCCGTAAAATGACAGCTAGAGAACATCTTGTGGCAACCTCTATGGTTCACTACCATAGTTATGGCTGGGAGCTTGCTGCAGCTATATGCCTTTGACAGGCAAGAATGGACAGAAATCTTTTCGGTAAATTTCCACCGCTTGGTACTAACCAGGAAAGACTGCATTTGGATACGGTGGGTAGTTACTTGAAAGATGAGTCGGAGCATCTGGAAATACCCACGACTAAACCAAAGATTAAAGGTGAAACAGATAAACTATTTAGCAACATATAACATCAACTCTCTGGCACAGGTAGGAAAATTAAAAATCCTAACTAATGAACTATACAAACAAGGGATCCTTATAGCAGGACCACAAGAGATGAGGAATTTAGACCAGGAACCCATAGAATCTCAAGGGTATAGAGTGTACAAAGGCATCCCTGGAGAAAGAGTGATGAGGAATTGTCCACAATTTGGTACAGGATACATAGTTAACTTGGAAAATAATCGATTTTCAGGTGCAATCCTCAAGACTTGCGATGCTGACAATCAAGGCATCGAATAAAATCTACACAGTAATTAATGCCCAAGCTCCAACAAATGATAAAAACAATAGGAGAAAAACCAGAGAAGAGGTGGATGAATTCTGGGACCTCCTAGATCAAACAGTGACAAATATAAGTAAAAATCATAACATTTTAATAGATGACTTTAATGCACAATTAGGAAAAGAAAAGAGATACAGGGATATAATAGAAAAATGGCCTGCTCAAAAACACACCAATAAAAATGGCAGAAGATTGATAGACTTTTGCAGAAACCATAATATGATAATCTACCTATTTTATGAGAAATCCTAATGAACTTAAGACATGAAAACACCCAGATTGGAGAAAAGGAGAATGGCAATTAGATCATGTTTGTATGGAAAAGAATTATCATAAGGAAATCCAAAATGTTAACGTACTTAGAGGAGTAGACATAGGATCTGACCATTACATGGTGAAAATCAAAATTAAATTCACACCAGTAAAGAAACAAATGATTATCACTTTCGTAGACTTTTGGAAAGGTTATAATTGCATTCACCGACCTTCAGTATTAAAAATATTATGAAATTTTGGATTACATCCTAAACTAGTTAAAATGATAACCAGAAGAGATGCCTCGACGACATAAAGCTGTTGGCTGGAACACGCTAGTTCCAAGTGGCTCAAGACCGAAGACAATGGAAGCATATGGAAGAGGCCTATATCCAGCAGTGGATTGAAATAGGCTAGAGAAGAAGAAAAGAAACCAAAATCAAAATGTAAATTGAGAAAAGTTTATGATCCCCATGAACTAATAAGCAATGAACAGTATAAAGAAGACATTTATAAAACAGATAAATTAGAAGAGATCATCTGGAAACTAAAAGACATAGCTGAGAAAATAGCTTTACCAAGTCCAAGGAAAAAGCATCAATGGTAGAATGAGGTATGTGATAAAACAATTGAAAGTAGACACCAGGCATGGTTAAATCATCAAAGTCAGAAAATAGAGACATTGCATGAAGAATTTACCAAGCAAAGAAAACTAACCTGAACAACAATCAGAAATATTAAAAGACATCAAAAAAGCATTATTCAACAAACAGAAATGGATCACAAAAGGACCGATTCTAGGGATTACTATAAAATATTTAGTAAACAACTTCAAAAATATGAACCGCCAACGCTTATGCTTAAAGATAAGAACGGAAAGATGGCACATAATAATACATATAATACACAAATTCTAGCAGACACATTCAATAAATTATTGAATTGTGAAGAGCCAAAAGAATTACTTCATATAAATACGGACATGCTCATTAAAACTCTACCAGAAAATATCGATCCACCCAGCTTTGATGAAATTAATCAAATCATTAAAGAGCTTGAAAAATGATAAAGCTTGTAGGGAAGACCAAACATTTGCTGAGTTGTAGAAAAATGCAGCGTAATCAATCAGAATCACTTCACTTCACCAATGCGTGATAAAAATTTGGAATGATGAAAAATTACCAGACCATTGGACAATTGTAGTAATCCACCCTTTACACAAAAAAGGAGATAGAACAAATTCTAATAACTATTGAGGAATGTCACTCCTGGATTGTACTTATTGTAAATTATTCTCGAGAATAATTTACAATCGGTGCAAATGTCACTGGAGAAAGAATTAGGGGAGTACCAGGGAGGATTTTGACCATGGCGTTAGTTGTCCAGATCAAATCATAACATTAAAATTATTAATGGGCATCTACAAAAGACGACAGAAACAAATGATTATCACTTTTGTAGACTTTCAGAAAGGTTATGATTGCATTCACCGACCTTCAGTACTGTATTAAAAATATTATGAAATTTTGGATTACTTCCTAAATTAGTTAAAATGATAAGCTTAACATTAACAAATACTAAATCAAAGGTGAAGTTTAGAGGAGAATTATCTGAAGCATTCACAATCAGAACAGGACTAAGACAAGGTGATGTATTATCACCACTTTTGTTTAATTGTATTCTGGAATACTTCATGAGAGAATGGTATAAAGAGAATAACAAAAATATAAAAATTGGATACACCGAAGATGAAATTATCCTATTTGGTTAGGATTTGCAGATGATCTGGCACTACTAGCTAATAAAAATGAAGCTCACAATCAAATCACAAGTCTCAACTATTGGTGGAAAAATAGGATTAACAATTTCATTTGAAAAAACTAAAAATAATGGCAATAGATCCCCTTTTAATAAGCCATGTTCTGATAAGTGGGAATGAAATAGAAATTGCAAAACAATTTAAGTACCTTGGAGAAAGTATAACGTACAATTTAAATTAAAACATTTCTTGGACAGAGGGAATGAATAAATTATCCAGAGCCCAAAAAGTAACCAGAAATGCATACAACAAGAAATGTTTGTCAATAAATGCAAAATTGAAACATTATAAGACTGTAGTCCAACCTGAAATAACTTATGGAAGTGAAACATTATTTAAACAAAGGCAAAAGAATAACATAGACAAAATTTTAAAAATAGTAAGGATATGCATTAATAACAAGTACTAAAAAGAAGGAGAATGGCGTATCATCCTAAATGCAGAAGTATATCAGGAAATAGAACCTTATAATGGATTTCATTAGAAAGAAGAGAATACCATTCTTTGGTCATCTGTTGAGAACACCTCAAGACAGACTAATATGCATAATTTTGGAGAAGCTTTGGAAAAACAAAACAACTACCTGTCTGAATGAAAGAAATAAAAGAATACATGAAAGAATTAGACATAACACTGGAGGATTTAAAGAACAAATCAAAGTAAATAAATTGAAGAATAGTAACATTAGATTCATACCAAAAATTGATAAAAGAGAAACAACTAAAACGGTATTTTCAGAAGAAGAACAAAAATTATTAGATAGAATGAAGAAATACTGGAAGAACAGAAAGGAAAAACCATAAAACAGCATAGAAGACCGGAGAGAAATTGACTTCAGTGGCCCAATGCGGCCGTAAAAGCGCAATAATAATAATAATAATAATAATAATAATAATAATAATAATAATAATAATAATAATAATAATAATAATAATAATAGTAATCTGAAGCCATTTCTTTTCAGTTTCAACACAGTTAATTATGACTGTTAGGTTCTTCATTTTGCCGAACTAAGTTTGAATAAATACATTTACGAACTACCTGAAGAAAAAACCACATGGTAACAGATTATACCTGAAAAAGAACTTAATTAAAATAGAATGACGTGTTTTGTTCTTGAAAGATAATCATCAGATTCCACCAAATCACACTCAAAACTATTTAGAAATGTGAATATATATATGTAAATTCTGTTTAAATCCTTTAAAACTTGTAATTTGAAACTTATCTTAATGAGGTCCTCACTTCTCTCCACTCTAGCATAGAATTCAAATGGGTGTAATACTGGTACTCCGTTGTGGTGTAATTTCAGCAGGCTAGTTAGTCTGTTAACCCTCCACCACACCCCGACTAGGTCGATGACAAGCTGAACTGTACTTTTAGATGTTTTTAATTCTATTCTTAGTGCTCCCATTATTATTTTATCATATTAAAATTGTTTTGTAAATTATGTAGGGGTTCTTAATGAGCATTTAATGGGTGACCTTTTATAACGGTAATTTTCTGTTATGTCATTTCTGCTGGCATCAACTCCTTTGGAACTGTACTTGTAGTTTTTTTAAATTAAAGTTAATTTTGATTTTTTAAAAAAAGAATGGGTCCACAACAGAAGAATGGCTAATTATGACGTGGAGTTAGTGAATGGTGTGCTAAACACACTGTTGCTTGGAACCTCTTTCATTGTCTCCGAGTAACTAAAGTCAGTAGGAATCTCACAATAACCATGTGCCCTGATGAAGGTGGGAAGCCTTTAGTACATTTATGCTCGACGATGCCAAAATATAAATATTATATGCCAGAAAACTGAATCTTAATGAGGCTCATTATAGTTCAAGTTTCATTATGATAGAGGTTCTCCATCAATCGGAGTTCGGAGTTTCATTATGATACAGGTTCTACACCGCTTAGAATTCAGATTGTCATTATGATACAACTGTTTGACCAATTTGGTAAAGATAGCATCGCACCTGCGCTCAATGCACTCGCTTCGCACTTGTTTCCAAAATCAAACATATCGGACCCACATATTAATATCAATACACCTTCTACTTCCAATATTCCACAACCACACGGTACATTCCAGGAAAGTCACTTCACCAACTGTACAATAAACAATTTGTATTTGAAATAAAGCTAGGTTATGATAACCCTCTATCAAAGCTTTAAAAACATATGACATTGTCAAAGTCTCTGATCCACTCACGGAAAATCAATAACCCAGCGCATGCGCTCTGTTCAGTACACTCAACTGCCAAGTGACATCTCAAAAGAAATTTATGAATATTTAAAAAATAGAGTTATAATTATCGTCGAGCATAAACAGCCGTATGCAACTCGCCTATATGGTAATTAAGACACTCGTATGGAAATTATAAAACTTGCTTAGATCATTTTATAAACATACTCGTGTCATAATTATTGCCATTATAGGCTTGTTGCATAATGTACTATTCTAATGCTTTCTTTTATTAATGAGTTCATCATCATCATCACTTTCAACCTAACAGTATATATATATATATAGTGTCCTTTAATGGAACTACTGCATCTCCTCTACTCTATTGCTCATAGACTATTATTTGCAACGTACCCTCTACCTCTTGTGGGCCAGTATTTACATGTTTCGGAGACCACTGAAAAACTCTGAATTATGATACAAGAGAAAATAACTTTGCTCATATAAACCAAATTTAAAACGGTTAATCGCTTGCAGTATGACTGTTCTGAATGAACAAAATTTAACTTTTGACTTGCCACAGACTGAACAAATGATGCTGTAAACACAATGTGTGATTATTGTTCTTATATTTTGGGTTTATTTGTGTTGTGGGGTTCTGCTGGAAGGATCCTATGCTCCTATTGTCTTAGCAATGGTTTTCTCTGCTGCTAAGTACTATCCCCATAGTGGCCGAACAGCCCCGATATAAAGTTGACACACAACTGAATACCAGCATGCGGCATATCTGGTACCCTCAGATCTACTCCAACCCACTGGCTTCTGCTGCTGTCTGTAATAATACTATCTGATCCACAAAGATCTAATGCTCTTGTTAGAGAGTACAATCAGATCTGCAGTAATTATCAGCTGTCTCTTCTAGATGACATATCTGTTCTCAGACTCCAAAGATTGCAAGTCATGGCAACCACCCATTCGTGATCTTACTGTGAAGACGTCAACCAACTTCAACGCTTAGTAGTGGAAGAACAATCAGTCAATCACTACTGATCTGCATTTAGGGCAGTCGCCCAGGTGGCAGATTCCCTATCTGATGTTTTCCTAGCCTTTTCTTAAATGATCGCAAAGAAATTGGAAATTTATTGAACATCTCCCTTGGTAAGTTATTCCAATCCCTAACTCCCCTTCCTATAAACGAATATTTGCCCCAATTTGTCCTCTTGAATTCCAACTTTATCTTCATATTGTGATCTTTCCTACTTTTAAAGACACCACTCAAACTTATTCGTCCACTGATGTCCTCCCACGCCATCTCTCCACTGACAGCTCGGAACATACCACTTATTACATGTAATAAATATCATTTTGATCCGTATTGATGATATTTGATTAGAATAATAACAGTAATTTATTTATTAAATTGACCACCTAATCAATAGAATAAGTCTTGTTTTGGATGATTTACATTGATCTGTTAACTAAAAATGGTACACGTCTCGCCTAGTATGAAGGCATCATCAGCCATTGTCTTAACCTCGGAATAAAAATAAGCACTTGATTAACATATAATAAGATGAAATTAATTTTAAAAAGTCTTTAAGAGACAAACTAAAATTAACATTAAAAATAACAATGTTGGTTTTAAATTTTTTTTACAATGTGATGAATTACTATGGTGAAAGTATTAAAATTATTGACATTAAAAGGCTGCTATTACAAGTAAAATGGACAAAGCAACAGACTGATGAACAAGTAGTAAGATTGTTATAAAATTAAGTTGACCGATTGGCGGTACAATTAGACTGACGAGAATGACGATCAGTCGTATTTATTCAAAAAGTAATATTGAGAAAAATAATGTTGAAGGTTGGTCAAGAAATCACTATATTCGTTTCTAGGAGACAAAATACAAAGTCATAGGCATATGGTAGAGATGTAGAACATATTGATGAGAAGATAAAAAGTTGTAGATTAAAGGTTGAAGAACAGCGTTAAAATTGGACCTCTATGGACCACCTCAATTTGAAACGATGTCAAAATGTTGTCAAGAATATGAGTTTATTGAAGGTTGAATCTGTAAAAGGAAACCAAAAACATGGTATTAATTGTGTGAAAAGATTTTTTAAAAGTTTAGCGGAGATCGTGTATACTTACCACTTGACGATGGTGAAGTTATTATTCTAATCACATACCACTTAATCCAGCAGCTCGTCTCCTTTCTTCCAGGTCTTCCCAACTCAAACTTTGCAACATTTTTGTAACGATACTCTTTTGTCGGAAATCACTCAGAACAAATCGAGCTGCTTTTCTTTGGATTTTTTCCAGTTCTTGAATCAAGTAATCCTGGTGAGGGTCCCATACGCTGGAACCATGCTCTAGTTGGGGTCTTAACAGAGACTCATATGCCCTCTCCTTTACATCCTTACTACAACCCCTAAACACCCTCATAACCATGTGCAGATCGGTACCCTTTATTTACAATCCCACTTATGTGATTACCCCAATGAAGATCTTTCCTTATATTAACACCTAGATACTTACAATGATCCCCAAAAGGAACGTTCACCCCATCAACGCAGTAATTAAAACTGAGAGGACTTTTCCTATTTGTGAAACTCACAACCTGACTTATAACCCCGTTTATCACCATACCATTGCCTGCTGTCCATCTCACAACATTATCGAGGTCATGTTGCAGTTGCTCACAATCTTGTAACTTATTTATTACTCTATACAAAATAACATCATCCACAAAAAGCCTTATCTCTGATTCTACTTCTTTACTCATATCATTGATACATATAAGAAAACATAAAGGTCCAATAATACTGCCTTGAGGAATTCCCCTCTTAATTATTACAGGGTCAAATAAAGCTTCGCCTACTCTAATTCTCTGAGTTCTGAAAATGAAAATGAAAACCTGCAACCTGTTTTCCAGTCATTGACCAGGTCAGGGATGGTATGAATGAAGCAGATATAGGCTATTAGTACGATGGGGTCGCCACTCCCAAAGTGATTTATTAATGACTGATAGATGCTATGAAATAAGAATGGAGAGTGTTGCTGGAATGAAAGATGACAGGGAAAACCGGAGTACCCAGAGAAAAACCTGTCCCGCCTCCGCTTTGTCCAGCACAAATCTCACATGGAGTGACCGGGATTTGAACCACGGTATCCAGCGGTGAGAGGCCGATGCGCTGCCGTCTGAGCCACGGAGGCTCTTCTCTGATTTCTATTTTCTAGAAATATAGCCACCCTTCAGTCACTCTTTTTTCTAGTCCAATAGCACTCATTTTTGCCAGTAGTCTTCCCTGATCTACCCTATCAAATGCCTTAGATAGGTCAATCGCAGTACAGTCCATTTGGCCTCCTGAATCCAGGATATCTGCTATATCTTGCTGAAATCCTACAAGCTGAGCGTCAGTGGAATAACCTTTCCTAAACCCAAACTGCCTTCTGTCAAACCAGTTATTAATTTCGCAAACATGTCTAATATAATCAGAAATAATGCTTTCCCAAAGCTTACATGCAATGCATGTCAAACTCACTGGCCTGTAATTTTCAGCTTTATGTCTATCACCCTTTCCTTATACACAGGGGCTACTATAGTAACTCTCCATTCATTTGGTATAGCTTTTTCACCTAAACAATAATCAAATAAGTATTTCAGATACGGTACCATATCCCAACCCATTGCCTTTAGTACATCCCCAGAAATTTTATCAATTCCAGCTGCTTTTATAGTTTTCAACTTCTGTATCTTACTGTAAATGTCATTGTTATCATAAGATAATTTTAATACTTCTTTAGTATTAGTCTCATCCTCTATCTGGACATTATACTTGTAACCAACAATCTTTACATACTGCTGACTGAATACTTCTGCCTTTTGAAGATCCTCACATACACACTCCCCTTGTTCATTAATGATTCCTGGAATGTCCTTCTTTGAACCTGTTTCTGCCTTAAAGTACCTATACATACCCTTCCACTTTTCACTAAAATTTGTATGACTGCCCATTATGCTTGCCATCATGTTATCCTTAGCTGACTTCTTTTCTAGATTCAATTTCCTAGTAAGTTCCTTCAATTTCTCCTTACTTCTATAACCATTTCTAACTCTATTTCGTTCCAACCTGCACCTCCTTCTTAGCCTCTTTATTTCTCTGTTATAATATAGTGGATCTTTACCATTCCTTACCACCTTTAAATGTACAAACCTGTTTTCACATTCCTCAACAATTGCTTTAAACCCATCCCAGAGTTTGTTTACATTTTTATTTACCATTTTCTACCAATCATAGTTACTTCTTAAAAACTTGCTCATACCTGTTTAATCAGCCATATGGTACTGCCTAATAGTCCTAATTTTAATAACTTCCTTTCTTTTTAACTAGGACAAAAACAGCTTCGTGAGCACTAATACCCTCTATTACTTGGGTTTCTCTATAGAGCTCATCTGGTTTTACCAGCACCACATCCAGAATATTCTTCCCTCTAGTTGGTTCCATCACTTTCTGAATCAGCTGCCCTTCCCATATTAACTTATTTGCCATTTGTTGTTCATGCTTCCTGTCGTTCGAATTTCCTTCCCAATTGACATTTGGTAAATTGAGATCACCCGCTACAATCAAGTTCCTTTCCTTATCGCTTCCACATAGCTGATTATCTTATCAAATAATTCTGAATCAGCGTCAGCGCTACCCTTTCTCGGTCTGTACACTCCAAAGACATCAAGTTGCATATTATCTTTAGAGATGAGCCTTACACCCAGAATTTCATGTTTTTCATCCTTAACTTTTCCGTAGCTTAGAAATTCTTCTTTCACCAGAATGAATTCTCCCCCTCCTACCATTCCTATCCTATCTCCACGATACACACTCCAGTTCTGTGAGAATATTTCTGTATCCATTATATCATTTCTCAGCCATGATTCAACTCCTATTACAATATCTGGTAAGTATATATCTATTAAATTACCTAATTTAATTCCTTTGTTTACAATGCTTCGACAGTTGAGCACTAACATTTTTATGTCATCCCTACTTGATTTCAAGTTTCCTGTTCGTTTAACACCGCTCCCTCCCTGAAAATGGTTTTCCGTGGTTTCCCATTTTCACACCAGGCAAATGCTGGGGCTGTACCTTAATTAAGGCCACGGCCGCTTCCTTCCAACTGCTAGGCCTTTCCTATCCCATCGTCGCCATAAGACCTATCTGTGTCGGTGCGACGTAAAGCCCCTAGCAAAAAAACACCGCTCCCTAGGTCACCCTATTTTCCTGAATGTACCTGCCTATAACCCTTCTAAACAAGTTTCCATATAAGTTAG
This sequence comes from Anabrus simplex, assembly GCF_040414725.1. Taxonomy (NCBI): domain Eukaryota; kingdom Metazoa; phylum Arthropoda; class Insecta; order Orthoptera; family Tettigoniidae; genus Anabrus; species Anabrus simplex. Next base: position 526,842,928 of record NC_090265.1, on the reverse strand, counting down.
GAAACTTCCATATAAGTTAGGAAACTTGTTTAGAAGGCTTATAGGCAGGTACATTTAGGGAAACAGGGTGACCTAGGGAGCGGTGTTAAGCGAGCAGGGAACTTGAAATAGAGTAGGGATGACTCTACGGACTTGTCGCTGCATAGCATCTTTATTGGAGAGCAAATTGCTAGTGCTACATATGATTTGGACCAGACCGAACAGGCTCAGGACAGGTCATGGAAGGTGGAAGTATTCCCTCCACAAATGGAACATCATGTGATCTCTAGAATGTGGCTGTAGAGCCCCTTGTCAGACCATTCCTCACATTGTGAGTGACTTAGCTTCAAGCTTATCGAGGTAGCTGGGAAGACTTCCTACTACCAAAAGGAGCAGCTATAAGATGTCAATCAATCAATCAATCAATCAATCAATCAATCAATCAATCAATCAATCAATCAATCAATCAATCAATCAATCAATCAATCTATCAATCAATCAATCAATCAATCAATCAATCGATCGATCAATCAATCAATCAATCAATCAATCACAACTAATCTGCATTCAGGGCAGTCGCTAGGTGGCAGATTCCCTATCAGTTGTTTTCGTAGTATTTCCTTAAATGATTGCAAAGAAATTGGAAATTTATTGAATATCTTCCTTGGTAAGTTATTGCAATCCCTAACTCCCCTTCCTATAAACAAACATTTGCCCCAATTTGTTCTCTTGAATTCAAGCTTTATCTTCATGCTGTGATCTTTCCTACTTTTAAAGACACCACTTAAACTTATTCGTCTACTAATATCATTCCATGCCATCTCTCCACTGACAGCTCGGAATATACCACTTATGATATAGATGTTGATTCCCATTGGGAACCTGAAATATTTGTCCCAAATGAGTAAATTTATAATACCACCTAGTTGAGCAGCTCATCTCCTTTCTCCCAAGTCTTCCCACCCCAAACTTTGCAACATTTTTGTAACGCAACTCTTCTGTCGGAAACCACCCAGGACAAATCGAGCTGCTTTTCTTTGGATTTTTTCCAGTTGTTGAATCAAGTAATCCTGGTGAGGGTCCCATACGCTGGAACCATACTCTAGTTGGGGTCTTACCAGAGACTTATATGCCCTCTCCTTTACATCCTACCGAGCTTGACAGTTGCAGTTGCTTAGTTGCAGTTGCAGTTGCGGCTAGTATCCAGTATTCGGGAGATTGTGGGTACGAACCCCACTGTCGGCAGCCCTGAAGATGGTTTTTCGTGGTTTCCCATTTTCACACCAGGCAAATGCTGGCGCTGTACCTTAATTAAGGCCACGGCCACTTCCTTCCCAAGCCTAGCCTCTTCCTGTACAATCGTTGCCATAAGACCTATCTGTGTCGGTGCGACATAAAGCAACTTTAAAAAAAACTTTACATCCTTACTGCAACCATTAAATACTCTCATGACCATGTGCAGAGATCTGTACCCTTTATTTACAAACATATTTATGTGATTACCCCAATGAAAATCTTTCCTTATATTAACACCTAGGTACTTAGAATGATCCCCAAAAGGAACTTTCACCCAATCAACGCAGTAATTAAAACTGAGAGCACTTTTCCTATTTGTGAAACTCACAACCTGACTTTTAACCTCGTTTATCATCACACCATTGTCTACCGTCCAACTCACAACATTTTCAAAGTCATTTTGCACTTGCTCACAATGTTGTAACTTATGTACTACTCTGTACAGAATAACATCATCTGCAAAGAGCCTTATCTCTGATACCACTTCTTTACACATATCATTGATATATATAAGAAAACATAAAGGTCCTATAATACTGTCTTGAGGAATTTCTCTCTTAACAGGGACAAATAACGCTTTGCCTACTCTAATTCTCTGAGTTCTTTTTTCTACAAATATAGCTACCTATTCAGTCAATCTTTTTCCTAGTCCAGTTGCACTCATTTTTGCCAGTAGTCTCCCATAATCTACCCCATCAAACGCCTTAGATAGGTCAATCGCGATACAGTCCATTTGACCTCCTGAATCCAGGATATCTGCTTTATCTTGCTGGAATCCTACAAGTTGAGCTTCAGTGGAATATCCTTTCCTAAACCCAAACTGCCTTCTATCGAACCAGTTATTAATTTTGCAAACATGTCTAATATAAACTTGTGAAAATTTGGATTATATAATTCCACCTTTACAATACTGCAAGTGTCTTTATTAAAAAGACTACATTAAATTACATTCATGATACATGTTTCGTGCTCTTATGGGACATCTTCAGTCACAAATACAAAACATTAAAAATAAGGCGAGGACACGTTGAATTGAGTAGATAAAAAGTCTAAGTATCATGTGACGTGGCGTGGTGGCTTGTCAATCATCAATATTAAAATGGTGCGGCGTGAATATGAAGTGAAACATGAAGTCCAATAAAATCATAAGTTAAAAATGTTGTCGAAAACGTCAAATTGTCAATATAAAACACAGTAAGTGGCTGTTCGAATAAAATTATATGCCTATTGTGCAAAAACAGTGTTGAGGTGATACCACATTACAACAGCTTTCTTGATTAGGAGGTGGAGTTATACTGATGATACAAGTTGAAACTGATGGTGTGTTGACAATAGGGGCCTAAAAAGAAAAAGATATATGAATGAACTAAAGAAATAAAATTCAATTGAAATGTGAACTAAGTGCCCATCCAGTCACTCACCTCCTTGCCCATCCTACATCGACCACTCCACCTCAAGTGCTAAAGCTAACTGAGTGACGTCCTTGAAGGTCGTTGGGGACTGACCGTGAGGGGAGTTTGATGTAAGGGGAGAGGCGTGAGGTAAAGCATTACTCACGCGTCTTCGTGAAAAGAATTTCTTGATTAACTCCTCGACAAGTATATTAATGTCCTCCGATATCTCATTAAGATTATAAATCGGGTTGCATTTTTGATCAATATTTATAAAAATGTTTTCTAAAATATTCAATAGATTACCTTTCTTACATAAATGGAGAATTTGAAGGTCTTGTTGTATGCCCGTGAATGAATGATTAGTATCGTCCATATGAGAACCGAATGCTGAGAATCTGCCGTACTTTGATGCATTAACATGTTCACCATACCTTATATTAAAATTGCGGCCTGTTTGTCCGATATAACTGGCGGAACACTGCTGGCACTTTAATTTGTAAACACCTGATTTCTGAAATTTGCTGCTGCCGCTGTTGATAGTGTGTTGATTGAAAAAAAGGTGAGCGTTGTTATTGGTTGTTTTAAAAGAAACTTTCATATTAAGTTTCTTGAAAACATTCGTGATATCGTATATTTTATTGTGACTATAGGTAAAAAGGGCCTATCTTCTTTCTTTTTGGTATCCTTAGTTAATGTGGAAAATGATTTTTCCTCAATTTTGCTAAGAATTTTATCCACAAATTGCCTATTGAAACCGTTTCTTTTTGCTATAAAATAAATAGTATCCAACTCATTTTTACGATCTGCTTCTGACATGGGTATATTATAAGCTCTATAAATCATACTGTAAAAGGAAGCCCTCTTATGTGCTGCACGTGTACGGAATTTTGTCTAATTACGTTTGCCGTTTGAGTGAGTTTCCTGAATATTTTAAACCTAAGATTATTAGAGTCATTAATAATTGTTATGTCAAGAAAATTTAATGCTTTATTATTTTCACTTTCGAAAGAAAATGTAATCTGCGAGTCCATATTGTTTAATTGTTCTAATACCTCCTGTCCATTAGTAATGCTATGGTCGATTATGGTAAACGTATCATCCACGTATCTCAAACAGCTTATTATACCTTTAATGTTGTTAATTTTGCTCTTTCCAAGAAAATCCATGTAAATTACCTCCACAATTCCCGAAGCTGGGGCCCCCAAAGGAAGACCTTCCTGTTTATATATTTGGCCGTTGAAAGTAAAGTAATTATTAGCGGCGACGAACTCCAAAATATTAATGAAATCGACTATCTCTTGCCTACTCAAATTACTATATTTAAGTAGATTACTCCTTACAAGAGTTATTGTTTTTGCTACTGGAATATTCGAGAACATATTTTTGACGTCAAATGAATACATCTTATAGTATGACTGCATGTTTAAATCTTTAATACGATCGCAAAATTCTTTGGAATTCTTAATAGACCTATTACCCTCAAATTTATAATATTGTTTTAGAAAATTGTGTATAAATCTAGACGTCTCATATATAGGGCTATTTCTGAAATTAATGATGGGTCTTATAGGTATATTATCTTTATGCACCTTTGGTAGTGCCTTAGCCGTCGGAATACTCGGGTTCATATTAATACGTTTTTGAGACTCCCAGGACAGAAGGCAGGTATTATCGGTCAAAAAATGCATTTTTTGTTTTATGTCTTAAATTATTCGTCATGCTTTTCTCTACAAGCCTATATAATTTTTTAGTTGTATTTATCCGTTTAAATGGCATACATTGGGTTTTTAAAAATGGCCGCCACTAGCTGACACGCCCATTTCCTCGTTCCAGTGTCTTGTTCTCTCGGTATATTTTCTCTTTGAACATTTCACTTCTCACATAATATATGTATGGTAAATGAACATTTTCTATATTGGTACTGGCCTTATGTACAGATGATAGTGAAGGCTGCATTTGTATAGTTACATGTGGTTATTGTTTGTTTTGATTCCATAGAAACGTGTGCTGTAAGCTTATAGTTCTTTTATGCAAAACGTATACGTTTATCCGTACTCTGTGTTAGGACGCGTGCACACCGAGCGCGCTTCGCATAGTGTGCCGCGTGTAGAGTGAAATGCTATGCATAGCGCAAGGCGTGCTTGCTGTTCACACCGAAAACTCTACGCCGTGCTCTCAGCTCAGTTTAGCGCGAGGCGTTTTAGGGTCGTCACAAACTAATGCCGTTATCCAAGTACACTAGAAACAGTTTACTGATGGATAACAGTTACCTAAAATTAAAAATTAGAAAGACGAATCGGAAGTGGATTCATGAATTTAATGAAGAACGAATTACTTTCGGAGAATTTCATCGTTTGTACAGAGATACAAGACTTTATCGCTGTTACGTCGAACCCGAAAATCTACCCGATAAAACGGAATTCGTCTGATAGTCACACAGGTAATGACTTTTATTATTTTCCACAAACTTAAAACTTTATTTACATCGTTATTTCTCGTACAAAAACAAAAACTGTTCTCAAAACCAAAGAGTACAAAATATGGTGGGTGCATTCCATTTAGTCTCTGGATGTAACATATCTCCCACCTTTTGGTTTTCTTTATTCCCCTGTTAACAGAAAACCAAAATGAACCAATAAAATAATCTGACAGTCATTTCACGTGCACAGTTTAACAAGAAAAGAACTTATCACAAAACGTAAGTCCTATATCGTGCAGGGAGTTTCACCAAACGTCCACTTTTCGTTTTCACTTCATCCTTTACAACAGAAATAACACTTTCTTGCTCATTATCTCCATCATCTTCCACGTGTAAGGTATCCTGCGATGAAGTAATCTCCAGTGGGTACAAACGTTGAATGGGCCTGATGATGTCCCGTCCAGCAGTCTGCACTCGAACCACTCTTGTGTTACCATCTTTACCAGGAAACATCTCAATCACTTTACCCAAAGGCCAATCGAGTCTTTTCCTTTGATCAGAGCCTACTAACACAATGTCACCAATCTTTAGCATCCTTCGACACTTTCCTTTAACTTGCGAATGTACTAAAAGGCTCAGGTAATCATCACGGAACCTTTTCCTCAATTCCTCCCGTAAACGCTGCAGGTACTTGGCCCGTCTTCTGAGATCAGTCTTGTCAAGGCAATCCAGATCAGGGACTCCAATCGACCGGTTGTCCTGCAGGAACATTGCAGGAGTCAGTGGCACTAAGTCGCTTAGATCCTCAGACAGGTACGTCAAAGGCCTAGAATTTACCACAGACTCCACATCGCATAAGACAGTCAAAGCCTCTTCGTAGGTGAGAGAGGCTCTTCCCAATGTCCTCTTCAACAACTTCTTGACCATTTGAATGATCCTCTCCCACCATCCACCCCACCAAGCAGCCGTGGGTGGAATGAATTTCCACTGGATCCTCCTTGAAAATGTTTCCCCTTTTATCTTATGCCAGACCAAAGAGTCAAAGGAATTCACAGCTCCTGTGAAGTTGGTCACATTGTCACCAATGTCCCCGCCTTGCAATAAATCGTCTAAGTCCTTGAAGAAATGCTTCTGTGGAAAGGTTTAACACCAGATCAATATGTACAGCTCGATACACAGCACGAGTAAACAACAAAATCCAAGCTTTCTCTCCACCCCTTAAAATCAGCGGCCCAGCAAGATCAACCCCACTGACCTCGAAGACGGACGAATCTTTCACTCTATCTTCTGGCAATGGAGCAGGTTCTACATCAATTTTCTTTGACTCAAATCGTCGACATTTGACACATTTTGTGATCACCCTTCGTACTGTCTTCCGACCTCTTAAGATCCAGTATTCTTCCCTTAATATTCTAAGTAACACCCCAACACCCGCATGAGAATATTGTATGTGGTACTCTGATTATAATCTCTACAAGTTTGTGACTGGAAGGCAGAAGAATGGGATATCTAAAATTTTCCTCATCTTCTCTTAGAACAATTTTAGTCTTCAGCCTCAGAAGACCATCTTGGTCCACAAAGGTGCAAAGGGAGTTCAGTCGTCGTCTTTCAGTTTCTTCCAGAACCTCTGTCTGGACAAGACGCAGGAACCATCTCTCCGCCTGTGCTAGTTCTGAAGCAGAGAGATCACCCCCACTTTCACAACTGCTACGTTTCAATGATTTTCCAACAAATCGCAGTATCCATCCTATGAGCCTGACAATTTGAAAAAACTTGGAAAATCTTCTTAAGTACCAGGCATCTCCATTCTCCGCTGAGGAATTGATCAGTGATGGAGATATTTTTCATCTCTCTTGTTTTATGATGTCATCATCCACGTTGACTTCTGATGTCGGCCATTCCCCTTCTGCCAACTTCAACCAGTGGGGCCCCTCCCACCATTTGGAGTCTATCAGGACTTCTACGGAACAGCCTCGAGATGGAAGGTCAGCTGGATTCTGCTCCCCAGGAACATGCCTCCAGTCTTCTTGTCTCGTCAGAGATCTAATCTCCTTCACTCGATTGTTCACAAATACTCCCCACGACTCATCTCTCTTGATCCAATACAATGCCGCTGAAGAGTCCGTCCAATAAAACTCGGAGATGTTCAAGTTCAGACTTTCTCTGACCAAGTTTGCTAGTCGAATACCAATACAGCATGCCAGGAGCTCCATTCGCGGCATTGAAATTTCCTTCAGTGGTGAAACTCTTGTCTTTGCCATGACCAGCTGAACAGAAACAATCCCTTCAGTACCGGCACAGCTTCGTATGAAGACAGCTGCAGCATAAGCACTCCGACTGGCATCACAAAATGTATGTAAACTCCAGGTTTGTTCAGACCTGCTTACTACGAAATATCTCGGTATTTTCACTTCAGAGAGTCGCCAAACTTCAGCTTCCCATTTTCTAAACTTCTTCTGTACATCCTCTGGCAATCGATCATCCCACCCCATCTTCGAATTCCAGCTATCCTGAATGAGAAGTTTAGGGAATAAGGTCAGAGGACATGAAAAACCAATGGGATCAAAAATCCTCTGAGCAGATGACAAGATTTTTCTTCGTGTAACACATCCAGTCTCATTTTGAGGCCTCATATCACAGTACAATACGTCTTCTTCCTTGTCCCATAATAATCCAAGAACAGGAGAAATCTTCTCAAACGTATTCTCTTTTCCCCTTGAGGTGTATTTCCAGCCACGTAGTTCAAATCTGGCTCCTGAAAGTAGTTTCATAGATTTCTCAACAAATTGGGTCGTATCCTCCTCTGAATGAAGGGATGTTACGCAGTTGTCGACATAGAATGAGCTTTTTAATAGTTGTGCTGTTTCTTGCAGTTCAGGAGGGCTGTTTTCTAAATGGAGATCAAGAACAGCACCCAACAAGAATGGACTACACTTGAGCCCAAATACAACTCGTCGATGTCGGAATATCTTGAATTTCTTCATGGAGGAATCCTCCCACCATAGGAATCTCAAGAAATCTCTGTCTGAAGGAGCAATAGAAATTTGCAGAAGGGCCCTTTTTATCTCCGAAATTACTCCAATTTCACGACGGCGAAACCTGATCAGAATAGGTGGAATTTGTTCCAGCAGATTTGGTCCTTTCTCCAGGCACTCATTCAGAGATGGACTTCCCTTCCCCCTGCAAGAAGCATCAAATACGGGTCTTAACGGTGTGGTTGAGTTTTCTTTGAATACACCTCTGTGAGGTAAATAGTGACATTTATTCTCAAGGTCTTGAAAGGGTACCTCTTCAATGACCCCTTCTTGAAGCCAATCCTGAAACACAACATTGTATTCCTGATACTTGTTGCTACTCAACAGTTTGTTAGTTGTCGTCCTGCACCTCTTCTCAGTAATTTCCAAATTGTCGCGGAGCTCCTCAGATACCTCATTCCATGGTAGATGGGCTTCGTAACGGCCTTCCTCGTTGATTGAGGCAGTCTTCTTAAAATGATCCAAGGTAGCCATTTCTATGTATTTCTTCGATGTCTTCTCAGCAGGATCCCTAATTCCCAGGGTGTCCAACTTCCATAAATCAGTGATTGCAGTGTTCAAAGTCAACATCGACGATACCACCATACTGGATGAGTCTGAGAGACTGTTCAGAGATAGCCTCCCCGTAACAACCCACCCAAGTCCAGTCTCAACAGCCACTGGTCCACATTCCATGTTTTTTATTCTTCCAGTGAGAAGTGTTCCGTAGGTGTCCGCTCCTAAAAGAAGTTCAATTTCAGGCGTCCCTTCTCCAGAATCAGAGAGAAAGATTCTATTTTCTTCGAGTTCTTTCATCCAAGGACCACTTTGGATTCTAGGGACAGTACCACAAATAATCGGTTGATCCAATACAGGGATCTTACATGTGTACCTGCCATCTAAACTGCTCAACTGTATTTGATAATTAAAATGTAGATACTCTTTTGATTCAGTTCCTCCAAACAGAGCATGAATCATGTTTTCAGATCCCGACGGTTCCAGTCCGATGGTATCTACCAGTTTCTTTAATATGTATGATCGTTGTGATCCACTATCTATGAGTGCACTTACTACCCGATCCCCTTTTCTTCCTGTGATCTTCACCAACAAGGTCTGCAGAAGAACATCCTGACTACAGTTTTTGTTACCCAAGGTAGCACTGGCACCTTCCATTTCGTCTTGTGTTTCTTCCACATTTTCCTCGGAAATATTTGAAGGTAATGTTGGGCACATTAGAATAACATGTTTCTTTCCACAGAAGTGACACAGTACATTACCCTTACAGATCTTGGCAACATGACCAGGTTTCAAGCACTGAAAACAATACCCTGCTTTCATCAAAATATTCTTTCTTTCCACTAGAGTCATCTTCTGTGCCCTGAAGCACTCTTTGCTCTCATGAGATTTTCTGCAGAATACACATACATTTCCAAGATCTTTAATGTCTCCTGTGAACAGACTACTAGCAGTGGCCATGTTTTCCACTTCGTTTAACCTAGGTTTCTGCTTTGTAGCCTTCTGATTTGCTGTATTAAATCCTCCTTGGGCAAGTGCTACCCTCTGTTCACCTTCCACTTCATTCTTGAGGAATACAATCAGTTGCGAGAGTTTGTCACAGTACAAATCCTCGGCAGAGTCACTAACAGGGTGATGGACAGAATTTCTAAGCCATATTCTCAGCAGGTCTGCTGGTAGAGATGACTCAACTAACGGAAACAAGAATGCTGCGTATTTGTCAGCAGTCATGCCCAGAGATTCAAGGGATCGAAGGTGGGATTCTAAGCGATCATAGAGCTTTAGGAGAGTTAGTCTTTGTGTTGAAGAAACATTTTGAATCACAAGTCCAAGTAGTTCACGAACATAAAATTCTACGAGTAATTCTTCTTTTCCAAATCTACTTTTAAGGCACTGAACTGCACTATCATAATTTTTAGCTGTTGGAGGGAAACTAGTTACCACCTCCCTAGCTCTACTTCCTTCAACAGTACATTGGATCAAATATTGAAATTTATCTTCCTTTTCTATGTCTGAGTCGTCATGAATTCGACGAAACTGACTCCAAAACCGTAACCAGTCCCTAACCTCTCCGGAAAATTTTCGAAGTTCGATTTTCGGCAGTTTGAGCATTTTCTGTGAGAAACCTACGAAACCATCACTCGATATTTGATTTACTTCATTTGTACGTTGTGTTAATACAACACACTCCATTCTCTGACGAGCTTCATCTACTTTATCACGATATTCATTCACTTTGTCGTATTTATTTGTGTATCGTTCTTCGTCACTGTCGTCGAGAAGCACTTCTAATATTTTCTCATCGGCATCCTTGAGTTCATTTTCTAGTCGTTCTAGTTTAGTAAAATGCAATCTTACCTTGTTGGGGTATGTTTCCGCCATGTATTGGTTTTCGCGATTTAGTCAACTTATCCATTTCAAATTACTGCTTTGTTCACGTCCTGTCACGGTCGCCACTAATGTTACGTCGAACCCGAAAATCTACCCGATAAAACGGAATTCGTCTGATAGTCACACAGGTGATGACTTTTATTATTTTTCACAAACTTAAAACTTTATTTACATCGTTATTTCTCGTACAAAAACAAAAACTGTTCTCAAAACCAAAGAGTACAAAATCTGGTGGGTGCATTCCATTTAGCCTCTGGATGTAACAATCGCGTTAAATTTTATGATTACTTAAGAATGAAAAAAAAATAGCTTTGACCTTCCAAACCCTACAACTGAAATATGGCGACAAGTAGCAGAGAAGTATTGGGAGAAATTCAATTTTCCCAATTGTCAAGGAGCACCGTGCAGCAAACACGTGGAAATTAAATTTCCGGCTAAATCACGCTCTTTATATAATAATTAGGCTATAAATAGTATTTTACAATACTGTTACAATTAGCATACACATTTTATCATCGTAACAAAAGTGAAGTAAATGTGTGACAAATATTATATTTACTTCCAAACCCACTCCTAGACTCCAGAGTGATATTCTTCATGTTACCACCCTCCATTTGCAAAATTATAGATTCTATGCACTTTGTCACAAAGTGTCCGGCTACATGGCTAAATGGTTACCGTACTGGCCTTTGGTCACAGGAGTCCCGGGTTTGATTCCCGGCAGAGTCGGGAATTGTAATCATAATTAGTAAATTCCATTGGCACGGGGGCTGGATGTATGTGTGTATTCATAATCATTTCATCCTCATCACGACGCAGGTCACCTACGGGAGTCAAATCAAAAGACCTGCACCTAGCAAGCCGAACTTCTCCTCGGACACTTCCGACACTAAAATCCATACGCAATTTCATCCTGTCACAATGCTAACCCCAGTAAAGTGTGACAGTAGAAGTAATATTATTGTAAATGTTTACTGTAGGAATGCGATAAAACTGTTGTAGATACGTAAGTCCATTTATTTTGCAAAACAGTTACATTTTTATAGTTTTTGTGTCTTGGGTTCCATATTTCTTCTAAAACACTGCATGAATAATTTCTTCTTCCATAGCTTCAGAACAAGCTAGGCAACGCTAAGCAATTAACCAACACTGCGCGTTGTCTGGCGCTTCGCTTAGCTGTAAGGTAGGCGTTCAGCGCAACAGAGCGCGGGCTGTGTGAACACCTGGCTTAGGAACAAAGCACTGGTTATACGAGTTCGCGCTGGTTCCCGGTGGCGAGTGGACGTGACTCTCGGTGCTAGCGTAGTAATCGGTATAGTGTGCGTGTAGGTTCGGTTTTTGTAAGGTGTTCAAGTTTCTTCGCTTCCTTGGGAGTGGTGTGGGAGTCTTGTGAGTAATTATATGTATTAATTTCCCAACTCCCTCCGAACCTCATGGCGGAGTCGAGTGGGGGACAGAGTATGGACGAGGAGTCAATTGAGGTAGATAGTCGTGAGTTCTCTTTGGATAACACCCACGTGTTAAATGACCCACCCCCACCTGATAGTAACCGTGCTCCCTCTCCTAAAGCTGATGTGTATTCTCTGAAACCTGACACACAGACATATGATGAGACACATACGGGACCCTACGTCGTATTTGTGGAGGCCATTGCTGACGGTAAGAAATTGGGCAGCATACATCCCATGGCTTTGGGAAACATTTTTTATGATCGTAAATTTGAGGGTGTAACTCAACTTGCTCGGCGAGGTCGCCATAGGATCCAAATTGAGTTTAATTCACGAACAAAAGCTAACAATTTTCTCACCAACCCTATCTTAAAGGGAAAAAAACCTTAAAGCGTTTATACCTTCCGCGTCACTCTATAAGATAGGAGTTATTCGAGGGGTTGATAAAGATTTATCGGTTGAGGAACTTTGTAAGGTTGCTGAATCAACCGCCCCCTTAGTCGAAGCACAGAGAATGAAGCGACGCTCCGTTCAGGATGGCCGCGTCAGTTACATTCCAACTGGTACCATTAAACTCACGTTTCGCAGCCAGACTCTCCCTGCTTTCATTTCCATCTACCGGGTTCGTACCCAGGTCGAACCATTTGTTTTCCAGCCGACGATTTGCCGGCGATGCCAACGATACGGCCACACCAGAAAAAACTGTAGGGCTAAACTCCCTCGAAGCGCTAATTGCGCACATGACCATGAAACTACAGAATGTAAGGATTCTACCCGACGTTGTCTCAATTGTTCAGGAGAACATTCCGTAGGTTCCCATCAATGCCCAGAACATAAACGGCAACAGGAACTGAAAAAAAAGCAGGCGTTGGATGTCCCTCAGTTATCCTCAGCGTCCTTTTTTACTCCGACCCCCTTTTGACCTTACACAACTTTCCTCCGCTTCCGAGCACTTCGCCGTTTCCTCAACCCCAGCCGACGAGAAAGCGAAAATTTACGGCGGTCGTTTCATCGCCTCCACCTAGTCCGGATCGCTCGCCAGGTTACGATGTGAAGGGATATCGTGCCCTTCTCAAACAGCCTCCCTCTGTCACCACGGCTATACATCCTATACCTTCCATATCGGGGACGAACCTCCCGACCACTTCCAGGCATGTAGATTCTACTGTATACTCAAAGCAAGATAGTTCCCGGGCCTCGAACCTGGTATCGCCTACTATTACAGCTATTTCAAACAAACTCTCTGCTTATGCCCGGGCGGCTGAAAACGATGCTAAATGGTCTAAAATGCTCCTCACCATGCAAGAGGAAGTTCAGTCACTACTCCATTCATTAGTATCATTTATATCGTTACATGATCATTCTTCAGTGGAATGCACGTAGCGTAGTTCACAAGCGACATGAATTATTCTTACTCATTGATTCTTACAAACCTCATATCATTTTTATCAGTGAAACTTGGTTGGCTCCGGCCAAACATTTTCATATACCCCATTATACTGTTATTCGTCATGACAATTATGGTTTTGACGGGTCGTGTATTTTGGTCCATAACAGCCTACCATACTCGTCGGTATCATTAACGTATAAAATACCTGGTACACAGGCGGTCGCTATTGTGATCGACAACATCCATTTTATTTCCATCTATTGCCCCCCGAGAATTCAAGGCACTTATGCTGATTGGGCGACTTTTTTCTCACACCTGCCGCACCACTTTCTTCTGGGGGGCGATTTAAACGGGCACCATCGGAGTTGGGGATGTGACGTTTCGTGCCCTAAGGGCAATAAAGTAGCTAAATTAGCGGCATCACATCATTTACGGATTTTGAATGATGGGTCACCTACTCGCGTTACGCCCCCTTCTACGCATAAAAGGGCTGTGGATTTAACTATTTGTTCGAGTAATCTGGCGCACCGTGTGGAATGGGAGGTCGTCAAGGACACCCATTCCAGCGACCATTTCCCTATCTTTATTGGGTTGGCTGACAGTCTCCCCGCCGCTCAACCCCCGGTTAAAGTAAGCAGACAAATGCGCAACTTCAATTCTTCTCAGTTTCAACATTTTTAGTCCTCAAGTTGGCAGCCTTAGGAGGTCAACCGGTGTCCTACAGTTCCTTCACAGCTATTATCATTGAATATCTAGATCTCTACCATCCTCTACAACCATATTTCCCACCTAAATCTATCATTTATGTACGCTGGTGGGACGCGGAATGCACCGCCTTAATATCACGCCGGAAAGCAGCTTTGCGCTCCTTTCGACGTTTGGGTACGTTCCAATCTTATTTACATTATAAAGTCATAGTTGCACAATCGAAAAAAGCTTTTAATGATAAACGCCGCCGAGCTTGGAAAACTTTCATTGCCTCGTTAAATAGGCAAACACCGTCCAAACATATATGGAGAGAAATAGCTGGTCTATCGAACCGCCTCCTTAATCCCCCGTCTACTATACATTTCAATATGGACGCTTTGATACCCTTTTTTCATCACCTCACGCCGGATTTTGTAGACTCTCAGTATGGTTTCATTCTCCCTCCTAGTTCCAATACCGTTTCGTCGCTCTTGAGCCCTATTGACATAGAAGAATTAAATATGGTTATCAATACTTCCAACAATTCGACACCTGGACGGGATGCGATTTCGTATTCCGTATTAAAGCACCTCCCCCTTCTAGCTAGGCAACATTTACTTCACATTTTCAATCATTGCCTTGAGACGGCTCGAACCCCTTCCACGTGGAATGACTTTTATCTCGTACCCCTGTTGAAACCAGGTAAAAATCCTCTCCTTCCTGATAGTTATAGGGGTATCTACCTGGGCCAATGTCTTAGGAAACTTTTCCAAAAAATTCTTCTGGAACGCCTCAAATGGTCGCTCGATTTTTATAACCTGTTACCAAAATATCAATTTGCCTTCCTCCCGGGTCGTTCTGCCTCTGATGCCATTAATCTTTTGGTTACAGATATCATTTTAGCACGCTCTCGGAAGGAACCTTTGTTGGCAATTTTCTTTGACTTACGGGGAGCATATGATCATGTTGACCTAAAAATTCTACTCCAAAAATTGCTAAATTACAATTTTCCGCCGCTCTTTATTAATCTCCTATTGAATATGCTAAGGCACAGATCACTTCAACTCAAACACTTTCCACAAATCTCTGCACGCATGACCTCTACGGGGCTCCCTCAGGGGGATATCCTAAGTCCTATTCTCTTCTCGATCTATTCGATGTCCCTCGAGAACGTTATTACACGCAGAGCACGTATGATCCAATTTGCTGACGATCTCGTGATATATCTCAGTCTTCCACAACTTGAAGAGGTTTATAAGTCATTACATCTGACGTTACTGGATTTTGGACAGTGGCTCCATGATAATAACTTAGAGGTATCCTTTGCCAAATGTCGTGCGATGATTTTCTCTTGGGCTCGGCGTACAGATCACCCGCCTATTCGCTTCCAAGGGTCTTCTATCCCTATAGTCCAGTCTACTAAATATCTTGGTATTTACCTGGACCGGAAATTACTATGGCACTCCCACCTCAAATACCTGGTGGATAAGTCCTTTCCTAAAAAATCACTCTTTGTTGCCCTACGACATAGATCTTGGGGATCCGATCCTAGTACGATGCTTCTGTTATATCGTAACATTATTCGATCGTCTTTAGATTATGGCTCGGGGTTTATTGACACGGCGGCCAAGAACAAACTTAATCACTTGGATTCACTGCAAGTACAGTTTGTTAAACTTTGTCTTGGGGCTCTACCTTCTTCCCCCAACAATGCCACCCTGGTTGAAGCTGCGGAATTCCCCTTAAATCTGCGGCGAAAATTGCTAGCAACCAAGTTTCTTCTACGGACTTTATCTCTAAACTCTCACCCTCTCATCCCTAAATAAAGCCCTCTTATACGTTAAGTACTCCCGCCTCGAAACTGCTACTATTGCTTCTGATTCCTTGAGTGTGCTTCAGGCTTTACACAATCCCAATTACCGCTCACATTGGTACATTCAGAATCTTCGAAAAATTTGTTTCGATCTCCATCAACGAGGTAAACAGATTAAATTTATCTGGGTTCCGGGTCATTCCCATATCACTGGTAACGAACAGGCTGATTGCTTAGCTCAGGCTGCTGCGCATGGTCAGGGTGTGGCGTTTTATTTGATGTTGCCCTACATGGAATTTTGGAGCGGTTGTTGCGAGACTCTTCGACAGATTTGGCAGACTGAGTGGAGTAACCCCGCGTGTCGAACAGGACGGAACTTATTCACAATTCTCCCGAATGTCCCACGTTCTCCGTGGTTTACAAAACATCCTTATACTCGACGTCATATTACGAATCTTGTCCGTTTGCGGCTTAATCACATGTGCACGCCGGATCAATTATTTCGGATGAAGTTGGTCGCGTCTAACCTCTGTCAGTGTCGTATGTCGATTGCTACCATTAATCATCTATTTTTTCAATGTCCGTTACTCGAAATTAGTAGGCGTAAATGGTTACAACCCTTTTTTCGTACACAATTCGCGTTACCCACTCAAGTGACGTGTTGGATACTCGATCCCACGCCTACTACGGTAGTTGCCCTCTCGAATTTCCTTTATGACACTAATTGTTTACTGTAGGTTCAGTGGTGTTGTTCTTCTTTTTCCCCTTATGTGTCGACCTGGTCTTGTTTGTGATTGGTAGAAAGTCGCCAAGTATCGGTCACTCTGGCGTGAAGTCTAGTACCTTGTGTCCTTGTGCTTTTCCTGTATGGTAGATATGTAGTTGAATTCCTTATCCCCTTTTTTACATTTTCCATATTCTGTTTCCGTCTCCTCCATCTTTTGTGTTTGTTTAGAGGATGCGTGACTGGGTATACCGCTCCCAAGCGAAGCCCATTAAATTATACGATCAAGACAAGACAAGGCACTGGTTATTAGAGGTGTGACAAACGGTTATTTTTGTGTAACTGCTACATCTGTCACTTCTACAATAAAGTAACTGTGAAAAGTAACAGGGAAAATAACGTCTACAGTTACTCACCTTTTACCGGTCACACATTGGTGTTCTGTGAGGTCACAGCCCGGTCACGGCTTCAAGCTTGTCCCCGTTTAACGTCCAACGTTACTCACCTTTTACTGGTCGCAGCCTGGTCACGGCTTCAAGCTTGTCCCCTTACAGCTGTGTTGCAAATTGCCATTCATTCACTCACACATGCGCTCACGCATCACTACACACACTGTTGAACAGCAAAACACGCATTCCTATTTCCAATAAAGTTATCAAGAAGCAGACAGCGGATGAAATGAGAAGACAACATAGCATCTTTTTTCTGAAATTTAGAGGAGTGAGTTTGACAATGCCCCAGTTAAGGATGGAAGACAAGAAAACATGATCTGTCTGCCAAACCTGGTTTAAACCGGTACAAGAGGATCGTGTGGTTATACTTAGCGTTGAGCAACGGTCATTTATGATTTGCCTTAGTTTCGTCCGCGACATCGTACTGTACGGTTCGTTGTGTTCGAGGTTTCGTGTTCGGTGTCTGAAGTTTCTAGAACTTACTCCTGCGTTCGAGTGCTAGCTTGCGTGTGATTGTGCAGTGGTGCATGAGTTCTGATAGTGGAGGTACTCGGGACTTTCATCCCGCGTCAAATAGTAATGTTGAACGAGAAGAAGAAGTGAAAATGGATACTAATGTGAATGATAGTTCTACTCCTACCCCTTCGTTGCAAACTTCGACCCCATGCAATCCTAACCCTCCTCCTCCTGCTCAACCTCCTAATACTAGTGCATGTAATTTATACCCATTAAACCACCCAGGACCATATCTTGTTTTTGTTTCATCCAAACAAGGTAATAACATTGGCAACCTCCACCCTATGGCTATAGGACGTTTACTCCATGAAAGGAACTTTCCTGTTAAATCCATCCAGTATAAAGGCCGTAACAGGATTCAGGTAAACTTTCACTCTCCTAATCATGCTAATGACTTTCTGCAGAAGAAGTTCCTTGATACACACAAGTTGCATGCCTTTATTCCTCACTCCAATATCTTCCGCGTAGGCATTATACGCGGTGTTGAGAAAGATCTAACTGAATCCGATATTCTTACTTTACTTCAGAGTGACGTCAAAGTTCATTCTGTTCATCGCCTACGCCGTAGATCCCTCCAAGATGGTCAGGCAGTATATCTACCTACCGGCTCCGTTGTTTTTGCTCCAAAACGTTGTCCAAATATGTTTCAATCTATCATGTAATGTTAGAAGTCAATCCCTTTATATTTTACCCCATTATTTTTTCCAAATGCCAGCGTTATGGACACACCATACGCAATTGCCAGTCCACTAACTTTCGCTGTCGCAACTGTGGTTTGAATCATCCTACCTCAGACTGCCTTGCTAATGTCAAATTATGTGTACATTGCAATCGGGAGCACGAAACGGGTTCATCAGATTGTGCTGTTCATCAGAAGCAAGTGGAAATCAAAAAACTCATGTGCACTGATAACATTTCCTTCTCAGAAGCTTCTGCTCGACTATTTCCACCTACTTATTCTGAGTATAATAACATTCAACAATTTCCTCCCCTACCCTCTCAACATCCTTCTCCAATACCAGACGCCCCTCGCAAACGCAACTTCACACAAGTGATTGTTAAGCATTTGCCACCTAAACCTTCTCCCGGCTATGATAGAGCTGCGTATCTCCAGCTAGTGCAATCCACTACATCCTATCGCCCCTCTCAATCTCTGAGTTATCAATACCCCCATTCAACCCAGTCAGCCCACTCCCTCAACATCGAGCCCGTCAATGCCTCTGCAACCTGCACAGCATCCTCCAACAGGTACTACACTCCCTCAGCGAGAACATGTTCATCAGTGCGTTCTCAATCTTCTCATGCAGCTTACTCAACTAATTGGCGATCAACCCAATATCTTACCAGTTATTAGTCAACTTCGCGAAAGTTTACACCTTATATTTAATAATGGTAGTACGCATCCTTCAATGGAATGCTAGGAGCCTACAAAATAAACAATACGAATTCAAAATTCTCATGCACGAAACATCTCCTCATATAGTCGCTTTGCAAGAAACTTGGTTTTCTCATACAACTCACTTTTACTTTCCAGGATATTCTATCGAACGCCATGACGGACCAGGATTTGATGGTGTCGCACTTATGATACATACTTCGTTATCGTACACTCCATTACTTCTACAATACATAATACCAAATACCTATTCCCTGGGTCTTATATATCAGAACACATATGTTATAAACTTGTATAATCCCCCTGATAACTACATCTCTTTTGCCCAATGGTTCAAATTTTTTAATCAGTTTCCACCTGATACCCAACTGTTGTTTTTGGGCGATGTCAATATTCATCATACTCAGTGGGGAGCCCCGCTCAACACCTCCAAAGGCACACAGTTCCTACATGCTGTAACTCAACATAACCTCTTGCTTCTGAACGATGGTTCCCCTACCAGGCTCACTCCTCCTGGTTCGTTGCCTAGTGCAGTCGATCTATCAGTTTGCCGCAACTCCATTGCCTCTATAACCACGTGGCGGGTACTCAGTGACACTCATACAAGTGATCACTTTCCTATCCTCATTACTTATGGCCACGGGTATATTACTAAAAACCCACTTAACGACCATTATATCGCTCCGCTACGTCCATGAAACAGTTCAATGCTTCGTGCTTTAACTCCTACATGGTAACCCAATTGGAGACCTTCCCTGTAACAGAATTGTCCTATCACTCACTGCTCAAAATGATAACACAGTATCTGGACCTATACCATCCTTTCACACCACCATCAAACTCCATGACAACTGGTGCCTCTCAATTAAAGTGGTGGGACAGTGAATGTCACCAATTAATCCTTAAACGCAAGAGACTCTTCAAAATTTATCGTAAAACTCTAACCCCTTCACACTACTTTCACCTCAAACATCATATTGCGCATATCAAACGTATATTCAATCAAAAACGACGACAGGCCTGGAAAACTTTTATATCCTCTTTCCATAACCATATTTCTGCATCTCAATTATGGAATGCTATCCGTGCTCTCACCCGGGCTTCCACTCACGTCCCACGCCCTCAAATCCCGCCGACTATTCTGAATGACTTTCTAAGGTCCCTCACTCCAGATCATGCACTTCCACCTTATACTCCAGCTATCTCTGCTTCCACTCGTCAGTGTTCAGTCCTTTCACGTCCCATCACTCTCCCTGAGCTCACGTCCGTTCTTAATTCCTGCAAATCATCCACTCCCGGTCCTGATTATATCTCTTATGCTATGTTACAACAGTTGCCGACCAAAGCCCTACAAGTGCTTGTTCAGTACTTTAATTTTGTGTTACATACTACGACTCCTCCTCCCGAGTGGAACACTTTTTTCCTCGTTCCGGTTCCAAAGCCTCACCGTCCAATGACCTCCCCTCACAATATTCGAGGAATAATTTTGTCGTCTTGTATACGCAAACTATTTCTTAAACTCCTGCTCCAAAGGTTTCTCTGGTACTTAGAATATTATTCCCTCCTTCCTAAGTATCAGTATGCTTACTGTAAGGGTCGAAATGCTCAGGATGCGATCAATATGCTTATAATAGACATCTTATTAGCTAAATCTCGAAAAGAACACACTATTGCTCTCTTCCTCGATATACGAGGTGCCTTTGATTCCGTCCCCCTGAATATGTTATGGGATGTGTTATCACAGAAAGGCATCCCAACCACTTTCATAACTCTTCTACGTCATCTGTTAACGTCTCGCACTCTAATCTTCAAACCTCCTCTCACTACGCCATCCCCTCGTCAAGCTACTGTCGGCGTTCCTCAAGGTGATATCTTCAGTGGAATACTGTTTGCTTTATATTTATCCGGCCTCGAGCAACTTGCCCTCCAATCTGCCCGAATTCTTATGTATGCCGACGGCATAGTTCTCTACTTTTCCCATAAAGACGTCGATGTTGCTCGCAAATGCATAACACGGCTGCTCATTCAAGTCCAGTCCTGGTTACACACTCATGGGTTCTCTTTATCACCCGATAAATGCTCTACAGTAATCTTTACTACCAAGAGGGTTTACAACTCTGAGCCTTTACTGTTCGATACTTATGAAATTCCCATACGTTCGCACCATAAATATCTTGGCATTATCCTTGACCGTAAATTACAATTTTCCAAACATATACAACACCTACGCAACTGTACTGCCACGTATATTAACCTCCTAAAAGCCATTACACGTCGTTCGTGGGGAGCTGATCCTGCTACAGCAAAATTAGTCTACTGCTCCACCATCCGTGCTCGTTTCGACTACTGTGCACATATAATTGATCTTGCATCACCATCTGCCCTTCAATCCCTCAACACAATTCAAAATCAAGCACTACGAGTTTGTTTTGGTGCGTTGTCTACCACACCTACTAATGCCTTATTAGTTGAAACTGGTGACCCTCCTCTTCTCCTTCGACGCAGATTTCTAGCATCTGAGTATCTCCTCAAACGACTTCTCGTGCTCTCCATTAACCTTCTACCCAAAATACAATTACTCGCTCAATCATTCTCCACACCTATCACACATCCTTGCCGAGCCCCTGTCTTAATCTGGGCATTTGAGACTGTCTCCCCTTTTAAATCTACTATTATTCGTAGTCATGTGCTATCATACTATTCTGTGGCATACGACGTGATTCAATATACTCCTACTATTATTCATTCTAACGAATCTTCTTTTGCTATGCTCCCTTACCGGCTTTCATTTTTTCCTCTACATTCTAAAAAAGTTCGCATTTCATCCACTAATGCCTGTCCCAATTTTTATACTGATGGATCGAAAAATTCTTGTGGTGTCGGCGCTGCTTTTTATTACGAACAGACTCAGTATG
Organism: Anabrus simplex; assembly: GCF_040414725.1. NCBI lineage: Eukaryota > Metazoa > Arthropoda > Insecta > Orthoptera > Tettigoniidae > Anabrus > Anabrus simplex. The sequence goes on along the minus strand of NC_090265.1, from coordinate 526,821,079 downwards.
CTGAATTGTTTCACTTATCGTCCCACTTTTCTATTTTTTGGGCTGAGCTCCTTGCCATACGACAAACATTACTGTACATCAAACATTCATCCATACAATCTGCTAATATATTCACTGACTCTCTCACCGTGCTACAAACACTAAAATCTAACAAGTTTACGCTGAACTGGTATGTTTATAATGTAAAACACATCCTCTTCAATTTACACCAATCAGGTGTCCAAATAACCCTCATTTGGATACCTGCACATAAGAACATACCAGGCAATGAACGAGCCGATCGCTTAGCGAAAGAGGCTTCCCTCTTATCTACAACCCCAGCTACATTTTCTGTTCCAGCCACAGATTTCATATCTCTTCTCAAATCACAACAACGACAACTATGGCAAAACACATGGACAACATCTGCATGTCAGAAGGGCAAATTCTATCATAGTCTCCAACCCATACTACCTACTACTTTCTGGTATCAACACGCCACCTACACTCGTCGTCATATCATCAATATCATAGTCTTCGATTTAATCATTCCCTTACACCTCTCTATAAATATCGATTTCGCTTACAACCGCATCCCCTATGCCATTGTGGATCTGTGGATGCTGATATCAATCATCTCTTTTTTCAATGCCCATTGTACAACTCTCCTCGCCGATGCCTGTACTCCAACTTAATACAATACAATTATCCACTCCCCTCGTCAATTCCATGTCTCGTCTACAAGCCCTCTCCCACAATCATACGTATCTTAAATCAGTTCTTAGATCACTCTAATTTACAACTCTAACCCCACTTTCCCACAATACATTGACACTACTTACATATTTCATCATATTCTCATTTGCCTCCCGCCCTCCCTAACGCCTCCTCTTCAATCAAGACACATAGCTACCGTTTATTCTCATCTCCCCCTCCACCGATCGCGTGTACATTTTCATTGATGTTCACTGTCGCCCCTCTTCATCTTTTGTTTACGATTTTACTGACACTTTGCCCTCCCTACATCCCCCATATACGTTGCTCAGATATTTCAATGGGGCCTAGCTCCTGAGGGAGCAATAGTTTCATGTTTCGCCACATAGCGCTGTAAGAAAAAATCGGACAACTTCGGGAAAGTTCGGTGAGTGAGCTTTAGTTTCAAGCTATGGCACGTAATGTTGCGAGCGCGCTGGTGAAGCGGGAGCAGCTGAGAGACATGCTTGTACAACGTAAACACAAACAGCTGATATTGATACGGAGTGCGACTCGGTCTTCGTTACTACATATAATACTAGGCCTATAAAATAACTTCGTAAACGCATGTACCGAATGAAACTACAGTGAACTCCTTTTGATTTTGCAGAAGGGGAGTCTGAATTGGTTTCAGGATTTAATGTTGAGTATAGAAGTGGTGGATTTGCATTAATTTTTTTAGCTGAATATACTAGTATTTTGTTCATAAGAATGTTATTTTGTGTAATTTTTTTAGGGGGAGATGTTTTATCAATTTTTTTAAGTTAACCTTTTTAGCTTTTATATTTGTTTGGGTTCGAGGGACTCTCCCACGATTTCGGTATGATAAATTGATATACTTAGCATGGAAGGCTTATTTACCTTTATCACTAAATTTTTTATTATTTTTCTTGGGGTTAAGGGTTTTTATACATTCTTTATTTATTTAATGGATTTAATTTAGTAAAGTTAATAGAAGAATTGAACTTCTGTCTTATGTTTTCAAAACATATGCTTTCATAAGCTTAATAACTAATTCACTAGGTTGTCTCAAATAGAAAAAATTAAAGGATTTAAGATGTAATAAAGGAAATATAGGACAGTGAGGATTTGGCCAGTTAGAATATAAGGGTCTTCTACCGGTCGAGCACCAATTCATGTTAAAAGGATGACAATAGAAACTATAGATCAAAATAGAATTTGATTGATTGGGTAAAATTGGATTCCACGAAATTTATTGTTTGCAGTAAAGGGGAGAATGAGGAGAATGGCGATAGATATTACTAATGCAATTACTCCACCCAGCTTATTGGGAATAGACCGTAAAATTGCATATGCAAAAAGGAAATATCATTCGGGTTGAATATGAACAGGTGTAACTAGGGGATTAGCAGGGGTAAAATTATCAGGATCTCCTAGTATATAAGGTTCAAGAAGAGTTAATAATAGTAGAATGGCAACTATAATGATGAATCCAAAAATGTCCTTAAAGGTGAAATAAGGGTGAAATGGAATTTTATCCGAGTTTCTATTTAAACCTAAAGGGTTATTTGACCCTGTTTGGTGTAGGAATAAGAGATGGATTATAACTATTATAGCAACAATAAATGGTAGAACAAAATGGAAGGTGAAGAATCGAGTGAGGGTAGCATTATCAACTGCGAATCCCCCTCAAACTCATTGGACTAAATCAATACCTAAATAAGGAACAGCTGATAAAAGATTTGTAATTACAGTTGCCCCTCAAAAAGATATCTGGCCTCAAGGGAGAACATATCCTATAAAAGCTGTTCCTATAACTAAAAATAGGATTATGACACCCGTAGATCAGGTGTGCGTATAATTATATGAACCATAATATATTCCACGTCCTACGTGAAGGTAAAGGCAGATGAAGAAGAAAGAAGCACCATTGGCATGTAAAGTGCGTAATAGTCAACCGTAGTTGACATCACGACAAATGTGGGCCACACTAGAAAAAGCTAAATCTACATTAGCAGTATAGTGTATAGCTAAGAAAAGACCTGTGGCAATTTGGATTATTAAACAAAGACCGAGGAGTGATCCGAAGTTTCATCAAGCGGAGATGTTTGAGGGGGCAGGCAGATCTACTAAAGCGTTGTTAGCAATTTTAAAAAGAGGATGTGATACTCGTATAGGTTTGGTCATTAAAATTTTTGTCGCAGAGGACCTTGGAAGATGTTTGTAATTTTTACAATTACGATTAAGGTAAGAAATAAGTAGTTCACTAGTATTAAAGTAATGAGATGGTTGGGTTTATTGTAAAGTTTAATTAAGTGAGGGGTGGCTTCTGTGTTTAGGGGGTAATATATTAGGTCGATTGATGTAAGGTCCATATTTTTAGTAAGTATATTGGTAAAATACGGATCTCTTATGGATGAAATTATTAGAATTAAGGCTATAAGTAGTAATGAAATTACAAGAGTTTTTATAGAAGTATAAAAGAGTTCATTGGAAGCTAAACTAGTGATGTAGATAAAAAGGACTAACATACCTCCTAGGAAGATTAAGAACAGGATGTAGGAGAATCAAAAGGAGGAGGATATCAATCCAACAGTTATAGAGATAATACATGTTTGTACAATAATAATGAGGGTTATAGCAAGAGGATGATTAGCTTGTATAAAAATCATACTATTAAGAAGATTGAAGACAAGAATTCTTAAATTTAAAATTCAGAGGGTAGTTTAAATATAAAATATTAATTTTGGGGATTAGTGAAAAGAGTTTTTCTTTCCTCTGAGTTTTAGAAGAAAATCTTAATATTGGTTTACAAGACCAGTGTTTTTATTAAACTACTAAAACAATGGTAATAAATATAAGTTGAGTTGTCTTGATTTTAGTATTTTTAATAGGGGCGTGAACTTTTTGTTCTAAACGTAAGCATTTATTATCTATATTGTTGAGTTTAGAATTTATTGTGTTGAGTTTGTTTGGGTTACTTTATTTATATTTAAATTTTTTTGATTATGAATTGTATTTTAGTATAGTTTTTTTAACATTTTCTGTTTGTGAGGGGGCTTTAGGACTATCTGTGTTGGTTTCTATAATTCGAACTCATGGCAATGATTTTTTTCAAACATTTAGAGTATTACAATGTTAAAATTTATATTTATGATCGTATTTTTAATCCCTTTATGTTTTTTAATTGATTATTGATGGGTGGTTCAGTCTTTAATATATTTTATAACATTTATATTTTTTGTAGGTTGTACTCTATCAGGTGATTTTGGTAATTTAAGTTATTGTTTTGGGGGAGATATTTTATCTTATGGATTCATTTTATTGAGATTTTGAATTTGTGCATTGATGGTTACAGCAAGAGAATCGGTTTATCGTGTTAAATTTTATAATCAATTATTTCAAATTTATGTTTTGTTTTTATTATTAATATTATACTGTACTTTTAGAAGTATGAGTATATTTACTTTTTATTTATTTTTTGAAAGTAGATTAATTCCTACTTTGTTTTTGATTTTAGGTTGAGGATATCAACCTGAACGATTACAGGCGGGGGTATATTTATTGTTTTATACTTTGTTAGCTTCCTTACCTTTATTGGTGGGGTTATTTAATGTGTATAGAATTTATGGTAATTTGGATTTAAGTTTGTTGAGAAATGTAAGTTTGTTTAATGTTATGTTTTACTTGGTTTTAATTTTGGCCTTTTTAGTAAAGATTCCAATATTTCTTGTTCATTTATGATTACCGAAAGCGCATGTGGAAGCGCCGGTATCTGGATCTATAATCTTGGCAGGTGTATTGTTGAAATTAGGGGGATATGGACTATTACGTGTTTATACAATAATGGTTTCTTTGGGATTAAAGTATAATTATATTTGAGTTGCTATTAGTTTAGTAGGGGGTGTGTTAGTTAGTTTAGTATGTTTATATCAGACGGATCTAAAGGCTTTAATTGCTTATTCTTCGGTTTCTCATATAGGGATTGTCCTGGGGGGTTTAATAACGTTAAGAGTTTGAGGGTTTAGAGGAAGTTATACGCTTATGATCGCTCATGGGTTATGTTCTTCTGGTTTATTTGCTTTAGCAAATATTACATATGAGCGCTTAGGAAGACGAAGAATACTAGTGAGTAAGGGTTTAATGAATTTTATGCCTTCAATGGCTATATGATGGTTTCTTCTTAGTTCTTCTAATATGGCTGCGCCTCCTTCTTTAAACTTAATAGGAGAGATTAGTTTATTTAATAGATTGGTTGCTTGATCATGAGTGTCTATGGTTATATTAATGTTATTATCGTTTTTTAGAGCAGTATATACCTTATATTTATATGCTTATAGTCAACATGGTATGATATATTCTGGAATTTATTCTTGTTCCAGCGGCTATAGTCGTGAATTTATTTTACTCTTACTTCATTGACTACCATTAAATATTTTAGTATTAAAGGGGGATTTATGTATATTGTGATTGTGTTTAAATAGTTTAAAGTAAAATGTTGGTTTGTGATACCAATGATGTAGGTGACTACTTTAAACCATTTTATGGTCATTATCTATTTGTTTTTTAAGTTTTTTATTTTTGTTTATTGTAGCAATAATTTTGATATTTATAGGGTTTTATTTTATTAGATATGATTTAGCAATTTTTATTGAATGGGAAGTGTTAAGTTTGAATAGAAGCTCAATTGTTATAACCTTTTTGTTTGATTGAATATCACTATTATTTATAGGGTTTGTATTGTTTATCTCAGCTTTAGTGATTTTTTATAGAGATGAATATATACATGGTGATTTGACTATCAATCGATTTATTATTTTAGTATTAATGTTTGTATTGTCAATAATATTTTTGATTATTAGACCAAATTTAATTAGAATTCTATTAGGTTGAGATGGATTAGGACTTGTTTCTTATTGTTTAGTTATTTATTATCAAAATGTTAAATCTTATAACGCGGGTTTATTGACAGCTTTGTCTAATCGGATTGGAGATGTCGCATTGCTCATAGCTATTGCGTGAATAATGGCATATGGGAGTTGAAATTATGTATATTATTTGGATTTTGGTAAGGATTCTTTTATTATAATATTAATTAGTACTATAGTAGTGTTGGCTGCTATAACTAAAAGAGCTCAAATTCCATTTTCTTCTTGATTACCAGCGGCTATTGCAGCTCCAACTCCTGTTTCAGCTTTGGTACATTCATCAACATTGGTTACGGCAGGGGTTTATTTGTTGATCCGGTTTAATAGAGCATTTGTGGATACCTGATTGTCTAAGTTTTTATTACTTATAGCTGGACTTACTATATTTATGGCGGGCTTAGGAGCTAATTTTGAATTTGATTTAAAGAAGATTATTGCTTTATCAACTTTAAGACAATTAGGTTTAATGATAAGAATTTTAGCTATAGGGTTTCCTAAATTAGCATTTTTTCATCTTTTAACACATGCATTATTTAAGGCTCTTTTATTTATATGTGCTGGTTCGTTAATTCATAATATGAAGGATTCTCAAGATATTCGGTTTATGGGAAACATTTGTAGTCAAATACCACTGACGGCTGTTTGTTTTAATATTTCTAATCTTGCGCTTTGAGGTATACCTTTTTTGGCTGGATTTTATTCGAAGGACTTAATTTTAGAAATTGTTAGATTATCCTATATTAATATGTTTAGTTTTTTTAAATATTTTTTCTCTACAGGTTTAACCGTATGTTATTCTTTGCGATTAGTATACTATTCAATAACAGGTGAATTTAATTCTACATCATTTCACCCATTAAATGATGAGGGATGAGTTATGTTGAAGAGAATATTAGTGTTAGTCATGATAGCAATTTTAGGGGGTTGTATATTAAGTTGAGTTATGTTTCCATCACCTTCTATAATTTGTTTACCAACTACTTTAAAATTATTAGCTTTAATTGTGAGAGTGTTAGGAGGTTGGCTTGGATATGAGGTATCTAAACTTTCTTTATCTTATAACTTATTATCCTTAAAGGTATTTATAATATCTAATTTTTTAGGATCAATATGGTTTATACCCTTTATTAGAACATATGGAGTCAGTTATCTACCTTTATTTTTAGGGAAACAAGTTTTTAAAACTATGGACCAGGGTTGAAGTGAGGATTGAGGTGGTCAGATGATCTATAAGCAATCTGTTCGATACACTCAGATGGTTCAGGATTGACAGAATAATAGAATTAAGATTTATTTAATTAGTTTTGTTTTATGGGTGATTATGTTGATTATGTTGATTTTATACTTAAATAGCTTATGTAGAGCACAACACTGAAGATGTTGGGGAAGTTTATTAACTTTTAAGTATTTATAAATATAGTTATATTATTTATACAATGAAAATGTATTGTTTTATTTTAAACTATATAAATGGAGAAATGTCAATGGAATTAAACCATTAAAATAAAAAGTTAGCAGCTTTAATTTGATCAACACATTTCTTTAATTGGAAATAAATTTCAATAATATTATTAACAGTAATATACCTCTATTTTGGTTTCAATTAAGATAAATAAGGATGTAATATCATCTAAGATCAGGTCGAAACTGATTGCAATTTATCGCTTCTTATTTAAGGTAGATTGACAAATCAATACTTTTTGAGTGCAAATCAAATGTTATAGTTAACTACAACCCTAAGATGCTCATTCTAAGGCCCCCTGGTTTCATTCGTGATATAAACCTAATAATAGGATTAGTAGAAATATTATACTAATAATTGATCATGATAAGATATTTGATCAGTTTATAATAATGATAACAGGAAGAAGTAAAGCAATTTCTACATCAAAAATAAGGAAAATTACGGCAATTAAAAAGAATCGTAAGGAGAAAGGGAGCCGGGCTGAGCTTTTAGGGTCAAATCCACACTCAAAGGGGGAAGCTTTCTCTCGATCATTGATGGTTTTTTTAGAGAGGATTGAGGCCAATACTATAACAATTGATGTTAGAATGATTGTAAATGAAGAGACGATAAATATAATTCAGATTATTTATTTTGAATTAATCAATCTTTTTGATTGGAAGTCAAATGTACTTATATACTAAATAAATAATGAATTATCTTCCTCATCAATAAATAGAAATATATAAAAATAATCATACTACATCAACAAAGTGTCAGTATCATGCAGCGGCTTCAAACCCAAAGTGATGGTTGATTGAGAAGTGACATATCAAATGTCGTAATAGACAAATTAATAGGAAGGTAGTTCCAATAATGACGTGGAGTCCATGAAATCCAGTTGCTACAAAGAAGGTTGATCCATATACGGCGTCACTAATAGTAAAGGGAGCCTCAATATATTCGTAGGCTTGGAGAATGGTAAAGTAAATACCTAATAAAATTGTGAAAAACAATCTTTGTGTAGCTTGACTATAATTTCCTTCTATTATTCTATGATGTGCTCATGTGACAGTTACTCCTGAAGCAAGGAGAATAGTGGTATTAAGTAGAGGAATTTGGAGGGGATTAAAAGGTTGAATTCCTAAGGGGGGTCAAAGTCTTCCTAGTTCAATACTAGGGGAGAGACTTCTGTGAAAGAAAGCTCAGAAGAAGGAGATAAAGAAGAACACTTCAGAGATAATAAATAAGATTATACCTCATCGTAATCCCTTACTTACTGGTAAAGTGTGAAGGCCCTGATATGTTCCTTCTCGTGTAATATCACGTCACCATTGAATTATAGTTAGGGTAATTAAAGTTAAACCTAGAAATAAGAGGGAATTGTCGTATTGATGGAATCATTTAATTATTCCTATAGTAGTTGTTATAGCTCCAATAGCACCGGTTAGGGGTCAAGGTCTGGGGTTAACTAAATGATAAGGGTGGTTTGAATGTGTTACCATAGTTTACTTCTCTAGAATAAAGGGTGGCTAATGTAGCAAATACATATGATTGAATGATGGCTACAGCTGATTCCAACATTATTAAAAGTATTTGGGCAATAAGTAAAATGGATAGCGTAGAAAGAATTAAGGAAGGGCCAGTATTCCCTAAAAGAGTTAAAAGGAGATGACCTGCAATTATATTGGCAGCTAAACGGATAGCTAATGTACCTGGGCGAATAATATTTCTAATAGTTTCAATACAAACCATAAAAGGTATCAGGATAGGAGGGGTACCTTGAGGGATTATGTGGGCAAATATATGAGTGGTGTGGTTGATTCACCCATATAGTATGAATGATAATCATAGGGGTAAGGATAATGTGAGTGTTAATACCAGATGACTAGAGCTAGTGAAAATATAAGGGAATAATCCTAGGAAATTATTAAATAGAATAAGTGAGAATAATGAAATGAAGATGAAGGTTCTTCCACTGTGACTGGTTGGTCCAATTAAAGTTTTAAATTCATTATGAAGGGTATTTGTAATTGAAGATCAAATGATGGTAAGACGTGAGGGAATTAATCAGTAGATGAAGGGTAATATTAAAAGTCCAAGAAATGTTCTTAACCAGTTGAGGGATAAATTTATGATACTAGATGTGGGATCAAAAATTGAGAAGAGGTTATTTATCATTTTCAATTTATGGAATTTGAAGTTAATGAAGGTTTACTTGTTGGTGAGGGAATATTATATAAAAAATATAGTAATTTATAATGGCAAATAAAATAAGAGTAGATGAAAATATAAAAAATAAAATTAATAAATTTATAGGTATTATTTGAGGAATAAAGAAATATTAAAGTATTTAATTATTTTAGTATGACATACTAATGTTATGAATTAACTAATTTCTTCATCAGAAGTAGGTGTTAATTACTATAAAATGGTTTAAGAGACCAGTACTTACTTTCAGTCATCTGATGATGAATTTATTATGTTATTGATTCATTTAATAAATGAGTTAATATTAATTCTTTCAATTACAATGGGCATAAAGCTATGATTAGCCCCGCAGATTTCTGAACATTGACCATAAAATAATCCGGGCCGATTTATAAAAAAACTTGTTTGGTTTAATCGGCCTGGGGTAGCATCAACCTTTACTCCCAAGGCTGGAACTGTTCAAGAATGGAGAACGTCAGCAGCCGTGACTAGAACTCGAACAGGGGTATTTATAGGGAGTACAGTTCGGTTATCTACATCTAGTAACCGAAAAACATTTGCAGGTATTTCGTTGTAAGGAAGTATGTATGAGTCGAATTCATAGGGAGTAGTAAAGTCTGTATATTCATAACTTCAATATCATTGATGGCCTACAGTTTTTACTGTAATAAGAGGGTCTATTGATTCATCAAGTAGATAGAGAAGTCGAAGGGATGGAAGGGCAATGAAAATAAGTGTAATTGCAGGGAGAATTGTTCAAATTACTTCAATTGTTTGTCCTTCAAGTAGATAACGATGTGTAAATTTATTGAATAATAAACTTCCTATAATATAAGCAACTAGAACAGTAATTATTAATAAAATAAAAAGTGTGTGATCATGAAAGAAAATTAATTGTTCTATTAAAGGAGAGGCACTATTTTGTAGATTTAAATTCGATCAGGTTGCCATACAATATTCTAATAAAAGGGTGAACTTTATATGTAGAGCTTAAATCTACCGCACTATTCTGCCATATTAGAAATTAGTTAATATAGGTAGTTCGGAATATGAATGTTCAGCTGGGGGGTAAGATTGATATCATTCTAATGAACTTACCATATTTATAGGGAATAAGACAGTTCGATTTGAGATTATACTTTCTCAAATAATGAAAATAAGGAAGATAATTCCAATAAAAGAGATAGTTGATCCTAGGCTTGAAACAACATTTCAAGATGTATAACTGTCTGGATAATCAGAGTATCGACGTGGTATACCAGCTAGTCCTAAAAAGTGTTGAGGAAAGAATGTTAAGTTTACTCCTACAAATATAGTTGTAAATTGAATTTTTAATCACTTAGGGTTTAGGGTTAAACCTGTAAATAATGGATATCATTGAATAAATCCAGCCATAATTGCAAATACTGCTCCTATAGATAAAACATAGTGGAAGTGAGCAACAACATAGTATGTGTCGTGTAAAATGATGTCAATTGAGGAGTTGGCTAATACAACTCCTGTTAGTCCTCCAATAGTGAAGAGGAAGACAAAACCTAATACTCAAAGTAAGGCTGGGCTATAAGTTAATTGGGTTCCGTGAAGTGTAGCTAATCAACTAAAAATTTTAATTCCTGTAGGAACAGCAATAATTATAGTGGCGGATGTGAAATAAGCCCGTGTGTCTACATCTATTCCTACAGTAAATATATGGTGTGCTCATACGACGAACCCGAGGAGTCCAATTGCTATTATTGCGTAGATTATTCCTAAAGTACCAAATGCTTCCTTTTTCCCTCTTTCTTGACTAATAATATGAGAGATCATACCAAATCCTGGAAGAATTAAAATATAGACTTCAGGGTGACCAAAAAATCAAAATAGGTGTTGATAGAGAATGGGATCTCCCCCACCTGCAGGATCGAAGAAAGAGGTATTAAGATTTCGGTCAGTAAGTAATATAGTAATAGCACCTGCTAAAACAGGTAAGGATAGGAGGAGAAGAAGAGCGGTAATTGCTACTGCTCATACAAATAAAGGTGTTTGATCTAGTGATATCCCAGGGGCTCGTATATTAATAGTTGTGGTAATAAAATTAACGGCTCCGAGAATTGATGATACCCCTGCTAAGTGAAGAGAGAAAATTGCTAAGTCAACAGAAGCACCAGCGTGTGCAATTCCTGAAGAAAGGGGAGGGTAGACTGTTCAACCAGTACCTGCACCGCTTTCCACTAAACTACTTCTAAGTAATAGGACAAGTGAAGGAGGAAGTAATCAGAAACTTATATTGTTTATTCGAGGGAAGGCTATATCAGGGGCCCCAAGTATAAGAGGAACTAATCAATTTCCAAATCCCCCAATTATGATGGGCATTACCATGAAGAAAATTATTACAAATGCGTGAGCAGTGACGATTACATTATAAATTTGATCATCACCAATTAAATAACCTGGTTGTCCTAATTCTGCACGGATTAATAAGCTGAGAGATGTACCTACCATTCCTGCTCAGGCACCAAAAATGAAGTATAATGTTCCAATGTCCTTATGATTAGTTGAAAAAAGTCATTGTTGCGGTAGGGTGGCTGAGTTTATAGGCGGTAAACTGTAAATTTATTTAGGAGAATTATTCTCCCCTTCCAGGCTTTATAGTCAATGATGATATTAGACTGCAATTCTAAAGGAGTAGGTAAAACCTATTAAGGCTTAAAGACACTGTCTTTATTTATAGCTTTGAAGGCTATTAGTTTTATTAACTTAAAGCCTTAAAGCATAAAATAGATAACAGAACAGAAAGGTAATCCCAATGTTGAAATTCCGGTAAAGGTTAATAGAAGGGGTAAAAAAGTGTGATTGTAGGAGCTTATTAAAGTTAATTTTAATTCAGTGTAGGAGAATAGGAATGCAAGAAATGTTAGTCGAAAATAATAAAATAGTGTTACTAAAGTTATAATTACTATGATGATAACGATGAATTGATAATTTAGATCAACTAGGGTTTGGATAATCAATCATTTAGGTAGAAATCCTAAGAAAGGAGGTAAACCACCAAGGGAAAGAAGAAGGAGGAATAAACAAGACTTTGTAATTTGGTTGTTAGTTATTGTTAAGAAGTTTTGGTTGATATGGTAAATGCGATGAACATTAAACATTAGAATAATAGATAGGGTAAGAAATGTGTAGATAATAAAATATAGTTCCCATAGGTTTTCTCCTACTACTATGGCGGCAACTATTCAACCAATATGATTAATAGAGGAATAAGCTATTAGTTTTCGTAGAGAACTTTGATTTAATCCTCCTAAAGATCCAATTAGTACTGAGGATAAAATAATTATTCTAATGAAAATGTTTATTTCAATAATGTATGCTAACAATATTAGAGGGGCGATTTTTTGTCAGGTTATTAAAATAAAACAGTTTTTTCATCTTAATCCTTCTATTGTTGCTGGAAACCAAAAATGGAAGGGGGCGGCTCCCATTTTTAGTAGCAATGCTGAACATATCAGGGTTGAAAAGATTTCGGTATTTATATAAAAAGGATTATTGGAGAATGCAAATATTAAAATAATAGAGAAAAGTAGTGCAGCAGATGCTAAGGCTTGCACTAAAAATATTTTAGGGAAGCTTCTGTTGATATTAGGTTTTTTGTATCAGTTATTAGAGGGATAAAAGATAGGAGGTTAATTTCTAATCCCATCCAAACTCCTAATCAGGAAGTTGATGTTGTGGCAATGAGTGTACCTAAGATTAAAGTTGTAGTAAATAAAGTTTTAGCAGGAGTAGTGAAGATTAAAAAGGAGGACAATCCTATTTACGGGGTATGAACCCATTAGCTTATATTTAGCTTACCTTTTTGTTAAAGTTTATGAATATATCTAGGTGTATGAAGCACGAAAGTTTTTGATACTTTAGGAAATAGTTTAAATCTATTAGATATAATGAAGGTAAATAATTACATGATTTACTCTATCACAGTAATCCTTTTTATCAGGCACTTCATTACTAAAACTTTAACGTATGGATAATAAGAGTTGGTGCAAAGTGTTTATTAGTGTTAAGATAGCTATTTAAGGAGGGAATAATTTCTTTTTTGAAAATTTTTTTTGGAAAGTGCGCAAATTTTGCATTTTTGGTAATCAAGAATTTTTGGAAATTTTGAGGTTAGTGAAAAAGTAATTAAAATAGATTTAGTCGATAAAGATTAGTAACAATTTTGAAATTTTAGAAATTTTCAAAATTTTAAAATAAAGGCCTTATTTGAGATTAATTTTGAGATAGTTAATAGTTTTTAGTAAGAAAAATTGGTCAGTTACAATAGTTATATATATATATATATACATTTATATAATATTAATTACATATAGAAAAGGTACATTAATTAATAATAACTTATTAATATATAACCCCCCGATAATGTTAATAACAAATATACTTGAGAGAGAAAAAGAGGATATTATAGATATTTCTAGCATTGTAGGGGGTATATATCTACATATATATTATATATATATATTTATATATTAATAAATGTTTATATAATATACACCCAAATATTGGTATAAATATATAACAACCTATATTCATTATCTATTTAATTTTTAGTAATAAATTAAAGTATTTATTTTAAATATACATTTATATTAATATATATACCTATTTAAGTATATATTTCAAGAAATATACACAAAAAAATATACTATGATTAATATTCTAATTAAATATTTATTACCCGATGCTGAAAGGCGGTTTCAAAAGTATAAATAAGTTTATAAGGTGAAATGATTAGTGTTGTAGAATAGGTTCCATATGTTATTTTTTAGATAAGTGAATATTTTCATTGTATAGGGGCGAAAAATGCGATGAAAATTCAACGCCAGGAAATACTCAAAATGAGTTCATTATATTATATATTAATATTTATGTGATATTATTTTATAATTGTAATATTAAATTCTTGACCCGTATTTTAATAATGAATTTAGAAAGTAAGGCGGTTTCAAAAGTATAAATAAGTTTATAAGGTGAAATGATTAGTGTTGTAGAATAGGTTCCATATGTTATTTTTTAGATAAGTGAATATTTTCATTGTATAGGGGCGAAAAATGCGATGAAAATTCAACGCCAGGAAATACTCAAAATGAGTTCATTATATTATATATTAATATTTATGTAATATTATTTTATAATTGTAATATTAAATTCTTGACCCGTATTTTAATAATGAATTTAGAAAGTTTTATTCTTGCTTAATTGTTTACTTTTTATATGTCTTACATGTGAATTTTTGTGATTATAGATTTATGAGCTTAGATAGTATAGGGCCTACATATATTTGCAGTATTTAATATTATTTATCAAGGTGACTTGGAATTAGTAATATAATATGTAGCCGGCAAAAGTCGTGCCAGCCGCCGCGGTTATACGTAGGGTTAAAGTGAACATTATTAGTGTAGGAGTTAGTAAATTTTAATAGACTTGAATGTAAATTTTTAAGGTAGAATTTTGAATTTATTTGGAGTTTAGAATTGGTATACGAAGCTTTGAAAATTGGGCTATAAACTAGGATTAGATACCCTATTATTCCAATTGTAAATATCATTACTTCAGTAGTAATAGTTATGTTCTTGAAACTCAAAGAATTTGGCGGTGTTTTAGTCTTTTCAGAGGAATCTGTCCTGTAATCGATAGTACACGTTATAATCGACTTGATTTTGTTATCAGTTTGTATACCGCCGTCGTAAGATTATTTTTTAAGAGTGATAATTTTCTATAACTCTTATTAGAGTAAATGTCAGGTCAAGGTGCAGCTTATGATCAAGTAAGAGATGGATTACAATAAAAAAATTTAAATGGATCTTGCATTGAAAAGTAGTGCGCTTGAAGGTGGATTTGAAAGTAATATTGTTATATTATGATAATATGATTTTAGCTCTAAAACATGTACACATCGCCCGTCGCTCTAATTATAAGGTGAGATAAGTCGTAACATAGTAGATGTACTGGAAAGTGTATCTAGAATGCAAAATAAAGCTTAAAGTGAAGCATTTCATTTACACTGAGAGGATGTTCGTGCGATTCGAATTATTTTGAAAGTATCAATTTAAAATTTGATGAAAGTATCAATTTAAAATTTGATGAATAGGGAGTTTTGATTTAATTGAAATAACATTAATTATGTATGTTTTAGTATAGTAATAGAACATCTTTTGTTTACGATTTTACTGACACTTTGCCCTCCCTACATCCCCCATATACGTTGCTCAGATATTTCAATGGGGCCTAGCTCCTGAGGGAGCAATAGTTTCATGTTTCGCCACATAGCGCTGTAAGAAAAAATCGGACAACTTCGGGAAAGTTCGGTGAGTGAGCTTTAGTTTCAAGCTATGGCACGTAATGTTGCGAGCGCGCTGGTGAAGCGGGAGCAGCTGAGAGACATGCTTGTACAACGTAAACACAAACAGCTGATATTGATACGGAGTGCGACTCGGTCTTCGTTACTACATATAATACTAGGCCTATAAAATAACTTCGTAAACGCATGTACCGAATGAAACTACAGTGAAGTCACCAAGTAAGGACTTTTGTCAACTGAACAAGAAGAAATTATAATAAAATATATAATACTCACCATTGACGACTAGCGTGTGGAAGAACGGAGACTTGTCATTTTGTCACTTGTCGAAGCACATTACAAACGCGCACACACTATAGGCAATCAAACACTTGTCAGCTGTCCGAAAATTAAGTTCGGGTAACTGTCAAATATGCATTTCTAAGCTTACTAGATGCCCTAATGCTACTGTACTACAAAATATTAGTTCAGTGTGGTACCATAAGACAGTTTCTTAACCTATAAAATACTTTTTACTGAGGTGTGTGTCTCAGTCAGTCTTAACTTAGATGTAGGATGGTTAATAATGCACTTGAATGAATTGATCTAATCATGAGCATTCAGAAACAGTAGGTACTGTTCATAGGGCATTTATTGGTTCCATGCAGAATGTCCCTCATTGTCAACAGAACTGATGGAGATGGTTTGGTCACTGTACTACTTTTTATCGACCTTTCCTTCTTGATTGAGATGAGTCCCTGTTGAGGTTCGATTTTTCTTTTCTGAGATGTGTTTGTTTGATTCTGTGGCATGTTAAAACTTTGAACTGCTGCTAATGTAGGCTTAATTGGTAACAATAACTTCTCTAAAGCATCTGCTTCTTGAATGGTTGTAAAATTTTGCACCAATTCCTTGATTTCATTTAACTGAGATAATAATTTTTGTTTCTTGATATTTAACCATGGTTGATTATTGGTTTCTCTAGTACTGGTGCTTTGAAAGGCAATGGTAGAGATTTGTTTCAATAATACTTCTTTTTCAACAACTTGTAACTCTTTTTCAGAACATATTTGAAGGTGTTCTTGGTATTCTTTAGGCTGGACCTCTACCTTTGAGATAATCTTTCATACAAGATGAATGTGTTTGCACATGTTGAATCGTATGGCAGAATCGATGCACGTGCAAGAGTAGCTATGAATGCATGACTTGCAGTCATTACATACTAACTGGCACTCACAGTTTTGTTTCAGGGGGACAACTGTGTATATATCAGAACTGGATGTTGATGGAATAGTCCATATGTTGCCTTCCTGTATAACTAAATCTTTTCTTGATGTCAGACTAGTTTTGTGTCTTTGCCTAAGG
Source organism: Anabrus simplex (assembly GCF_040414725.1). Classification (NCBI taxonomy): domain Eukaryota; kingdom Metazoa; phylum Arthropoda; class Insecta; order Orthoptera; family Tettigoniidae; genus Anabrus; species Anabrus simplex. The sequence continues at coordinate 526,804,125 of NC_090265.1, read as the reverse complement.
TCCCTCAGCTTACTTGTCACTTTACCTTTATGCATAGTGATGACCCTGTCAAACATCTTATCTTTGAGGAATCTCATTATTGCACAAATGGATTTGTCCAGGCGCTTTATTTTCTTGCCTTGCAAGTATATATGTTTTATGCACTTGTGCAGGTTCTCAATGTGCATATTTGTGTTCAAACCACAGTGCATCCGATAGCTATATGCCCACTGTCTGGCTGTGGGAACATCATTTTCTAAAAAATATTTACCAAAATCATGGGTGTCAGGGTCATCAATTAATTTCTGAACAGCTGGCTCAAAAATAATACTGAATGTATTCACATCTCGCTCTTGCATAAGTGATCTTATAATTTTGTACACTTCTGCTTGTTTGTCTCTAGATTTGATTTTGCCAAGGTTCTTACGCCATGCCCTGTCAATGTGCCAGGAGCAATACAGCCTTTGATTTGGTTCCCCCATAACTTCAGTCCAAGCATTAAAAAATGAATCTGCCATATCTGACATAAAAATCTTTGGAGACAAATTGCCAAGCTGGTCTTTGATTTTTGAAAATAGAATCTTTAAGACTTCTTTATCAGTTCTGTTTGTGAATAAAAATGAACATGGGAAACCCTGACGCATATCATCAATAATTATGAGAGTTATCAATTCAAAATCATATGCATTGAGTCCATGGGTACCAACAATGCATACAGCATCCCCTCCATATTTCTCCAGCATAGAAGCTTGTGCATCATTCATTAATGCTAACACAAAATCATTTTTAGCCAAGAAAGGATACTCTTCAGAAACCTTCCCCTGAGGCTTATAAAATAACACACAGTCCCCACTTCCTGCTCTCACCTCATTCACCCAGGCATCAACACTCACTGCATCATTAGAATGCTTCACAGCTTCTGAGCTCAAATTGTAAGACTTCTCAATGTTATGCAAGTCTTTTCTTGTGAGGAGATGAATTCTTTGCCGTTCTTCTGGGGTTTTCAGACTGCTTCGAATATCATCTAATACGACATCAAAAGGAATTTTTAATGCTATTTTAGCTGCCAAAGAACTCTTTTCATCCTGAGTTAAAAATAAATGCTCTAAATCATTTTGATGCCCCACATGAGTAGGTGAAAACACAGCCTTCCCTCTTCAACTAAAGAAACTTTTATTGTCGAAGGGCAGAAACCATCAGTCTTTTTGGTGCCGTGGCTCTTTAAATGACGGGCACCCGACCCCTTTGATTTAAAGTGTCCTGAACGATGACAATTGTAATATAATGTTCCATTTTTTGCAATGTCCTCAGAACCAAACATTAAAACATACTTCACAAGGTTTTTTGCTTCATAATTTCTTTTCCATTCCTTAAACTCTTCAAAAGAATTAAATGACTTGCTTTCACTTATCACAACAATGTCATGAATATTGCGGAAATGTAACAATATATTTGACTTTTTAGAATATGTATGTGAACATACACTGTATGTACAATTACCGGCACTAGTAGCATTAGGGCCACTTGAGTTAATTTCCTTATGTGTACTATTAATGTGTCTATTTAAACTTTGTCTATGCCTGTATAATAAACCACAGTCACTACACTTGAACATTGTAAAAAGACACCTGAAATTATCCACATAAATTTATACACTTATAGAACAGTAACACCCATCTATTTACATGTTACAGTGCTGGCTAATCACCGCAACATTCCTTCAAACACGAGCGCGGACAAACAGATAATCTATCGCCTGATGTATAATCACTTTAAATTAGACGCGTTATATGCACTTCCTAAATTGTAACACACATTTACATGGTACTACTCTAGCTAATCCCTCGTTCAAACATGACCGCTGACTAATGAAGAACGAAAACAGAATGAAAATACTATTTAATCTGTCACCCGAATTACTTTTATTTTCCTACGGTGCTACGCGGCGCCAAACTCACCGACGTTTTCCGAAGGGCTACGATTACTATTTTCCTCCGGCGCTATGCGGTGAAACACGAAACTATGGCTCTCCCGAAGAATTGCATTTATTTTCCTACGGCACTACGTGGCGGCAAATACACAGATTCTTTTCCAATCTGAGAAATTCAATCACTAACGGAACAAATTTCTTTCGAAATGAATGAATTTGGGTTTGCAACTGCCCTTGAATGTCTCTTGCCTGTTATATAAACCTACAGTTCAACTAGCAAATTCGATCGTTCATTTCCTTCACGAAAGCAAACTAACAGTATATAACATAAGAGTTTCTGTGGCTGTACTGTGGTTATGCCGTAGATGCGGATTCCAATAACGACCAAGAAGAAAAAGTATTTCGTTGTGGGAACAATGTGGTTAGGGGCGCACAGCTGTGAGCTTGCATTCGGGAGTTGAATTCCACTGTCGGTAGCCCTGAAGATGGTTTTGCGTGCATTCCCATTTACACACCAGGCAAATGCTATGGGGCTTTAGAATAACACTCACGTATCCCCTGCCTGCCGTAAGAGGCGACTAAAAGGAGCCCCAGGGGCTCATACCTTTGAAGCGTGGATTGGCGACCACGGGGCACTGAGCTGAGTACTAGCACTGCTTCCTCTTACTTGTGCCAAGCTCCTCACTTTTATGTATCCTCTGATCTCCCTTGGTCAACACGTGTTCTTTCCCGACCCCGACGGTATTAGAGCACTCGAGGCCTCGGGAGTCTTTCATTTTCACGCCCTTCGTGGCCCTTATCTTCCTTTGGCCGATACCTTCATTTTTCGAAGTGTCGGATCCCTTCCATTTTTTCTTTCTGATAAGTGTTATATAGAGGATGGTTGCCTAGTTGTATTTCCTCTTAAAACAATTATCACCACCACAACCTGGGGCTCTACCTTAATTAAGGCCACGACCGCCTCCTAACTCCTAGCCCTTTCCTATCGCATTGTCACCATAAGATCTATCTGTGTCGGTGCGACGTAAAGCCAATTGTAAGTATATATACACTATGTAGTATTTTAATTTCTACCAGGACGTGAATTTTGCAGTCGCAACGACCTGATTCGTATGGGCTCTTCTTGAATTATTGTGTGATACATTTACTCTTCTTCATTAATCGTCATAGGAATATCACTTTTCTATTCAAAACGCATTTAAAAAAAACCTTTCTAATGTGCTTTTATGGGGAGACCAGGACACTGGAGCGAACCGAGACTTCGTCTCTACAACAACACAGGCACTCAGAGTCGCCTGCATCTTCGAAGAAACCATTGAAATGATGAAGATGATGATAAAAAGGTGATGAAAAATAATTTGCTTTTGTGTGCAAGTCATTCTCGCACTGCCAATTGGAATCGCGCTGAGGAATGGAGCGATAGCCGTATACTTAGCGGCACTGCTTTAACTGTTGCTTCTCTGTCAATGTAGTAGGCCTGCTTGAAAAGACTGCGCATGCAGAGGCCTTTACTTATCTCGTAGACAACGACCCGTTTCATAGCTGGTTCGCAAGATTCACTACACCAGCGCGCTCTCGACGTAACGTGCCATAGCTTGAAACTAAAGCTCCCTCACGAAAGTTACCGATGTCTTCCGATTATTTTCGTACAGCGCTATGCGGCAAAACACGAAACTATTGCTCCCTCAGGAGCTAGACTCTTGTAGATATTTCTTTCCATCTGTCCAAAGTCCTACACTCTCACATATATCCACCCCTCCGTCGTTCCCCTGCCCTCTCCTGCTTGTCCCTTATATGTTCGCCCGGTGTGTATGTTTTGTAGAAGTCGCTGAGACGGCCACTATAGCGTGAAGATTAGTATACCTTGTGTCCCTGTACTTTTCCTATATCTCCTAGTCTTGTATACGTATTTCCTCACTCTCAATTGTCTAGGTGATACGTCTTTTCCTGAACTACTTCAAGTGCTTTGAACCCATTTTGTGAGTCTGCTGCATGGTCTACTTCCCTCAATCTTCACGTACTTCGTACTCAGCAAACATTGTCAACTGCATTGGTGTACTGCTTTATTGAAATTGTGTGCGTGTGTAGAACTAGTACAAATATAATACAGTATTGTGTCTGGGTGAAATAACGAGCCCAAATCAACTTCACGAATAGAACAGAACAGACACACTATGCGAAGCGCGCTCGGTGTGCACGCGGCCTTACTATTCTATTGTTTTTGTGATGGGTAGAACAAAGAGGTTTGGTAAACGAAAGTTTTAAGGCAAAAATCAGTCAGTACTACTGATAGAGATGTAAACAATAGCTCTAACCTCACTCCAGTAAGTTGTTCATCTGAAACAGTGGATAGGCCTAGTTCATCCAAGAGGAAACTTTCATATATACAGACTGAGAGTAAGGATGATACATTTGAAGGTGAAACTAGTGAAGGATATGTTGTAGTTGATATTGGTTTGTTATCTGAACTTATGAAACAGTTTGTAAAGTGTAAATATTGTGAAGGTGTTGAATGTATTAATTTGTTTGAAGACACTACAAGTAGAAAGGGACTGGCCACTAAGTTAACTATAATCTGTAGTTCATGTAGGGCTTCAGCTTCATCTATGACATCAAAGAAAGTTGATAGAGGTTATGATGTGAACATTAGACTTTTCTACAGTATGAGGTGCATAGGAAAAGGTGGTAAGTCAGCTCAGACTCTTTGTGCTATGATGGATTTGCCACCTCCACCAAGATTCTCTCTTTTTACTGACATACTTCACAATGCACTAAAGGAGGTAGCAGAGGACTCTATGCTTAGAGCAGTGAATGAAGCAGTAGCCCTGAATGATGACTGTAAAGATATGGCTGTTGCCTTGGATAGTTCTTGGCAAAAGCGTGGTCATACATCACTGAATGGTGTGGTCACTGCAACTGCTTTAGAGACTGGGAAAGTGATTGATGTTGAATGCTTGACCAAATATTGTCATAACTGTACAAGGGATAAGGAACATAATCACAACTGTGTCAAAAACTATGATGGGTACAGTGGGGGCATGGAGAGTGAGGGTGCAATGAGAATATTTCAGAGATCAGAGACCACACGTTGTGTCAGGTACATACACTATCTGGGGGATGGTGACTCCAAGGGCTTTGTAAGGGTGAGTGAGGCAAATATATATGGCCCAGAAGTGAAAATTACCAAACTTGAATGCTGTGGCCATGTTCAGAAACGAATGGGAGCAAGACTGCGAAAGCTGCGCAAAGACATGCAAGGGAAAAAATTATCGGATGGGAAATCACTGTCTGGACGGGGTCGACTAACTGATGTGCAGATTGATCTGCTGCAACAGTATTATGGAATTGCAATAAGGAGGCACACAGGGTGTACAGATGAACGTGAAATGAGGGAGGCAGTATGGGCTACCTATTTTCATAAGTTATCGACTGATAGTAACCCACAGCATTATCTTTGCCCAAAAGGTGCTGACTCTTGGTGTGGCTACCAAAAGTCAAAAGTGACAGGAATGGAATACCATCATGAACATTCTCTGCCATTAGCTGTAATGGAAGCAATCAAGCCAGTGTACAGGAATCTAAGTGATAGGGACTGTATCCGATGCATTTACTGGACGTATTAAAAATGGCGCCTACGGAAGGTAGAGGCCAGCCAAGGCAAAGAAATGTGTAATAGGATATCGATATTGATGTATGCTAGAAGGCCATGACTAACTTAAACCTACCACTATGAAGGCGGTGTACAATGGTGTAGAATCGATAGAATTGTTTTTAAAAAAATAAGAAGGATCAAATAGATTATTATAAAAACTGACTTAAAAAATTGACGTGGTAAGGACAAGATATCCCGAACATCGCTCTCAAAAATAAGCAAGATTTACAATATCTAAAGTGAAATTTTAAGCTGAGAGGACGGAAATATTGAACGAAACGAAGAGATAAACGTTGAAATACCGAAAAGAAGGAATAAAATCCAGAAATTTTGAAAAGTCCGTCCAAATACTTAGACGCAAAATCGTTTGGAAACAAGAAGTTGATTGAGACGTGAGAGCTCGAGGTTGAGCTATATTAGGTGGAAAATAATAGCAAGGACAGCCTAAATAAAGAACCAATCAATATAAAAAATATATATATACTACGCAGAACCATGATGAATTCATATTTTCCAGAATCGACGCATATTGTCTACTGTGTTCCTGAACAGATGATGGCTTGCTAAATCGGCATAGACCAACCTGGAGGGAGATGTCATCCTGTTTGTTAAAACCACCCGACCCGCGTGGAGGAGGTCACTCTACATGAGATACCAGTGGTGGAGAACCTGCCCAGTTCTCAATCCAAGGCCTGCGACCAGACCGAAGAGCAACTAAGGCCGGAGATATTGAATGGCGAGCTAAGTAATAGTATTAAGTAGTATAATTTCTTATGTAGAGTATTACCAGTATATGCAATAGATCTGAATAGCCTAAGCGTGATATAACTAAGTGTGCAGTGAATATAAGAAAGTGCAGTGTGAAATATTTAAGATGATATCTCGTGACAGAATGGTAACGTGTTTACTACATTATCTTATCCAAGGATGAAGGAATACGATTTAAAATGTGACATTGTGTAACAGCTGTTTTCAAAGAATCCCGGTTAGTTAGAAAGATCCATGAGTGATGTAATACCAGTCAAACCCATTTTACGTCACAGAGGGACGCGTGTTTGAATTGTTTGAGTTAAATTACCATACTCTTTGCTGTGTGAATAAATTGAAAGAATAGATACTGAATGTGGGGTTATATGTTGAATTGTATGACAAAATGCGTTTTGAGGAACGAACTCTGCGCTATTGGAGTGATACGTATCGTTGTGTTTAATTAATATTGGAGGTTAAACGTGGTAATTATAGATGTTAAATGAATTAAATATGGGTTGAAACGAAGATTAATAATGAAATAATGGAAGTATATGTGGTATTTTAAATGATATATTGCGCAGATTAACAGGAAGTAAAACGTATATGATATATATAATGTGCGAGGTAGGAGCACATGTAAAGCAACTACGGAGTATAAGTATGCCCCAGGGAGGAACTATAGCAAGGTATGGACAATAAAATTATGCATATTTTAATGAAGTGTGAAAGTGGTTTGACAATAATAACAACCGGTGATGGGTAAATAAATACATGATTGTGTCATATTCTGAATGAATGGTAATTGCGTGGAAGGTCAAACTTGTATGCAACTAGTATGATAATGTAGTGTTGAAATATCTTTATGTAGGCATTTGCACATCTATATATGAAAAATGCTTATTGGTTATGTGCATATTGAACTGGAATACGTTACATAAGAAATTATCTAGCTAGAATAGGGAAATGATTTGACATTTACGTGGGATATCATCGATGTTTTGTTAATCTGAAATATTATTAGAGCGAATATTTAGTTAGGAGCCGTAATTTAAGTGGCAGTCGGACCGAGAAACTTAGTGCGTCATTCAATATTTCATTTTCTTCACTGTAGTCTGCACCAACGAACTCAGATAATTTTCAATGTAACATAGGTCACTGATATTTGTATTCAGGACACTTTATTCAAATTCAGTTCATTTCCGCGATAACTTGAACAATGTAATGGTTGTATTTTAGATGAGGGTGTATAATTAACACCGAGAGTGGTGGAATAATGTATTGATCACCGAATTTTGATCGTGGTCTGAAGACTTTGATATTGTAGATACTTAAGTGACCAGATGTAAATTTTAATAGGAAGATGAAACAAAGCAGCAATTCATTTCAGGAATACGCGATCCAGAATGTTAAGATATGTAAACTTAGTTTAGGAGTAAGGCAGCGCTGACCTAGAATATTTGATTCAGTAATTAAAATATTTATTTATTAGGTTGATAATTGGAAGATTATGAGCAATATTTGACATTAACCATTTCTTTCGCGAATCTGGATAGTTTAATAAATGTGTTTCTTGATTAGTTTTTATAGAATGGAATGAGTTTTCATTTATAATGGTAATCTGTAGTTGTACTTAGTGAGTAAGATTCTCGTTATGCGGATGTGTTTTTCGAAAGGTTGACTGAAGTTTACGTTCGCAAAATCTACTACTGAGCGTTGAATTACGTAATTCTGAACCGCGTATGATGCCATTACTTTCTCTTCGAACACACGTTAAACCAAAACATAGAAAAATTAACCATTTTTCTGGAGGCATGAATACCCTGAGATATATAACTGACTAGTTGGGAAAATACTGTGGTCGCCCCGACCCGAAGGGTGCAGGGACCTTCTTCAAAAGTGCTTGCATGGGAATACCCAAAACCCAAATGAAAGTTTTAATCATTGTATCTGGGAAAGGGTATCCAAAACAGTATTTGTTGGACTGAATACTCTAAAAATAGGTGTACTGGATGCAGTTATTTGCTTTAATGATGGAACTGCAGCCAGGAAAACTGTGTTGAGGAAGTTAGGCATAAATCCTGGAGAAAACTTGACAACAGCTCTTCACGCCATTGATAAACAACGACTCATGAAGGCGGAAAAAGATGCTCAGGCCCTGACTAAGGAATCAAGGACCAGGAAGAGGATGGAGAGAAAGAAGAAAGCCAAACACAAGCTGAATACATGGCGGGAATGTTCTAGATTTTATTTCTTCATTTACTCAAACATTGAGTTTTCAGACATTCAGGTGCACATTTCTCAGTAACTATTGAAGGTAAAGATCTGATTTTTTCTATGGTGTACCTTGGAACCACCTTCAGAGAGGTGAACATAAAATTATGCTACTGCAATCAAAAATATTTTAAATATAAAAATAAAATATGTAATTTTTTATGGTAAATTAAATTATGTACTTTAAAATTTTTTTTGATAAACATTTGGTCACTTTAAAAATAATTTTGTGTTTAGTATATCAAATTTCTTGTATTATATCCTATCAAAAAATTAGGTACCTGTGAGAGTTTTACTTTTGGAGAAAAGTGCACCTAAAGACAAGCATGCTTGAAACAAAATTAATTTCATATGTTTTCAAAATAAATCGATTATGAGTGATCAAATTAATTCAGGATTTTGAAATTGTACAATAACAGTCAGAAAGACACTACAAATATGTGGTATAAATTTAATTAGTATGTTATGACTAGGATCCTGGCTGTATTAGTTTAAAATTTGCCCAGAATGGACTGCCAAATGGTGGAGATTACCTGCCTTCTGTCCTTAAGGATGAAAGAAGATTGTTTAAGAAGTTTCTTTAAGTTTCTCTGGATGATATTCGTCGGATCTTTTTTCATAATTTTGAATGAATTCTCTACGAAAAAGTTTTCGGTTTTCTGTATGTATGATTCTTTATTCATAATGACCGTCTCATTCCCCTTGTCTGCCTTAGTCACAATCAAACCATTCTCCTTACTTTTCTGTTTCAATGAAGCTATTGTTTGGTTATGACGTTTAGAAAATCTGTCTTTATTATTCTCCATTTATGTAAGAAAGGTAATCTGTTGAATATTTTAGAAAACATTTTTATAAATATTGATCAAAAATGCAACCCGATTTATAATCTTAATGAGATATCGGAGGACATTAATATACTTGTCAAGGAGTTAATCAAGAAATTCTTTTCACGAAGACGCGTGAGTAATGCTTTACCTCACGCCTCTCCCCTTACATCAAACTCCCCTCACGGTCAGTCCTCAACGACCTTCTAGGACGTCACTCAGTTAGCTTTAGCACTTGAGGTGGAGTGGTCGATGTAGGATGGGCAAGGAGGTGAGTGACTGGATGGGCACTTAGTTCACTTTTCAATTGAATTTTATTTCTTTAGTTCATTCATATATCTTTTTCTTTTTAGGCCCCTATTGTCAACACACCATCAGTTTCAACTTGTATCATCAGAATAATTCCACCTCCTAATCAAGAAAGCTGTTGTAATGTGGTATCACCTCAACACTGTTTTTTGCACAATAGGCACATAATTTTATTCGAACCGCCACTTACTGTGTTTTATATTGACAATTCGACGTTTTGGACAACATTTTTAACTTATGATTTTATTGGACTTCGTGTTTCACTTCATGTTCACGCCGCACCATTTTAATATTGATGATTGACAAGACGCCACCACGCTGCGTCACATGATACTTAGACTTTTTATCTACTCAATTCAACGTGTCCTCGCCTTATTTTTAATGTTTTGTATTTGTGACTGAAGATGTCCCATAAGAGGACGAAACATGTATCATGAATGTAATTTAATGTAGTCTTTTTAATAAAGACACTTGCAGTATTGTAAAGGTGGAATTATATAATCCAAATTTTCACAAGTTGATACTTTGACAATACCGGCTCTAATATGAAGTTTATTACGTGTAATGTCTAATATAATCAGAAAGAATTCATTCCCAAAGCTTACATACAATGCATGTCAAACTGACTGGCCGGTAATTTTCAGCTTTATGTCTATCACCCTTTCCTTTATATACAGGGGCTACTATAGCAACTCTCCATTCATTTGGTAAAGTTCCTTCATGCAAACGATAATCAAACAAATACTTCAGATATGGTACTATATCCCAACCCATTGTCTTTAGTATATCCCCCGAAACCTTATCAATTCCAGCTGCTTTTCTAGTTTTCAAATTTTGTATCTTACTGTAACTGTCATTGCTGTCATAGGTAAATTTTAATACTTCTTTAGTATTAGTCACCTCCTCTATCTGGACATTATCCTTGTAACCAACAATCTTTACATACTGCTGACTGAATACTTCTGCCTTGTTCACACTCATAATAATCATAATCAATACTGATCTGCATTTAGGGCAGTCGCCCAGGTGGCAGATTCCCTATCTGTTGCTTTCCTAGCCTTTTCCTACATGATTTCAAAGAAATTGGAAATTTATTGAACATCTCCCTTGGTAAGTTATTCCAATCCCTAACTCCCCTTCCTATAAATGAATATTTGCCCCAGTTTGTCCTCTTGAATTCCAACTTTATCTTCATATTGTGATCTTTCCTACTTTTATAAACGCCATTCAAACTTATTCGTCTACTAATGTCATTCCACGCCATCTCTCCGCTGACAGCTCGGAACATACCACTTAGTCGAGCAGCTCTTCTTCTTTCTCTCAATTCTTCCCAACCCAAACAATGCAACATTTTTGTAACGCTACTGTTTTGTCGGAAATCACTCAGAACAAATCGAGCTGCTTTTCTTTGGATTTTTTCCAGTTGTTGAATCAGGTAATCCTGGTGAGGGTCCCATACACTGGAACCATACTCTAGTTGGGGTCTTACCAGAGACTTATATGCCCTCTCCTTTACATCCTTACTACAACCCCTAAACACCCTCATAACCATGTGCAGAGATTGGTACCCTTTATTTACAATCCCATTTATGTGATTACCCCAATGAAGATCTTTCCTTATATTAACACCTAGATACTTACAATGATCCCCAAAAGGAACGTTCACCCCATCAACGCAGTAATTAAAACTGAGAGGACTTTTCCTATTTGTGAAACTCACAACCTGACTTATAACCCCGTTTATCACCATACCATTGCCTGCTGTCCATCTCACAACATTTTCGAGGTCATGTTGCAGTTGCTCACAATCTTGTAACTTATTTATCACTCTATAGAGAATAACATCATCCGCAAAAAGCCTTACCTCAGATTCCACTCCTTTACTCGTATCATTTATATATATAAGAAAACATAAAGATCCGATAACACTGCCCTGAGGAACTCCCCTCTCAACTATTACAGGGTCAGACAAAACTTCACCTACTCTAACTCTCTGAGATCTATTTTCTAGAAATATAGCAACCCATTCAGTCACTCTTTTGTCTAGTCCAGTTGCACTCATTTTTGCCAGTAGTCTCCCATGATCCACCCTATCAAATGCTTTAGACAGGTCAATCGCGATACAGTCCATGACCTCCAGAATCCAAGATATCTGCTATATCTTGCTGGAATCCTACAAGATGAGCTTCAGTGGAATAAACTTTCCTAAAACCGAATTGCCTTCTATCGAACCAGTTATTAATTTCACAAACATGTCTAATATAATCAGAAAGAATGCCTTCCCAAAGCTTACATACAATGCATGTCAAACTTACTGGCCTGTAATTTTCAGCTTTATGTCTATCACCCTTTCCTTTATACACAGGGGCTACTATAACAACTCTCCATTCATCTGGTATAGCTCCTCCGACCAAACAATAATCTAATAAGTACTTCAGATATGGTACTATATCCCAACTCATTGTCTTTAGTATATCCCCAGAAATCTGATCAATTCCAGCCGCTTTCCTAGTTTTCAAATTTTGCATCTTACTGTAACTGTCATTGCTGTCATAGGTAAATTTTAATACTTCTTTAGTATTAGTCACCTCCTCTATCTCGACATTATCCTTGAAACCAACAATCTTTACATACTGCTGACTGAATACTTCTGCCTTTTCAAGATCTTCACATACACACTCCCCTTGTTCATTAATTATTCCTGGAATGTCCTTCTTGGAACCTGTTTCTGCCTTAAAATACCTGCACATACATACTCCCCTTGTTCATTAATGATTCCTGCAATGTCCTTCTTGGAACCTGTTTCTTCCTTAAAGTACCTATACATACCTTTCCATTTTTCACTAAAATTTGTATGACTGCCCGTTATGCTTGCCATCACGTTATCCTTAGCTGACTTCTTTGCTAGATTCAATTTCCTAGTAAATTCCTTCAATTTTTCCTTACTTCCACAGCCATTTCTAACTCTATTTCTTTCCAACCTGAACCTCCCTCTTAGTCTCTTTACTTCTCTGTTATAATATAGTGGATCCTTACCATTCCTTACCACCTTTAAATGTACAAACCTATTTTCATATTCCTCAACAATTGATTTAAACCCATCCCCGAGTCTGTTTATATTTTTATTTACCATTTTCCACCGATCATAGTTACTTTTTAAAAACTTCCTCATGCCTGTTTTATCAGCCATATGGTACTGCCTAATAGTCCTAATTTTAATACCTTCCTTTCTTTCACATTTATTTTTAACTACCACAAAAACTGCTTCATGATCAATAATACCATCTATTACTTTGGTTTCTCTATAGAGCTTATCTGGTTTTACCTGCACCACATCCAGAATATTCTTCCCTCTAGTTGGTTCCATCACTTTCTGAATCAGCTGCCCTTCCCATATTAACTTATTTGCCATTTTTTGTTCTTGTTTCCTGTCGTTCCCATTACCTTCCCAATTGACATTTGGTAAAATGATATCACCTGCTTCTATCACATTCCTTTCCATATCATTTCCCACATAGCTGATTACCTTATCAAATAATTCTGAATCAGCGTCAGCGCTACCCTTTCCCAGTCTGTACACTCCAAAGACATCAAGTTGCCTATTATCTTTAGAGATGAGCCTAACGCGTAGAATTTCATGTTTGTCTTCTTTAACTTTTTCGTAGTTTACAAATTCTTCTTTCACCAGAATGAATACTCCCCCTCGTACCACTCCCATCCTATCTCTACGATACACACTCCAGTTCCATGAGAATATTTCTGCATGCATTATGTCATCTCTCAGCCATGATTCAACTCATATTACAATTTCTGGTAAGTATATATCTATTAAATTACTTAATTCTATTCCTTTCTTTTCAATACTTTTACAGTTGAGCACTAACATTTTTATGTCATCCCTACTTGACTTCCAGTTCCCTGTACCCTTATCACCACTCCCTAGGCCATCCCGTTTCCCTGAATGTACCTCCCTATAACCCTTCTAAACAAATTTCGTAACTTATATGTACCACTGCGGTTTAAGTGAAGGCCGTCTGAGCGCAGGTCCCTATCTCTTACCCACCCATTAGGATGTAGAAATCTCACTCCCACTTTCCCACCTACCCACTCCTTAGTCGCATTTAAATCCCCAATCACTCTCCGGTCAGTATCCCTCCTTAACAGTATTCCACTGATAGCAATCTCTGCTTCCTTAATCTTCTCCTGTGCTGCATTTACCAAATCTCACACATCCCCAACTATGTTGGTACTTATACCTGCTTGTCTTAGTACCAACGTAGAAAGAGACCCGCACCAGGCCTCTCCAGAGGCCATACACCATTATTTTTGTACCAATGTGAAACACTACCCACTTTCTCCTTTCCTTCCTTCTTCTCTTCTACTTTCTTCAACATCTGCCTCAGCCTAATTCCTGGATAACACTCTACCCTGGTTCCCTTTCCTCTGCACACTTTTTCCACACATCTAACAATGGAAACCCCCAAGACCAGAGCCTCAACCCTACCCGCCTCATTTGATCCCTTCTCTCCTGGTCAGTCCTATATTTCCTGACAGCTGCAGAAGCTATTTCCTCCTCCCTTTTCTCCCTCCCATGACCCTGTTCCACCTGTCTTTTCGCATCCACTACTCCACATTTCCCTTTCCTACCTTTTCCCTTCCTCCTACTTTCACATTTTTCAGCAACAGTTTCCTGTTCCTCATCTCCCCTCGGTTGTTCTTATACCTGCTTGTCTTAGTACCAACGTAGAAAGAGACCCGCACCAGGCCTCTCCAGAGGCCATACACCATTATTTTTGTACCAATGTGAAACACTACCCACTTTCTCCTTTCCTTCCTTCTTCTCTTCTACTTTCTTCAACATCTGCCTCAGCCTAATTCCTGGATAACACTCTACCCTGGTTCCCTTTCCTCTGCACACTTTTTCCACACATCTAACGAGTCTTCCTGCAGTGACTCGTACCGATTTCTCAGAGACACCTGTCCTGAACTCTGATCCTGAATAGAGCCCTTAGCCTGCAATCTCCTTCTCCTTAAAACATTAGACCACCTGTTTTCTACAGTTCCCTCCTTTACATCTACTGTATCCTGTACATCTTTTGAGGGAGGCTTACTTTCCTTCCTGTCCTCTGAGAGAATCCTAATTATCTCCCTCAAGCTCTCCAACTCTTCCCTCATACTTCTTAATGCCTGGCCATACCCACAGTTCCTACACATGCACTCCTTAGCCATTCATTACGGAATAATGAAAAGAAAAGAAAAAACAAAATAACTTATTCTGTGCAAAATAAAAATGAAAGGAAAGAAATATTGTCTAGGATAGTTCACAAAGATCACACAACATTAAGTAGACTACTACTACACTACAATACTACTTAGCTGTACAAATTTTTTTCCTACAACACCCTAACGGAATTAAAATTGCTGTTAATTACTGAAAACCTAAATTAATACACAAGAATTACACAATTCTAAACTGCAGTTAAGTCTACCCTACTTACTACAACAGGATTCTAGTAAGAGAGTTATTACAGATCAGGGGCGTATATAAGGGGAGAGCCCAGGGGGCCGACCCCCCCCCCCGAAATAATGAAATAAGCCTTGAAGAACCGGACCAACATGATGAGAATTTTCGATCGTTGTTGAGATACCGAGCCAACAGTGGAGATAATATTCTTAAAAACCAATTAACGACTAGTGGTGGGAAGATGATGTACACAAGTTCTTTCATTCAAAACGAACTTATTAACACATTCGGTCACTTAATACAATCAAAACTTGTAGAAAATGTCAGAAAGTCTGTTTTTTATTCTATTTTAGCAGATGAAACCACTGACATCAGCCAAATCAAACAGTTTTCTCTCTGTGTACATTACGTAGAGGACCAAACTTTCAAAATCACAGATTTTCTGACATTCCTCCCTGTTTATGACATCACTGGAGCAGGTTTGGCCAACACAATATTGGAGACCTTGTCAACATTAGGGCTGACCTAAACAAAATGAGAGGCCAAGGGTACGAAGGTGCTGCCACGATGAGCGGGCAATTCAGAGGAGTACAAGCTTCCATCAGAGAAAAGCTACCGTTGGCCCTGTATATACATTGTTCTTCACACACTCTAAATTTATGTTTGTCAGATGCGAAAAAAATACCCTCTATAAGAAACTGTATGGGTGTCATAAAATAAGTCTGTGGATTCTTTCATATGTCAGCCAAAAGGACCGAAATATTGAAATCAATGATTTCTGAATGTTGTCCAGAACAAAAGAAACAGAAACTTATTTCAATTGCGAAACCCGATGGGTAGATAGGCACGACTCAGTAATTTTATTTAAAGACATTTCGGAGCCTTTCTCTCCCTTTGCAATATAGAAGAGGAATTCAGTGATTCAGCATCTAAGACTCACACTCTAAGTAGTGCTATTAGTCAATTTGCATTACTTATTAATCTTTTGGTTTTGAGCTGGATGTTATCAACCATGCATAACTTACCTGAGCAGTCTCAAAACAAAAATATAGATCTTCCACAGGCCTTGACTAACGTCATGAGTGTCTTCCACCTTCCATCGAAGGAGAGGGCAAATGCTGATGACTCATTCAAAGCCTTGTATAATCAAGCAAAGTCATTCGCTGCCAAACTTGACATTAAAGAACAGATTCTAAGAATTTGCTGCCTTCAAACAGCAAGTAGCAACGTCCCTTACACCACAGAAGAAGAATACTATTGAGTAGCTGTTTATGTGCCATACCTGGACGATTTTTTGTAACTCACTGAAAGAACGCTTTGAATCTCACAAGGAAACAGTTGCATCCTTACAAAACATCCTTCCACAATTGTGTATCATAACAGATTTCGGTTCACTGGAGGCTGCTTTTAGTTTCTACGAAGAAGATCTGTCACATAAAGAGATTTTGCAAAGTGAGTTTATGTTGTGGAAAGAAAAGTGGAGTCGGGAAGATCCTTCAAATCTTTTCAAATTACTCGCAGTTCTTCCTGTTTCTATCGCAATACCAATATAATGGTCTGTTATTGGACATTATAAATTTTCCAGCTAACTCATTCTTGGTTGCCTGCGTTTCGCCCTCGTGTGCTAAGTTAGGCTCGTCAGTTGGGACTTAGCACACCACCCAAGACGCAAGGCTAGTGCATACCGTGGAGGCCACTGCATAGGCTATTTTAGCCTTGCGTCTTGGGTGGTGTGCTAAGTCCCAACTGACGAGCCTAACTTAGCACACGAGGGCGAAACGCAGGCAACCAAGAATGAGTTAGCTGGAAAATTTATAATGTCCAATAACGGACCATTATATTGGTATTATAAATTCACTCATTCAGGACAAATATTTTAGGTTCCCTATGGGAATCAACATCTGCATCATTTGATGGCCAGGCAGGCATCTATTTTTGGAAATGAGACAAAGCTCTCATAGTGCATTGGCACTGCTGGTGGCTTCAAATAGCCTATGCAGTGGCCTCCACGGTATGCACTAGCCTTGCGTCTTGGGTGGTGTGCTAAGTCCCAACTGACGAGCCTAACTTAGCACACGAGGGCGAAACGCAGGCAACCAAGAATGAGTTAGCTGGAAAATTTATAATGTCCAATAACGGACCATTATATTGGTATTATAAATTTACTCATTCAGGACAAATATTTTAGGTTTCCTATGGGAATCAACATCTGCATCATTTGATGGCCAGGCAGGCATCTATTTTTGGAAATGAGACAAAGCTCTCATAGTGCATTGGCACTGCTGGTGGCTTCAAATAGCCTATGCAGTGGCCTCCACGGTATGCACTAGCCTTGCATCTTGGGTGGTGTGCTAAGTCCCAACTGACGAGCCTAACTTAGCACAAGAGGGCGAAACGCAGGCAACCAAGAATGAGTTAGCTGGAAAATTTATAATGTCCAATAACGGACCATTATATTGGTATTATAAATTTACTCATTCAGGACAAATATTTTAGGTTCCCTATGGGAATCAACATCTGCATCATGTTTCTATCGCAACCGTAGAAAGAACATTCTCTAGCCTAAGGAGACTGAAGACTTACTTAAGGAACAGCACATCTGAAAGTAGGCTTAACGGGCTTGATTTACTCTCTATCCACAGAGACATTATAGTTAGTGACGAAGAAGTTCTTGATAAGTTTGCAAGTGTATCAAGAAACCTGGACTTCGTTTTGTAACCATTGGTGCGTGTGCGTGCGTGCGTGCGTGCGTGCGTGCGTGTGTGCGTGCGCGTGTGTGTATCAGCCCAAATCAATGTTTCCTTTTTTCCTTTCTAAAGTGTTTGAAATCGTCTGACCTCTTAACTTACATTAATCTTGCCCCCCCCCCCCCCCAAATATATTCTATATTCGCCCCTGTTACAGATACCACGGATACTACAGATACTATACTACACAAATATTTCACAGAAATAGAATAAACATACTCATTTCTAATACGATACTATAATACATTACAACAATTTTAAACTACGTTCAGACATATCCTAATTACAACAGGTTATTACTAAGCACAAACAGAAATAGAAATTACAATTAAAGTTTGAAATTCGCAAGACTACTCAAAATAATAGAATAAGCACTCTAATTTCTAATAAGTTACTACAATACACTGCAATAATTTTGAAACTACGTTCAGACATATCTTAATTACAATAGGTTATTACTAAGCACAGATAGAAATGAAAATTGCAATTAGGCCTAAAGTTACATTGCCTCTACGTGAGCATAAGGCAGTAGCAATGAGTGAGACATTGATGTTTCAAGTGGTAAAAAGGGACCATTGTGTTTGGCCGTGCCCATGGCCATATGGTGCATGAAGTTGCTGGATTTGTTGGCGTTTTATAGCAGACTGTTCAACGTGTTTACAAGCAGTGGTATACTACATATGGCCACGGAACACAACGTCAGAATTGTGGTCGGAAGAAGATCATGACTGAGAGGGACTGGAAACATGTTTCACAGCTTGTGAATCAAAATCAGTTTCAAACCCGACTGGAATTGCTGCAATCAGTGAATGAAGATCCATCCCAACCCGTTAGCGAGAGATTATTGCGAGGAGAACTGCATGCAATGAACGTTTGGAGTCGTCATCTTGCAAGAAGCCATTGCTCAGCTCAAGCACATAAAGCTGCACGTCTTCAATGGGCTAGAAATCATCGAACGTGGACATTAGCTGACTGGCGGAACATAATGTGGTCTGATGAATCATGTTTTCGCCTATATTCCAATGACGCACGTCGTCAAGTGCACCGAAAGTC
Organism: Anabrus simplex; assembly: GCF_040414725.1. Classification (NCBI taxonomy): domain Eukaryota; kingdom Metazoa; phylum Arthropoda; class Insecta; order Orthoptera; family Tettigoniidae; genus Anabrus; species Anabrus simplex. The sequence goes on along the minus strand of NC_090265.1, from coordinate 526,785,146 downwards.
AAATGAAACATTTCATCCTAGGTGTCTGAAAGGTCAGGTTCAAGCCGGAGGTGGGTCTGTGATGTTTTGGGAATGTTTGCCGTATCATGGATTGGGCCTGTTCACTGAGGTGCCCACTAACATGAAATAGCATGTTTATTTAAACATTCTGGATGATGAGGTGTTGCCCTTCAGTCAACATCTGCGTGATGAATATGCTATTTTTACCCCAATTTTTCAAGATGACAACAGCAAAATTCATAGGGCTGGATGCTTATGCGACTGATTTTATGAACACTCCCCCACCCTATTACATCTTGATTGGCCTGCAAAATCACCTGACTTGAACCCCATTGAAAATCTCTGGGACATGCTCGAATAGCATGTAAAATGTCGATATCAGCATCCCTGCAATTTGGTGGAACTGCAAAGACAAATCCTCAGGGAGTGGCTTAACCTGGATCCAACATACTTGCACAACCTTGTGGACTCGCTTGCTAACTGAATCCAGGCGGTTATCAAGTCCAGAGGTGGAGTTACACGGTATGAAATGATGCTTGTAATGATTTCTCCAGGGGTGACTAATTTTTTGTCCGGTGAACTTATTGAATATGTTGGAATGTTCCCCCATTTCAGTTGCCACTCAATGTAAATGTACTGGTGGATGGTAGCCGTCACATCAGTTTCCTGGGTTTTTATATCATGGTCCAGATGAGTGAGTGCATACTCATTTATGGCTGATTTCTGCAGCTTACTTCACATGACAGTGATGCTTGTGTTCTTTTATTCTGGTACTATGCTTGGTAGTTCATATAAACACCACCTGCAAGAATAAGGAATGTGGTAAACCTTGGAGCTAGAGAGAAATCCCGCTAGTCCCTGGTTGAAATGCTGTACTACTTTTGTAGTGGAAGTAAAGAGAGTGTTGATTCTACGGCTCATGAACACTTTACTAATCAGTTCTAAAATCCAGTTATATTCGGTGTCACATTTACTCTCTAAGGATGAATACATTTCTCTCTCATTATTCCTAATGTTAAGTGATCTACAGCTATTTTCTAGCTGTTAAGTTGTATTCTACTTAATAGCATAAACACAATGGCTGTGATAGAGATATTGTCATTGGCTTCTCATCAAGGCGGCTACAATTCAGATCCCAGACAAAGCAGGTGGGAATTTGGGAATGAAAAGTCACACCCTTCTGGTTTGGATTTGAACCACAATTGGAGGTCCCATAGCTATAACCATAATATCAACAGTCATGTAAAGCTGTGAACTTGCTGTATCTTTTTTTTCTTTTTTTCAGTAAAAACACCCAGCTTGTTGCTAGAACATCTAGAACTGAACATCGACATTTTCATGATTTCTGAGATTCTTTTTTTTTTGGCTACTTGTTTAATGTTGCATTAACTAATCGAAGGGCTAGGTTTGGGAAGGTAGCGGCTGTAGTCTTAAAAGGTACAGCCCCAGCATTTGCCTGGTGTGAAAATGGGAGACCATGGAAAACCATCTTCAGGGCTGCTGACGGTGGGATTCGAACCTACTATATCCTAAATGCAAGCTCACAGCTGCGCAACCCTAACCGCATTCTTTGCTAGGTTGGAACTTCATTTTAATAGCTTCTAATATTATAATTTTATCAACCCGTATTTGAGAAGCTTCAATCTCTTTCACTGCCCATTAAATCTTCAGCCCAGAGGGTGGTTGGATTTTCAAATTGCACCACCAAAGGTTATATGAATAATGCAAAAAATGATAGTGGCCCCATAATGAGGCAAACTAGGTAAGACGAGGGATGAGGCAGTTTGCCATTGCTTTCCTCATATGGCAAGAAAGGGCTATTGCAGCACATCCGGCCCTACGAGTAGCACCTTTCATAACATCCAAACACACTAGTGGTGCTCTGAATGTCATTACTTAGCATCACCCATATCTCAGCAGCTTCCATACTATCACAGCCATAAATGAGACTGGGACGGACGGAAACTACATTTTGATTTAGCTTGTGCCTAGAAGCCGATGCAAAAATATTGCATCTAACGAGATGATATTGCTATATCTATCTGTTGAGTTGTATTCTACTTAATAGCATAAACACAATGGCTATGATAGAGAGAGATATTGTCATTGGCTTCTCATCAAGGTGGCCACAATAGCTTGAAATCTTCAAATCAAGAGTGAAGATCTGTCAAGAAAAACAACCCCAACGAGTGTGAATGCCATAAGCTCTTTCACTACAAATTCAATGAACAAAGCAAGCTTGGTATTATCATTAACAGTGTGAATTTTGATGCTGAAATTCATATTATTAGTGAGAAAATCATCTAAAAGATGAGTAATACAATTCTGCCCTTGGATGATAGAGTCAGTGACTGATGTAATTTACCTAAAGCCCAGTTACTTCACTCCCATCCAGCTCAAAATCAACATGACAGATGTACCTTTTCCTGTCTGTAGGTGTACTGAGCTGAGAAAAGATTCATATAAAAGAATTGGGGTCAATGAGGACAGAACCCATCTAGGTGGAGACAGCAATTTATGAAGATTTGTAGTTTGTAGTTATCCTTTTGTCTTTTCATGTTTTTTATCATGCCAACATTCCTCTTAAAACAATAATCACCACCACCATCATTATGCTAACATTATCATTGGAGTTATTCTTGTGCTTGTTCCTAAACTTGTTCTCACCATTTTCGATTTAATTTGATTTGGCATTAGTTTGTTCCCTTTTCAAGATATTACCCTGTTGGATTTCTCTTCTCAAGTGACTGTCTTCTGTTCCTAGTCCTTTTATCACCTATATAAATTATTTATCATTTAGTATCTTTCATTTTTGTATGTTTTCTTCTTCCTCTTATCCTATATTTCCCAAATCAAGAGTGAAGATCTGTCAAGAAAAACAACCCCAACGAGTGTGAATGCCATAAGCTGGGAAGCAGAAATGAGTTTAGTGTGAGCTGAGATGATATAAATATTTTGTTACATGCCAGCCCTGTCGTAGCCCCCTTCGGTATTTCCTGGAAGGAACTAGCGAGTCAAATGGGAGCTCCCATCCTGAGGGCACAGTGACAGCCTCATTAGCTGTCGTCCTTGGAGGCCCGGGTTTGATTCCCGGTACTGTCAGAAATTTAAGAATGGCAGGAGGGCTGGTATGTGGTTAAAATTGTACATGCAGCTCACCTCCATTGGGGGGCTGTGCCTAAAAAGAGCTGTACCACCTCGGGGTGAGGACACGAGTTTACTTTTTTAGTGACAGCCTCTCCCCTCTATTGTTCTGTCTGTTTTCCCCGTGCACCTCCTGGAACACGAAATACGAATGTTTCGCCTGAGCCCTGAATATTCTAGTACTTCATCAGAATAAAAAAAGGGGTCAGCAGCGAACAGTGAGTCAGCGTTGGGAGTTGGGTAGTTGGACTCGGGCGGCAGTAGCATTGGTTGCTGTCAGTGTCCCACCGGTGCCAGAGTATCATTGTGTTGGAGTACATACTGTATGTGTACTGCCTTGAAGTACTGACTGGAGTATTGTCTGTGTACCAATATGGAGTAAGTGATTGGAGCTTGGAAGCAGTACTGCTGGTTGTCATCAGTGTCCTGCTGGAATCAGAATACTATCATGTACTGACCTGGAGTATTGTGTGCGTGTATTACCGTGGACTGTAGACCGCCACAGAGTCTATGTGTGGAACAGCTGGTGTGAGTAGAATTGGAGCAGTGTTAATTATCATTGTTGTGAGGAACATTATAGTTCTGGTTAGTACTGTTGAGCTGTTGCTGTTTGGTTGTCAGTGAAGAGTAGTTAACTTAGTTCACTGTGTGTTGACATAAGAGTGGTGGACATTCTCTGGAGTCGAATGAAGGAACAGTTGCCATGTGTTTTGGCTAGTAGCCCTGTGTTTAAACTTATCTGTCTGTACACAGCTGCTGTACAGAGTGACTGGACTTGCGAGACAAAGTGAAAGTAAGACAGCTATCAATCAGGATTATAGTCTCTGAAGTACTACTGGTGAGCCAGACTGCCTACTGTGAGGAGGACAGAGATTTTGTAAATAGACAGCAATTAGAGGAGTGTGGTCATTCATGGTTGAATAGAATTTTGTGTTAAATATGTGTGTACTTATTGAATCATCCTAGAATTAAATTAGAGTAATAAAACAGGCAGTGACCGTAGTGTTACAGTTAGCGCTATTAGCTGCCGTCCTCGGATAAAACAGGCAATGTTTCATTCATAACAAAGGTGGTGTCAGAAGTTGGAAAAGAACCCATCATAAAGAACATCATTGAAATTGGCGTAAATCAGCGGACCCAATACTGGAGGTTTCACGCTGCCGGGAACATTTCAGAACATCTGCATGTAGTGAGTACACACACATATAAATAGTTCAGTTTCCTCTAGTGGTAATTTACTGCATGTCCATCGAGATCAGAAGCCACAAATAAATGGAGACTCAAAGGTACTCAGACGATAGGATGATGAAGAAGATAGAAGGAGGAAAGCAGAGAACGATGATGGAAGAAAGCTATGTGAAGATGAAAGAAAAACAGATTATAATGGAGAAGTTGGAAAAAGCCAGATGAAGACAATGGAGAAGTTAGAAGAAGACTGTAAGACGATGGAAGAAAGCCAGAAGAAAGTAGTAGAAAGCCTGGAGAGGATGATAAAGGAGATGAAAGTCACCCAGAAGATGATGGAGATGAAGACGCTCAGAAGAAGCTAGAAGATGGACAGAGAAAGGTCGAGAAGAGTGTCCACGAGATAAATAATGCTCTGCATGTCAACGCTTTGCCCCAAAAACATCCAGAAGAGTGAAAGTAATGTTCCAGGAGGGAGGTTGAGCACGAAGTTCCCCCTTGAAGGACCACCATAGAGTGTGAGGAAAACTGAGCCGTGATGCCTGGATAGAAACTCGGAGGGAAAAGGGAATGTCACTTTCTCCATTTCCCTTGGCTTACGTGTCTGTAATGCACAGAGCCACAGGATCTGCACCAGCAAGAACGCTGTTTGGAAGAGAGCTGTGCCTTCTGGCGGATTTAGCATTCAGCCAACCTGAGGACCATCCTGACGCGACCGACCAGTACTGCCCGGATCTGATATGAAATTGGAGGATGTACAACATGCCACTGTCCCGAAGAGTTTGAGCATAGAAGAGCGACTTATTGAAGGCATGGTATGACCAATGAGTGGACACCACTGGAAATCATGAGAACGACTTAGGCTGGCTGTATAACCCTGATAAGGAAGAAGAGGCTTGTCTCTCAAACTCTGGAAGGCATGGAAAGGTTCTTACCACATTCTGATGGGATAAAATTATGTCATCCATCAAGTAAGGCGGAGGCCAAGATGCAAGATGAAGGTGGTACATCTGGAACGATTGGTGCCATATCCAGGAACAGCTGACTGGACAATAAGCTCTCAAAGGGGGGCAGTGTTACATGCCAGCCCTGTCATAGCCCTCTTTGTTATTTCCTGGAAGGAACTAGCGAGTCTACTGGGAGAGCCCAGCCTGAGGGCATACTGACAGCCCTCTCCTCTTTATTGTTCTCTTTGTCTCTTTTCCCGTTGCACTTTCTGGAATACAAAACAGGAATGTTCTGTTTCTAGCTGAGCCCTGAATATTCTAGTACTCCAGCATCAGGATATAAAAAGGATGCTTGCCGCAAACAGTGAATTATTGTTGGAGTTGGGTAGTTGGACCGGGGCGGCAATAGTGTTGGCTGATGTCAGTCTTCCACTGTTATCAGAGTATGGTCATGTTGGATTATGGAGTACTGTGTGTACTGGCGTGGAGTGAGCGACTGGAGCTTGACGGCAGAAGTGCTGGTTGTTGTCAGTGTCCTGCCTGAGTCAGAGTATCTTCATATACTGAGAAGGGTACTGTGTGTGTACTGCTGTGGACTGTAGACCATCGTGGAGTCTAAGTGCACAACAGCTGTCATAAGTAGAATTGGAGCAGTGTCAATTGTTGTTGTTGTGAGGAACATTACAGTGCTAGTTAGCACTGTTGAGCTGTTGCTGTTTAGTTGTCAGTGTTGGGTAGTTCACTGTGTTTGGATGTGAGTGTGGTGGACTTTCTCTGGAGTTGAACCAAGGAACAGCTGACGTGTGTTGTGGCCAGTCAAATCTATCTGTCTGCACACAGCTGCTGTATGGGGTGACTGGACTTGCAAAATGAAGTGAAAGTAAGGACAGCTGTCAATCAGGAAGGATTACCATCTGTTCACGAGGAAGTCTTCTACAATTAGATTTTCTTCTGAAGACGCGGAGCAAAGTTCTCTGCGAAACGAGTTTCACATTGTTTTCTTGTCTACAAGTACAGGCCGTGAAAGCATCAATGTTAACAAGGGTACCTGTGTCAATTGACCAATTAGTAGACATGCAAATTCTCAAAAGTAAAAAATCAGGAGAAATTCGGCAGCGAATCACGACGTATTACTGATGTGGAGTCACTGATGGCAGAACATGTACTAATTCATTATAATTCAATATATTAACAACTCTATTTGGCCTACACATATATATTTTCTTCATTATTTATATGTGAATACTAAATACTGGACATACCTGAACTTTAGGAACATGTGACTTCTCATCCTTCAACGTGCTGATCACATTACGACTAATTGTTGATCAACACACCCGTAGCTGACTTAGCCCTCTTCAGAAACTCGGAACTAAATTTTTAATCAAAGCACTTGCCTTGCTGTACTGATTTTAAGTTTAAAAGTTTCTCCAAAATTTGTTCAGACAGCAAGGATCTGACCTGTGTTTTTGTCTTTGTGACTCTGCTAAAAATCCTTTCACATTCTGCATTGCTCTGTGGAATTGATAAAATAGCAAGCATCACCTTAGAGAGTCTGTCATATTTAAGTACACCATCAGCTGATTTCATCTGACCTACCAATGCCCACTGAACATCAATTCTTCCTTTTACCAGGTCTGTTTCTTCGAGCTGAAAGTTACAGAACAGGGAGTGCAGAATATCAGTTTCTTTATCTAAATGTTCCATTTCACTAGTCAGAATGTTCGGAAACTTGTTAATGAAAAATCTAAGGCTAGAAAATGATGCCTTACTTACAGCAGAAATATTTGCAACTTTTGCATTAATTAAAACATCTTTGAACGGAAATTTGTGTACCATGTAGTCACATGATGATGAAAAACACTTTCTAACAGACTTATTAAAGAAAATGCACTTTTCCTCCAACTTCAAAGTGTTCACTAAAACAAATGCAGAGTTTCCTATCATCAGATCACAATCATCCTTTTGATTTCCTGGAGTATGATAATCTACATCAATGAGAGAGGAGGAGCTTTTAATAACGTGTGGTTTCACAAACCTTGCCATCACATTCTTCAATAGTTCCTCCAGAACTGACCTGATTAAGTGGATGTGTGGCATACTTAACTGAAGAGCTACCTTTGGATTCTCAAAGATATCCATAAAACTTGAGAGAAAAAGGCAAAAAGATTTATGTAAATTTGTTGAAAGGAACATGAACAGTCGTTCTTCACGTGACAATGCATGGCTCTCAGTGTCATTAGTAGTACATTTTTTTCGAGTGAAACTGATGACTGGGTTTTCCTTTTAACTGAGGAGTGTGGTGAAATGTTATGACAATGCTTCACCTTTTCAAACAAACAAGACACATCTGCACTTAGACTGTGCTTAGGAATTTTGTAAGTCTTCAAAGTCCCATCTGAGAATCCTTACTCACAATTTTACTCCTGAATAAAGTAGCCAAAGGGTCACACTGCAGCAAAATCCTATCTAAACATCTTCTTAGTGATAAGAAAACCATCAAGTAGGCACATGCTTCAGAATTTTCCTGATCTCGGTGTGTAAAGTCTGAAATTCTCTGAAATCTTTGCACTCCTTTCCAGTATATCAATTATACTTTCATCTATATTTAGGGCAAGCACGCCGCACCCTTCTCTGCAGCAAGATTAATTAGGTGACAAGAGCAGCCTTCGATGATTATGTTACCATTTTCCTGCTTCAAACATCCTGCCATACCATTCTTTAATCCTACCATTACTGGAGCATTATCGGCACCAAGAGCTAGGCAGTTTGGCAATGTTAGCTCCAGTAACATCCCCTTCTAAATTAGGCACAGAGAGTAGACAACTCTGAATTTCATTGAGTTCAGGCCTAAAAAACATTAAACAATATGATATATTTTCAAGTCGCTTTTATTCCTACCATCAGTAGCAACAGAAAATGAATTCACCTGCAAATGTGATACAATTTTTGCCCTTTCTTCCATGCACATTTCTGTAATGATAGGCGCTGTTTTCATTCTAGCACACCCATATCGTTCAGTGATTTCTGAATCAGGGAACGTTTTGCGAAACAAAGGTCCCACGTGGTCGGCACAATTTACAGGTAGGTTATGTTCTATGATAAATGACATAAATAAAGCCTCGGCATTCAGCACAGGATTTATATCTTGGCTTTTTATATGAAAAGTTCAGTTTCTGGTTTCTTTCTACACACTGGACACTCTCCTTATGTTTTTTCATTTGCACATGTTTGAGTACATCGCACTCCCCGCCATGTGCAACTGAGATATCACACCTATATATAGTACAGAATGTGAACGTTGGTCCCTTCCTGGATTCACTGAAACACGGAAACTCTTCCCTATAAGCACTTTTATACGCTTTCTTTTTGTGTGGATATTTTGGTCAAAACAAATATTAAGACATACAACATGAACACTTATGCAGGCCCTGCCCCGGGTAGACGTGCTTCTGAGGTTAGGTTACTCGCTTGCGACTTCCACTTCTTATTAAGCTATTTGAGTATTTGATCAAAGAGTAAAATGTTTTCATTCCTCCCCTGAAGGGCGAGGCGGGCCTCTTAGACGGTGACGCCGTCTCTCAGGCTGGGAGATTTGTTGCGGTGAAGGAGATGCACGGAGAAGGTGAGGGGATTGGTACGGCCGTGGCCTATACTAGGAACTGTCCCGGCATTCGCCTTAGTGCAGGAGAATAGAAAACCATGGAAAACCATTCTCAGGACAGCTGACGGTTGGGGCCAGCCGTGAGGTGCAGCCCTGTCCCGTCTCCCGAATGCAGAGACGTAGAGCCACAGTAGAGCCGTGGCCACCCCTCCTCTGCCTGGTTGACCGGTCAGAGTGCAGAGCTGTTGGACCAAAGACCAGCCGTGGCCACTTATGGCTCGAGATCCACTCTGCATCTACCGATGCCAAAGAGAATGAGTATTTCACTGTATTATAGACCAACGAGGAGCACATGACTGGCCACCGTGCCCCATACTGCCATCTGGTTTCATTATAGGAACTACTATCGACCAGCCATATATTAATAGAACGAGGAAACGTGCAGGAGCTTAAAATAATACAAAAATTACTGAAACTGCTCTGAAAATTGGGAGATCGGTCCTAGTGATCGGGAGATCGGGAAGAACGATGAAAAATCGGGAGTATCACGCTTAAATCGGAAGACTTGGCACGCCTGTAGAATCTGCATCATTATGTTTTAGTTAGATGGGTCCTCCGTATTTGTCAAATTTCAAAATGTTAACCTAACTGGCATCCATAGCTGCGTCAGAATTTTTTGTTTTTGTTCGCACAACTTATTATCTTATTATCTTCATAAATTCATATTGAAAAATTGCTGCACATTTTCGTGTAGAGGAAGTGTGATCTGCCTCAATATTGCAAAAGTTATTACAATCATTCCTTTTCCTAGCATTGACAAACTTCAAAAACCATTAAAAACTCTGCAGTTTCTGGAGGGAAGCACATTCAAATATGGCCTGCTCCAATGTGTTAAAATCCTCAGGCCAGCCTGGAATCAAACCCAGGGCACTCTGAACTGAATGCTACTACGCTGACCATTCAGCCAAGGAGCTGGGCTAAAAGGATCCTATCATAACTACATGATTAAAACTGACATACAAGATTTTGTTAGGTGTACTAGATTTCAACACCTAGGTTGTTGGTGTTAATTCCTTACTGCTACAGAAGTTAGCACAGTAGCTTCCTACATTGTTGGTCAAGGTTTGATTCCAGACTTTTGCCATGAATTTAAGATTGGTTTTAGGACCTTGAATTGGGTTTATACAGTACCTAAAACATGATTTAAGAGAGAAGTAGGATAAAGTACCACTCTCCATCATTCTAGAAGTGGTTTACTGTGGTTCACTCAAAGAAAATGCTATGTTGGTATTTTAACATATACAGGGTCTCTCATCTAAACTAAGACCGTCGATGCAGCATTTTTACTCTCCAATATGTAAGCTGCAGTATGGGAGACGCGTGCATAGTTCTTGACCTTGTATGGATGTTTAACTCCACATTGAGTCGTATAGATTTAATTAAAACTCTTCACTAGCTTGCAAATTAGTTGCCAGTTTTTAGAACCTCTATTAAGAACAATGGCAAAGAATAATAAATAATTACGTAAAGTAGCAAGTAAGACCGTCCAATAATATACTATTTGTTTAATTCACCAGCAGCTGACCACGGGGCCACTCCACCACATACTCCCTCTCAAGTGACAACGGAGGTATTTGGCAGGAAACCGAAAAGTTCGACCTGAACGAGATTGGGTATTTTTGATTTGAGTTGGTACTGATGAGCCTTTTTCTTGATTGTTGCTGGTAGTCAGGTGATCAGTTGTGATAATGAAAGTAGTAGCACACTTAACAGGAGAAGGATTGTAGTCACTGTCCCAAAGGAATGCGGGTTTTAGTCTGTCAATAGAAACAGTTTGTTCACCATGAGCTGTGTCGATTACAAAACACTTATTATTAGAGTGGGAAATCACCTTGAATGGACCATCATATACTGGGTTGGTTGTTGTGCGAGAGGTATCATGCTGGATGAACACATGTGAGGCACTGAGGAGGTCGGAGTGGACAAAAGGACGCTTTGCTGAATGATGTCCAGGTTGGACAGGCCGTAAAAACCGAACATGGTCTTTTAGCTTGAGGATGAAGGAGGGAACATCTGTTGCTATATTTTATTCTTCGAGCTAGTCAGCTGGTAGGTGAACTGGCTCTCCATAAACTAATGTAGCTGGTCAGATGTGGTATAAGAAGTGATCAAAGTTCCAGTAAAATGGTTGGTAGTTGGAAGATCCAGCTGTCTGATAGTTGTGCACAAAGTGCTGTTTTGAGCTGTCGGTGCCATCGTTCGATTTTTCCATTAGCTGCCGGATGATAGGCTGTTGTCTCAATATCAGTACTGCCTAGAATTCTCATAAGGTTGCTGAATAATGAACAGTCGAATTGTTTGCCTCGATCGGTAGTGATGATTGACGGTACACCATATCTAACTATCCATGTGTAGAGAAAAGCATAGGCTACTGTTTCAGCTGTGATGTCCTTGAATGGTGTAGCCTCTGGCCAGTTGGAGAAGTAATCGATGATGGTGAGCAGGTAGTGGAAACCCTCAGATGGAGGAAGGGGGCCTACAATGTCGATGTGAATGTGGGAGAAATTTCGATCTACTGGAGCAAATGTGCCAATGGAGCTGTTGGTGTGTCTGGTCACCTTGCAATGCTGGCATCGTACACAAGTTTTAGCCCATAATCTCACATCTTTTTTGAGTGATGGCCAAAGGTACTGTTTCTGTATTAATTGGACGGATGCATTGATGCCTGGGTGAGACATATTGTGTAGTGCATCAAATGATTGTTTGGAAAACTGTTCTGGTAAGTATGGCCGGATGTTTCCAGTAGAAATACACAAGAACCTCGTTTACCCGGCCCTCATTAATCTGGACCTCCGGTTTATCCGGAACAAAAATAATAAACAATTATTTTTACTTGTACAGCATTTCTTTTATGGGGGCACGCATTCCCAGATGCTCAGACGTAGATGAGAACAACGCAAATGACTGGTTGAAACTTGACTGTAATTCAGGCTATGCCATAATGACAGATGAAGAAATTGTTTCCTTCTTGTTCCTCGACAGGTAATGATGAGTGATAGTGAATTCGAAAATGAAACCGGTGCTCCATCAGAAGAAACAGTGACTCATGGAGAGGCAACAATGCAGCTGGACAAACTGAACCCCACTGCGAACTGATGTTAGTAAAATGTCTTCGTGATTGTTCTGTGCACAAAAGCTATACAAATGTTAAACAGCAAAAAACACAGTCGTAAATGTAACAAAAGTGTTCTTATATTTTTTTTGTACAATTGAATAAAGGTATTACTGTACAACTTATGTTAATAGATTATATAACATGTCCTGTAATAGTTATGTATTTTTTTTCCGGATTGTCGGGATTTTCGATAATCCAGATCAGTTTCGGTTCCACTTAATTAGGACAAATGAGGTTCTTGGTTATCAACTAATTTCCTGATGGTAGACACACATTTTTGAATTTGAGAGAATTAACTTTTGACTGCAATAATGAATGAAGTTCCTGGTCGATTAATTGTCTTCGGGCTACATCGTCAAATGATAATTGTGATGGAACTAAGATAGAAGAGATGCGTGAAATGAAGTCAGCTGGAATATTGTCCTTGCCGGGGAAGTACCTTAAGTCAGTAGTAAACTGACTAATAAAGTCCGACTGTCGTAGCTGTCTGGGTGATGCTTTGTTTGAACATTGCTGGAAGGCAAATGTCAGAGGCTTGTGGTCTGTATAAAGTGTGAAGTTCGTACCTTGCAGCAAATCATCATCATCATCCTAAACCATCTCCAGTTTCCCGGGTGTGGTATATGAGCCTCCTCTATCTCATCCTGTCCTTGTACCATTCTTCCTCCACCAACTTGTCCCAAACATGACCTCTCAGCAGTACATCGCTCTTAACTAAATCTATCCATTTCCTTCGTGGCCTTCCCACGGGTCATCTTCCTTCTACATTTCTGTCAAATTCCTTCCTTGCAGTTCTGTTTACTGGTATCCTCTTCATGTGACCAAACCACTTCAGTCTTGATATCTGAATCTTACTGAGGAGAGAATCAACTATTCCTACTTCTTCTCTAATTTTCTCATTCCTAATCTTGTCTTTCCTGGTTTTCTGGATCATAGTGCGTAGGAATTTCATTTCAGCTGCCTGAAGTTTGGAATTATCTCTATTGGTCAGTGTTGTAGTTTCGAGACTGTATGTAAGAATTGGTGTATAATATGACTTGTACAATGTCATTTTTGTTTTCATGGGTATTTGCTCATCCCACAGCAGGTGTCTTACCTGGTGGTAAAATTGTATTGCCTTATTGATTCGATTGTTCACCTCATGTTTTGCTAGATTGTCATTTGATATAACTCTACCCAAGTATTTGAAAACTGGAACGCTGTCCAGTTGAGCTTCATTCAACATGACTATTCGTTCTGCTCCTTCCCCATACACTTTCATCACCATCGTCTTGGTCTTGCTGATGTTTAAACCATATTTCTTAAACTCCTCATGCCAGCTTTGTATTCTCTCTCCCAATTCCTCTTCTGAGTCACTCCAGATCGCAACATCATCTGCAAATGCGAAGGCTTTGATATCTCCATGTTCTTTCCTTTTAATAGATTTCATTGCTACATCCATTACAATAATAAATAGAAGTGGTGACAATGAGCTGCTCTGCTGCACTCCTCTCTTTGTTTCAAACCAGTCCGACAAACCACATCCTACTTGAATACAGCTTCTGTTCCCACTATACAACATTTTCACTTTGTCTATGAGGCTGTCTCGCACTTGAAGTTCTTTCATGCATTGCCAAATTCTTTCCCTTGGTACACTATCGTGTGCTTTCTCAATGTTCAAAAATATTAGAAATAAAGGCTTGTTATTCTCCCAGTATTTTTCCATTAGCATCCTAATTGCAAATATAAGGTCTGTAGTTGACCTTCCTGGTCTGAAACCATACTGCTCTTTTTCCAAAATTGGGTCAACAATATCTACTCTGATTCTGGTCTCTATTATTTTTTCCAATATTTTCAGGACATGAGACAGTAGTGTGATACCACGGTAATTAATACATTTTCGTCGGCTTCCTTTCTTGAACAGAGGTACAATGATGCCCATCTTCCAGTCCTCAGGAATAGTATTTTCCTCCCATATCTTGTTCAGCAGTCTGTAGAGCCATTGGATTCCTGGAATTCCCGCTGCTTTCAGCATATCTGCACTTAGTTCATCTATGCCCACTGCCTTTCCTTTCTTCATGCTCTTGAGCGCATTTTCAACCTCAAGCCATGTAATTGTTGGTTCAGTTGTGGTTCCTCGACTTGGCTCTCCTCCATCCGTTGTTATGTTAAGTGTTTAATTGCTGAATATGCCGCGGGTAATTTCCTGTCATATGGGCTATACTGCTTTTGTGTCTCACAGAGTCTTTTAGTAGAATCCTAAGGGTTCTAGTTTTTGATTACAAATCTGGTTCAAGGATGCTCCCATGGCAAAATCAGAAGCATCGACCATATATATATTTTTTTTGCTAGTTGCTTGACGTCGCACCAACACAGATAGGTCTTATGGCGACGATGGGGCAGGAAAGGCCTAGGAATGGGAAGGAAGCGGCTGTGGCCTTAATTAAGGTACAGCCCCAGCATTTGCCTGGTATGAAAATAGGAAACCACGGAAAACCATCTTCAGGGCTGCCGACAGTGGGGTTCGAACCCACTATCTCCCAGATGCGAGCTCACAGCTGCGCGCTCCTAACCGCATGGCCAACTCACCCGGTGCATCGACCATCAATATGAGTGGTAGGTCACATGACGGATGGGCTAAGAGGGCTGCATTTGCGATTTCATGCTTCACATGTTCGAAGGCTTGCACTGCCTCTGCTGTCCACTGAACTTTTCTGCAATCACATTTGCCCATGCCTTTGCAAAGATTGTAGAGCAAATGTTGAGTTGCAGCAGTGGTGGGTAGTGAAGGATGATAGTTTACCAAAGCAAGGAATTGACAGAGTTCGGAGATATTGATAGGTTGTGGAAAAGAGAGAATTGCTTTGACATGATTGTTGAGTGGTTTGATACCTGCAGATGTTACACAGTATCCTAAGAATGGAATTTCAGAAACCCCAAAAATGCACTTTGTTAGGTTCACATTGACGCAATATTTATGTAAACGTTCCAGTAGGATTCTAAGGTGGTGTTCATGTTCCAGGTCATTTTCAGATGCTATGAGGATGTCATCCAAGTAGCAGAAAACAAAATTCAGATCTCGAAGAACTGAGTCAATGTACCTCTGAAATGATTGGGCTGCATTGCGAAGTTCAAACAGAAATTTGAGCAATTCAAATAAACCGAAGTGGGTTACAACAGCAGTTTTTGATATACCATTTTCTGCTATGGGAATATGATGAAACACATGTATCAAGTCGATTTTGGAAAATATTGTTTTACCTGATAGCCAACTGTTGAAGTCCTGCAGGTGAGGAATTGGGTATCGATCTGGTACAGTAATAGCATTGGGAGCCCTGTAATCTCCCCCTGGGTGCCAGGATCCATTAGCCTTGGGTACTAAATGAAGAGAACTGGACCATGGACTGTTGGAAGGTCTGCAGATGCCTAGATCTATCATTTGCTGGAATTCCATCTTGGCAGATGGCAACCTTCGAGCTTTAGCTGTAACTGGATGGCCTACTGTTGAAATGGTGTGGAAAAATTGGATATCTGGTGCACAGAAGGTTGGCCTGTCGTGAAGCTAGTTTGGATATTCCTAAGAATGACTGAATATTTAGTGTATTATGAGGATCTAACAGGCGTATACTTTCAGTGGTTGAATTCTATGCTGAAGTTGGGATTGTTGTAAAGTTGGTAGTACTATCAATGAGGCGTTTGTGTTGGATGTCAACTAGCAGTGCGTAATTATTGAGGAAATCGGCATCAAGAATAGGTTGTTGGACATCAGCAATAGTGAATGGTCCATGGAATGCATGTCTCAAACCTAAATCAACTTTGATTAGGTGTTCACCTTAAGTGTGAATGGTGTTCCATTTGCAGCATACAGAATTCGTTTAGATGTCCTGTGTTTGTCTTGAACAGCAGGGGGAAACACAGATACATCCACTCCTGTATTCACAAAAAAACGTGTACCAGAAGAACGATCGGTGATTTACAAGTGGCAAGAAGTAATTTCGCCCACATTGCTATGTGCCGCATATAACGAGGAGCCTAAGCATTTCCCGAAGCAGAAGAAAGCTGTGCACTAAAGGAGCATGGTGCGACACTTTTTTTTGCCTTTTCACGGTATTTGAGATGATAACAACATAATGTACTATCTGGTTGGTGTTTCTGATGATGAGATGAATGTGATCTTGGACGAGAACAGAACTGATTTCGATTCTCAAGCATACTGTTGATTGATAGTGACAGTCGTTCAATTTGTGCCTCTAAACGGGAGATCTGATCGAGTTGTGGCAAAGATAATTTGGTAATAGATGGGGTTGACTGTACAGCAGATATGCAAGATGTGCGGTTAGAATAATCTAATATGCAGTCAGCCATAATAGCCGTCTAGTGTGTCACATGACGAGGCTAATATAGATCTTAAGTTTAAAAGAAGTCATTGCATGAAAATTGTGCATAAAAAGTCATCTTTTACTAGGCTTCCAGCAAGGACACGCATTTCTGTTAACAGCTAGCTAGGTTTCTTGTCCCCTAGTTCAAGTTCTGTTAAGAGTTTTGTAACCTTCCGGGCTTTAGATTCCTCGAATTTTCCCATTAGGCGTGTTTTAAGGTCCATGAAAGGTGTGTTAGTTAGAGGTTTGGTTAAGAAATCACTCAAAAGTTCTGCAACGTCCCGTTCAAGTGAGCCTATAACGTAATTAAATTTTGTAACCTCAGCAGTGATATGAGCGGTAGCAAACTAAGCTTCTATTTGGACTAACCAGATTCTAATGTTTTTACGCTATGTAGGCAGAATTTTAAATGCAACTCGCGCTATTTGTTCATTGTCTGTAGGCATGCTGTCATGTGGCATTGCAGTATTTGTGGTGTCACTGGTTGACATGGGAATAGTATATATATATGGAATAATATTAGATACACACTATCTACACTGCACTAGTACTGTATGATAGACGTCGGGGTCACCACTATGGATATTTAATTCCACATTGAGTTGTAGGCCTATAGATTTAATTAAAACTCTTCACTAGCTTGCACATTAGTTGCCATTTTTTAGAACCTCTATTAAGAACAATGGCAAAGAATAATAAATCAAAGATTACATAAAGTAGCAAGTAAGACCGTCCAATAATATACTATTTGTTTAATTCACCAGCAGCTCACCAGGAGGTCACTCCACCACACTTGCAAGCAGTCTGTACGTGTTCGACCTCATAACCATCAAATGATGTAGATGTTGATTCCCATAGGGAACCTAAAATATTTGTCCTGAATGAGTAAATTTATAATACCAATATAATGGTCCGTTATTGGACATTATAAATTTTCCAGCTAACTCATTCTTGGTTGCCTGCGTTTCGCCCTCGTGTGCTAAGTTAGGCTCGTCAGTTGGGACTTAGCACACCACCCAAGACGCAAGGCTAGTGCATACTGTGGAGGCCACTGCATAGGCTATTTGAAGCCACCAGTAGTGCCAATGCACTATGAGAGCTATGTCTCATTTCCAAAAAATAGATGCCTGCCTGGCCATCAAATGATATAGATGTTGATTCCCATAGGGAACCTAAAATATTTGTCCTGAATGAGTAAATTTATAATACCAATATAATGGTCCGTTATTGGACATTATAAATTTTCCAGCTAACTCATTCTTGGTTGCCTGCGTTTCGCCCTCGTGTGCTAAGTTAGGCTCGTCAGTTGGGACTTAGCACACCACCCAAGACGCAAGGCTAGTGCATATTGTGGAGGCCACTGCATAGGCTATTTGAAGCCACCAGTAGTGCCAATGCACTATGAGAGCTATGTCTCATTTCCAAAAAATAGATGCCTGCCTGGCCATCAAATGATGTAGATGTTGATTCCCATAGGGAACCTAAAATATTTGTCCTGAATGAGTAAATTTATAATACCAATATAATGGTCCGTTATTGGACATTATAAATTTTCAGCTAACTCATTCTTGGTTGCCTGCGTTTCGCCCTCGTGTGCTAAGTTAGGCTCGTCAGTTGGGACTTAGCACACCACCCAAGACGCAAGGCTAGTGCATACTGTGGAGGAAGGAAAGGAAGGAAACGTAAGTTATTTCATTCCCGGCGCGAGCGCGGCGGGCGGGCCATCAGCCAAACTAGCGGCTCTTGGGCCTTGCGAATGAGAAAGGGAGAGTGAGATTAACAAGATCTAGCGGGTATGTTATGCACATACGTAAAATAATATGTAGAATGTCCCTGCGCAGAAGGGTACAATTGAAACAGAAAATTGTGAAAGTCCTGCAGCATTCTTACATTGCACTACTATAACGTAAAATAAACAGAATTGGCCTGCAGCTCTTCTTACGCTGCAATGTTAACTCTAGACATAACGAAAAAGGAGGAAATTAGAAGAGAGTGTTCAGTTGTTCTTCGGAGTACGTCGGCAGCAAGTGCGATAAAATCGCACAAAAGAAACCATAGAGACGTAGCGAGTAATAAACACTGAAAGAAAGAAATGCACGTGAAGGACACTTTATTGCACTTGGTAAAAACAATTATTGAGGGCGCTTGTGGCGCCGGGTCGTCGAGGGTGGACAAGAGGAGCAGTACCGCACCCAGGAGCATCGGGAAAACAAAAATGAGTGGACCATTTGCGGTTCGGTTGAAAGGTTTAGTAAGGAGCAGGAGGGTAATGTTGTAATAGGAGGTAGTAGAGGGTGGTTGTGATGTTAGTAATGGAGGTAGCGAGAAGACGAAGAAGGTCGAGGATTGGGAGGGGCGACAGGAAAGTTGGAGGTTGGGGAGCAGGTAGGTAAACCGATTGCGGGGGTGGGGTGGGTGGCGGGTCCGGTCGAGGGCGACGAGGAGAACTGATGGGTGGGGAGCACACAGTACGGGGTGGGGAGCGAGAATGTTCCACGCGGTAGTGCCGACGACGGATGCGGACGCCAGAGATGATCAGTTTGTGGACGTCTTCATCTGACGGGAGTTGGAGGCATACCATAAACGTTGGGCCAGCATTGTTGTAGATACTGAACACTCGAAGTGCCGGAACGCCTACCATGTGGAGTTCCCCCAATATGTCCTGTTCCGTGATGGTAGGGTCGATGCCACGAAGGACGCAGCTCGAAGACGGAGGCCGGTGAAGAACTGCGGCAGCGGCGGACTCTCCTTGGGAAGCTGGCTGAGCAGTGACGGTGGCAGCTGTGGTGATGGTAGGGGGCTGTTGGGGACTGGGCAATGTGACGGATGGGGTGAGGGCAGGGGTGGACATGATGGGAGAGGGGTGACTAATTGTAGGAGGAAGAGTGGAAGTACTCGGGAGGGTAAGTGCAGAATGGGTGGAGGTGGTAGTAGTAGTAGTGAGGGTGGTCGTTACAGAGGTGGGGAGCGGTGGGAAATGCTGAAGTGTGCGAGGGGGACATAGATAAACGCTGGGAGGTTCGCCGGGGTCAGAGCGCAACTGTTGAAGGATGAACTCAGGAGTAGGAACCACCTTATAAAGCCGTCCGTTGATGTTTACTCCACTGGTTTGGAGGGCTGCCGTGTCGACGTGATCAAAGAATTGCACCACGATCTGCGTTGACATGTCATTAGTGGTGAGATCATGTAGCCGCCTGACTGCACGGATGGGAAGAACGTTGAAAAGCTGATTTCCGTCGATAGCGGGGTCCACACCAAGAATAAGATGAAAAGTCATGGTGAATAGGGGAGGCGACAGCCAACGAGGCGTCTGCCCGTTTAGTTATGCTTGGGCCGACTGAGTGTGCGCAGAGAAGAGGGCCACCCAGCCGAAAAAAGTGTGGACATGTGAAGGATATGTTGATCGACGACCACCGTACTGTGGAGGCCACTGCATAGGCTATTTGAAGCCACCAGTAGTGCCAATGCACTATGAGAGCTATGTCTCATTTCTCATGCACTAGCCTTGCGTCTTGGGTGGTGTGCTAAGTCCCAACTGACGAGCCTAACTTAGCACACGAGGGCGAAACGCAGGCAACCAAGAATGAGTTAGCTGGAAAATTTATAATGTCCAATAACGGACCATTATATTGGTATTATAAATTTACTCATTCAGGACAAATATTTTAGGTTCCCTATGGGAATCAACATCTACATCATTTGATGGCCAGGCAGGCATCTATTTTTTGGAAATGAGACATAGCTCTCATAGTGCATTGGCACTACTGGTGGCTTCAAATAGCCTATGCAGTGGCCTCCACAGTATGCACTAGCCTTGCGTCTTGGGTGGTGTGCTAAGTCCCAACTGACGAGCCTAACTTAGCACACGAGGGCGAAACGCAGGCAACCAAGAATGAGTTAGCTGGAAAATTTATAATATCCAATAACGGACCATTATATTGGTATTATAAATTTACTCATTCAGGACAAATATTTTAGGTTCCCTATGGGAATCAATATCTACATCATTTGATGGCCAGGCAGGCATCTATTTTTTGGAAATGAGACATAGCTCTCATAGTGCATTGGCACTACTGGTGGCTTCAAATAGCCTATGCAGTGGCCTCCACAGTATGCACTAGCCTTGCGTCTTGGGTGGTGTGCTAAGTCCCAACTGATGAGCCTAACTTAGCACACGAGGGCGAAACGCAGGCAACCAAGAATGAGTTAGCTGGAAAATTTATAATGTCCAATAACGGACCATTATATTGGTATTATAAATTTACTCATTCAGGACAAATATTTTAGGTTCCCTATGGGAATCAACATCTACATCATTTGATGGCCAGGCAGGCATCTATTTTTCGGAAATGAGACATAGCTTTCATAGTGCATTGGCACTACTGGTGGCTTCAAATAGCCTATGCAGTGGCCTCCACAGTATGCACTAGCCTTGTGTCTTGGGTGGTGTGCTAAGTCCCAACTGACGAGCCTAACTTAACACACGAGGGCGAAACGCAGGCAACCAAGAATGAGTTAGCTGGAAAATTTATAATGTCCAATAATGGACCATTATATTGGTATTCTCATAACCATCAGTCGTCAGTCTGAATCTCACCTGTTAACATGGCGAGACAGTTATCATTGCAACACCATATTTTTGTTTAAGTTCTGGTTTCATCTTAATGGCCATGTGAACAGCCATAATTCTCGCTACTGGTGTGCAAAAAATCCTAATGGTGTTTATGAAGTCCATCATTATGATAGGAAGATTGCTGTTTGGTGTGCTGTTAGTGCAAGATGAATAACTGGGCCTATTTTTTAGAGACGACAGTAAAGGCAGAGAGGTACCAAGTCGACATTTTGACGTCGTTCTTCCATCAGTTAACGGAAGAAGAAAAATCGTGTGGGTGGCTTCAACAAGACTCCGCCCCTGCTCATACAGCAGAAGATTCCCTTCTTACAATCTCGGAAGTGCTCGCAGACAGAGTGCTCAGTGTTGGTCCATTTACCCCTCGCTCTCCAGATCTAACTGTGTGTGAATTTTACTTGCGGGGTAAACTGAAAGAAAATATTATGAATGAAATCAGAAACATTACAGTGGCAGAACTCACTTCCATCAGCCAGAATGTGGTTACCAGACACTATGCCTGTATAATCCAGGAAGGATGACACTTCCAGAATCTTTTATAAGGTAAGATTTCACATAAGATTGTATATATGCTTAAAGCAGGGCGACCACACGCAACATAAGTTTGGCTGAGGCAACTGCCGTAGCGCAGAATACAAACTCTGTGCGTTTGGTCTTACTTTATATGAGACTATACCCAAGAACTTCATAATCTTGATCCAAATTAATCACATACACTTGCACAATATTCACCCAAGATATCAGACTCTTCACATTCTAAGAATGCAAGGCTGTTAACCATAATGTCCTAATTACTTTATACTGAACAATATCATTGTTTCTGGACTTGCATCATTTCTGAGAAAAGTGTTAGATAATAAGGTACACATTTTATGGGCAGAAAAAAGGATCATGGCAGTTGATGAAATGATATAAATTCTAACAGAATTATTACAAAATTTATTATAACTAGGACGTTACAGTAGGTAGAATAATATGTACAAAATATTTACATTTTCTTATGAACTACAATGACAACACAGTTACATATATAAAGATTTCTCTTAGTTTGTATTGTAATGGTCAATATCCTGTGTCCTATAGAAAAATCATAAAATTTACAAGCAATGACAATTGGTTTTGGAGGAGATAGTACATTAAAAACAATTCAAAATGCAGAATCTGGAAATGTGTGTTCTGGATTAATAACTTTCTGAACCTGGCCAACCCTTCTAGAAAAGAAGAAAGGGAAGATTGATAACCTCCATTACTGACTTACAGTAAAGAATGAAAACATATAGCCAGTTCACATTATAAAAGTACAAAACAGTGGTAGAGCACAATACTCTACAATTTTTACAATAGCCATTCATATGTCTATGTAATCTTTTACTTTAGATCAGTCACTCTAACACCACAGAAACATTGTAGGATAACATTAAAAACGTTGATGCTAGTTCTAAATGAAACTGATGAAATAAATAAAATACGCTACATAATCTCAAGATAATGAATATGTATAACCCAAACTGATATTTGCTATTGTAGTCATCTTATGTTCCAGCTCAAATGGAAAATATCTCCTTGTTTCTCATACAGGTTAACACATGAACTGTAACTAAGCAATAATAAAGAAGAAATGAAAAAACTAGCAGCAAAAAATAACTTTATTGAAACACACACTGTAGCATATTATATCCTAAAAAATGTAATATTTAAATAATGAATCTTCATCACTAGCTTAGAATGTTCTTTGGCTTACTACTATTTTATATTTATAATGTTCATTTCTCTCTCTCCTTTTTGTTTTCCTACTCTGACATTGTTGCTGTGTTCTGTCTCTGTTTTGACACATTCTTTAAATGCAATCATTATAATTTCTCACTTCACTTTTGAACAAGTGTATACTGTTAATTAAAATTCATCTCTATTTTAAATATCTGTGGCTACATTTACTCTGAATGGCTAACATGTGAATATTTTATTTTTGTGCAAACACTCGTTATCATATAGTTTTAGAATACTCTCATTACATGAATATTATAATATAGAGCTAAGATGCAGAATCCTGCAAAGGATTCTTTCATAATGACAACCAAATGTTAAGAGAACATTTGTTCTCCAGTTGCCACGCATCCGACAAACAGAATTTGTGATAAAATTGTAGGAAGATACAAATATTTGAAGAGCAGAAAGAGGTGAAAAAATGAAGAAAAAAAAAAAAAAAAAAAAAAATTAAAGACTGAGAATCATTAATCTATGAAGTGAAAAAAGAATGACCTTTAAGGTGAACTATGAATCTGAATTTGAAAATAGTCTTCTAATGATCAATGAATCCCAATGGTATTATACCTTATGGATTCTCTTACTTAAGCTATGGTGGTCATAGTCCATGAGCTGTCATTTTATATGTGTACAAGATATCAAATTCTAAATCAACACAATTCATAATCATTCTTTGTTTATGACTTCTAAGAAATAAATGCCATTTCACCTTGACAAGGGCTCCCAAAGATAATCTGAAACATCAGCATATTTATGTCAATATGCCTAACACCCTTAAAAAATGATCAAAGTTTGTCAAATGTACCATGGTCAATAAATGCAGAGCATGAGCAATACAGTCAAAATTATATTCATTTATCAGCCATTCAGCCAGTGTAACTGGAAATGTGTCAAGCACAAGACCTTAAAAAATCAGTTCCTGCTGACATTCTTAATATGTAATGTCAAAGAGATCATACCAAGCTATATATTTTTTACCAGATTATGTAGAAATATAGGCAGTTCAATTATCTCTGATCAACTGAATGGGCAGCCTAACACAATGTGAGAAACATAAGGAATGAACATAAGATATAAGAACACAAAAGAAAAAATTCACTCAATTTGAACCTCAGACATTCTTTAAGCAAAGAAACTGCATACTATGGCATATACATTTAATAAAATACCACTCTCCGTCATCCTGTAAGTGGTTTACAGTGGTTCAGTCTAAGAAAATGCTATGTTGATATTTAACACATAGACTATACCCATGAACTTCATATCAGCATTTGTTGATAGCAAAAATATTCCAGACTTTACAGTTCAGATAGTCGTAGTTGGTCCTTTATACTGTCTAAGGATTTATGTATTTCAAATTGCTATTTTTTCAGTTAACTTCTCATTATCCTTAATAGAATCAGGAATTAAATGGCACAAAGGGATGAATGTAAAGCATATATGCACAACAACTGCCCACTTTTGCATATAAAACAACTTAATATCCTAATTTTGTCCTAATGTCCTAATTGGAATGGTAATTAGTAAAAAGAAAACTGTAGTCATGCACTGTGGAAAAGAGAAAAAGAGATGCCAAGTGAACATAGACGGAGAATGGTTAGAGAATGTAGAACAGTTTACATATCTGGATAGCATTATTAATGGACATAATGAAATCAACACTGAAATTAATAACAGACTAAGTAAAGGTAGAACATTTTATCATCAAGTCAGAGAGCTTTTATGGGATGACAAAGTACCCAAGAGAACAAAATTAACATTATATAAACAGTATTTCATACCAATTGCAATATACAGACTAGAAATGTTGGTAACTAATAAGAGAAAGTAAGATCCAAGCAGCAGAAATGAAATTTTTAAGAACATCGGTTAAAAAGACAAGAAGAGATAGAATTCAAAATATTAAAATCAGAGAAGAGCTAAATATAGAACTGTTAGTACAGAAGATACAGAAAGCAAGACTGAGATGGTTCAGGCATGTAAAAAGAATGGGAAAGGAACGGGTAGCAAGAAGGGAATTGGAAAGAGAAGTTAAGGAAAAGAGACCAGTTGGAAGACAGAGAAGAAGGTGGATGGATCAGATTTGGAAGGACCTTAGAGAAGCTGGATTGGATGTGGCGGAAGTAATGGAGCAGGAAAAGTGGAAGGACAGAAAGGAGTGGAGGAGCCTTGTTAACCACACCCGGGCGACTGGACTGGGACATTGATGATGATGATGATGATGATGATTTCAGAGGAGAATATAACTTTAAATAGATGTGTTACTCAGTGTCTCTAATGTCAAAATCAATGCCTGAAAAAAATGTTCACTCTCTCTACTACAAAAATAATTCTTCTTTCAGGAGTGATGGTGTTGTATATCCCAAATAACATCCATTATGTCATCAGATACGGAAATAAATATATGGACAGTACAGGATGTGGAAGATATCATCAATGGTGTGAAATCAACTTCAGCAATTATTCAGATGTTATGAGAGTAAAGTATTAAATGTGCGACATTAATACTTGATCATATTTTTCAAGCTCTGCAAAATTATCTATGTTTTGAAGTGGCATAAGGTATTCATGAAATACCTACATATTTCAAAATTTTATTAGTCAACATCCTTGCAAAATACTGAAAACAATTAATAGCCTGAGCCTTTGAAGTAAGTGAGCAAAATTAGCATGCTCTAAATATAAAATTCTATATTATTTAAATACATAATACAGTAATATAAAATTAATATCTAGGCAGCTTCTCTATCACAGAAAAATAATAAACCCAAAACATTCTTTTCTGCAGCTCTCAAATCAATTCTTCCAGACCAAATTAAAGATTAGGATATACAGAGGATTGAAACAAACGAGACATGATAACCAAAGGTTATGATGAAATCTTTCTCAGGCTGAATTTAATGTTTTAAAATCAATGTGACTTCTGAGGGCAAGTTTCTTATCCTACTTTTCTTGAATTCCAGTATTTGGCATAAAAATGCAAGACTTTCCTGTTCTACAGTAAGTAATGTTATCCTTTATAATCATATAAACTAACATAGCTCTCTTAGTCAGTAGGTTCCAGTGCTTGATATTAAATGTAATATCTTACTTACAATGAGTAATATACAACGTTCACCTCAATTAATCAATAGTTTAGTATCTCTTATTATTTCAAGTGATGCTAAATAATTTGCTTAAATTTTACTCCTTTGATCATTTTGCAACATGCAATTATTTTAAATAAGTAAAGAGGTGAAGTATAAGTTAAAATTAAATAGATAGCAAGAAAATTGTTTTATAACATATTATTTTCATTCAACGTATGGTATTCACGGTCATTACTGAGTGAACAAATCAAGTAATGGAGGTTTGCAACACCAGCCACAATAAACGTGCATATGTTTTGGTATTATGGAAATTACAAATCTGTCAGGAATCATAACTATTGAAAGTAGGATAATAAAGACATCTCTCAACATTCAAATCAAAGTTTCCCAATGCTAAGTTTAATCAGCTTAGTCACTACCACTTTCACTGTCACTGCCGCCAGACTCAAAGTCACCTACATTAATGGAGAACTTGTACTCCTGGTCACATCCCAAGTAAGCATCACTCATGAAGTACAGGGTATACGTGTGATGACCTGGAACAAAAGCAATTCATTCAACATACACAATGTACTACAATAAAACCAACAACATATACAATGTACTACAATAAACCAATACATAATGGTCCACAACTTATCTCAGGCACCTTCTACATGATCGTCTATTGTTTATGTTCAAAATCTCATCGCTATTTCAGCTGACAACCTCAAAGACAGACTCCTAAAGCATCACCGATCGCTTACCATCAAACCTGACACCCTATTTCTAACCAAGACTGAACACCTTCTCGATCAGTGTTATTGTAAGACTTTTTCTCAGCAATAATGCTTTCAATTCTTTTCATCAGTGTACTAATTAACAAATATGTCTATACCCTTGGCTCAAACAGAACAAAACAGAAAATACTATCAAAGAACAACACTATATTTCTGTCAATAGAACCACAGGATCTACTCACGGGACCACCTGCGCCAGTGGTGTCAGTCTTGATGATAAAAAATTCTCATCCTATCATTAAAAAAAAGGAGAGCATCGTCTGCACAGTTATATAACCTCATAAACATGTTATGGAATGTCTGTAATAAATATTTCCAGCTGTGTGAGTTCATTAGCAAAAGTCTCAGAAAGCACAATATTTAACTGACAACCAAACATGCAAGTCTATCATCTTATACGATTTCTTTTATGTCAAGCACTGGTAACCATGCACCTCTGGGCAATCAGACGCCTATGTACATTCACTACGGTCTGTTGGCTTACAGCTGTGACCAAGGACTTGCTGGTAGAAAAAAGCCAATGAAGGTAAGGAAAATACTGTCCGTATTTACTCACCCCCCCCCCCCCCCTGCATTCCCCCCCTCAAGATTTTCAGGACGTATTTTCTTACATTTTTCACAGGCTATGTAATTTTCACTAGCTTCTTTCTTAAGGAATTAGAAACCCCTTGCACCTCACAAGTCTGTTTCCTGGATTCCATGTATCTATAAATACCCCTGCAAACGGAAAATCCAAGACCATTAAACCATACCTTCCAATCACCTCCTACCCTGGCCAGCCTCTGGGCGGGACCAGAGATAAGGAAACAAACAGTTGCATTCAGTCCCTTATAGCAGCAAGACGAGTGAACTGTAAAGTAATGTGCAAAATGGGCCAAAAGAACAGTAGTTATACCACGCAGGTTAACTTACAGTTGTTTATTTTGCAGAAAATAACGGAAGCAAGTGTGCAGGACGAGAGTTTGGGGTAGAACCAAAATTAATTAGCTATTGGCATGTTCAGAAAGAAGAATTAAGGAATGCTAAATCCATGGGTTGATTATTTTGTGGCTCAAAGTGCGGAAAACAACTCCCGCTTTTTCTGGTATACCGCAAAGTATGAAAGTACATACAAAGGGTGTACCCAGCGTATTAATTAAAACAACAAGTATGGAGAAATTACAGTGTACCATCGTGCTGGTGGTTATGGCAGATGGTAGGAAGCTACCACCCTTTGTCGTTTTCAAAAGAAAATCTCTGCCAAAGTGCAATCTTCCAGCTGGAATTGTCGTTCGAGTGCAGGAACAAGGATGAGTGTCAGCTGATGTAATGAAAGACTTGCTGAAAATTGTGTGGAATCGATGCCCAGGAGCTTTAATTCATAAAAAATACATGCTTGGTATGGACAGTTTTCGTGGCCAGTTAGTGGTGCCCGTTAAAAATGAAATGTCAAGTCTCGACACCATTCCCATTGCAAATTATGAATCTCATTATAAAACCGTATTGGATTTCAGAATACATGACATGTATTGGAAAGGTGGTTTTTATTAATATAATAAACTTTCTTATACCATTCCCGTTGTAATACTAGGTGGGCTAACATCAATTTTACAGCCAGTAGACATCTCTGTGAATAAACCATTCAAAGGTCATCTCTTCTGGTTTTATGGGGAATGGATCGTATCTGGCTCCTTCAAACCGCAAAAAGGGGTGGTATTAAGAGACCCAGCATCGAATAATTGTGCTCTTGGATTCTTCATGCTTGGAATCAGATTGCGGAAGACATTGTCGCAAAGTGCTTCAAGAAGACCGGGATATCTAACGCAATGGATACTTCTGAGAATGACGCCATGTGAGACGACAATGGATACGAACAACTCCACTGATGAAGATTATCTGTCTACAAGCATGTCTCTGAAGAAAGCTGTGGAGAGAAAGGACAAGTACGTTAATTTTATTTATGCACTTAATGAGTTGATTTTGACTGATTTATGATCCAATGTTTGTGCTGCTACGGTTGACCCAAAGATCAAGTTCACCTGTATTGCCGCCGCTTCTGAACTTGACCACGGCACAGTGTTTGCAGAAAAGTCTCGTAACTGTTAAAATTTTGTGTTATTTTAGTTATTTGCTTTTAAATATTAATCTGATAAATAAATGAAGTTATAAAGTTGTATATCTCAATTTCACATCCAATTTTTTGTAGACAACGTGTAATATGCATGCATTTTCTCCCCTCTAAATTTTAAGAAAAAAACGGGATGAATTTTGCGAGTAAATATGTATTTCTAAAATTTAATGAGTTTGTCATGCTCATGAGTCGCAACGGGGTGCACAACTCTCATGTCATCATGGGATGGTAGGCTGGTGACAAACTGCATTTACTAGGTACATATTTTATTCCTAGTAATTCATACTTTTTTCTATTTGTGAAAATAAGTGACGTTTGTCTTCAATACAACTAAATTTGTTTTGTATTTCTATTTCCTTCCAGGTATAGATGGATAGGAAGATAGTGAGAATGGATGACTCCGATTTCATGGAAATGAATTTTTCCTTTTAGATAAGTCCACCTTATCAATACACCATATCATTACCAGAATTATGTATACAGATTAAAATTAATACAACCGGACATGTTTCAAACTCATTTCGGGCATCTTCAGCTGTTTGAAAAAAGATTAATATCACTAAAATGCACACTAATTAGGTTGAGTTCTAAAAAATTCTTGAGAACAGTATTTTCTTCGAAATGTCTATAAAACACTATAAACCTGAAAGGTTCACAATAAAATGAGCACATGAACAATGTGAATACTAAAATTGATTAACACACAACTTATAAAGTCTTTAGAATACTTATCGAAAGACACAAAATTCGAACACAAAAGCATTCGGCTTTTGTATCTGGAGTTACAAGGGGTTACACTTGTGGGTAAGTTATATCACTGGTTTCGTTTAAGCATACTTGTAATATACAGTGCACGCCGCTTATTATGATCACTCTGGGATGCAGATAATTTGATAACATTAACTGACTGATAACAGTAGCCAAAAAATAAAAACTGATAGGTAGCTTACTGTGTTTATTCATAACCTACATGCACTACAATGAAACAGATAGCATTTCAGCATTTGTTGGTGTTCGGGAAGTTTCTTTTTTTTTTTTTTTTTGCTAGGGGCTTTACGTCGCACCGACACAGATAGGTCTTATGGCGACGATGGGATAGGAAAGGCCTAGGAGTTGGAAGGAAGCGGCCGTGGCCTTAATTAAGGTACAGCCCCAGCATTTGCCTGGTGTGAAAATGGGAAACCACGGAAAACCATTTTCAGGGCTGCCGATAGTGGGATTCGAACCTACTATCTCCTGGATGCAAGCTCACAGCCGCGCGCCTCTACACGCACGGCCAACTCGTCGGGAAGTTTCTGCAACATCGCCATCATCAGCATTGCTATCTTCTGCTCCGTGTTCTTCACCTCATTCAACTTGACCATCTTTTCCACCACGATTTTGCTTACAGTTAAAGTTTTTGTTTTCTTTTGCTGCCTTAAGAATGTTGTCTCGATTTTTCATTAGCTTCCACAGAAAAGGTGGCAAAATTCCTAACTCCATTGCAGCATTGCGTTGACTCATTGTAGGCAATTTATCATAACGTTCTATAATTAGAGGTTTCTGTTTAATGGTTAAGTCTTTATGTTTGCTTTTCACACTAACCATCACTGCACTACGACACTAAGAACTTCACAGTGCGAAAGTTTTAGTAAGACTCAAGTGAGTGGTCATTGGCTAAACTACTGTAAGGGAAGAAACAAAAGAGAATGTGTATGCGGGAGGGTTGCCACCTGTGCTAACCAGTTTTATACTGTATACCTGCTACAAAATATGAGACGTGAAAGTGGACTTGAAGACAAGAGCAGTATAAAAACAAGTTTTTAAAGGTTGGGAGCGTTTTCTTGGCATGCACTCTATTCGCATACTTGAGAACGAAATCCTTAAAAACAAATGTGATAACATAAACCAAATTCACGATCACAATAAACGGAAGATTTTCAATGTTTCAGTATTTGTCCGTACGGGACTTCATAAAAGTGATTATATAATACGGCTGATAACATTATCCGTGATTACAATAAATGGTATCCACTGTAATTAAAAAGTAAATGACTGATGAAGTGTTAAACTATATAGTTGTACTTCTTAAAATTCAAATAGGACGATATGATCTTAGTTGTAGAGATCGAACATGAAGTGTGTATCATGTACAAGATCCCTTTTGTTAAGCAGCCCTGCAGCCAACTTACTCAGATAGTTTGTAAGGCCTTACTGACAGCTGTAGCTGTAGCTGTAGCGTGACACGACACAGACACAATACGCATATCTTTTCTGGCTTACTTGTCAAATACATACCTGGACTGGGTGCAACAAAATCTAGCTTCACTTTAGCCTTCTGCTGCAAGGTCAACCTCTTAATTGAGAGGAGAGAATTGGTTTTGGGATCTCCGATAACTACCCACCAGCCTTCTTCACGTTTCTAGAAATGAAAAAAACAAACAAAAAAAAAACAAGATTTGATTAGTTTTGATTTTGATTCTGTCCAAGCAGGCCAACATATCATCCCCTCTGTAACGAAGAAGAAACTTTTTTTTTTAACAATTGGCTTAACGTCGCACCGACACAGATAGGTCTTAACGGCGATGATGGGATAGGAAATGGCTAGGAGTGGGAGGGAGGCGGCCGTGGCCTTAATTAAGGTACAGTCCCAGCTAAAGATAGCAATTTTTTTCTCAACTTGAAAGATAGCCTCCGTACAATGGATTCTGGATGTATAAAAGCTGATCATGTCCAATTCATAACCAAGCCTACAAATTTACTGCCTCCCATACTAGCATGTAATACTTGGATGTGTTAATTAATAAAGAGTGCTCTAAGAGTTGTGTATGTCCCTGATAGAAACAAACTGTCTGCTGGACCTGTATGTGACAAATGGGAAAATTAAACTCTCAGCTTTGGAACTATCTACAGAAATCCATGGTCAAAACTGGTGAATCTTAAACTTTTTTTTTTGCTCTTATGTCATCGCCTATTTTCCTAGCCTCTGTCCAAGCAGGCCAACATATCATCCCCTCTGTAACGAAGAAGAAGAAGAAGAAACATTTTTTTTTTTTTTTTACAATTGGCTGAACGTCGCACAGACACAGATAGGTCTTACGGCGGCGATGGGATAGGAAATGGCTAGGAGTGGGAGGGAAGTGGCAGTGGCCTTAATTAAGGTACAGTCCCAGCATTTGCCTGGTGTGAAAATGGGAAACCACGGAAAACGATCTCAGGGCTGCCGAGAGTGGGATTCGAACCCACTATCTCCCAAATAGTGGATAATGGTCGCACTTAAGCGATTGCAGCTATCGAGCTCGGCAACAAATAAAATTAAAAATAAATAAATAAATAAATACTGTATATAACAAAGGATGACTTATATGCATAATATAAGCTACTTGAAGTATAGCATATAATACATCCATTGTTAATATACTTGAAGTATTGAAAAAAAAAAGAAGAAGAAGAATGAAGGAAAAAGGAACAGAAACTGAAAACAGTATTAGTTGAAAAGGGGAAGTTAGTGACTGTCTGCAAACACCAAGAGAGATGCTGGGCGATGAGGGCACCACGTCCCGGCACTGGGTTATTAGAGAAAATCATGTTATTATTCTAATAACTGTACTGTTATTACTGTACTATTTCAATAAAATCACTAAGTTATAATGCCAACCTAAATAAATGTTCTTATTACCTGGACTTTTGGAGTGCAAATATCCAGGGTAGATTATAAAGAATGATAATATTCGTGCCGATATATTTTATAATTTTTCCACTATATGGTTCAAAATTCCAGTATATTTCCAGTATCTATATTAAATTCTAGTATAATTCCAGTACTTCCAGCATTTCCAGTATCAGTAGACACCCTGTAATACATTCTTTTACATACCTGTTAGTCTCCTTAAATATTTCGGAGAACAGCGAAACCGGAAACAGCAACAAAAAGAAAAATTAAAGGAGTTACCGGCTTCTTTTCTGTAGTAGGAGGAGGGATGTATTCCATAGCACTGTGTGAGAATACTTGGGGAGAAAAAAAAAAAAAAACCGCTCACCTTCTTCATAAACTTTCCATTCGTGACTCCCTACATCACCGCTTTCACCACTATCTTCTACCTCAATTTCCTCTTCCTTACTCGAAATATCATTCTCAGATTCAGGAATACTAATGTCACTATCAGAATCCGTCAACAGATCATTGTTAATATCACCACTGTCACATAACTTCATAAATATCATCAGGCTCCATGCCGTGGCTGGTGGACGCCATGTTGATAACGAAAGTAAACACAGCAGTGACAGTGAGGAACTATCTCCAAAAAAACACAATTCAGCTTAAAGGAATGAACAGCAGATGGCAGTAAGCAACAGAGAATTGCCAAGGCTGTATATTGTGTAAAGCTCGGCACCATTTCCGCTCCAGCATACGAAATATACAACCTTAAAGTGGTGTCAGACCAGGTCTGACATAGGACCGGAACTGAAAATTAACGATGTTGGACTGAGTCTGACACTGGACCCCAAAGGATTAAGGTATAGCTGCAGCATTCATCTGGTTTGAAAGTGAGAAAACAAGGAAAACCCTCTTCAGGGCTGCCGTCTGAACCCAACATCTCCTGAATGCCAGTTTATAGCTATGAGGCTCATACTGTACAGCCAACTTGCTGGTTTTACCACTGTTTCACCTGAGCTCTTAGAGTTTCCCTTTTTAAAATGTTATGCTAATATTTTTTTTCTTCCATAATGTATGTAGTCATGTACATGCCATTCACTAAATAAAAGACATAAAAATTAACAATTAATTAATATGTGTAGGGTTCTTAAAAGAATCATCACCTCCATCAACTAACAAGTTAACTATTTACCTGAGGATAGAAAGGAGCAATAACTGGCCCAGTAACTTCATCTTCACGCTCCAATTGCACTACCACATTAACCGAAGAGCCACTGTGCAGTCTATCCTTATCCTGCACTTCATAGCTCATCTCAATGTTAGGGTAACGATTACAGAAGCGAGCAACATCAGCCATTTGGACATCTGAGAGCTGCAGCAGTTTGGAGCGGTCTTCGTCTTCCAGTTCCATGATGTCAAACACAGTCTCCACACCCTATACAAAACAAACTGATTAAAAAACAATTCCTGGAGAGGCTATCAATAAAACTATAAAGACAGAAAGTAGCGAATTTGACTTCAATTTCCCCTCTTTTTGATAATAAAAATGGTCTAATAGTTTAGAAAGCTATCTCTGAAAGAGTCAGTGAGAAGAAGGACAATGTATGAATGTAAAACAAGGATACAGAATGGGAACAGATATCTTTGTAAAGTATAGTAAAATTTTAGAAGAAGAGCTTGAAGAATAACTGTTCATATTAATAAGTGTTAACAAAGAACCTCCCAAGTGCTGTGGGAACAAACCTTCTGCTTGTCCTCTATATGGCAAGTACACAAGAATTAAACTTTCAGGTTTGGAACTAGCAACAGCAATACAAATTTGAAAATGTAGCATCCTAATCCAGTTTAATCTTTGTTGCTGTTTCTAACTTCTATTCTATCCACTTATAGAGAAAATTGTTTTAAATACGTACATAGATGTTGAAAAGCCTCAAAGAGAAAAGGAGACTCCTTTACAAACAGCAGCAGCAGCAGGTTGATGCGTGACAGAATATAGTGCTAGTGAGACTATAAACAAACATATTAAGGGACATGGGGCAGGAGTGAGTGCCAGGCAGATGAAGCATGTATGTTCATCAGTCTCAAAAATTTATAATCTAAAATCATGTATGATCTTACCTTCTCCATACATCGCTTGATGATGTCAGGAGTGAAGTGGGGCAGTTGCTTGAGGTAGGAGTCCTTGCTCCACATGGCCTGTGTCACCATCTGAGCCAGCTCCATAGCTGCAACAGCTGGGGACAGCCAGCCATTTGAACTGAGCACATCGACACAAGCCTGGATCAGACGAATGGCTTTACTCAAGATTACTTCAGTGTCCTGCTGGAGCTCTGCACCCAACTGCAGACGAGACAAATGTGCCTGCAGGAGAAGGTTTGTCTTGACATGGGGATCATTGAACTTTGCTCCAGGTCCTAGTTTGTTTGGCAGTCTCTGAGCTAGACTGCGCAGTAAGTTATCCTCCCGATGTCTTACCGGCACATCTTCGTACTCAGCAGCAGAAGAAATGATCTCCAGCAGACCACGAATTTTTGTCTTGTTGTTCAATGACAGACTGAACAATTCTATTGTTGTGTAGTTGATGTAGTAATATGCAGCAATCATGCCCAAATTAAGTGGCAAACAGTCCATCTCATCCTCAATACTTATACATTTGGATTGTTCAAGATCATTCAATGTGTTCTCTACCAATTCAGAAAGATGGTCAGACAAATGACGATGTGTAACTCCTTGAAGATTGTAGTAGTTGGGATTCTGAGTCAGACGACGATACAGGAAAGTCCACGTAAGGTAGTCAACAGCATCCTGTTTATTTTCAATTGTCTTTGTTACGATTTCAGCATTAAAATGATCATGCAGACGATGATCCAAATGACTTTCGACAGGCAATGACTCAGTAAGGAATTTCTTGAAGAAATCTTTCTTTGAACTTTGACACATTAAGACACACTTGGCATCATCATCATCCAGTGGCCTATTTGCTCTACCTACCATCTGCAGGACATCTGTGATTGGATAGTCCTCATAGGCATGTATCTTGCCATTGTAATACTGAGTGTCCATAATGACAACAAGATGAGCAGCAATATTTACACCCCAACATAGGTTACGAGTCACCACTGCCACTTGCACAGCTCCTGAGTCAAATAATTGTTCCACCAAACGATGATCACTAGCAGTCAATCCTTCA
This sequence comes from Anabrus simplex, assembly GCF_040414725.1. Taxonomy (NCBI): domain Eukaryota; kingdom Metazoa; phylum Arthropoda; class Insecta; order Orthoptera; family Tettigoniidae; genus Anabrus; species Anabrus simplex. The sequence goes on along the minus strand of NC_090265.1, from coordinate 526,749,534 downwards.
TGAATGTAAGCAACACCCTGGGAAAGTGTCTCTTTCAAAGTTTTGTCTGACATTCTATCCAAAAATGGTTTTATGTCCTCTTCTTCAGCATGAAAGAACCTGTTGGGCTGTCCTTCGGCTGCTGTGAAAGTTAACAGATCAATAGCTGTCAGTCTAGCTTGTTTTCGAGTAGGCACGAAAACAATTACAGGTTTGTGAGGACTGTGTTTAAGGATTGCATTGTACACAGGCTTTGCCATAGCAATAAGACGGGAAGCATTGTGGGTAATATTGAATCCTTGAACATGAAGTTCAAGAGGGACTGGTCGTACACTTGGATGGAAATTGAATGTGCAATTTGCATTACAGCCCAACCATTGAGCAACGTCTCTAGCATCAGCTAAAGATGCTGACAACGCAACGATCCTGATCTGTCGTTCAATCTGTGATGAGATATATCTCATTCTTGAGCACACCACTTCCAGCATTGGTCCATCTTCTCCACCAATAAGTTGTAGTTCATCTACGATGAACAACTGAACATTTTGTACATTTTTCCTCTGTTTCCATCGGCGAGAGAGAACATCCCATTTCTCCGCAGTACATATTATGATCTGTCCCTTTGCCAAGAGCTTAAGATCAGTGCCAGTCTCTCCAGTAAGAAGAACTACCTTTTTACCCAGGGAACCAAATTTCTGTTGCCAATCGGAGAAGACAAGCTCAGCAAGAGCATCTCTTGGAACGAGATACACACAACGTCCTTCTGAGTTCTGGGACAGCAATCTTAACACGGAAAATTCTGCAATTGTGGTTTTACCAGAACCAGTTGGTGCACCAATAAAGATGTTATCATCACTATTGTACACAGCATTGAAAACCTGTGTCTGGATAGGGTTGAACTGTGGGAATTTATCTGCATAAAGTGCTTCAAAAGCACTGTTTCTCAGAGCAGTAACAGGCAGGGGCTGTAGATCCAATAATTCTGTAGGAGGCAAGTTCTTTTCTGGAAGGATTAAGTGTCTGAATGAAACAGGGAGTTGAGTTTCAGCTCCAATCCACCTGTCAGACACAATACGAAGGAAATACTGAGGTGGAAGAGGCTCAAAAACAGGAACAAAGAACTTGACGAGATGTTCATCAGTAGCATATTTTGATTTGAGGAGGAAGTATTCATGGTGAAGAATGACTTCAGAATCTACATCTTCCACTAGAATCCAAAAGGCTTCTGAAGCTCCATGAAGTTTGTCATCCCACTGAAAATCTGGGGTTATTGTCAGCTCAACACGAAGAGTGGATCTTGTGATGGGCTGTATGTGAGTAGATAACTCCAACTTTGGAAACTGATGCACATACTTGTGGATAGTTTTACCCAGCTTTGGAAGTCGAATGAGTTCTCCAATCTCATTGGGTCCAAGATCGTACAGTCTAGGAAAAGAAAGAAAATTATTTCTCAAAATTTTTGTTTCAATACATAAATACAATAAAATTTCTACTGTACATTTTCCTCATAACAATAGACAGCAATTTTTAACACTTATATCCTCTTAATTTATAATTACATTTGTGAACTTCAAATTTAGTAATACTGACATGCCTCAGGGGAAACATTTCTTCACAGCTAAAGTGATTTCTTGCCAAAGTAAAGCAAAGCAAAGCAAAGCAAAGCAAAGCAAAGCAAAGGTAAGTGCTATCCACACAGCTAAAGTGATTTCTTGCCAAAGTAAAGCAAACCAAAACGAAAGCAATATCCACACAAGTTGTAAAGACCCTTAGAGTAGTAGAACACAAAGTGGAAGAAAGTAGTAGCAGGATGTAAAACAAATAACAGTTGAATTCAGCCATCAAGGTGAAAAGATGTAGAGTACTGAGTGAGTGATAAGAGTATGAAGTAAGAAGAAGAGTGTGTCAACAGAATATGGGAGTTTCAATTGAACAATAGCAGTGCTACAGACAGATGGCAGTGCAGGCTGAAAGTGAAATTCATACAAATGGCCACAATCACTATAATGTTATGCAAATGGTGTTAATATCAGCTGTGATGATAGTGCTATTGGTGATCGGTGGTACTGAGTTAAAGGTAGGACTAACGCAACTAGGAATTTCCGGTTCAAACGTGATGCTATAAGAAGACAGTTTACATTTCTACATTCCATGTTACGGGAACACAAAAAAAGAACGGACATTTTCTAGTCATCAATTTATTAGCCCCACAAATTTTAACCAAAATAGACATAGCTAAGTTCTTAACCTCCCTGCTCCCAACCCCCACCCGGAGTCGGGATAGGTACAGGGAACCTTAAAGAGGTTATGAAAGAAGTATGTCGTATGTCAAGTGGAAGACTAGGGAAACGCAGAGCTCAGTGAGTTGCCGAACAAGGCGGAACTAGAGGCCACGATGACTTGGCGATGAATTCGAGACATCTTCACTTCAGTCAAACAGTACAGGAAGAAGAGGTGGTCTCCAGGAAGGAAGCCAGCTTTAAATTTGAAGGATATTTGGGCTAAAAGAGGAACGATGAGTACTCATGAAGACAGGGGTTTGGAAGAGGAAATAATCAGTTTCCCAAGTGGATACATCATATAATTAGAGAAATCATGAATTACGTGGGATTAACAAATATAGAGGGTATATTGAGTAAACTGGGAAATTTTGAGGTTACGGATGTAATGCGGGGTAAGGAGATTACGGGAATGATCGAAACATGGTTCATGGTAAGTTGTGAATTACAAATACTGGGTTATAATAATTGGAGTAAGATGAAACAAAGGGGAAGTACAAAAGGGCGATATCCAGGTGGAATATCAGTGTTTATAAAAGATGAAATATGTAATCAGGGAGAGCTATGGGAATCAGGACCTGAAGAAATGATTCGAGTGAAAATAGCTAAAAGGAAGTAAAAGAGAGAGAGAGAGAGAATGTTTCATAAAAAATTTAAAAAATGGTATTTGTTCGGGGCGTCGACCCATGTGGATCTTTTGCCCCTATGGGCACCATATTGTATGAACCTGCGTGTAATTGGAATGGCAGTAGTGTGGAATGTTGTGTGTGAGGAAAGGAAGATTAAGGACGTCACAAACACTCAGTCCCCAAGCCAGGGATATCAATCATTACAATTAAAAACCCCTGACCCGGCCGGGAATCGAACCCGGGGCCGCTGGGTGACAGGCAGACGCGCTGCCCCCTACACCATGGGGCCGGACGAGAATGTTTCATAGGTTTCTGCTACAACCATCCAATGGGGGTCCCTTCTGAGAGAAAAAACTTTTCTTGATGATCTTACTAGAGTAGTAAATCAGATTAAATTAAAGAATGAAGAAGCAGGAATAAACATAATGAGAGATTTCAATGCAAGGGTAGGTGAGAAGAATCCAATATGTGACAGAAATAGATGAAATATTAATAGAAGGAAGGAGAAGTAATACATGCTCAAGAATAGAGAGAAATTATTAGTAATGTATACACCAGAGGAATTATACATTCTGACCGGTGGATGAAGCAGGAAACTTAACATGTATAGTCGATTCAGGAGAGAGTTTGATAGATTTAGTGACAGCGTCTCAGGAGGCTCTGACTTATATCAAAAACATAAAGGTAATAAAGGTAAAAAAATGGGAAGCTCCCCATCATTCCCTAGTTGTTATTCGATTACTGCGTGGTGAAGGAAAACCAAAAGGAAAACAATATACAGTAGAACTCCTATTTAGCATTTTTACAGGGACCTGATTTAAAAAAAACCGTAGATGGGGGTTTACACTGAATCAAAGTTTCAGTAGAAAGCACACCTTTTCCAGAAATCGTTGCCTGTATTAACATAAACTGCAACATCACACATTATTTACAGAGTGACAGCAATAAAACTCAAGGAGATATCTACCCTACACAATATACTGAAGTCACAATTTTGTACTGTTTGTGCTGGAGATTACTCCTGTATTAAACTTTCCCTGCTATCTAAGCAAGAGACCTGTACTGCACCATACCTAGCTTTGGCTCAGATGGTTCTTCGAAAAATAAATATATAAATAAATGTAATTAAATAAATAATTAATGATTGTTTGGGTACAGCCTAACAAATTTGTTCCTTTGCATTATCATCAGATTAACAGACCTATACTATTTGATTGGATAACTGCTGAAGGCTATGGTTGATGATCCTCAACACATACACAGAAATGTGGTTCCTAGATGATGGATCGTTATTCCATACATACATCTTCATTGTACACTGTTACACCTTTTAGCATTCAGTCTGTAAGCCTCTGCGAATTAACTAATTGCTTCCATAATCCTCTACTTGTAACCAGATCTGTAGGTTCTTTTAGTTGCACACCTCTTAAAACTTTGTCTCCCTCTACATCTCTTAGTTGGTTAAGAAATTGTTTTCAATGTTATTTAAGAGTATGTTTGCTATTATTCCTGATAATGGTGATCCCATGGTTAACCCTTCCTTTTGACAGTAAATTTTTGTCGGTGAATGCATAACTGCTTTGGTTTAGGGTTGTTCCTCTAAGGTCATACACGATTTTCGAAAAAAGTCGGAAAGGATACCAAACTCTCCCAAAAAGGTATTTAAAAAGGCATGAAACAGCAATCAATTTGTTTAACAATTTTTGCAGATGTTTTACAAGCAGCAGGTTACAAATCAGCATGGTATTTTCTAATTCCAAAAGTCTGAATGCACATATTCAGTTTCATACTTTCTGGCTCCATGGCTAAATGGTTAGCGTGCTGGCCTTTGGTCACAGGGGTCTCGGATTCGATTCCCAGCGGGATTTGGACTTTAAACCATAATTAGTTAATTCCCCTGATACGGGGACTGGGTGTATGTGTCATCTTCATCATAATTTCATCCTCATCACGACCCCCTCGTGTTATCCCTGCTCCACTGAGCGAGGGAGGTAGATACCCAATGCTGAACGTCTGCATCGAAGGAGACGCGGCCAGGCGGACCGCAACGGACGGAGCCGTCACTTACAGAGTACGTATGGTACTCGACTGAGCTCACAACAGCGGGCTCGGCAGGAGTCTCGCTATCTTGATTAATAAATTTCATGATGTTCCGTATTGATATCTATAGTATGTCATAGAAAGAAAGAGATCCACCTTATCAATACTAAATTTATTAATGTTTTTTAAAACAGGACCGGTTTCGACTTATTACAAGTCATCCTCAGCTGTCATTTACATACACATTAGAATACATGTTTTAACAGTTGTATCTTACAAATAAACATGTCATGTTTGATAGACATTAGGTAGTATGTCTAGAAGTGAAATTCTGTTTCTTACGTCTAAGTTTAGAAGATCAAGAATATTAAAAAGATATCTATCTTTAACACATTAAAAGAATTATAACACATGATAAAATTTGTTGTTTACATCTGACCTTGAATATAGCATTAACGTTCAAGTTTTACTAGTAATAGTTCTTTAAAAGGATTTTCATATTGCGTTGTTTTTAGTCGACTAAATATGCACATGTGCTTATACAGTATACTTTTTATTAGGCTTAGACTTTGTCAAAATGAGCAATGTGAATCCGAAGTTGAATTTACAATAACAAAGTGAAATGCGTTTGAAATAAGAGTAAGCTAGGTAATTGTAACCTCTGTTGAATGACTCCTTCAATTATATGCTATTCAAAATACATTTCATGCAAAGAAGACATTAGCACACTTCAATATATAAAAATTGAAAGGTATAAGACAATCATAAGTTTTGTGAAATTCATATGAAGTATTGTTCTTTCTTCATGCGTATGTGTCAAGTTCAAATGGGGTAGTATACTTTATATAAACTTTGTCAAATTAAATGATGTGAATCTGAATTTGAGATTGCGTTGAGAAATGAAATGCCAGGTAATTAAAACCTGTATTGAATGACCTCTTCAAATATATACTGTGTAAAATACATTATATGCAACATAAGACAATGGTTCATTTCAATATGCAAGTTAAAAGGTAAGAGGCAGTCCTGCAAATTTGTAAATCTTCATATGAAGTACTGTTCTTCACGTGTACATGCCAAGTTCAAATGGGGCACTATTGGCCACTGTAAGATATTTGCTAAAGTCCAATCACTATAAACTTATACTGTCTTGTTAAATATACAGATTGAAGATGAATGTGCTGCTGGGGTTATGAAAGCTGTTGTTGTAGGTGGTTCTTTTTCAGTCTATGATACTTGCTAACTATCTGTAAAAAGTAAATGAAATCAATTAGAAGCGTATTAGAATGTTAAAGTGTTAAACTTGTGTGTGTGTGTGTGTGTGTGTGTGTGTGTATTGTAGAGATTACTTACTGTCGTGAGATGATTGGGAAGTGTATCGCTTGGCAGCTTGGCGTGTACTATATCGTGAACTTGTGGTATTAGTGTCTGTTGTCGTGAGGGGAATGGAGGGGTGGGGAAGGGGAGTTCCTAACTGTGTAGAGGTGGAGTTATTCGTGTCTTTCTCCTGCGCTGTGGATTGCGCGTGGTGTTGTTTATTGACTGTTCTCAGATAATAGTTTTTTATAAAAGGGATGATTTTATTAAATAAAATATTGGTTTTATCTGTTATTTCATTAATGTTATAATTAGGGTTGGCATATTGGTCTACTGTTATATATAGTTCTTCAGTAATATTGAATAAGGGTCCTTTGGGGTTTGTGCTTAATATTATCATTTCATTATCTATGTTAGTAAAGTTATGTTTGTAATCAACCATGTGTTGTCCTATTGCCGAAAAATGGTTGTGTTTTATGGCTTTGACGTGTTCGTTGTACCTGATAGTAAAGTTTCTGCCTGTACGTCCTATGTAGCTTGTTAGGCAGTTATTGCAGTGGATACGGTAAACTCCAGAACGAAGGTATTTGTTGTTATTGTTGATAGTTTTTGTGTTACGTATGATGATGTTGCTGTTATGTGTAGTCTTGTAGGCTATTTCAAGGTTATGTTTTTTGAAAATGTTGGTTAACGAGTATATGTGCGTGTTATTAAATGTAAAGGTTGCGTAGTTTTTCTTAGGTTTGTCCATTTTTGATAATTTAGTTTTGGGTTTTGATTTGAACTTATGAATGATTGAATTGACTGTATCTTTCTTGTATCCATTTTTTCTTGCTATTTCTTGGATTAAATGTATCTCTTCATTAAAATCTGTTTTTGAAAGCGGTATGTTAAAGGCTCTATAAACCGTACTGTAATATGCTGCTTTTTTATGGGAGTTAGGATGAATGGAATCTGTTGCTATTGTATTTATTGTATGGGTGGGCTGGCGATAAATTTTGAAAGTTAAATGATTGTCTTGTCTAGTAATGGTCAAATCGAGATAGTTCAGTTTGCAGTTGTTTTCTGATTCTTTTGTAAACTGTATATGTAGGTCTATGGTGACAACACTTTATTAGACAAATTAAACACCATAGACCCACATTTCAGGGTTATGTTTTTTGAAAATGTTGGTTAACGAGTATATGTGCGTGTTATTAAATGTAAAGGTTGCGTAGTTTTTCTTAGGTTTGTCCATTTTTTATAATTTAGTTTTGGGTTTTGATTTGAACTTATGAATGATTGAATTGACTGTATCTTTCTTGTATCCATTTTTTCTTGCTATTTCTTGGATTAAATGTATCTCTTCATTAAAATATGTTTTTGAAAGCGGTATGTTAAAGGTTCTATAAACCGTACTGTAATATGCTGCTTTTTTATGGGAGTTAGGATGAATGGAATCTGTTGCTATTGTATTTATTGTATGGGTGGGCTGGCGATAACTTTTGAAAGTTAAATGATTGTCTTGTCTAGTAATGGTCAAATCGAGATAGTTCAGTTTGCAGTTGTTTTCTGATTCTTTTGTAAACTGTATATGTAGGTCTATGGTGTTTAATTTGTCTAATAAAGTACAATAAACGGAATATTCTTTTGGTGCCGATTTGTTGATGACGTATTTGCTATCATCGATAATAGACTAACTAGTGACAACACTTTATTAGACAAATTAAACACCATAGACCCACATATACAGTTTACAAAAGAATCAGAAAACAACTGCAAACTGAACTATCTCGATTTGACCATTACTAGACAAGACAATCATTTAACTTTCAAAATTTATCGCAAGCCCACCCATACAATAAATACAATAGCGACAGATTCCATTCATCCTAACTCCCATAAAAAAGCAGCATATTACAGTATGGTTTATAGAGCCTTTAACATACCGCTTTCAAAAACAGATTTTAATGAAGAGATACATTTAATCCAAGAAATAGCAAGAAAAAATGGATACAAGAAAGATACAGTCAATTCAATCATTCATAAGTTCAAATCAAAACCCAAAACTAAATTATCAAAAATGGACAAACCTAAGAAAAACTACGCAACCTTTACATTTAATAACACGCACATATACTCGTTAACCAACATTTTCAAAAAACATAACCTTGAAATAGCCTACAAGACTACACATAACAGCAACATCATCATACATAACACAAAAACTATCAACAATAACAACAAATACCTTCGTTCTGGAGTTTACCGTATCCGCTGCAATAACTGCCTAACAAGCTACATAGGACGTACAGGCAGAAACTTTACTATCAGGTACAACGAACACGTCAAAGCCATAAAACACAACCATTTTTCGGCAATAGGACAACACATGGTTGATTACAAACATAACTTTACTAATATAGATAATGATATGATAATATTAAGCACAAACCCCAAAGGACCCTTACTCAATATTACTGAAGAACTATATATAACAGTAGACCAATATGCCAACCCTAATTATAACATTAATGAAATAACAGATAAAACCAATATTTTATTTAATAAAATCATCCCTTTTATAAAAAACTATTATCTGAGAACAGTCAATAAACAACACCACGCGCAATGCACAGCGCAGGAGAAAGACACGAATAACTCCACCTCTACACAGTTAGGAACTCCCCTTCCCCACCCCTCCATTCCCCTCACGACAACAGACACTAATACCACAAGTTCACGATATAGTACACGCCAAGCTGCCAAGCGATACACTTCCCAATCATCTCACGACAGTAAGTAATCTCTACAAAACACACACACACGCACGCACGCACGCACGCACGCACGCACGCACGCACGCACGCACGCACGCACACACACACACACACACACACACACAAGTTTAACACTTTAACATTCTAATACGCTTCTAATTGATTTCATTTACTTTTTACAGATAGTTAGCAAGTATCCTAGACTGAAAAAGAACCACCTACAACAACAGCTTTCATAACCCCAGCAGCACATTCATCTTCAATCTGTATATTTAACAAGACAATATAAGTTTATAGTGATTGGACTTTAGCAAATATCTTACAGTGGCCAATAGTGCCCCATTTGAACTTGGCATGTACACGTGAAGAACAGTACTTCATATGAAGATTTACAAATTTGCAGGACTGCCTCTTACCTTTTAACTTGCATATTGAAATGAACCATTGTCTTATGTTGCATATAATGTATTTTACACAGTATATATTTGAAGAGGTCATTCAATACAGGTTTTAATTACCTAGCATTTCATTTCTCAACGCAATCTCAAATTCAGATTCACATCATTTAATTTGACAAAGTTTATATAAAGTATACTACCCCATTTGAACTTGACATATACGCATGAAGAAAGAACAATACTTCATATGAATTTCACAAAACTTATGATTGTCTTATACCTTTCAATTTTTATATATTGAAGTGTGCTAATGTCTTCTTTGCATGAAATGTATTTTGAATAGCATATAATTGAAGGAGTCATTCAACAGAGGTTACAATTACCTAGCTTACTCTTATTTCAAACGCATTTCACTTTGTTATTGTAAATTCAACTTCGGATTCACATTGCTCATTTTGACAAAGTCTAAGCCTAATAAAAAGTATACTGTATAAGCACATGTGCATATTTAGTCGACTAAAAACAACGCAATATGAAAGTCCTTTTAAAGAACTATTACTAGTAAAATTTGAACGTTAATGCTATATTCAAGGTCAGATGTAAACAACAAATTTTATCATGTGTTATAATTCTTTTAATGTGTTAAAGATAGATATCTTTTTAATATTCTTGATCTTCTATACTTAGACGTAAGAAGCAGAATTTCACTTCTAGACATACTACCTAATGTCTATCAAACATGACATGTTTATTTGTAAGATACAACTGTTAAAACATGTATTCTAATGTGTATGTAAATGACAGCTGAGGATGACTTGTAATAAGTCGAAACCGGTCCTGTTTTTAAAAAACATTAATAAATTTAGTATTGATAAGGTGGATCTCTTTCTTTCTATGACATAGGAGTCTCGCTGAAGATAAGGACTGCGCAGGGCCGTCCGACTCCTCCTCCTCCTCGAAATGTTTTTTGATAAAATAATTTCGGTAATGATCTTTCCACAGGTTCACCTACGGAAACCTTGTTACAACTTTTACTTCCTCTAAATAATCAAGTTTGGTCATCTTTCCACACATATCGGAAACTGCGCAAAGCAGATCCCGCGCACTGGTCTGAAGATCTCACTAAATCATTCAATCGGTAGTAGCGATGGGCGATGTGTACAAAGGGCAGGGACGTAATCAGCACGAGCTTATGACTCGCGCTTACTGGGAATTCCTCGTTCATGGGGAACAATTGCAAGCCCCAATCGCGCAGGTAGCATGTGGGCGTCAAGTCAAAAGACCATCAGGCCTCTCCGATGGCTACACGCCATTCTTCTTCTTCTTAAGATTATTATAATTTTTTTTTTTTTGCTAGGGGCTTTACGTCGCACCGACACAGATAGGTCTTATGGCGACGATGGGATAAAAAGGCCTGGGAGTTGGAAGGAATCGGCCGTGGCCTTAATTAAGGTATAGCCCCAGCATTTGCCTGGTGTGAAAATGGGAAACCACGGAAAACCATCTTCAGGGCTGCCGATAGTGGGATTCGAACCTACTATCTCCCGGATGCAAGCTCACAGCCGCACGCCTCTACGCGCACGGCCAACTTGCCCGGTCTTCTTCTTATTATTATTAAAAATTGCAATAGCATCACTCCAGAGGCTTGCAGTAAAGGTTTCCATTTTCTTACTTCAAACGGCGTCATCTAACCTAGGTTTACGCGCACATATTATGAAAACACATTTCAAGCTCCCCGTAGAGTAATGATAACCTTTTCACTATAAATTTAAATGGAAACAGCCTTTCTGAAATTTAACCAGATGTGAAAATACAAAGCCTCATCTCAGAAATCAGTTATGTACACCACTATATCTTGAAAAGGAGAGGTTTCACATTTTTATTTTATTTCAGTACCTAACATTAAAATTAAGCAATCGTTTATGTCAGCTGGTATTTCTAAGGAGTGAAATGCTGTCAGTGCACATATTGCGAAAACATTTTTTCCTAATTTTTGTTTACATCAGTCGGAGTTGTGGGAGATTTTTAATCGTCATCGACAGCACCTTTGAATTTCAGGGAGAGCTTGCTCCTGCATGTAGCGAGGAATCAATACGGAAGATGATCGATTGCATTCAATATAAATGGTGGAGTAGTGTGTATGAATATTTATAACAGAAAAACGAACACACCCAAATTTGCCTGTAATAACGGATGATTCAGTAAAAGGGTTCTCACTGTAACCAAAGGATATTACACAGATTATATAGGAATTTTCGAAGGGCATAATAATATTGTCATTACAACAGAGTTCTCTTCTACCGTACTACAGCAGCCGCGGTCAGATGTATATCCAGGTCTGACATCTCAGTTTAGCCCTACATGCCCACGCTCTAAATTCCACTTCTGCCTTGAATCATCCTTAGCAAGCTTATGTATTTTTCATAGGTTCTTTATGTCCCATAACCATAACAAATAGAAATAAATACAGTAGAGTCTCGTTAATCCGAACTAATTGGGACCGGAGTCTGTTCGGATTACGAAATTTTCGAATTAACCAGAAAATGTTTTCTAATAATAATGTTATTGTTTTTACGTCCCGCTAACTACTTGTATGGTTTCGAAGACGCCTAGGTGCCGGAATCTTCTCCCGCAGGAGTTCTTTTACGTGCCAGTAAATCTACTTACACGAGGCTGATGTATTTGAGCACCTTCAAATAACACAGAACTCAGCCAGGATCGAACCTGCCAAATTGGGGTGAGAAGGCCAGCGCCTCAAACCGTCTGAGGAAAATAGTTTTACAATACAGTAGGCTACAGTACCTACTGTAATTTAAATGTCAATTCTTAGCAGTTACATTAACAAAATACTCTATAAAATTACAGTAGGGTTTTGTTAAGAACCTGTAGACAAGAAAACGACTGTGAAAATGACATTAGCGAGTGGATGGAATCTGACTGTCATCAATTACAAACAGACCAAGAAATTGTAGCTATGGTGGAGAAAGAATCTGAAGTTGATGAGGAACAGAGTGACGACGAAGAAGACCACAATGAACAACTAGTGTCACATTCAGATGCCGCGGCCGCCTTAGAACTTGACGTACGCTACGTCGAGCAACACTCCGCTGCTACGCCCACTGATGTTATGTTTATGAGACGCTGGTTTAACACTGCATCTTCAAGTAGGTTCCATTCACTACGGCAAAAGAAACTAAAAGACTCTGTAAAGAGAAACGACCAGTGATTGATGGTTTATGATGTGTAATTATGTTTACATTAAGTTCTTCTAGTAACATATGACTAATAAAATGCAATTAAATATTCATTCTATAATATGTTCTTTCATTTCAATAAGGATATATATTGTGCCCGTTCACACGTTCGCGACAGATTACAAAATGGCGCCGACTGAAGGTATGGGCCATGTAATCTATTGCAAGCAAGGAATAGTCACCTGTTATGATGTTATAGAGGGCCGTGTACGTCATGGAATGGTTAAGTATTCGGGTAAAACGGACAGTGGACGGTCTACAGTATTGTTTTTTTTTTTTTAAGTAGAAAAAACTTGATTATTATTAAAAGACTTCATCTTGAATTTTTCACGACGTAGAGAGCGGACGCAATTACCGTCAGCGGAATAATTCTTTTAGGAGAAGCAAAGGATCACGTATAAGAGGAGTAGTGTTTTCAAATGGTTGAATAAGAATAGAGAATAAGTTTTCGTCAAGATTCAAAAGCAGTTCAGACAGAAAATAGACGTACTGAATTGATTATCTCTTTTTTTTGCTAGGGGCTTTACGTCGCACCGACACAGATAGGTCTTACGGCGACGATGGGGTAGGAAAGGTCTAGGAGTTGGAAGGAAGCGGCCGTGGCCTTAATTAAGGTACAGCCCCAGCATTTGCCTGGTGTGAAAATGGGAAACCACGGAAAACCATCTTCAGGGCTGCCGATAGTGGGATTCGAACCTACTATCTCCCGGATGCAAGCTCACAGCCGCGCGCCTCTACACGCACGGCCAACTCGCCCGGTAAATTGATTATCTTACGAAATTGCGGATACGTCGGAGAGCTACAAAGAAAAATAAAAATAAATAAAATTAAGGATTAGAGACGTCAGAGAAGAATAGTAAAATGGCTGTATACTGCAATATAATCTTCAACTTTGAGACTGACAAGAAGATGATGAAGATGATGTGTTAAATACACATGATGGACCAACCTGGGAACAATTCATCTTACCATACGATCAGGCAATGACGAGGAAGGTGACGGGTAACCATCCAACCGAGCCATGACGAGGCAAGGCAACGGGAATCCAGATAGTACTACCAGAACGAAGGAGTGGATGATGTACCATTTGTTCAACCCGTGACCGAACCGAAGACCCAACTACATCCATTTGGGAACCGAACAGCTGGACCAGGGACAACCATGAGCGAGCTAAGTCATTCACAATATTTTATCGCATAATTTTTGGTTTGCCTACACATGTACCTTAGGTATGTGCCGATGGGCTAATTGTAGACCGATAAATATGGCAATGCAAGTGAAAGTTACCAGCGAAGTGTCAGATATTTAAGTTCGTAGTTACATGATTTAGTAATATAGCAATAATTTATGCTATATCGACCAGGATATTTGAATGAAGCGTGAGGTTTGAAAGAGAAATGTGAAACAGCTGATTTTAATGACATACTGGGAGATCATTGAGATTTCATAGAAGTAATGTTTAAAGTTGACGTCACGAATGGTCGTGCGCGGTGTAGAAATAAACAAAAATGGAATTACGCATTGTTTGGTACATAGAAAGGGCATTGAACGCATCTGTAGGTTATGAGAAGCAGCGACTTGTAAATGTTATATTAAGAAAAAGTGTGGTACTTTGACGTAGTCGAGAAGTTGGGGACGTGATAAATTATTATGGAGGCTACGGTAATATATTAAATGGATGTTGTAATAAGGATATGAATATGGTAATTGGATGAAAGATTCGAGTTATATATAGTGATATGAGAAGTTTTGCACGATGCAGGGGCCATCGTGTATCGGCAAGTTAAGATATGCCACACTACAAGTTGATTTTATGATTAGTTTACGTAAGATTGCCATCACCGCTGGAGCGACACAAGCCAAGGTACGAACTGGGTTTACTATTATAGATGTATGCTCATGACGTAATCGTATGTCAGTGTAGATGATTTATAATGAACATCAGAATACGATACTTTGAATAGCTGTAGTTATTTTCGTGTGGCTATTTCTAGCCGAGTGCAGCCCTTGTAAGGCAGACCCTCCGATGAGGGTGGGCGGCATCTGCCATGTGTAGGTAACTGCGTGTTATTGTGGTGGAAGATAGTGTTATGTGTGGTGTGAGAGTTGCAGGGATGTTGGGAACAGCACAAACACCCAGCCCCCGGGCCATTGGAATTAACCAATGAAGGTTAAAATCCCCGACCCGGCCGGAAATCGAACCCGGGACCCTCTGAACCGAAGGCCAGTACGCTGACCATTCAGCCAACGAGTCGGACATAGCTGTAGTTAACCAGATGCATTACGACACCGATGTATATGAGATTATGTTTCTAAACCTCGTGGCATAGCGCTTCCATAGTAATTGCGAAAGAGAGAGAAAAGTAGCTTGCATTGTAGTTGAAGGTTATTGGAATATAACTAAAGAAAGGGACATTGAACCTAAAAGGACATGTGTATGACAGCCAAAGATTATGTTGAAAATTAGTTAGATAGCTTGACCGATTAATATTCTCCGATTGAACGTACATTTCTTTAACGAACTTCAGCCAGGGAAAGGCTAGAGTAGGAGCCGTATTTATCTGGCACTAGGAAAGAATGCCTTAGTTCGAAAGTAGTTATCCACGCACAACGAGATCGTTGCAACAAAATCATGACTTCGGATTTTACTCGGAATTATCTTAATTTTACTTAGATCTACTTTCGATTTCCTTTAATTTATTCAGATTTATTTAAATGTATTCTAATTTATTCAGACTTAACTTATTAGTGTATTTTAGATGCATTTCGGCTGAACATTATGTCCAAGTGAGACTGGTTTAATCAGACTAAGGAAATGAACTATCGTAACAAGTTAATGGTGTTGATGTTACACTTTCATTCAAACCGCAAGGTGGACCTCAGATGTGTCCAGTGATCTATTGTAAATGTGTAAATACTTAACTTCTACTTCACAAAGGAACTGATCTTAATAATTTTAAAATACTGAATATTATTTTTGTTTTATTTTAAGAGCCAGCGCTCCATACTTATTTTCAGTCAATTTTAAATAATGCGTCGCATATTATGGTAATTTAATAATTCAAGATTTATTAATAAATATCTTGTTATTTTTCTATAATTGCTTGTGTCATGAATTCTTTAATTACTGTCTAGCTCGTAAGTTAATTAATAACTAAGAAAAGTACCGTGAAATTGGGTGCTTCCTTTAATCATGGTAAGTTCTCTCGAGATCAATATTCGGAAAAGGTTGTCGACGATTATTATTATGTCGTGAGTGTCGGTAGGTGTCACCCGTGAGTTGGGATTCTCTTGAACTCACGTAAAGCGAATTCTACAGTAAGATTACATGTCTTACTTGCCATAAGAAAACCCTGAGGTATCCGCTGAGCAACTCCATTTCGTCAAACTAGGCTGCCCAACGACGAGTAAAAATGGAGGTATCGGGTAAAGAATGTAATGTGCGAATAAGCAGTCACAATATATATATATATATATTTTTTTTTTTTAAATTGAATATTTCAGTTCAGATTAACCAGACTTTCGGATTAACGGGACTCTAGTGTACTTGAGAATTTTAACATTTTCTTACGCTAAATGCAGGTTTTGCCCTAATGTGAATTACATTAAATCAAATATAGAGGCTGTTTCTAAATTCCCATAACAGACTTTGAGGGCTTGCAGTGGAGACCAAGATGGTTAAATTTAACACAGGAATTTGTGCCCAGAAACGTACTGTCTTCCCGCTATCCGCGAAAAACCACCACAGCACACGTTCACAGCTTCCCCCATTTTTGGTGCTCTGTCTGGCTCCTGTTGCTTGTCGTCTGGGTCAAATTACAGGTGGGGCTCGATGTGACGACCACCAACGTCAACACAGGCATGGTACCCCTGTACCATGTTCTCATACACAAAAACACCAATTCCTGATCCTCCAACATTCACCGCAGTCATAACCCATGTCATTAGATCTTCCTCGGATTCCACAGGTGTCTCGTAAATCAAGTTTTCATGTGACCCTACAGGTAGCAGTCTAGCGGTGCGAAGTCAGGTGAATGTGCAGGCCAAGTAATCGGGCCACCACGACCTATCCACTATTGCCCAAATTTTTAGTGCAGATGAATTATTGTACGTACAACTTACTGCTGTGTACGTAGTAAAGAATTATTGCTGTACTGTAGTATGAACAAAAATCACAAGTACAACAGCGGGTACAACATGTCTCCGTGCGGATCACACACTCAACTGAATGACATTGAATGTCAGCAAACCTGTAGGGGTATGAGACATCACGTGATCGTTCAATGACGTACGTACTCTAGTCAGTGGCGCGTACAATGCAGGGGATATGAACATGTGCTGTGGTGGGTTTTTTACGGGTAGTGGGAAGACGGTACGGTTCCGGACACAAGTTTCTACGCTAAACTTAACCGTCTTGTTCCCCACTGCAAGCTCTTAAAGTCTGTAATGGGAATATAGAAAAACCCTGTATAATTGCATTGCTCATATGGAACAATTTTTGGGACTTCAAATTTCTTCCATTAAATGCGGGTTTATGCTAAATTGAGATCCATGCAAAATTGGGGTTATACTGTATTAAATATTACAGAAACAATTTGTAAGTAGTGAAGAACACAGAGATGAATTTAGGGATTATTATAGGGGGAAAACGTTTGAAATATTGAAGTTATGTATTAAGAATATGAAGGACAATAATAACATAGATGAAGCAATAAGAACAGTAGTGTTAAGCCCCCTTAAACAACAATCATCATCATTATCATTATTAGGAAAAGTAGCTGGCAAAAAAAAAAAAAAAAAAAAAAAAGTTGGAAAATAAACAAAAACTTATGGTATAATGATGAGTGTGAGAAAAAGAAAACTGAAGTGATAAAGGCATTAAAAGTGCACAGAAATAAGGGAACTCAGGACCTAAGGATAGACTTCTGCAGTAGGAGGAAGGAGTACAAAGATTTAATGAGTGAAAATAGAAAGAACTGGCAGACCAAAGAGGTACTACAATAGGTATTGTAAAGAAAATGAAACTAAGAACGTATGGAACAGAATAAGCAAAATCTGTAAAGAAATTAAAAGTAGTAAACAAGCAAGTATAAGCGATAAGGAATGGAGAACACTCTGCCTGTACTTGACGATCCAATAACTACGGATTTTAGAGACATAAACAAAAAGAAGGGTGGGAAATCAGGTGCTGTTAGTGGAATTACTTATGAATTCTGAAAAAGTATAGGTAATAACAGTCAGATGTTAGGAATAATAACTAAAATATTTAACAACATTTTTGATGGTAGGAAAATCTCAAGATTTTGGCAAGAAGGAATAATATATGTCAGATATACAAATGGAAGGAAGAAAGATCAAATACAAATAATTATAGGATTATTACCTTGTTGGACACACTCAGCAAGATTTATACCGCAATTTTGGATAAACAAATCATAAAATAGGCAGAAGATTACTCTATAAAATACTCTCAGTGTACCAGTCAGGATTCAGAAAAGAAATGAGAACAACAGATAATATATTTACAATGAAAACAATAATAGTTAAATACAGTAAAAACCTGCCTTTAGCAGAACCTTTATGAACCAGAAAATTGTCCATATCGGAGAACGGAGGTACGGTTTAATATTCATGTGACTGTATTTAGCAGAACCTGTCTGATGCGGAAACATGAGGAAATTTTACTACTATAATGGAAAAATATATCTAAATTTCCTTCCTAACACTTTTCAGTACATGTGTATCCCGAATAGAACTAATATGGCTAAGATAGCATTCGGCAGGGAAATTAAATTTACAGTGTGTAGCGGACAAAAAAATGGACTACTTGTGAGACAAAATGAGAGGAGAGTGGATGTGTAAATGGCCACATCATCTGCTGCTTGCAAGTTTCCATCTTTTTTGACATTGTATCAGAAGAATCGGGTCAAATCTCGGTCGTTTGTATCAGGGCATAACTGTAAAAAAAAGCCCGAGTTCCATCTTCTACTATGGCTTGGCGGTAAGTCCGAAAGCGGATTAACACAGACAATATTTCTGGTAACAGGCTAGGGCCTGCTTCCAAAATATCATTAAGGGACGGTGCGTCTCCCTCATGTGATGATGCATCAAAGACGATCCTCCACTTCACTGTGCCATTTCGCTCGTTCTTGATGGCATGATGAGGCAAATAAAATACAAGATTTGTCGATTCCTCTGCAGCAATCATCTCAGTGTGTCCTTTTTTGCTGTAGTCCATCATCTGAGATGGGTACATCTCTTCGAACTGGGTATTACCGGCAAGTTTTTTCTGCAATACGCGAAAACGATTTTAAGGGTTATTACGGTTGGAAGGCAAGACCAGATCTTCATTCTTTGGTAGAGAAACAACTCTCTGCCCATCTTGAATTTTAAATGATTCATGGAATTCTTGAAGAATGGCAGCATCTTTTGCAGTAAGCGTCCTTTTCTGATGTTCCCTTATTGCAAAGAACTCTAGATCCCAAAATCTTTGCATATCATCGTCCGTAAGGGATGGTTCCTCATCAGTGTGAATGTGGTTCAATGTTTAAATTGCTGACTATAGTTCCTGACTTATTTCCATTCAAAATCCACCAAAATTTAGAATGAATAAGTACTATTGAATCTCAAAGGTGTATTGGCTGGTCATCAAGAATCACCTTCCAGTACTGGTCTCCGCCTATGAGAAGTTCTATTGGAAGATCATTGTTGTCATCCTTGGGATCAGCAAATATCAATTTCCACAGGGGTGACAGGGACTGTACTTCGTGTGGAACAAGCGGATGCGACTTGTAGACATTTTCACTCTCAAATGCTGACATATGCAAGATAGTTTTCGTCCATACTCCACTGGTGTTAAATTCAATAAGTCTGCGAGCTGAAGATGTGCGACAAGGTAACTCGAATCCAGCAACTGTCAAACCCTTATTTCCCAAGATAGTTAACTGAAGCTGATCTACCAGACTTCTATTCACGAAACTTGATTGCCTTCCAGGATCCAAAATGCAGTGTGTACATTTTCTAAGACCAGTTGGCCCTGTGATCCAGACAGTAGCTGCTTGAAGATATGTGAAGTTTGGTTTATAAACTTCGATCTTTCCCACAGATACCGACGTGACCTGCTCTCCATTGCATATCGGAACGCGATGAGATTTTGTGCATGACGCCTTACTCTTCTTTTGGCGTACTTTCTTACTGCGACCTTTACTGAAACACAAGAAGCATCAGCTGGTTGCTTTTAGCAATTCGCTCAGATATGTTGGAGATCTTTGTGCAGTCTTGGGTCCAGTGTCCTCGTGTCTCACAAAATACAAAGAATGCAGAAGGTGGTTGCTTTGTTTTTGTTTCCAGATATTTGGACTTCGTGTTTACGTGTAGTGTCGCGGTCGTGGCGATGAAGAAATCTGGTGAACTGAAATCTCTCCTGATTTACTGTGTGATCATAGCGCCCTCTCCCTCCTCATTTAGGAACTCCATTAGCTCAGTGATATGACCTTCGTGAATGCCCTCTCTTCTGGAATAAATTATCCAACGGAGTACAATATCTTCAGGGAAAGCTTGCAGAATGTTCGGGGCTAACATCCATCTGTAGTGATTTACGTCTCCTAAGGCTCATAAGGCTTGTATACATCGAATGCATTCTATGTAGATGGTATTTAGAGTAGAAGGAGTGTCGTCTGAAATTTGTTGAAAGGCTTTGAGATAATCTGGATGGGCTTGAACGATGCGGTCAGTGTTTCCATAGTGAGAAATTAATATGTTTTGTTTCCTCGTATACATCAGCCGTCACTGGTATTCCATCAAACAGGTTCTTGGGCTCTCCTTCCAGATATCCACAAAGAAAAGCGTGCTTATCGATGTTAGCAAGAGATTGATTGTTATTAATAGACGACTTGAACTGTTCCCAAAAGCGTGCCCAGTATTCAATGTCACCTGTAAATTTTTCCAATTTTACTGCAGGGAGTTTCACTGTGTGCATGACAGGTGCTGACGGTGTAGATTTCTTGTTTCTTGATGGCTTGTGATGCTTTTAGAATCACTCTCTTTGCGATGTCTATGTACTCTTCACATTTCCCGATATCAGCCTTGTATTCAGCGTCTGTTAACATTTCTTGTATGGCATCATCGATAGCAGCAAGTCGATCTAAAGCATTTTGGAGTCTGATGCGATTATATTCGTATTCCGAAAGGTCATTGCAAGTTGTGCTATTTAATGGTGTGCTGAATTTTGTCACAGCTGTTCTTTCGGTCTTTCGCTTCTTTCGCAATTCACAGAATTGCCGCCTGTCATTCTGAAGGGTATAGTACCGGTAATAATTCTAGACTGACAACTGGTTGACTGACTGTGTTCCAGACTGATTACATACTTCTACTACCCTGCAGGGTGTGCTAGCGGATAGAAAAGAGAGCTTGTGTTAGCCGTGTAAGCGTGTAACTTGATCTTGAAAGTTCGAACTCTGTTAATATAATGAAGTGTCCAGCCCCGCGGTGTAGGGGGCAATGCGTCCGGCTGGCACCCAGCGACCCCGGGTTAGATTCTCGGCCGGGTCAGGGTTTTTTAATTGTAATGATTAATATCCCTGGCCTGGGGACTGGGTGTTTGCAAGTTGCTTTACATTGCACTGACACAGATAGGTCTAAATGGTTTATTTTGTCACCTATTCAATACATATAAAATATTTTACATTTAGGAATTTATTTTAATTCCACTTGAGACATGTTTCGCCCTTCATTGAGGGCATCATCAGTCAAATTACCTTCTCAAGGCAAAAATCAGGTACCTGATTAGCATTTAACATGCACAAATTAATACACATTACAATGAGGAAATTAAGTATGAGAAACACTTGTACAATGGTGATGGTTAAACAATATAAGTTTAAGAATAAGATCGGCACCAATGCTTAAAATTACTGGGTAATTATAGCAGAGTTCTGTAGTGGTGCTCTGAAGAATAATTGACGCATTCTTGGGAAATTATAAAGTTTATAAAATTATTTACAGTATAACAGTCAGGGGGGAAAGGGTATAGTGCTCGGCGTCAATGTTTGTAACAAAAATTATTGTCAATGGTCGGAAACTATACACTAAATTTACATTATCCAATTGAACAGTTGAGAATATACAGTTTATATACATATTTACAAGAGAGCAGCTTGGTGAGCAAGGATATAAAAAAATTCTAGTACCAAGTGCGTCCCGTTGTTTTAATCATTGGAAGATGATTGTAGCATTGACCTATCAAAATTATGCAGAGTGGTTTAATCTTAGTTTATAATTTTGATAGGTCAATGCTACAATCATCTTCCAATGATTAAAACAACGGGACGCACTTGGTACTAGAATTTTTTTATATCCTTGCTCACCAAGCTGCTCTCTTGTAAATATGTATATAAACTGTATATTCTCAACTGTTCAATTGGATAATGTAAATTTAGTGTATAGTTTCCGACCATTGACAATAATTTTTGTTACAAACATTGACGCCGAGCACTATACCTTTTCCTCCCTGACTGTTATACTGTAAATAATTTTATAAACTTTATAATTTCCCAAGAGTGCGTCAATTATTCTTCAGAGCACCACTACAGAACTCTGCTATAATTACCCAGTAATTTTAAGCATTGGTGCCGATCTTATTCTTATACTTATATTCTTTAACCATCATCACTGTACAAGTGTTTCTCATACTTAATTTCCTCATTGTAATGTGTATTAATTTGTGCATGTTAAATGCTAATCAGGTACCTGATTTTTGCCTTGAGAAGGTAATTTGACTGAGGATGCCCTCAATGAAGGGCGAAACATGTCTCAAGTGGAATTAAAATAAATTCCTAAATGTAAAATATTTTATATGTATTGAATAGGTGACAAAATAAACCATTTAGCATCCTACATTCAGTATCTTCAATATGGATAACAATGATTTTTATCGCTTGCAACAGATAGGTCTTACGGCGACAATGGGACAGGGAAGGGCTAGGAGTGGGAAGAAAGCGGCCATGGCCTCAATTAAGGTACAGCCCCAGCATTTGCCTGGTGTGAAAATGGGAAACCAAGGAAAACCATCCTCAGGGCTGCCGACAGTGGGGTTCAAACCTACTATCTCCCGAATACTGGATATTGCACAATTACGATACTGGATATTGGCCGCACTTAAGCTACTGCAACTATCGAGCTCAGTGGACTGGGTGTTTGTGATGTCCTTAATGTTCCTTTCCTCACACACAATATTCCACACTACCACCATTCCAATAACATGCAGGTTCATACAATATGGTGCCAGTAGGGGCAAAAGATCCACATGGGTCGATGCCCCGAACAAATAACATTAAAAAAAATATATATATACAGTGGAGTTTTGAAAAAAACAGAAATTATGCTAACTCAACTTCTGCTTGCAAACAAAATTAAGTTGGTAGACCAAGAAATAAAAATTGTAGAAAAATTTAAATATATAGGTGAAATAATCACATATAACCTGAATGAGAAACCAGCATGGCAAAATAGAATAGATAAACTGGTTACAGCACAGCATGTTACCAAGAATACATATAATAAAAAGTGTCTTTCAATAGCAACCAAATTGAAACACTACAAAACAGTCACCCAGCCATAAATTACATATGCAAGAGAAACATTATTCAAAACAACAAACACAGCTGTAATAGATATAGTACTCAAGTTAGAAAGGAGAATAGTGAGGACCTGTTTAAATAAAAAACATCAAGTAAACAGAGTCTGGAGACTAGCTTCCAATGAGAGACAGTTTATAAAGTAACAGAACCTGTGACTAGCACAATGAAAAAGAAACGAATATCATTCTTAGGTCATCTAATACAGTCACCAGAAAAATGAGAGAGAGAGAGAGAGAGAGAGAGAGAGAGAGAGATCTCCGATGCATCTACAGTGAATGGGTTCAAAAGTGCTATATATTCAGCATCCTGGATGGCTCTGAAGACGACAGTGATGGCATGGAATAATACTGGAATGTGAATATTCTTAGGAAGTCTCTACAAATAGAGGATTGTTTTATACTTGCATAAATAAAGTAATTTAACATATATTATCACTGTTGATATTTATCATGGAGAGTGGAAGAAAACTATACTTCCAAACCAAATTATTATTAATATCTTTTGAAACTAAACTTTTAATCTCATGAACTTCAATGTACAACATAATCCAAAAGTATTTTCTTGGTTCCTTAGTAAGTATTTGTCATTTGTTATTGACTACACAAATTATTTTTCATTTTTTCAATCTGAAAGTAAAACACAAACCTTTCCCATGGAAAATTCTTCTTCTCCACCTTCTTAACAATTTCCTCAGGCATCTTACGGAACTGTCTCAGAGGCGACATTGACTGCCACATACGTCTGTCTACCATCTTACACAGAGAGAGCGCTTTATCAGCTAGTTGTGCCCAACCACGATACAACACTGAAAATAGAATGGCAGATTTGTTAGCAAAATAATTTCTTTCAGTAATTGATTCTTAAGTTATAAAATTTATAGTTATTAGTCCTCTTATACTCAAAATACTTCTCCAAACAGTAGTAGTAAGAATAACGGAAACCACACGTCATTTACAGGAAACTTTAGAAGCCAGGAACAGGCATAAACACTTATCTTTAAAACTACCTAGGGACCAACAGTACTACTGTGAGATACCACTTGGGTATCCAAATACCACTGAACTATATGAGAATGACACCACATGTTCTGGCAGAATTGTGCCGTGTGTCTTAATTTATGAATCACAAATTTTACATACAATAAACCAATTCCATTTGATTATCAAGGTAGAATAAGGTTTACTTCAGGCATAACGAATAGAACATACAAGTAGGCTAACTTCTTCTCAGTCACATGTTAATATTTTGGATGTTTATGTTCTTGCCACCTGTCGCATTGATGCGCAGTTAGGCTATTGCTCACTATTGTTGATGCTGTTTGAAAAGCAGTTAATATGAGCCAAATAATTTTTCTGATCTTCTGCAATGTGTTAAGTGTTTCACGAAACATTCTGAAGTTGAGTGAGAGTTATAATATACCTAATATATTTTACTGATGATGTGTAGTATTAAGTGTTATTTGATGTGAAAATGCTGGTGCACTGTTTTGTTCTGGGCTGCAAGTCAGGTTATAACAAGAAGAAGCAAAGAAAACGAGATTTCTTTTCGCCACCAAAAGATGAGAATATATTTCTTCAGTGTTCGAAAGGTATACGGCGTCAATAATTGCCTTAACACATTGGAGACAACATCCATAGAAACTATGGGTGCAATATTTCATTCCTACTGATGGAGCTTGGAGAATCTACGGATGCATATTGTCATTGAAGGTAAAAATAGTAGCCGCCATTTCAGCGAGCTGTGAATTCACCAAAATGCTGCTGGATGCTTCTATAAGCATAAAATGTACTAGTTTAGGAGCATAAGTTGAGAGCTCTTCTTTCAAGGCATTAATAACACAGCTATATTCCTACATAACCTGAGGCTGCATCATCATTCACTTTCAACTGTGAAATGAGCAGGAAAGTACAACATGAGATTTGTAACATGTAAAGTACGTGCATGCGAACAGGAAAAGTGTGTGTTCAAGAGGCAGACTTGTTTGTTGTTATTCTTGTGAATATTCAGCATGTCTAATTCAAGCATACTAAATTTAGACGATAAATCAATACTGGATGTTCTTATGGAGGACACAGGTTCTGAAATTGAGAAAAAGGGTAACAATTCACAACAAGTAAACAATATGTTTCTGATGCTTCAGGCAAGTAAACTTAGACAATGAGCTAATTTCAAATTGGTATGTAGTGGGTCCTGTAATGTAGTTGTATACCACTCCCCAAAAATTTGGGTTCCTTCCCATGTACAGATGACAACCAGCAACAACTCGACGCGAGCCCGCCGTCAAGCGACGAATGGTGGGAAAATAAATCATTGGTTATAAACAAAGATACCCATGCCAACTGATCATGATATATTTTGAAACAATACTTTAAATAATCTCATGAACTTCAATGCAGAACATAATCCAAGAGTATTTTTTTGGTTCCTTAGAAAGTATCCACCATATTTTATTGCCTGCACAAATTCTTTCAATTTTTAATATATCATGTTTTCAATCTGAAGGTAAAACACGTATTAGTATGTTTTAGTAGATGACCCCTCAATATTTCTCAAATTTAAAAATATTAACCTAAATGGCTTATTTTTTGTTTTAGAATTTATTATCTTCAAAAAACTTTATTTAAAAATTTCTGCACTATTATAATAATTAAAACTCATTTTTGTACAGAAGAAAGTGTGATCACTGCTTCCCCTAGTACAGAAAATTTTCAAAAACCATAAAAAAATCTGGCGACTTGTGAAGGGTAGCATATTCAAATATGGCCATTTCCAATGTGTTAACCAACAAAAGCTCCATCCCATAATTAGTATCACATGTGGATTAGGGTGCAGCAATGAACATGTGCTGAACATAATTTAAAAACTTATAACAGTACTTCACTTCATAAGATATTGAATTTTCTTTCAAACCAAAGAACTGAGGAAGGAGTAAGTCTATTACATTAGGAAAAAATGTATCAATAATTATGCATTCATGTAATTAGCACATTTTATGTGCTTACCAGTTGGATGAAGTAATTCCTATCCTTTCTTTTTTTTTTCAATCTGCTTTATGTCACACCAACATAGACAGGTCTTATGGTGACGATGGGATAGGAAAGGGAATGAAGCGACCATGGCCTTGATTAAGGTACAGCCCCAGCATTTGCCTTGTGTGAAAATGGGAAACCACGGAAAACCATCTTCAAGGCTGCCGACAGTGGAGTTTGAAACCCACTATCTCCCAAATGCAATATCCTAATTTAAAAGCAAGTTTTTATCATGTTGCTACTTAAATCAATGTAGGTTTGCTTCATTTAGGTCTAATTTGCATACCTTCAATTTTTTTTTTGTGTACTCGCAGGTTTTGAGTAGTCTGTGGTATTATTATTTATCATACGGCTTTTAGTGCCGGGAGTGTCCGAGGACGTTTTGTGGCTGCCTGGTGCGGGTATTTCTGTATGACACCCATAGGCGACCTGCGTGTCAGGGTGTGGGACGATGATGATGACCAAGTAGGGAGAGGGTGAAACCCGGTGTTGGCACGTAGCCTGCTCCTGTCAAATAATACCGAGGGGTCTGCTCAAAGCTTTATGTCCCCATCTGATAGACAAATCACCATCAACAGTGTCATGTGCCCTCACTCCATATAAGCACTGCAGAGAGGTTTGGAATTTAATCCAGGCTTTTGGCACACAATCTAGTGATTCGAAATTGTATACCAACACCTCCCTTACTCTGCCGGCCAATGTTCTGATGAAACTTTCGGGCTAGTCTGTGGTAATTAAGTACCTATATCTATTGGTTAATTTATAACGGTGTTATGCGTTTAGTTAATTCCTGCAGATAAATTGCATATACTTAGGCCTGACGCATTCAGTTTATGGCAATAACTATCACTGCCTGGTAGATTCAGTTCACTAGCACAAGTAGGCCTACATGTATACCTGACCGTTGGTTAAATGTTGCTGAAGTTACAAACAAATAAGTTATTACAGTACAATAACAATTTACTGTTGAATCTACATGAAGTTGCTTTTATTGGGAACCACGAACTGTTTGCTGTATCATTCATATTTTACAAGGAAACTCAATCGTGAGTTGGTAAGTGGATTAACTGTGAGACAGACACCATCAACACGAAAACAAGAACATTTTTATCCATTTACTGATGGTTAAAACACTAAATGATAACTTCATATCTCACTTATTACTCATATTTGCAATCAGCTATCACTCAGTTATTGCCCGGTGGTGATACTGGCTTTACATAACAACAGAAACAAATAAAACAACCTCAGTCAGCACACTTTCTCTTCTATCCATCATGCTTTAATGCATAAACAATGGAATGTTAATTTAAACTTAATGCTAAATATAGACAGATCAAAAGCATATTTAGTGTATTTTCTTGAAAATGACTGAAGGAAAAATAAAAGAGAGTAAAATTAATATCAACTAATGTACAACACAGTAAACCCTTGATAACTCGGACCTTGGTATCACAGACTTCGGATAATTCGGACAACACTTTTGAAATGTAAAATGTTATTCAGTAATTACTGTATACATTGGTGTTACAGATTTGACCTTAGATCGTGAACTACAGCCACTCTCTAGTGAAACCTTTAATCAGAGGTTATGTGTTCAGCAGTCACTTTAGGCTGCACAACATAATTATATGCAGGCAACATAGGAAATATTCCAAGAAGGAGAGGGACATCATCTTTAAACCTATAATACTCAGTAAAACATCACAGTTACTGACCAATTACCATCTTATAATAGATCTACCAAAAACGTGTGTGAATCACTCACTGAATAAAACACTGAGAACCAGTACAGAACTATTCTGTACATAAAGAAAACTGGATTGATCCATAGATAATTTGCAAGTAGGTGTATTGTAATTTTGAACTATCTCAATTCAGCATCTAGATGTGTTATTTGTACATGTGTCTTATCTGATACACATAACTTACCTCTCCACATTGTTTTGAGTACTGTTATTGTATACTTTGATATTGTATACTTTAAAGTACAGTATTAGTTTTAATCCTTAAGCCACAACTTTATTTTCTCTGATAAGAGGGATTTTGCATAACTTAGAAGCCCCACCCCTTTTAGTACAAGTTGTAGAGATTATCAAACGCATGTAAACACTGAGCTATACTAGAATGAAACAGACAGGAAAGCCCAAGATAATAAGAATATTATCACGTAGGCCGATATCACAGTTTCTGCTGCAGTCACCAGGAGGCTACCTTGATGCTGATGCCACTGTGCAGACAATTCATTGTTGCCTGTTGAAGAGAGTGTGCTCTGTGTTGCAGCTGGATGATTAATTTTGAAGTAAAATAATGTGGTTTCAAAAATAGGGAGCCACAGTAACTATGCCGTTTCTAACTGCAAAAACAATGCCTGTAGAAATTCTGAAGTTGTTTACTACACTTTTCCTAAGAATGAGGATGTTCAAAGGCAGTAGATTTTAAGAAGCAAACAAAAAGATAACATCAATGCTAGTACTGGTCGAGTTCGCTCTGCACATTTTTTTTTACCAGAGGACTACAAACGGAACCTCAAAAATGAACTGTAGGATGTGCCTCTGAAAAAGAAATTGTGGTTTGGTACAGTTCCTTTGCAGAAAATACCTGACTGGCATGGGGTCAATAGTGCTACTGGACAACAGACCTACTGTTCTTTAATATTGGGAAGCATATCTGTCACCAACAGAGAGAAGGACATTTATTCATACATCGTCGCAGCATGAGTAAGGTGTGACATGAGTAATGTAAATACAGTATACAGGAGACATCACGCAATGTACAGTAGACTATGCTTACTGTATAATGCTTTAATATCGTCGACACGGTCAGGTGCTATTGGTCTTCATTTTTGATATACTGAAGCTCTTATCAATTGGGAAATGTAAAATAAATTATAAAGAGGCCTCTCCTAAGAAATGCTGCAATAACTGAAGAGTAAATTATTTACTTTTAAGGCGTTGGTTTAGGGTTCAAAAATTGATTTTTCGTCATTTATTTGTATATCTGCATTTTGCCATTTTTATTTGCTATAGTATTTATCATTACTGCCTAATGTGACATAGTTATATTTGGTCACCAATTTATGTTACAACCTACGAAAAATTCAGTATATTTTATGTCTGGGGACAGGTGGGTTTGCATTCTACCGTTTGCTGTACTTAAATCCAGGCAAATACCAGGATGGTACCAGTACCTATCTCATATATTGCGACCACTTCCTTCTAGATTTCTAGGCCTCAAGCTTTGACAGAATAATAACACAAAATCTTTCAAAACTAAATAGCCTTCTATTAAAAGCAAGTTTCATTACAGGCCAGTCATGAACAGGAGATGCGCTGGCAGAAGAGAACAGTGTTTGAGAGAGTGATGTCAAAGATGGTAGCCTTGTCACCCAAGAAAAATGCCAAAGATGGATGAAAGTACAACCACTGAGTCGACTTCTGCTGAAGTAGTTTCTGAAAACACTTAAATCGAGAGAGTGAAAGAAGAACTGCGAGTTATGAAAATGGAAAATAAAACCATTTTAATAGCCCTGCCACTTTGCTCAAAAGCAACTTTATCTTGAAAAAGAGCAATTGGGCTCTTAAGATTACCAAAAGTCCATGATATGTTGTGCCCTTGAAGAAAGCACCTACAAATGTATCAAAATGTAAAGGCATCATTAATACAATGGCTTTTCTGATTTCTTATAAAGTTCCAGAAATTTATGAAAAAGTAGTCCACCTGTATACATGAACTAGAGTTTATTCGAAACAGATACCTAAATTAAAAGCGAAAACTAGAGACAATGAAAATGTATGCTGCTAATAAGAAAGGACGATTGTGGGCTGCATCTTCCGTCAGCTAAGGCTAGTACAACTTGAAGCTCTCCCTGGATACCCATATGGGCAAGTTTCTAATAATAGAATAGAATTTATTCATATGCTTTAGTTGAAACAAATTGTCATTTTAAATGAACTGTAGTGCCAGAACATGTATATTAAGTGCTGTATTTGTTCTTAGAACAACTGGACTGTGATTTTAAATTTCTAGTTGGCTACTCTGTATTATTGTTTTGTTCTCATCAGCGATTTTCCTGTATACACGTCTCTCAAAAAAACCCCAGACCGAACACACGGTGTTTGTATTCTGCGCTACGGCAGCTGCAGTAAGGAAGGCATGCTCATAGTTCTTGACCTTGCAAGCAGACAGCACGTGTTCGACCTGGCAAGCATGAGTCGCCAGCCTGAATCTCAGCTGTTAACATGGTGAGACAGTCATCATTGCAACCCACCATATTTTCGTGTGTAAAAATTCTGGTTTAAACTTAATGGTCATGTGAACATACTGATGTGCAGAAAATTCTAATGGTGTTTATGAAGTCCCTCATTATGATAGGAAGATTGATGTTTGGTGTGCTGTTAGTGCAAGATGAATAATTGGGCCTATTTTTATTCGAGACAACAGTAAATGCAGAGAGGTACGAAGATGACATTTTGACGCTGTTCTTCCATCAGTTAACAGGAGAAGAATCGCGTAGGTGGTTTCAACAAGATTCAGCCCCTGCAGATATGTTACGTTGAATTGTGATATTCCCCATTTGAATCAATCCAGTGAGCTGTAACCCCCAAGTAGCTACGGTTATATACGGAAGACCAAAAATCCCCCCGTGAAATTAATCAATTCTGCTTGTTTCGGTTCATCTAATAATTTTGATATTTCTGCGTCATACAACTGGTCTTTTTATTTATTTATTTATTAATTTATTTATTTGGTTACCATCTGTAGAGGGAAGATGGTATGTGAGAAATGAGAGCTTCCCGTAAAACCTCTTCAGTGTGATAAGTACTTCGTGGCCTACTATCCTGCACACTCCACTTCACTAGTTTATTCTTAATTTCAGTTTCCGTATTAGAGCACACAGGCTTCACTATTAGGTGCTCTAACTTTGACTGAGGAGATGAACTAGTAGTGACATTGATAGATGCAGATACACTCTGGAAGGGATGAATATCTTTAAGATGATATTGAAAACTATTTGTACTTCCAGCATAACTTAACAATTTCCTGCATTTTTTACAAACACTGTTTTTCTGTCTGTCTCCTTACAACAATCATTTTGTTTAAGTCTGGAAATTTCACTAAGATTTCCTCGCATTGGTTCATAAGGCATGTTTGTAACGAAAGTTCTGAAACACTGAATGCAAATTCTGAATAACAACCACACACAAACTGAGGGTTTAAGTTGTCACACTTTGTACTGTGCTTTTCCAGCAATTGGTATCTGTCCATTTGCACATTACCTGGAAATTCCTTAATGACAGTCTCTTCAAGTACCTTCCCCACATCTATCCATTATGCTGCCAGACTGTGTTTTGTAAAGATCTACAATACACTATAATAGTCTGATCAGTATGTCCTTTCCAATAGTTTGTAAAAGCAATGGTCATAAGCCTTGTTTTACTAGAAAGCAATTAAAGAGGTATGATTACTTTTACCTTTCTGAAGGAAAGATATGAACATCAGCGTACTTTAATGACCAGTCAACTACAGGCCTACAATAGCTGAGACACATCAAATGGCAAACAACAATACTGTGCCCGTTCGCATCTCGTAGACCAACAACAAAATGGCGGCGTAGGAAGGTATGGCCCATGCGATCTACTAAGGCAATGAACTTCGTATCAATGCAACGTATAGGAGGCTATGTACGTCACGGAAAGGATAGGTTTCGAAGACAGTGCAGAACAGTAGAGGCTCATTTGAATTGTTTAAAAAAAAAATATAGCAGCGGGTGAATTGTTTAACGAGACTCTCAAAAAATTACTTCACGGAAACAAGACGCAGATACGAGCAGATCTACATATTCGAAGAATATAGTTACATATTGAAGAAGAATATTAATCATATACATTGAAGACAGCATACAATTAAAGTATTCATCGCTGTATGCAAGTAGAAGAGCCGAGAGAAAAATATAAATATATAAAATATTGGTGATATACGACGGATTTGGGCTAATAAGCAGCAACGTAACGATCGAAAGAATCGGAATTCACTTTTGTGAAATATTAAATATCTACATACGAGAAGATTATAATTTCCGTAGCAGTAAAAATAATAATTATTTACGGAGAAAATATTTCACAGAAAGAAAAACTTTGATGATTATTTTAAATAACAGAAAAATGCAGAATACTATGACTAATTACTGCCCACAAGGAATTCTTCTCATTGTCTACAGATACAAGATGATGACTGTCTGCTAATTCATCAAGATGGACTAAACTGGGGATATGAACCGTCGAACCAGATGACCAGCCGGAGAGTATTGGACAGGCCAACCAGTGGAGATGATGACGTTGGATGAGGATCGGCCAGCCTAAAGACCGGACGATATGGAGTGGTCTGACGAGCTATATGACCAGTAGATGACCATGAACGTCCAGCCCAGCCAGATATCCAGTTCCGATCTGAGGGTCTAGTAGCAACAGAAGGACGGAGCAACCACCAGACCAGATGTAGCAACTGACGAGCTAAGTCCATACTTTTCTATGGTAGAGTAGTTTCTTGCAATCTGCACCCTCAATCTATTTTGGCATGTGCTGAGAATTTGGTGATTTATGAAGTAATTAAGAACGCGTGTGTAATATAAGTAATGTGTGAAATACTTAAGATTTTAAGATTAGATGGAAGTGATGAGTTAGAATGATAATATGACATATACTGGATACCGCTCTAGCACATTGACAGTGGAACTAATATCCGATAAGAGAAAGGTGTGTTACTTGTGTAGAGCTAGAATCAATGAGTCTAAGTCACTAGTAAAAGTTCGATTAATCGCGTTTTACCTGAGTATAGTTTACGTCACGAAAGACCTGCGCAATACGATGACCATTGACAAATTAAGTATTCCTTTCGTCAGAGAATGTGGGCATATGAATTCATATTACTGTAATTAAAAATAGAGGTTATTGACTGCGTATTTTGCTAAACAATTCGTGAATATTTAGTATATGGTTTTGGAGTTATGGCTATATGTATGCGGCTAAATGGAAGCCGATAGTATGTTAAAGTGACGACGGTATTGTATTGAAATGTGATTATATATTGATGAATGGTTTAAGTGAAGAGATTTAGTTATGTTCTACGAGAAGTGTAAGAATTGCTATTTGACGTGTTAATGATTTATTAGTAATATAAGGTGAGTTTATATGCCATGTTTGAAAATATACGTCAAGAAGAGAATTCCGCGCAGATGACCATTTTAAGGTAAGGTAAACATGAATTATGTAGAATTGTGTATCGTGACAGTGATATTGTGTTTGACTTGGGTGAATAACAGGTACTGCGTAAGAGAGAGTGTTCTTATATATGATGCAGTAGACTCATGATTGATTATATATCTAGTATTTCGGGGAGCGGTGATCTTACAGGTTGATATGAAATACCTGCATTCTATACTATCCATACACGTTCAGTAGCACGTATATAAATGAAATATTGAGACAGTGCAGATTTCAAGAGTACATTGAGCCACTAATAGATGAGTGTGTAGATTAGAAACTATTCGAAGTCTTAGTTAGATTTTATTTATTTCTACTCAGATAAATATGATTTTAACTTAGTATATAAAAATGACCAGTATTACAATGGTTAGTTAGGAGCCAGATATCGTAGGCACGAGGGTGGTATTGCTTTAGCTCGTAAGTCGTTACTTGTTCATACTTGAAAGATGTTACCTAACACTCGGAGTTCAAACCTATGAAAGACTTTAACTTATGAATAGAAGGTCGGTGAACACTGCCACAATTTAATACACGCGAAAGTATATACTTGGGAAACATGTCTTATATGTTGTGAGGATAACTTTAATAATTAACAGAGCAGTATTTACAATATGAAAATTTTATTTGATTCCTTGAATGCTCAATGATCGTAAATATTATAAAAAAATGATGTAATACTTTCGGAACATGGCTACGAAGGTTCTCATGTGTATTTATTGGAATTTGAATTTTATTAATGAGAGAATGTTAGCATTTTTTTTTAAGTTCCACTATTTTATCTTAAATGAGCCAGCGCTGACTCTAACTTAATTTCAAATGATGAGATAATACGGAATTATTACTACCCAGATTTCACTATATTTTGAACATTAATTTTTCTCAATAAATAATCTTATATATTTTCTTTAGTATGTGACTGTGTTATGATTTCTGTTCTGGCCACGTTTAGAGTTAAGTTAGTTGATAAGTTTACTAGATGTAAGCAATTAATGTCTTCTCACAAATGAAATGCGAGATGCTTTTAAGTTATCGGTCGTCGTTCTCGTGCATACTGATACTTACATGTTGCGTAACCCAGCGGTCGGAATCTCTTCAGAAACCACGTTAAACAATTACATATAAAATCTCAGATTTTATGGGCGGAAAAAGGATACCCTGAGAAGAAATAATGAGCTACCGGGATAATCTTGCACTGACCGCTGCAGGAGCGGGTGCAAGTATTTAAAATGGCTGCCCAACTGTGGGGCGATTGAAGAGAAACACACCGTGGGAAAGTGATAAAAATGACTCCGCAACGTGTGCTGATTTGAAGAGAAAGACACCGCGGGATCATTGAATATTGGTTGCCAAAGGATGTAATAAAATGCCGCAATAGTGGAGCAAGTGAAGAGAAATACACCGTGGGAACGCCAAATAAAGTGAAAAAAGTATTGGAAACGGTCTTCACTTTGAAATAAATTAAATGTCGCATTAATGGTTGGCGACTGAAGAGAAACACATCGTGGGAGTGTATGAAAATAGTATGATAATTTATATTACTTAATAGGCAATCATGTGACGAAGCTCGAAATGTAGGTATCGGGTATAGAAAACATGTCACTTATGTGTTGAGTAATTTATTTCATTATTACCACATGGCTGAACCTGTGAAGATATATTAATAAGGAATTATTGAATTTATTAGACGATTGTTTTTCTTTAATAATAATAAGCTAGGATAAGGTGATTATAAGTCAATATGAAATGAAACTTAGTTAATTTTAATTATGGTATAGGCTGATGGCCATACATATAAATATGGAATGCAGCATAACGGAATTTTGATTTATTTATTTCGTAACATGTTCCGAAATGTGAACGAAATCATAGGTTTGAACTCTTGGTCTGGTTGTTGTTGGTTTATCTGGTGAGATGGTGCCGATCTCCAGGAAGGTCCATCAATATTATTATTTACTGAAGAGAAAACTTCAAACTAGTGCATATAGTGCAAACCTTGAACTATTTTAAACCTTGTAGATTAAGTTATTGTGGTGTGTGTGATATAATATTTAATATTTTGTGAACTTAGAGGACTGTTAGGCAAATAAGTGATTTTTAACAAAATAGAGAGCTTAATATAAACTTTGAGATATTATAACGAATATATAGAAAACGACATAAAATGGCAACACAGGGTAGAATTCAGACAAGAAGAGAACAAGAAGAGGAGATGAGAAGAGCTCAAGAGAAACAAGAGAGAGCGCCATTATGGTTTCTCGAATATTTGAAGCAACAACAAGAAAAAGAGAGGAAACTCGAAGAAAAAGAGAGGAAACTAGAAGAAGAAAAACAGAAAGAGAAACAGGAGCGTGAAGAGAAAGAGAGGAAACTAGAAGAAGAAAGACAGAAGGAGAAACAGGAGCGAGAAGAAGAAAGACAGAAGGAGAAACAGGAGCGTGAAGAGAAAGAGAGGAAATTGGAAGAAGAGAAGGAAAGAAGACGGATAGAAAAGGAACGAAAGCAACAAGAACAATACGAAGAAAGAAAGAAAGAACATTATGAGTTGATGCAAGAATTGCAAAAGAAACAAGAAGAATGGCAACAGAAACAGAAAGAATCTTTAGAAGAATTTGTTAGGAAAATAGAAGACGAACATAAAGGGATGATCGAGGAGCTACGCAAGAAACAAGAGGAAGTGACTGAAGAAACAGCGAAGACACGGTTAGAAGTAGGTGAAGTTAAGAACGAAATCCAAAACATGCAGATGAGGTTGACTGAAACCATGGAAAATAGAAACAGGGAAATCCACGAGGAAATAAATAAAATAAATGAAATGGTAACGGAGAACCAGGAAACAATCCGAAAATTAGAGCAAGAGAAAATAGATAATATAACAGTTAGTATGCAAGGATTAAATCTAAGACAGCAAGACTTAGATGAAAAATATGACCAAGCTGCGACCAAAGTAGCACAGAAGATTGATGAATTGAAGCAGAAAATAGAAGATAACAAACTGGAATCGGAACGGAAAATTGAAAAGACAGAAGAGCAGATGAAACAGATTAGAAGAGAAATCCAAGAGATGAAGGTGGAATCGCACACGGCGAAATCAATGGCCTCAAGCGCTAGTGATAGGCAGAGAGCAGTAGAGGTACAGATTAATGAAAGAGAGAACACACCTTCAGGGATAAGCGACCCAAGTAGAAGAGATTTGGAAATATTAAACGGTAGTAATCAAAGTGAGGGAAGCACGATAATTAATATCATTAAAAATTACGACGACCGCCCAAAACATTTTGACGGTTCGGTTAAAACCTCGCCAAAACAATTCCTTAGGGACATTGAGGAATATTTTAGGGAAGGAAAAATCCAGGAGGAAAAGAAATTGAGAATTATCGAAAAGCATCTGGACGGGAACCCAAATATTTGGTTCCAGGCTTTCAAGTACACATTCCATAATTATGACGAGTTTAAGGTAGCTTTCCTGAAGAAGTTCTGGGATCCTGAGATCCAGCAGCAGCTAAGATTAGAGCTGTACTCAAGGAAATTTTCGACTGCAGGCCAGACTTGCTTTAGTGATTTCTTCTCCCTACAATTTCATCGTTTTCAGGACTTAGATTCTCCACCTAGCGAACTGGAGGCAATTAAAACTATTCAGAGGCAATTACCACTCGAAATACAAAGATTATTAGCAGCCTCTGATATACAAACTGCTATTGACATGGAGAGACGATTAAGACAGATCGACCTAACGTCATCCTGCTTAATAGAGAGGAACCCCAGAAATATAAGACAAATAGAAGCAGTCAATACGCTTAGCTCCGAAATCACTAACCAAGGACTAGATAAAGGTCATGAAATTAGGACAGAAGATTGTAATAGAGCCCAAAACAAAGAACCAAGAAAATGTTATTGTCAGTATAGTGGTCAACAGCACGGAAGATGTGGGAAAATTGGAAATAGAAATAGTTTCCAGTATAGGAGTAATACTCGATATGGGAACAATAGAAGTCGACCATATCAGAGGAACAGAAGGCGATACGATGAGAGGAGAAGACCTACACAATATAATCAAAATGAAGAGAATAGGCGATATCTTCAAG
The DNA here is from genome assembly GCF_040414725.1 of Anabrus simplex. NCBI lineage: Eukaryota > Metazoa > Arthropoda > Insecta > Orthoptera > Tettigoniidae > Anabrus > Anabrus simplex. Next base: position 526,711,866 of record NC_090265.1, on the reverse strand, counting down.
AGCTAAGAGAAGAGAGACAAAATAGGAGCCGATGGGAGGAAGCCATCAAAAATAAGGATATAAACGGCGACCTCGAAGGCGCAGAAAGTATCGAACTGCAGAATTATAAACGAAGAAGACAGGAAGAAGGCTGGAAGGAGCAAGAAAGTCATGGGAACACAGAAAATTCCCAAGGTTCTGAGCGAAAAAAAAAAAAACGCCGATGATGAATTAGTTAAACATGAAACTGCAAATATTAAACCGTTAATGAATTTTGTCAAAATTCGCAGTTGGGTAGTAGCACAAATAGATCATTGGGACATTCAACCAGAAGATTTAATAAAAGAAGATACTTGTCACGAAACTCAACCTAAATTCAAGTTACCAGTAATAGTTGTGAGAGTGTTCAACACCCGATTGTACTGTTTAGTGGACTCTGGAGCTAGCATAAGTGTAATGTCATATACCTTATTCCAAGAACTAAATCAGAAAATACAGATACCAATCATACCTGTATCTGGTGTAAAAATCCGAGGCATAATTCCAGACAAGTCTGTTGAATGCAAGATACAAGCCTACTTAAGTATAAAGATCGGAAAATATGAATTTGAGCATCCATTCATGGTTATGAAGAAAATAAAATACAACGTCATTTTTGGAATAGACTTCATGATAAGCTCTAGGATGACAATTGATATGGATAAGGGTGAAATTCGATTTCCAGTGGTAGAAAATAATGGAAATAGAATTATAGAAAGAGTTCAAATTAGTAGCACACTTGAAGAAAACGAATGGTTGAAGATTGAGGGAAAAGAAGTGGATCTATTGGACGAAGAGAGCCAAGAACTAGAAGAAAGAGATCTTAACACAGAATTAGAGCCGGAATTGGTCATGAGAATTGAAGAGATAGTTGCAATCGAAGAGGAAAGCTGCGAAAAACCCGAAATTTGGGAGGCTATCATTCAAGCTGCGGTATCTGCAGAAGAAAAACGAATATTGTACAACATCATAAAGAAATATGTTGAAGTTTTTAGTGATAAACCTGGGCAGATTCCTAACTATAAGTACAAACTGATAGTTACTGACTGGACTGAAGGGAAAAATATATGATGTGCCAGAGAAATATTTCACTGAAGTAAAACAAATCATCGAGGAAATGTTAACTGATGGATTGATTGTTAAGACTACCACTCCATTTCTGAACCCTATAGTAATTGTAAAGAAAAACAACGGAAAACTGCGTTTGTGCCTTGATGCGCGAGTCCTAAATTCCAGAGTATAGTCAGGCCCCCAAAATTAAGGACATTGTGAAGAGATTTCGAGGTCAGAAATATTTTACGAGTATGGACTGTACAGCTTCATTTCACCATATTGTACTTGAAGAAAAGTCACGGTTATTAACAGGTTTTATGTTTAATAACCAAACATATGCCTATTGTCGGTTGCCTTTCGGATTAAAAGTCAGTTCGGCAGTATTGATAAGGGCACTAGATAGAAGCCTAACGAGTGAAGTAAAGGACTTTGTAAATTGTTATGTTGATGATCTAGTCTTTGCGAGCACTACCTTCGAAGAACACTGTGTCAAATTAGAAAAGCTATTAAGTAATTTACAGAGAACTGGCTTCAAAATAAATTTATCAAAATCTAAATTTTGCCAAAGCCAAGTACTTTTTGTAGGTCACGTGATCGATGGAGAAGGGATAAGACCAAATCCCGTAAAAATAAAGGCAATATGCGATTTCCCTAGACCGACTAAAGTAAAGCATATAAGGCAATTTCTTGGGTTGACTGGATTCTTCTCAGACCATTGTGAAGGTTACACAGATACGGCTGCACCGTTACAGAACTTGCTAAAAGTCAACAATAAATGGAAGTGGAATGATGAGGCAGAAGAAGCATTCATCAACATGAAAGAGCTGATGAAGAAAAGTATTAAACTGGGATATCCTGATTATCAACAGAGATTCATAATTCAAGCTGATGCATCACACGTTGGTGTAGGAGCATGCCTATATCAAGAAGATAATGAAACCAAAAGACGAACTTATTTGGCATTTACCAGTAGGAAACTTAGAAAACATGAGCAACATTATACTACTACTGAGCTTGAACTACTCGCAATAGTGCACGCATTACAACATTGGAGACGTATAATTTATGGCTACCCAGTAACAATACGGACAGACCACAAAGCGTTGACTTTTGGGTTAAAAGCCGTCATGATCAGCGAAAGGATAACGCGATGGATGTTATTCACGCAACAGTTTGACCTAAAGATTGAACATTGCAGTGGAAAGGAAAACATCTTAGCTGATGCGTTAAGTAGAAACCCACATGAAGGTGAAGAACATGTGCTAGCAATCGAACTGGATACTCAAGACGAACAACTACTAAGAAAGTTAGAGAATCTGAGAGAATTTCAAGAATCTGACCAGAAATTAAAGATCATCATCGATAATCTGGTTAACAGGGAATCAACGCCAGAACTCACTAAGAAATATGAAATCGTAGACGGAATACTATTGAAAGTAGTGGACAAGATCAGTAACAGCAAAAGAATTGTAGTACCGGAAGAGCTACAAAGAGAATTAATCTGGCATACTCATAAGATGACAGGACATGCTGGTATAGACAAGGTTATAGGGACGATAATGGAGAAATTCACGTGGAATGGATTAAGAAGATCAGTAAGAAACATAGCGAAAACATGCGATGTGTGTCAGAGAGTAAAGCATAACAATTACACATGCGGACATAAACCGATCCCAATTATACCATCTAGAGCTCAGGAAATTTATGCAATAGATATTTTTGGAAAGTTGCCCACTGCTAGGAAGGGAAAGAAATATATACTAGTGGTTATCGATGTATTCTCTAAATATATTTCATTGCAAGCCATACAGAGAGCCAATACTAAACAAGTTTTACACGGCCTCATTAATAAGACATTTCCTGAAATGGGAAAACCTGAGAGGATCCTTACAGATAGAGGAACACAATTTACTTCAGTTATGTTCCGCGAACGAATAAGAAATGAGGGCATCAAACATACGTTATGTTCAGTTCGTCATCCAGCAGCTAATCCCGTAGAGAGATATATGAAGGAGATCGCTAAATTCGGGAGAATATATTGTAGTCAACAACATTGGAAATGGGTAGATATGCTAGATATCATAGCAGAAAGTTTAAACAACACGGTTAATCAATCAATTGCCCAAATTCCTAGTGTAGCCCATAAAAATGTTCACCCACAGAGAACATGGGACAGCATTTTCACTATGCAGCTAGAGAAAAAGCCAGATCCTCAAGAAATAAATCTAAAGATCCAGCAGAGACTCAAGGATCAGTCTCTAAAACGGTTAAGAAGGCTGCGGAATAAGAAGTTCCATCCACATTTCAAACAAGGAGATCTTGTTCTGGTTAAGACTGCACCAATATCAAATGCACCAGCAAAAATATGTGCTAAATTTCTGCCGTTATACAATGGTCCCTACAGAATCGAACGCGTACTTGGGAATAATGCGTACGAAATAGCAAGTTTAAGTGGCAAATATCGTAACGTACATAATGCATGCAATATCAAGTTGTACTTCCAAGAGAATCAGCAAATGTAATAAGAACTTAAGAGTCAAGAAAGTCTAAAGCCATTAAATGACCTACCATTGTGAAATGCGCAAAGAGGAAGGAATAAATATCTTTATTACGACCACTTGAATGAAGAAAAAGCAGCTGCCAAATACATGGTTACGGGTCATGTAAACAAATTAATGCAACTAGGACGTAATCGATATCAATCTGCTGATATTCGATAATCGAATAGATAATATCGCAATGGCAGGGAATATACGAGATGCAAAGTCACATTTGAGATTCAAGTTAACAATGAGAAAATATATCGTTACCAATATATTTTCTTCATGCCAGGGGGAGTAAATGTGCCCGTTCGCATCTCGTAGACCAACAACAAAATGGCGGCGTAGGAAGGTATGGCCCATGCGATCTACTAAGGCAATGAACTTCGTATCAATGCAACGTATAGGAGGCTATGTACGTCACGGAAAGGATAGGTTTCGAAGACAGTGCAGAACAGTAGAGGCTCATTTGAATTGTTTAAAAAAAAAATATAGCAGCGGGTGAATTGTTTAACGAGACTCTCAAAAAATTACTTCACGGAAACAAGACGCAGATACGAGCAGATCTACATATTCGAAGAATATAGTTACATATTGAAGAAGAATATTAATCATATACATTGAAGACAGCATACAATTAAAGTATTCATCGCTGTATGCAAGTAGAAGAGCCGAGAGAAAAATATAAATATATAAAATATTGGTGATATACGACGGATTTGGGCTAATAAGCAGCAACGTAACGATCGAAAGAATCGGAATTCACTTTTGTGAAATATTAAATATCTACATACGAGAAGATTATAATTTCCGTAGCAGTAAAAATAATAATTATTTACGGAGAAAATATTTCACAGAAAGAAAAACTTTGATGATTATTTTAAATAACAGAAAAATGCAGAATACTATGACTAATTACTGCCCACAAGGAATTCTTCTCATTGTCTACAGATACAAGATGATGACTGTCTGCTAATTCATCAAGATGGACTAAACTGGGGATATGAACCGTCGAACCAGATGACCAGCCGGAGAGTATTGGACAGGCCAACCAGTGGAGATGATGACGTTGGATGAGGATCGGCCAGCCTAAAGACCGGACGATATGGAGTGGTCTGACGAGCTATATGACCAGTAGATGACCATGAACGTCCAGCCCAGCCAGATATCCAGTTCCGATCTGAGGGTCTAGTAGCAACAGAAGGACGGAGCAACCACCAGACCAGATGTAGCAACTGACGAGCTAAGTCCATACTTTTCTATGGTAGAGTAGTTTCTTGCAATCTGCACCCTCAATCTATTTTGGCATGTGCTGAGAATTTGGTGATTTATGAAGTAATTAAGAACGCGTGTGTAATATAAGTAATGTGTGAAATACTTAAGATTTTAAGATTAGATGGAAGTGATGAGTTAGAATGATAATATGACATATACTGGATACCGCTCTAGCACATTGACAGTGGAACTAATATCCGATAAGAGAAAGGTGTGTTACTTGTGTAGAGCTAGAATCAATGAGTCTAAGTCACTAGTAAAAGTTCGATTAATCGCGTTTTACCTGAGTATAGTTTACGTCACGAAAGACCTGCGCAATACGATGACCATTGACAAATTAAGTATTCCTTTCGTCAGAGAATGTGGGCATATGAATTCATATTACTGTAATTAAAAATAGAGGTTATTGACTGCGTATTTTGCTAAGCAATTCGTGAATATTTAGTATATGGTTTTGGAGTTATGGCTATATGTATGCGGCTAAATGGAAGCCGATAGTATGTTAAAGTGACGACGGTATTGTACTGAAATGTGATTATATATTGATGAATGGTTTAAGTGAAGAGATTTAGTTATGTTCTACGAGAAGTGTAAGAATTGCTATTTGACGTGTTAATGATTTATTAGTAATATAAGGTGAGTTTATATGCCATGTTTGAAAATATACGTCAAGAAGAGAATTCCGCGCAGATGACCATTTTAAGGTAAGGTAAACATGAATTATGTAGAATTGTGTATCGTGACAGTGATATTGTGTTTGACTTGGGTGAATAACAGGTACTGCGTAAGAGAGAGTGTTCTTATATATGATGCAGTAGACTCATGATTGATTATATATCTAGTATTTCGGGGAGCGGTGATCTTACAGGTTGATATGAAATACCTGCATTCTATACTATCCATACACGTTCAGTAGCACGTATATAAATGAAATATTGAGACAGTGCAGATTTCAAGAGTACATTGAGCCACTAATAGATGAGTGTGTAGATTAGAAACTATTCGAAGTCTTAGTTAGATTTTATTTATTTCTACTCAGATAAATATGATTTTAACTTAGTATATAAAAATGACCAGTATTACAATGGTTAGTTAGGAGCCAGATATTGTAGGCACGAGGGTGGTATTGCTTTAGCTCGTAAGTCGTTACTTGTTCATACTTGAAAGATGTTACCTAACACTCGGAGTTCAAACCTATGAAAGACTTTAACTTATGAATAGAAGGTCGGTGAACACTGCCACAATTTAATACACGCGAAAGTGTATACTTGGGAAACATGTCTTATATGTTGTGAGGATAACTTTAATAATTAACAGAGCAGTATTTACAATATGAAAATTTTATTTGATTCCTTGAATGCTCAATGATCGTAAATATTATAAAAAAATGATGTAATACTTTCGGAACATGGCTACGAAGGTTCTCATGTGTATTTATTGGAATTTGAATTTTATTAATGAGAGAATGTTAGCATTTTTTTTTAAGTTCCACTATTTTATCTTAAATGAGCCAGCGCTGACTCTAACTTAATTTCAAATGATGAGATAATACGGAATTATTACTACCCAGATTTCACTATATTTTGAACATTAATTTTTCTCAATAAATAATCTTATATATTTTCTTTAGTATGTGACTGTGTTATGATTTCTGTTCTGGCAACGTTTAGAGTTAAGTTAGTTGATAAGTTTACTAGATGTAAGCAATTAATGTCTTCTCACAAATGAAATGCGAGATGCTTTTAAGTTATCGGTCGTAGTTCTCGTGCATACTGATACTTACATGTTGCGTAACCCAGCGGTCGGAATCTCTTCAGAAACCACGTTAAACAATTACATATAAAATCTCAGATTTTATGGGCGGAAAAAGGATACCCTGAGAAGAAATAATGAGCTACCGGGATAATCTTGCACTGACCGCTGCAGGAGCGGGTGCAATACAGTACAAGGGTTTTGTGACTGGAGTATCTTGGGCTCAACCAGACATGACTTCACAACATTGCTATCGCTGCAATACGAGGTTCAATAACCATACTCTGCAATAATCCATATAGCATCTAGTTGTACTAATTAATTTAAAAAAAATAGAATGAATTCCATCACCACACTACAATTGTAATCGGTTCGATCAATCGGCTAAAGCACATTGATCAGTTAACTAAGCAGGATACATGCTGAAGAAAAAGATGATGATGTACATAACACACAGTACATTCAATATTAAATGAAGTGTGCATAAATGAGTCTCCTTGAATATCTATAGGTTTTTTTTTCTATTAATCCAGAAGTTATAGCCTATAAATACCAATAAACCGGCATCCCTCTGATCTTGAGAAGGTCACATTACGTAGGTTGTACTGTACTGTCTTTTGAAGTTGATGTTAAGATCTCCTGAATCAGAACCTCAATACAATATGACCAAACTACTGAAAAACATGAAAAATATAGTTATTGGAAATTATAGTGAACTAAAAGTTCAGCTGGATGAGCAGTTAATGTTCCTGGCTCATATTTTGTAAAGGGGTGCTAGATTTAGATGAGGAACACTTATTACTTGGCTATCTATTTTGTCATAACCCAGTAACTTTTCAATTGTTTAATTAAAATGAACGGATTCCTAAATACCAGCAGCAAAGGTGAACTCTTTTGGACAGTTCCTATGGTTGAGTTAATTTTGTTGGGTAACAGTGAGTGTATCATCAGAGGTCTTTAACAGGCCAACAATGATAAGGAGTGCCTTTTTGCCCACCCAAACTCTACTACATTTGCTGGATGAAATCTATAAACTTGCAATCATGAGTCAGACATTCTACTAATGATCCACTGAGGTAGCTCATGAGACCAGAAATTTTAAGACACCCTCCCTCAAATAGCAGGAAAAAGTGTGGAGACAGTAAGAAGGAATGGATGAAGGATGGCTGCTATCTGTGCCAAATTCAAATCTTGTATTTCTAGAAATACATAAAGTCGTTTATAATGTAATTTATGCCAAGATAGTAATGAGTAAGAAACTTTAAGAGGTTGTGTGGGATGGTTTATAATAAAATAAAAAGAATCTATATTTAAGGGGAAAAAATCCCTTCTAATTCTTGCATAAGAGAATTGTTTACCAACCTATCTCAAAAATGGCTCTCATCAGTCGAGCAGCAGACTGGGTAACGTAGACCATGTCAGACATCAAAGCAAATCCTTCAAGCTTCAGTTGGGAGATGTATGCCTGAAGTAGCACGTTCACCTTTGCACTTGGCTCTTCAATACTTTCCTGAAAGTGAACAGAACAGTTAAATCTTTACATATTACAAACTCTGTGACTACACAACGTATATTTGAAGATCTTTCTCTAGCTGCACAAAGACTTCATAAAACAAATGTGCTGGAATTAAAAATGAAGGCCTCTCACTTTACAGTGTTTCAATTGGATGTTAAATAACTCCCTCACTGTTTCAAATCCAGGTCATGATTCACCAGGAATGACTAAAACAAAGCAACTTCATGAACTAGTGAAAAATGGTTCATTTAATCGGTTGATGTTTATATTTCATGTAGATTGTAATCACTACTACTACTAAATATAATTGTATTGAATAGGTGGACACACTAATTTTATTCAAGAAATAATTTTACTTGATGCTCTTCAACTGATTTTGCTGAAGATTGTCACATAGCATTAGATCTAATTTATTTTAAAACCTCCTGTCATATATATATATTTTTTTTTTAATGTGTAAAACTAACACAAATTATTACCTTGATAGGAATAGGTACTCTCTCCATTAACTTCTGCAATTCCAACTTCTCTTCTTCTCGTACAGTGATGTTTTTGAACTCTCCGGATAAGGAAAAGACACTGAAAAACAAGGTGATAAAACATACAGTACATGAAGGAAAGAAATTTTACGATACCAATATGACTTCAGTATTTTGGTAGTAAGGGGGGAGGGGAAAAACCACACACACATATACAGTAGAAGTCTGTTATAGCGAGAATTCATAATGGCGACAAATTTACTGGCTACGTTATATCCAATTTTTCATACAAGTCAGGAAAAACCCCATACACATTAAAATCGGTATGAAATGGCAATCAGTTTGTTCAAAACTTGCGTTTACACGGATGATATCCACACTACTGCTTAATCGTTTGTTATTTTTCAAAATTCGATACTACTTGAAAGTGTACATTTAATTTCATTCTGAAGAAATTATAGTATCACTCCAGAGACCTCTGTGGGAAACGTTCCCAGTTTTCTTCTTCATACAGCGTCACCTAACCTACCCGTATATCCTCCTCGTTACAAATTTAAATGGGAACAGCCATTCCAAAATTTAACTAGACACGAGAAAATATCAACTATCCTCTGAAATCAGTGGAGTACTCTGCCATATCTTGAAGTGTATCACATTCTTACGTAACTTCAATATATAACATTAAAATTAAGCGATCGTTTATTTCAGTCTTTATTTCTAACAAGTTAACAACTGCTATCAGCCACGTTATTTACGCATTTATTACCAAAACGTGTTATCCTCTTTCATTTTGAATTTTATTTTAGAGAACAATAATCTATAGGTATTACTAATCAACTCTGACATCACCTTTGAATGATATAGATGTTGATTCCCAAAGGGAATCTGAAATATTTGTTCCGAATGAGTAAATTTACAATACCAATATAAGTGGTCTGTTATTGGACATTATAAATTTTCCAGCTAACTCATTCCTGGTTGCCAGCGTTTCGCCCCCGTGTGCTAGGCTGGGTTCATCAGTTGGTACCTAGCACACCTATCAAGACGCTGGCTAGTGCATACCGTGGAGGCCACTGCGTAGGCTAATTGTAGCCACCGGCAGTGCCAATGCACTATGAGAGACTTTGTCTCATTACCAAATACTACTTGAAAGTGTACATTTAATTTCATTCTGAAGAAATTATAGTATCACTCCAGAGACCTCTGTGGGAAACGTTCCAGTTTTCTTCTTCAAACAGCGTCACCTTTATTCTCAAAGACTTGGCAACTACTGCTGCTCTTTCTTGGTTATACTCCATGTCTCAGAAAGTACTGGTTGAAAGATTGTATTGTAGATAATCATTTTTGCATTCCTTGTTAAAAACTTAGCACCTAATGTAGGGCTCATAGAGTATAATGCCTTTATCTGCACTCTTAATTCTAGCTTGGTGTTCTTGTTGCCTTCGGTTTTGCTCATCGATTAATACACCAAGGAATTTAAACTCCTCTACTCTTTTAAATATATATTTCCCAATCTTCAAAGGCAATCTGTCAACCTCCTCATGATGGCAGGAAACATAAGGAATACAATACATAATAATCAAATTATTTAACATCCCTTCAATTGCCCTAGATGTTAAATAACTCCCTCACTGCCATAATTCTTCACCAGGAATGATTAAAACAAAGTAACCTCACAAACTACTGAAAAATGATTCATCTAATCAAAGTTGATGAAAACTCTTGAACTGATTTTGCTGAAGATTGCCACATAGCATTAGATTAATTTATTTTATTTTAAAACCTCCTGTCATAAATTAAAAAAAAAAAGCTGTGGTGGAAGGAGTGGAAGTTACCCGATATGCCGCTGAGAAGCTACTTGTTCAGGGTAAGTGTTCACTGACTATGAAGAAAGCTCCTCTACGCTAGCATCCAGCACGCACTGGCACCAACATGGTGTGTCACTACAGATCCACTTCACAGACAGAATTGAATGTGACTCGTCCTAACTGTGACACTCCATCTCAGTCGTAGTGTATTTCACATTTGATCCCTCAACTGCGGATTACGCTAAATATAAATCTCCATTCTATCTCACTAGGCCAGCATCACAAAACAAAAACTTCGCCCCGATGTTCATGTTTTCAATGCCGACAATACCTCAGTTTAAAGTCTCATCAACCATTCTGACGCTGGTATTTTTTACATAGCATTCAAAGTTATCGAGAAGTTAACAAAACTCCATAAGAGAGTGATTCTAACCCCACAACATGTTCCCTGAAAACACCATTATCAACAAATAACAACAAATAACGGCCGTCATTGTTGCCATTCACAATGTACCATCTACTTAAGACCTTTCTTTTAAACAACACCAAAATTATGCCTAAACATTACGACACCCAATCAAATTTCCTTCCACGCCAGCCAAATTCACCGTTGCTTATGGAGCCATATTTATGAACCCGGGACTTCAATCAGACAGCTTTCAGTATGACTACTCTCATAATGGAGCCTCATTTGACAATCTCAAAAAACATTGGAATATTTTTCCTAGCTTTCCAAATAATTATGAACCGAGGTCAAACCACTGCTGCATATTACTGTGTAGTTGCCTTGCCAATACTGTGATCATCAACCAACGGCAAAAAATAATGTTATGCACACTGGTGCCAGACATTTTGTACCCTTTCTCCCCAAACTGCACCCATGTAAGTATGTCATTTTAAGCTTTGTAATTTCCCAACTTTTTAATGAGTAACGTCAATATTACTGTGTAGTTGCCCTGTCAATACTTGATCATCAACCAACGGCAAAAAATAATGTTATGCTTCCCATACTGCTTCCATGTAAATATATGTATAAGCTTTGTAATTTCCTAAATTTTCTAATTGAGTAGCGTCAATGATTCATGTCAGACCACCACTGCTTGACACTGTTAAAATGCCCTGTGGTTTTTACGCATTGGTGCCGACTACTGTATCTTTATTTTAGATGCCTCCATGTAAATATGTAATATAATCCTTTTAAACTCCATATTATTAATGAACATTGTTTTTCTCACTGAAATTTTAGTAATATTTTCCTAACATTTCTGATAGTGGAACGTCAATATTTCATACGGACCACTGCTGATGGACACTGTTAAATACCCTGTGGTTCTACCTATTGGTGCCAGTCACTTATCTTTCCCTTAAACTGCCCCCATGTAAATATGTTAAGTTAACCTTTGTAAGACATACCCTAACATTTTGACACTGTTATCCTTCATAACTGTCAATTTACAGCCAACGGCTGATATGTTGGTATCCATACTAACAATGAACATTGTTTTTCTCACTGACTATCTCTGTTGTAATATGTCAATATTATTTCTTAGTAATTACAATTTAATTACAAATCAGATAACTGATTTATGCCTTGAGGTAGTACTGTGACTGATGATGCCTTCAATGAAAGGCGAAATATGTCTCTTATGGAAATAAATTCCTAATTGTTTAAAATTTTAATGTATTGAATAGGTGATATTATAAACCAACTAGCATCCTACAGACATCCTATTTGACAATAGTTCAGATCCGATTATATTTAAGATGTACATATTTATTGTTATGATAACCAGGTTTGCGAGGATGCCGACATATGATTGATCTTGGTTGCGCATAATTATTATTATTAGTGTAACAATTCACTCCATTTCGATGCCCAATTTCACCACTCGATTAGGCGTTTTGTTATTTGGACGCCTAACTTTGGGCACTTCATGACTATTTTGTTACAATATACCAGTAACCAAATAACAAGGGAAGATTTTTAAAAAAGGAATGGACTTCACAATCATGTTGGGCATTTTAAAAATAATAAATAATATTTGCTTTACATCCCACTAACTACTCTTTTACGGTTTTCGGAGACGCCGAGGTGCCGGAATTTAGTCCCGCAGAAGTTCTTTTACGTGCCAGTAAATCTACCGACACGAGGCTGACGTATTTGAGCACCTTCAAATACCACCGGGCTGAGCCAGGATCGAACCTGCCAAGTGGGTCAGAAGGCCAGCGCCTTAACCGTCTGAGCCACTCAGCCCGGCGGGCATTCTTTTACATTCTTTTATCGGACGTCTTCTTCTTCAGATTTTGGCTTCACTTTGAACTGCAGGAAACACTTGATTTAGTGGTTTGTCTTTTCTACTCTCAGAAATATTTTCATCCTCTTTTCTGAGGTTCCTCCTCCTTTCTTCTGACCAGCTGTTCCTGGAAATCTTTCAATTAATTATTCGAAACACTGCTCAATTCCAGATCCTAAATTTTTCCATATCTTCTCTTGTCTCCTAAACCCATCTTGTGGTCATCTTTACTTTGGTGATGTATTTGACAATTCTTTTTGTCAGCATACGCTCACTTATTCTCATAAGGTGTCCATAAAATTTCAGTCTTCTCTTGTGCAGTCTGAAATCTTCTCTGCTTGCATGTGTAGAGCTTCATTTTCCTTTCTCACCAGATACCGTCCTAGGATCTTCCTTAAATTCTTTCTTTTTCTTCTCTAGCCCATCGATTTTCATTTTCGCATTCAGTATCGGTACTAGACAGAGCTTCTGCAAGAAAGCAATGTAGTTTCAGTGGTTAAATTACATTTAAAGAAAAAAATATTTTGAACTCATATAATTTATATAGTTTTGTAAGATTGTAATTATACATATTTCATTATTTTGATGTTTAGCCCAATTGTTGATAGTTTTAGTATGTCCCCAGACTTTCAGTTTTTGCATATTGTAAGTTTTGCTTCCACGGTTCTTTGAAAAATGGAGAATTGATGTTTCACTGTATAATATTAATGCAGGAATAAGTGAAAACTCTTCTTAGTCCTCTTCTTTGAGGTTTCCATATGCACAGTCCAGACAAGAGAAAACTGTGTGTTCCCTGCAAATAAAATTTGAACAGCGCACACATGTTTTGGTCTTTCTGTTCTTTTATCTTCTAAAGTAAGCACACATTCTTCAATATTGCAGTACTCTTTCAGCTGGTCTCAGTTCGTTGATGATCCCTAAAAATTTCCTGAAGCCTCAACCCGATGTCCCGGGGAATGCATGCCAGTGATAGACGACACTCCATGTATTCTCTGCGCAATTCTGCAGAAAGAGTCTTCAGAAACTGCCTTTGGGTCATCCTGTCAACATTTAACCCTTCTTGACCAAAACCAAACATACGGCTTTTTGCAGGTCTGTTTTCCATTTCTACACATATAGGTGGTATTTCCCATTTGTTTTTGCTTACAGTACTGGCTAATTTAAGTCAGTGATTCGTCAGCACACTCTGAGCAAGAGGAATGGACGTGTACCAGTATGGAATTGTTCTGCACCAGTAAGTAGAACAATCTGATGACTGCTTTCATCTCAACTCTATTAGCATTGAAAGGGTCCCTGCCTCATTAACACTGAACTTCTCTTGCCTGTGCAATCCTAGTATTAGTACAGGCAACAATCTGGTCCAGTGAATCATCTCGAAAAAATAGCATCCAATATTCTGAAGGTGAAGTGACATTTCTGGCTTGGTTTGTTAATCCAGGCAGGTGGGTACCAATATTATGCTGTCTGGTATGCTCACGGCCAGTGTTTGCTTTGTGGTGCATGTCCCATAGTGTAGTCTCTTCCGGTATACTGAGGAATACTGAAATGATCCACATTAATTTCTTCATCTTCAGAGTCAGCAGATTCCTCGTCGGTGATTTGGGTCACTATTCTTGACGACATCATCTGCTGCTTCTTTTGAATACAAGTATTCGTCATTTTCATTTTCCTCATCACCAAACAGATTTCTTTTAACTGCAACTCTTTTGAGTTTTTCATAATGTAATTTCTTTTTTTTTTAAATACTTTCAAGTAACCTGAGAATGTTTCCCGTTTCAACTGAGTTCATCTTGGTAACATAAATATTAGCACACAAGTACTTGTGCGCAGTCCAAATGACTACAATATTTGTTATGTAAGAGTGTGTGTGCATGGTCTAAAGTACCACAGTACAAAAAGACTTCATTCCCAGCGAGATTCCTGGCTAATCCACGACTACTGTAACAGCAGATTGCTTACTAATACTCCCATCATGGATATCGTGAAACTTTTCTGCCAAGGGCACAAGCAATGTCAGAAAGTAAAGGATCTAGCATGTGGTCTTTCCCCTGCAGCGTAGGTTACCATGGCTTAAAGAGTGCTGAACATTTTTTTAATGGCCATTTACAGTTACACAGTAGCCTTTATTGGGAAAGTAAGAGTGAAGACGGTAATTTCAATTGCTGAAAATGAAATTCGCCTTTGAAATCAGGTTCTAAACTATCACAGTCCCTCATGTGAATGAAGATATGAATCATCCAGGGATGTCACATACAATTAATAGCTGTCATTACCTGTAAAATTATGACTGACAATGATAGAATGTTAGCCTGTTATTGTACAATGATCATATACACGTGGGTTGGAACTTTCACTGTGGCAACGTTGTTGCTCAGCTGCCAGGCAAATGAACTAGATCCTCCTCCTTATACCATACATTACATACATACCCACCCTACCTCAGAGTGCATGGACTCCCCCTTCCCACAGTATATGCATTTGTAATGACACGGAGACCACCAAGCAGCGGTGCTGGATTACGATTCAATGTGCCCAAGTTTATCTATGCATAGAAGATTAATGCATGACTCTGGAATTAAACCATGTTATACTTTAATAACTATTCTCACACACGTTCATAATAAAATTTAAAGCAATTCCTGAATTATATTTACCCAAACTTGTACACAAGGTGTCAATATAAGAAAACTGAATAACCAGTAAACTTACCGAAAGAGTTCAATCTCACTAAGTGTAGGCTTCAGAAGTTGGTTGTATGTTAACATGGTGTCATGGGTACAATAATAATGACTTGCAATTCTGCCCAGCTCAGTAACCTAAAAATAAAATACTCTGTGTTATCATTTATACAGCAAATCAAGGCTAATTAACTTTTAAAGTGGACATAATAGACATTCTGTATTTACTAAAAATAGATTCATCTCACTTCATACCCAACCCTGTACAGCAGGGGTGCACAACTTAATGGTAGATTCCTAAACGAACCACATTATTCTCTTCCACCCCCTGCCCTTCCCTAACACACAATACATCCACACACGCAGGTGCCCCCTTCCAACTGACTGACCGATCACACGGCTAATCGACAATACAAGCAATAACCTGACACACAATACAAAACAAAGTGAGAAAGGTAAACAATACTTTGTAACTTTGGATCAACATGAAAAGTGTGGGAATATGCCCTTCTCTAATTGCTGTCAAAATAATTTCGATTTATTTTGGAATGCTAACACATAACTATACACTTCATTTAAAAGAATGCCTTTCCATTGTAATAGCTTATTCAAAATATTTAAATGTTGCGTTCAATCTGTGAGTATTGCTAAATCCCACATCCAGGTTTCATTCTCAAATTCTGCCATTTCTTTCTATTTCATGTTCATAAATATCCTTATTTCTTCACGAACATGAAAGAAGCATTTCAAAACGACTAAGCCAGTGTACCTTGCTATGATAAATTACACTGCCGTAATGACAATTTCAGCCAGAAATGACTGGAACTGCCGATGATTGAGTCCATATGATTGAATATAATTAACTGTAGATGTCACTGTGATCATCACATGTTGTAAATTTAATACTTTTCCATATAGCACTTGTTGATGAATAATGCAGTGTAATTCAAGAGGCATACCTATATTTCTGTTAGTAAACCTGTTTCTTATTCTTTCAATTAATCCAGTTTTTGTACCACTCATATTCCTTGCTCCATCTGTTATAGCTGCCATTCCATCCCATCCTAAAATGAGATCCTTCAATGTTTCACTCAGTTGGAAAAACAAATCCTCGCCTGTTGTATTTCCATGGATGATTCTTAAAAATACCAGCTCCTCAGTTATTTCACATGCTTTGTCAATGCCACAAATTAAAATTAAAAGTTGCGCTGTATCACGGACATCATTACTTTCATCTAAAGATAACAAAAAGCACTCGAATGAGTTTGATTTTTACAATTTACAAACTTCATCATATAGATTCGTATTGATACAGTTTAAATTAAGAACTAGTGTTAGGTTTAACGGTCCATCCAATCAATACACTTCACTTTACAAGTGAAAACACATTCAATATTAAAATATATTAAACATTCTTTGGTACATGTTTCGTCTAATTTTCTTCAGCCATAGCGTCTTCTAACAGATTAAGATACATCATTGTTGTTGTCTAATAATTTAAAAAATGGATGAACCCATGTCCTTTACAAATTGTTTGAGAATACACTAAAGACAATAAACACTATTTTTCATAAAATTTATCATGGTGACAAGAAAGCTGTATTTTGAAAGAAGCTGTGTACCATTTTATGCTATTTCAGAAAGCATCAAGAAAAAGATGTTAGAATGTTACCAAAAGACAAAATTCATCGTCTTTATTTTGATATTGTAAAATCTGTTTTATTTTGTTTTGACTTGAAAATTTGACTGAGTGTGATATTTAAAATTATCATTTTGGATGAGGACAAAGAAGAAGAAATTTTGGAAATTTGTCATATTATATACAATTGTTATCATTCTATTTTCTGTACATCAAGAACAGTGTCTTTTAATTTGGGAATGTGAACTCTGTAAATCATTCATGTAACTTTAGGGCTATTTAATTATTCTGCAAGTCCACTAAATTAATTTGGTTATTGTGTAAAATTTTGATGATGATGATGATGATGATGATGATGCTTGTTATTTTAAGGGGCCTAACATCTAGGTCATCGGCCTCCCCCTGCTACGCCAGCGTAGTAGGTTCATGGTGTGTAAAATTTTATAATGTAAATAACTGTGTAATTAGCATCTGGAGCATTTAAGGTAATAACTTGTGAGGTAGGGTGTACTGACACATGTAAGTGGTCTTTTCCAGTTGTTTCTTCATATCTGGTAATATACTGATTCAGCAAAAGGATTTCACTAGAAGCGCTCTGTGATAGGCCAGAATAACAGAGTTTCTTATTGGTGAATATAAGAGCCGCGAGTGTAATTCTCGTCCTCTAATTGGTTATCTCTTGATTGCCACATTTCCGGCTCCTGGCAACTTGGCCAGGGCCAAGCTTGTTTCCGTCGTCTTTGATTCGTGACCAGTGAAGGGAGCAGAGGTCCCCTCCGTCTGTCCGGTGATGAGACTACCAACCGTGCGAGGTGAGCACTGTTTGGTTCATGTTTTGGATTTTAACTTTTAAATGTAAATTCTTAATTTAAAATTTTTTTGTGCGCCGGAGTTTGCCCGGGGTGTCTTCCATTCGCTAATTTTTAACTTCAAGTGACTTAGCCCTCTTGGCTAGTCATACCCCCCTTGTTTTCGGAGGTAATCCCCTTTTCTTGATTTGAACATTCTAATCTAATGTAAATGTCACTTTGTTCTCACGTCTTTTAAGTAGTTTGTAATGTGTTTTCCCCTTGGGGATGTCTGCAGTAAATCTGTAGCAATTTAACGTACGCTACTTTGAAGCTATGCACCTTTTACTGAAGGGTTTTAGGAAAAGATGCAATCAAACTGGCCTCTGCGTTAAATTATATTATTTTGCAGCTTACTGTCATTTGTAAATGTCTCAAACAGGACCCTTTCTTATTTTCAGGTTTTAATTTTAATGTTGATTTAAATTTTTTTTTAAAAATGTAAATACCCTGCCATCATCTAAAATTCAATAACTGTAAATACTGTTTCTAGGAGAACCAAGGTAGAAATGTTTTTTGTATCATTTGTGCGTCAGCACATATATTGTAATATGCTGTTTTGAATTTATTTGTACCTTAACAATCAGTAAATTTGAGTGTTCAGAAAGAAATCACTGTTAATCTCGTTTTCCTCACAACGAACTACCTTCACAGACCTCGTATGGTTCCCAGCCTGCTTCCGATCTCCTTTCTTTTAGTCGTCATGTTGGTTAACCTGGTATTTATATCTCGATGCTGTTTATGCAGTCTTAATCGTGTGTGAGTGTTCTATTTAACTTCATCAAATCTCATGAAGTTTAAATTTTCTTAATTATGTTTTTTATTATTATTATTATTATTATTTTTGATGCTGTGTAATCCGTAGTGGTTACAAAATTGTCCATCACTTTCTTGTAAAAGTTCTTCGCATGTTAAAATTTGAAAGAAATTTCTTTAAAATATGACATGCAGTGCTGGTAGCCGGTAGCTTCAGTGTACTGACTGAGGGAGATTTGATGTCTAGCCTTGGAATAGGAAAATGGGACCTTAGCCACATCAGAATATTCATCATCATCATCATCATCATCATTTCTTCACTCCAGCAAGCCGGGTGCGGTTGTGTACAAGCCTCCTCCAGTCTGTCCTATCCGTCCACAGATGATGCTCATGTATGCGACACCAGTTCACATCTCTAATTTCAAGGTCCTACAATATCTGTTTTTCCCAAATATCACGAGGTCTTCCTCTTGGTCTCTTTCCAGGAACATTGTGGTCAAAGTATGTTCGAGGAGTCCTGTGAGAGTCCATTCATGTGACCATAACATTGCAACCTCTTCACTTCTAGAGTCTCCAGCAAGCTTCTTTCCAATCCAAGCTATTGCCGGATATCCACATTCCTTATTTTATCCATTTTTGTTTTTTGTAGACAAGATTGGAGGAACTTCCTTTCTGTTGCCTGAAGATGACTCTTTGTTGGTCCAGTAAGTGTTGCTGCTTCTAGGCCATACGTCAATATAGGTACTAGATATATTTTGTACAAGCTGATCTTGGAAACTAACGGAAATGTTTCATCCCGAAGTATTTGACGTACAGCGTGATATAATTTGGAAGCTTTCTGTACTCTGTTGCTAATCTCTTGATGTATGGTATTGTCTGATGACAGGACACTACCTAAATACTGGATGTTGTCTACAATATCCATCTCCTCATCTCCAATTCTTAGATGAACAGTTGGAGAGTTTCTATTCATCACCAAGCCAACTATCTGCATTGCATTTTGCTGATTTTGAGACCTAAGGTTGTAAAAGCTTCATCCCAGAGATCTAGTCTAGTTTGTACTTCCGCTTCTGTCTCACCCCATACCATTACATCATCAGCAAAAACCAGGGCATTAGTTGTTGGATCCTTTCTTTTAACCGCTTTTAAAACTTCATCCATTATGATTATGAAGAGAAGTGGTGAAAGACAACTTCCTTGCTGGACTCCACTCTTCGTTTTGAACCAACCTGACCTTCCATCCTGGACCTGGACACAACAGTTGGTTTCATCATATAATCGTACTCGTGCTATGATGTCAACGGGCACTTTCTTATGTCTCAAACATTCCCATACAGTATATGCCTGTGTGGTACATGGTCATATTCTTTCTCGATGTCCAGAAAAACAGTTATAAGTATTTTACCTTTCTTGCAATACTTCTCATAGAGCATTCTGGTGGCAAAAATGAGGTCTATAGCTGATCTATGAGGTCTAAATCCGTGTTGTTCCTCCTCAAGTGCAGGTTCAACATATTTTCTAATCCTGCTCTCAAGGATGGATTCGTAGATTTTGAGGCCATGTGACAGCAGAGTTGTACCTCTGTAGTTGGTACATTTTTTTCTATCACCTTTTTTCAACAATGGGATGATGACTCCTTGCTTCCAGTCATTGGGTATTACATTCTCTTTCCAGATTCTATTTAGTACCCTGTACATCCACTGTTGTCCAACCTCTCCTAGTGCTTTGATCATCTCAACACTTAATTCATCTGATCCAGCTGATGTATTGTTTTTCAGCTTAGATATTGCTGTCTCTACTTCCAACCATGTCAGACTAGTGGTATTTATGCTGCCAAAATCATAAGGTTCGTCGTCTAATGGAGTGACATTTTCATAACAGTTCAGCAAAGTTTCAAAGTGCCTTTGGAACTCCTGTAATATTTTGGTCTTATCCCTAGTCACCTCACCATTAGGAAGTTCTACAGATTGGATAGTTTCATTTTGAGTTCTTCCATTCTCAACAATACTGTATAAAAGTTTTTTATTTCCATCCTGCGTCATTTTGGTAGCCAGATCTTCCTAGAATTTCTGCTTTTCAGCTACAACCAACTGTTTGACCTGTAACTTTTTCTTTCTGTAAAGTGACAGCTTCACCTCTATTGCATGTTGTTCTCACCGTGTTCTTGCTTGATATAAGGATCTTCTTGCATGGTTTCTATAATTGATAGCCTTTTTAATATCATCATTCCACCAGGCAGTTTCTTTAGGTTTTCTTATTTGGTTCTGTCGTCCACATACTTTTTCTGCTGTACCAACCACAACCTTCTTTAGAGTATCCCATTCTTCATCTACTAATTTCAGTTCTTCTCTCGGCAACAACCTGCGGACACCTTCCCTGATTTCTTCCTTTAACTTGGCTTGGTTAGTCGCCAAGAATAAGCTTTAATTCTTATGAAGATTCCTTTCAAAAGACAAGGTCATCAAAGTTGGTGAATCTCCCTATAGTCCTTTGTGGGCTGTAGGTTGAGCACCCCTGCTGTAGAGAAATGGGACAAGGATTGGACATTTTTTTCACACATTGCTTTACGTCGCACCGACACAGATAGGTCTTACGATGGGACAGAAAAGGCCTAGGAGTGGGAAGGAAGTAGCCGAGGTCTTAATTAAGGTACAGCCCCAACATTGTCCTGGTGTGAGAATGTGAAACCACGGAAAACCATCTTCAGGGCTGCCGACAGTGGGGTTTGAACCTACTACCTCCCGAATATTGGATACTGGCCGCACTTAAGCGACTGCAGCTATCGAGCTCAGTGGATAAACTATTTCCAAACAAATCTAAACTTCACGATTTCCAAGTGGTAAAAATGATATACTGTGAACATTAAGGATTATCATAATAATATGGCTTTAAATAGACTATGAAATGTGGTGTTACGGAAGAATGCTGAATTTGAGTAGGATGCAGCAGTTACGTAGAAATTAAAAGGTTAGCACAGTATAGGGTGACATGAAGAGCTGCATCAAATCAGTCTACGGACTGATGACTCAAACAACAACTACGCCTTCTACCTTCACAATACCTAACCGTGATGTAGAGGAGCATGAGGCAAATGAAAATGAAGGAGGATGATAGAGAGAGTGCAAAATTAAAGTAGGCCTATATGATTTTACTGCTGTAAAATTTCATACAAAAACAGGGTTTTTATTATTATTATTATTATTGTTACCGTGTTTTTGTGGTAGTTAAGCATGAAAGAAGGTGCTGGGTGGTGAATAGGTCTCAAGCTACTAAAGAGAAATTAAATTTTAAAATTTAACAAGGTTATATTTTCTTTTCAAAATTAGGTAACAACAAATAGAACAGGTACTTAGTAGCCGAAATACAACTTGAAATGTACAATTACAGGGATTAAAGAATTTGGGCTTCGAGCCCTGAAAACACAATTCTTGAGCAACTAGCTCAACTTTACGATATACCAATTTCAACAAAGGGGCAGAAGACCCCAATCAAACCCTGGAGCCCTTGCTCCAAATTACACAGCAAAGCCTCCTCAAGGCATACAACTCTCAGTTTTAGAAAAGAGCCACTCGCTTTTAAAGTTAAGCCTCTCCCAGGGCACACCAAACTCAACTTTCAAGTTGTCCTCAAAGGACATATACACAGGGGTAAAATACCCAACCTACTGAGGTCTATTAGGTGAGAAAAGATTAATACATGACCTCTAAAATACAACTTGAGAGGAGGCGAACTTGCACTCCTAATACACTTTGCTTAAGACCTACTTGGCACTAGGCCGTTAATACAAGGGCTAATCCCATACTACAGAGGTGACTTAATGGCAATTTACATTACATTACGGGAGGATTGGTTGAGAAAAATAAGTTCACCTCAAGACGATGTGAGTGGGAACTCGAGAGGGTTAGCACTCTCTATCCCATAATATCGCTTTACACGAGAATAGAAGAAAAGAGTAGTTACATTTTAGGAAAAGGTTACATGGTGGAAAACGCTTCGAACCCGCCGCGAGAGTTAAACTGCCGACCTAGCAAAAAAGAAGTTATTAATAGGCCATTACCTGGTGTTGAACGGCTGAAGAAGAAAGAGGCGCTTCCCGCCTCCTGCTATGTACTTAATACACTGAAAGATGGAACAGAAGTGGCCCGGAGACCCTAAAATCAGCAGTTTATATCCTCTCGCGGAAGATTCTAGGCGTTAGGGGAAAGAAAACACCCTCCCTCAAAGTTTTTATTGGTTCGGGAAAAGAAACCCCTACATAAAGGAAAAAGAAACACATTATTGGTGGAAAATTAATTAAAGAAATTCGGGATTGGCTAGATCCAAACTAAGGGGAAAAAGAGGGGTATACAGCCAACTTAAACAATGACAGAAGGAAATTTAACAAAGAACAAACTCTTGAAATAAAAATTTCTCCAACAAAATAGTTCTTTAACTCCGCACTAGGTCGCACTATTGTTGATCTTCAGTAGTGTCCTCTAGAAGAGAAAGTTCACACTTCTTACTTCAAGCGAAACAAAAACACATCAAAAGTGACACAGTTCAAAAACTCAAAATTTTCCACGTGGTGACATCTTCTGAGAAAGTAGAGAATTAATAGAATAGATAAAGTTCAACCTTCCTCCAGAAGAGGAGTTTCAACTGGCGCAACTTTTAAATAAACAGAGTAGAGGTGTACCGCCCGGTACAGACCTCCCCCCCCAAAAGTTCCTCCAGGGGTGACACATGAAATCAGTTTGAAACAAAGTCCAAGTAATGATGTTGATACGAAGATAGATAGCAGAAGCATTTACAAGATTTCTTAATTCAGTTTCAAAATGTTGTTGTTGCAGGTGAATGAAAGTCTTTATGTTTGTAGAATTTGAATTTCTGAAGATAAACTTTTAATACTTAAAGGTGAAGAAAAATTTTGCAATGTCCACCAAATATTGTTGTGGAATTCCGAAGTGTAGTTATTGCTTATGGTGACTGTCCATGTAGTTGATGTTGATGAAGTTGGATGGCCGGACCGGCCGTTGCAGCTTGCGTCCAAAAGGAGGCCGCTCGGACCCCTTAAGTACCCTGAGATACCGCTCGCCCGCACTATGAGGGGAGCAGAGGTGTTGAAGTACGCCGCGCCCGCGGTGAACAGATACAGGCTGCGGGCATGTAGCAGGACGTGCGCCGCACATCAGCCTTGGCCGGGGGGAGAGCTCCGGCTCGCCGTGCACATGTCGTCCTCGCTGGAGAGGAGGGGGCCCATCCCCCTCCCCAGTCGCTGCACGGCGCTGCGCGGCTGCGGGGGCGCTGAAACATTAAAGCTAGGCGGCAGAATTGTGTTGGACAATCATTTTCTTTGAGGGTACAGGCTTGTAGAGAGAGTGAGGGGCCAGCGGCGTGCAGATATTCATGGTATTCATTAAGCCACAGTGTAGAGTGGAGCAGGAGACGGGAGCGTGGTAATGGCCGTGGCAAAGACAGGATGGCAGTTTAATGGGTCGGGGCAGGTTTCACAAACATGCTTACATAAGAAACAAAATCCTATAGAAGGGGCAGAATGCCTTAAAAGTGAAACTCAAAAAAAAAATATAACCTTCATATCCTTTCAAAATAATATGAAGCAAGTTAACACAGAAATTACACCGGTTTCACCTGGGACAGGTGAACCCTAAATATCCTCTCGGTGGCTGGATTACTTAGCAATAAGGTAACCGGCGTAAGAAAATCGAGAATGATACAAGGCCCATGAAATCTGGGGGCAAGCTTGCCCGCGGGAACAAAATTTTTGACCATAACCTGGTCACCTACCTTCAAGGTGGTGGGTCTCCGTCCACGATCATACCTTTCTCTAACCTTTTCATGAGACACTTTAAGATTGGCTTTAGCCTTCTTCCAAAGATCTTTAATGTTATCCGGATCTATTGTCTCGGGCAGAATGTCATTCAGAGACCAGAGGTTAGAGAGCGGCGTGTTGGGAACGAACTTAAACATCAAAGAAGCTGGAGTAAATTTGTGAGATTCATGAACCGCCGAATTCAAAGCAAAAGCTAACCAATGCAGGGACGTGTCCCACCTGGAAGGATCTTCATGATGATAGGCAATAAGTGCGGACCTGAGATTACGGTTAACCCGTTCAGCCAGAGAAGGTTGAGGGTAATAAGCAGAAGTAGTTACATGAGAGATGGACAAGTCAAAACAGAATTTACGAAATAAATTTGATGTGAACGCCTTAGCATTATCAGATACAATATATTGACACGGACCAAAAGAAGCAAAAATAGAATTTAAGCAAGTAATGGTTGACTGAGCGGTAGCCAGCTTAGTCGGAAATAACCAGGAAAATCTTGTAAAACCATCTACACACACAAAGATGAACTTGTTGGCATTGCCCTTTGACTGGGGGAAGGGTCCCACATAATCAATATACAGGCGTTCCATGGGGCGCGATGCTTGATGCGAAGACAAGAGGCCTACCTTGGTGGACATGGTTGGTTTACTGAGCAAACAAGATTTACAAGCTTTTACAAGTTCACGGATTTCACCGTCCATACCTTTCCAGATGAACATTTCACGAATCTTTTCACGAGTTTTAAAGATACCCAGATGCCCTCCTAATGGGGTCTCATGATAATACTTGAAGATCATAGGTACAAGAACCGCTGGAACAACAACTTTCATCAACTTATCATGCCTCGAAGGGCAACATAGAACACCATTCCTCAGAACATAAGGGACAGCATGTTCCCCAGAAGAAAGGGTTTCCATTATAGGAGCCAGCGTCGGATCTTCACGTTGGTATTTCTCAATATCCCTAAAAAGCATGGGAGCATCTGTTAGGATGGCATTAACCTCGGATAGTATGGACTCGGAAGGTGATGAACTGTCGACCGGTTCGTGGGTTTCGACGTCGTTGTGAAACATACGGCTGAGTCCATCAGCAACAACATTTTCGGTACCTCTGATATGTCGTACATCAAATTGGAAGGCAGAAATACGGATGGCCCAACGGGCTATACGACCAGTACGACGCGGCCTACCTAAGACCCAGCTTAAGGCTTGATTATCTGTCTCCAGGTCGAATTTGACATGTTCCAGATAGAGACGGAACTTTTCTAAGGCGAATAAGACTGCCAACCCTTCGAGCTCATAGATGGAATACTTGGCTTCTTGAGCCGATAGAGTCCTAGATGCATAGGCGATGGGACGCCTCCCTAGTTCAGTCTCTTGAAGAAGGACTGCAGCTACAGCTGACGACGACGCGTCCGTTTGGACGATGAATTTCTTCGAGAAATCAGGCATAGCAAGTACAGGGGCATTACAGAGAGCTAATTTAAGATCTTCGAAAGCGGCTTGTTGAGAAGGTCCCCACTCGAATTTGATGCCTTTCCTACGAAGAAGGTTTAAGGGCGCCGCTCTATTAGCGAAGTTAGGAATAAACTTCCTGAAGAAATTCACCATACCAATGAATCTAGCGATACCTTTGATGTCCTTAGGAGGTTTAAAATCACGGATGGCCTGTGTTCTAGAATGATCGACAGCTACCCCATCGGGTGACACAATATGCCCTAGGAATGACATAGAGGGCTTAGCAAAGGCAACCTTGGACAACTTGACAGTTAACCCAGCCTTACGAAGGCGATTCAGAACTTCTCGCAGATGATCTAGATGTTCTTCAAAAGTCTCGGAAAATACGACGACATCATCCAAGTAGTGATATAAGTACTCAAATTTGATGTCGGAGAAGACCCTATCTAGTAGCCTAGTGAGCACAGCTGCCCCCGTGGGGAGCCCGAAAGGCACGCGGTTGTATTCGTATAAATTCCAGTCCGTGGCAAACGCTGTAAGATGTTTAGACTCCTCGGCAAGGGGAATTTGATTATAGGCCTGATTCAAGTCCAATATAGTGAAGAACTTGGCCTTTCGAAACCATGAAAAGCAAGAATGAAGGTCGGGAAGGGGCACAGATTGCAACACCACCTTCCGATTGAGAGCCCTGTAATCAATGACAGGCCTGAAGCCTCCTTGGGGTTTCGGGACTAGAAAAATAGGCGAAGAATACGCTGACTTAGAGGGCCTAATAATACCATCCTTCAACATCTGATCGATGATTTCTTTCAGAGCCTTCATTTTAGGTGGAGATAGCCTATACGGTGGAAAACGGACAGGAATTGAATCCGTGACCTCAATTTTGTATTCAATAAGGTCAGTAACACCAAGAGTATCAGAGAACACCTCGGGAAACGACTGACACAGTTTCCGAATACTATCAGCCTGCTCCTCAGGTAGATGTCTAAGGTCTAACAACATCTCATCCTGGGTTGGCGAAATAGATGAACATGATACAGAATTACACTTTAACAAGGGAATTCTACAATTGGACGCAAATCTGAATGTGCACGACCTACTCTGGAGATCGAGCACAAGACCAGTGTGAGAAATGAAGTCCGCTCCCAATATGATGGGGCAAGACAAACGCTTGGCCACAAACAATTTGATCTTCCATGTAAATTTAAAAACCCGAATTTTGACATGTAAGGAACCTAGAATTTCTAATGGAGATGAATTAGCCGAAACATATTTAACAGGAGATGAGTCATAGTCAGGGAGTTTACAAACAGATTTCAATTTAGAATACCAATCAGCCGAAATAATGGAACAAACACTGCCTGAATCTAAGAGAGCTGTTATAGGCTCGTTATTTAACTCAATCTTAAGAAAAGGAACAGGTGCGGGGGTATCCGCCGCAATCCTAAGACACTCTTTAGGGCATTCAAAAGATGAATTTGAAGGCTGGTCGTTCTCTGCATTTACAACCTGTTTACTAGGGGCTAAGTCTCGGGAAGATGGATTAGTCGGCTCAGCCGACGCCACTAGTCACTTTTTATTATTGGAATAGCTGGAATTTGCACCAGAAGTTGAGCAGGAGGGGGTGCTATTTGAGTTTGGGCAATTCTTGGCGATATGTGAAAAGGCCCCACACTTAAAACAGCCTTGTGATGACCCTGCTCCATTCCTTGTCCCACTTGACTTGATCAGAGGACACTTATTCCGCAGATGTTCAGGCGACCCGCAAGCATAACATTTACGGGGATTGACTGGTCGGCGAGGTGGAGGCCGAGTGTTACTAAAGGAAGGCGGGGGTTCTTTCGCGACACGCAAAGAATCGGCGTATCTAACTCCTTCCGCTGAGACGGCCAATGCTTCAAGTTCAGAGAAGGTTTGCGGACACGCCGCGAAACACAAATATGACCTGTAGGATGGCGAAATACCTTCTACAATAGCCTGCACAATCTGATCTTCAGGAAAGTGCAGAGCAAACACCCTAGTGTAGAATTTGATATCTTGAATGAAATCAGCCAAGTTTTCATCCAACCTCTGTACTCGATAATAGTATTTCTGAATAAGGGAGGACCTGGCCCTAGCCGGGATGAAGTTAGCTAGCAAATGGGCATGGAAATCCTCAATAGAAGATTGCTCAGCGATGGCTCTAACTATTTTGTCAGATAGAACACCAATAGCATAAGGATAGATAATTTGCAAAATTTGACATGGGGAAAGAGAAAACACAAGGGCATGATCCTGAAATTCCACTAGAAATCTTAAAAATGAAATTACGTCACTGGTGGTGTTGACGGAAAACTTAGAGATACCTCTAAGCAACATTGCCAATGGATGAGGCAAGCTGCTGAACCCAGGTGACATAGTCGTTAAAGGTTTCAATGGCAAAGAAGTTAATTCAGAGCGGATGTTACTCAATGACGCACGGCGTTCAGATTCGTTGTTCGATGGGGCAGAGATAGTTTGAGCAGCAACGGTTATCCTATTGACTTCTCCCTGAGGAGGCTCTTCCTCGTTACCTACATTCGCCGTGGCGGGTTGATCAGTTTTGGGAGGAGCTTCGCCGGTTAGCAATTGAGTGACCTTATTAGACAATTCAGAAATAGTTTCAAGGAGCGTATTAGCTTGCTTCCTCTGAACGTCATTCACCTTTAGAGACAACAGATCATTAACTCTATTTGCAAAGTGATACAGCCTGCCTTGCACACGCTTAATTTGATTAGGAGATGGATCGTTTTCATCAAAAAAGCTGACTACCGATGCAAGCCCAGTAATATTCTCGACAATCGTGGAAAGAGAGTCATCAATTTCTTTCTCTCCCAAATTGGGGATGGAAATGGGCAAATCAAGGGACTCTCTAAGCTTGTTAGTGTCTATTGCAACCGTGCCTCCAGATTGAACGTTTCTGATAGTTAACTCGTATATCAACTCCTCTTTGCGCAAGTAGTTAAGGAGGAGAACATCGCGAGGGCCGGGCATGATGACAGAACAATTTTGAAAAACTCAAAAAATTCCAGCAACTGAGAAAATTGTTAGAGTTCGAATCAAAGAAATGTTTAGCCGTCAAAAGGGGCTAAATTGAGACCCATTCAACCACGCTCTGCTACCACTTGTTACCGTGTTTTTGTGGTAGTTAAGCATGAAAGAAGGTGCTGGGTGGTGAATAGGTCTCAAGCTACTAAAGAGAAATTAAATTTTAAAATTTAACAAGGTTATATTTTCTTTTCAAAATTAGGTAACAACAAATAGAACAGGTACTTAGTAGCCGAAATACAACTTGAAATGTACAATTACAGGGATTAAAGAATTTGGGCTTCGAGCCCTGAAAACACAATTCTTGAGCAACTAGCTCAACTTTACGATATACCAATTTCAACAAAGGGGCAGAAGACCCCAATCAAACCCTGGAGCCCTTGCTCCAAATTACACAGCAAAGCCTCCTCAAGGCATACAACTCTCAGTTTTAGAAAAGAGCCACTCGCTTTTAAAGTTAAGCCTCTCCCAGGGCACACCAAACTCAACTTTCAAGTTGTCCTCAAAGGACATATACACAGGGGTAAAATACCCAACCTACTGAGGTCTATTAGGTGAGAAAAGATTAATACATGACCTCTAAAATACAACTTGAGAGGAGGCGAACTTGCACTCCTAATACACTTTGCTTAAGACCTACTTGGCACTAGGCCGTTAATACAAGGGCTAATCCCATACTACAGAGGTGACTTAATGGCAATTTACATTACATTACGGGAGGATTGGTTGAGAAAAATAAGTTCACCTCAAGACGATGTGAGTGGGAACTCGAGAGGGTTAGCACTCTCTATCCCATAATATCGCTTTACACGAGAATAGAAGAAAAGAGTAGTTACATTTTAGGAAAAGGTTACATGGTGGAAAACGCTTCGAACCCGCCGCGAGAGTTAAACTGCCGACCTAGCAAAAAAGAAGTTATTAATAGGCCATTACCTGGTGTTGAACGGCTGAAGAAGAAAGAGGCGCTTCCCGCCTCCTGCTATGTACTTAATACACTGAAAGATGGAACAGAAGTGGCCCGGAGACCCTAAAATCAGCAGTTTATATCCTCTCGCGGAAGATTCTAGGCGTTAGGGGAAAGAAAACACCCTCCCTCAAAGTTTTTATTGGTTCGGGAAAAGAAACCCCTACATAAAGGAAAAAGAAACACATTATTGGTGGAAAATTAATTAAAGAAATTCGGGATTGGCTAGATCCAAACTAAGGGGAAAAAGAGGGGTATACAGCCAACTTAAACAATGACAGAAGGAAATTTAACAAAGAACAAACTCTTGAAATAAAAATTTCTCCAACAAAATAGTTCTTTAACTCCGCACTAGGTCGCACTATTGTTGATCTTCAGTAGTGTCCTCTAGAAGAGAAAGTTCACACTTCTTACTTCAAGCGAAACAAAAACACATCAAAAGTGACACAGTTCAAAAACTCAAAATTTTCCACGTGGTGACATCTTCTGAGAAAGTAGAGAATTAATAGAATAGATAAAGTTCAACCTTCCTCCAGAAGAGGAGTTTCAACTGGCGCAACTTTTAAATAAACAGAGTAGAGGTGTACCGCCCGGTACAATTATTATAATTATAATTATATAATGATTACAGTTTTTATCTTTGATACAATGGATAGTTGGTTTATCTCTTTTTTGACATTTCAGAATGTGGTACCTCCCACAGAAAAATCTACAAAGTTCACAGGTACATCCAGGTACGTCCTAGGTAAGGTTCATGGTACCCTTTCATCTTGCAGATTTTATAGTGATAGCCCTGTATTGCCAGAGAGCTTACAAGTTGTAAATTGCCAGAGAGCTTACAAGTTGCCAGAGCTCTTGATTCATGCCTGTTTAAG
The DNA here is from genome assembly GCF_040414725.1 of Anabrus simplex. Taxonomy (NCBI): domain Eukaryota; kingdom Metazoa; phylum Arthropoda; class Insecta; order Orthoptera; family Tettigoniidae; genus Anabrus; species Anabrus simplex. The sequence continues at coordinate 526,681,024 of NC_090265.1, read as the reverse complement.
ATCGGTTCAACGTGACCTTTGTTGAATGAAATTCCAGCCAAATATCTTTATGCTTTTCCTCTCTTTTTTGTAGTACTCTTGTCTAGCAAAATGTAGCTGTAAGGTCAAATTTCGATTTATCTTCAACTAAGAATGCATCCAACAAAAAAAAGGGGGTTAGATATTTTTGTTTTGTTGGCAGCGTAGACACATATGAAAAAAAGTTTCTGAGAAAGGAAATAATTGTTGATAGTAAAGTTCACTTTGTCTTTCTGAAAAACGAAGATGCATCTGAGGCAGAGAAAGCACAAATTGTCCGAAAGGTAGTACTAGGATATTTGCTTTTGAGTTTGTCTCAGAATCTCCTTATAAACTTGCATGATCGGATTCACCCGGAAATATTATAATTGGATACAGATAGTGTCGAAATGGTGTTAACTAAGGGTAGTATTTAAGATGTTCATATGATAAGGAGATAAGATGCTTGACTAAGTGGTATATAATAAAATGATTATTTCTTCACATTGAATGTTTTATATTTCCACAATTCAATACTTCCAGATATAAATACAGTACATATGTCAGTACATGTTTCAGTCTGTGAGACCTTCTCTAGCTAATATTATGTGACTGATATCTATAATTCATGAGGGCAGCATATATGAGAAATACCTGCTAACAATGACAGTTGTTAGTACTGTGCATTAAAACTCATCCTTATCATTACTGTAGATCAGTTTGTTTAGAACTCAAAACAGTGATTGCTACCGGGACTGTTATGGTACCGTGCCAACATTTCCTATTGTTGAAAAATAGGCAAATGATCGGATTCACACTACCTGATCAGAATTACCCCATTTTTCGATACTGTTCTGTTCTTGAACTGATGTACCCCATAAGAATAAGACATCACTGGAACATTTTCTTGGATAGAACGTTATAAACATCACCAATTTACCTGGAAATGTCCAGTCTTGCGGTCATACTTCAGCAGTCCACTTCTGTCTAGATGGAGAGCAGCAGTGTGGATCAGGTCAGCACGGTATTGCTCCAGCAAAGGATCCTCCTTCATACGATCATGGGAGATGCCATACAGCGTTGGAGCACGAAGCAATCTATACGTTAAACATACAAATATTAAAGTTACAGAACTAGGTAGGAATGGGAAATTATAAGGATAAAATTACAAGAAAGCTTCTGCCACCAATATTTCACATCAGTACAGATCTGTTTTAACACTGAGAGGGCTAAGACGACTGATGATAATCATTGGGTAGAACAAAGTGTTATTCACATCTAGACCAGAGAGAGACATTTAAATGAGTTTCTATATTCTGCATCTATGCTTAAGCAGAAAGTATATTCACAAGGGGCACACCACTGAAACATGGTCAGTAGAATTAAAGTCTTGTAAAGGGTACTTAAATACTGGCAATTTAAAATAAAATAAAAATAGAGATAACGTTAAAGTGCCACGGCAACGAATCATTAAAATTAAATGGCATGAAGAAACATCAACAGGGGTGGGTCAGTCTGATGATATCTGGATTATTCGCTTGATCTTTTCTTCATTCCAATTTAAATATATATATAATAAAAAAATAGCAATACTAAAAATACTTATTAAGTATATAATTCAAATTTCATTTAAAGGGAAATAGCTTTTAATCTACACACACACACAATACATTAAATACCAAAATTGTAACAATTTTCGATGTTCATCAATATAAACTCTTATATTAAATAGTCAAGATTTTCTTTTTTTGTACGGTTACAGCCCTCACAGAAAACCCAAAAGCAAACAGCAATTAACAAGCACTATTGTTTTCCTACACAGTGATTGTATCATTTCCAAATAACATGAAATCTATATGAAATTTAAATTTTAAATATTCAATTACATAATCGGTTCATGGTGTGCGTTACTGTAGTCACGTTCTAGTTCGTGAACCATGGGTAACGGTTGAGTGGCCTAGTAAGTGGTCATGAGAGTCGGGATACCAGTTGCTATGGAACGGGAGTGGGCATCTCGGACATATTCTGAGTCATGGCCCTCCTTGTGCTCAGGCGGCTAGGACTATACAATTCACCGGTGGTCTATATAACCCGTTAGAGATGAGATCCTCACTTGGACTACGTGCAAGTAGGGTAGAAGCCTGCTTCATGAATTTACTGAGCTCAGAACATTTTAAGCAAGCCTCGGACCTATGGGAGTAACGGAGTCCCACTCCCATTTGACAGGCGAGGGACTCCTTGGAAATAACTTTGCGAACGAAATGGAATTCGATGGGGAGCTATCAATATTAATGGGGCTTATGGAAGAAACAAAGTAGAACTGGCTGAGTCAGCAAAGAGGATGCATCTGGATGTGCTAGGAGTAAGAGATATTCGGGTAAGGGGAGATAACAAGGAAGAGATAGGAGATTATAAAGTGTACTTGATGGGTGTTAGAAAGGGAAGGGCAGAGTCTGGGGTAGGGCTATTTAACAGGAATACCATTGAACTCAACATAATTTCTGTTAGGCACATAAATGAGCGAATGATGTGGGCAGATTTGGCTGCTGGAGGAATTAGGACTAGAATTATCTCCGTGTATTCACCATGTGAGGGTGCAGATGAGGATAAAGTTGACAAGTTTTATGAAGCATTGAGTGACATCATGGTCAGGGTCACCAGCAAGGATAGAATAGTGCTAATGGGCGATTTCAATGCGAGAGTTGGGAATAGAACTGAAGGATACGAAAGGGTGATTGGTAAATGTGGGGAAAATATGGAAGCTAATGGGAATGGGAAGCGTTTGCTGGACTTGTGCTAGTATGGGTTTAGCAGTTACGAATACATTCAGGGTATGATGCGCAAAGGTATCACCCAAATATCACTATAAAATTTGTCACAAATGGAACATAATAATTGCTTTTACACATATCAAGTGAAAAATCCCTGGCAAATTAAGAAATACCGTCGTTATTTGAGAAATATGAAAACATATTTAAGGCTTGTAGACAGGACTGGTTTATGTCGTACTACGCTGCTGGTGCCGTCTTTTGTTACTTTCTTCAGGTCCAGGGCTAGCACCGTGGAATGGGAGGGCTATGTCTGTGGATTCTCATTATCTTTGTCCATTCGCTGCTGGTGCCGTCTTTTGTTACTTTATTCAGGTCCAGGGCTAGCATCGTGGAATGGGAGTGCTATGTCTGTAGATTCTCATTATCTTTGGCCAGTACAAACAGCAAAATGGAGGTCAAAAGAAAAATAGCATGATCCCTGGACTAATAAATATTTTTATTTCTGTTCGAACGAAATCACTAGTCCACTGAATTTTTCTTATGTACATTGGCCATATCATTTTGTCGCCTATTAAATATTGCATATCGCGATACAATTCATGAAATGATGTCATTGACAAGTGAAGAATGAAACGAAAGCAAAGAACTTCAGTGAACACAGATATCACACACGAAATTGTTCAAAGTGTAAGACAAAAGACATACGTGTGTCACTGTGAGCGCAACACCAAATGTACTTGTAAAGTAGTAAAGTACGTATTAATATTCTCCAAAAAACATATATTTCTTAATTTGCCAGGGATTTTTCACTTGATATGTGTAAAAGTAATTATTATGTTCCATTTGTGACAAATTTTATAGTGATATTTAGGTGATACCAATGCGCACTATACCCATACATTCATCAAACATAAGGCTATTCACCACTACACAGGGGAAGCTAGGGGTACCAGATCCAAAACAGACTATATCTTAACCGACTTCGAATTCAGGAAATCTGTTAGGAATGTACAAGTTTTCCGGGGATTTTTCAATGATTCAGACCTAGAAAGTGAAATTTGTCTGCAAAAGAATAAGGGTAGAAAATCTCCAGGACGAGGAAATTAGACAGATGTACATGGATATGATTAGTGAGAAGTTTCGAAAAGTAGACAGTAAGCAGGTTCAGGATATAGAAAGAGAATGGGTGGCATACAGGGATGTTGTAGTAGAAACAGCAAGGGAATGCCTAGGAACAACTGTGTGTAAAGATGGGAAAGGGCAAATATCTTGGTGGAATGATGAAGTGAGAGCAGCCTGTAAACGTAAAAAGAAGGCTTATCAGAAATGGCTCCAAACAAGGGCCAAGGCAGACAGTTATTTGTACGTAGATGAAAGAAACAGAGCGAAACAAATAGTTGTTGAATCCAAAAAGAAGTCATGGGAAGATTTTGGTAATAACCTGGAAAGGCTAGGTCAAGCAGCAGGGAAACCTTTCTGGACAGTAATAAAGAATCTTAGGAAGGGAGGGAAAAAGGAAATGAACAGTGTTTTGAGTAATTCAGGTGAACTCATAATAGACCCCAGGGAATCACGGGAGAGGTGGAGGGAATATTTTGAACATCATCTCAATGTAAAAGGAAACCTTCCTGGTGGTGTTGCAAACAGCCAAGCTCATGGGGAGGAGGAAAATGATGTTGGTGAAATTACGCTTGAGGAAGTGGAAAGGATGGTAAATAAACTCCATTGTCATAAAGCAACAGGAACAGATGAAATTAGACCTGAAATGGTGAAGTATAGTGGGAAGGCAGGAATGAAATGGCTTCATAGAGTAGTAAAATTAGCATTGAGTGTTGGTAAGGTAGGTTCAGATTGGACAAAAACAGTAATTGCACCTATCTATAAGCAAGGGAACAGGAAGGATTGCAACAACTATCGAGGTATCTCATTAATTACTGTACCAGGCCAAGTATTCACTGGCATCTCGGAAGGGAGGGTGCGATCAGTCGTTGAGAGGAAGTTGGATGAAAACCAGTGTGGTTTCAGACCACAGAGGAGCTGTCAGGATCAGATCTTCAGTATGCGCCAGGTAATTGAAAAATGCTACGAGAGGAATAGGCCGTTGTATTTATGTTTTGTAGATCTAGAGAAGGCATATGACAGGGTACCAAGGGAAAAGATGTTCGCCATACTGGGGGACTATGGAATTAAAGGTAGATTATTAAAATCAATCAAAGGCATTTATGTTGACAATTGGGCTTCAGTGAGAATTGATGGCAGAACGAGTTCTTGGTTCAGGGTACTTGCAGGGGTTAGGCAAGGCTGTAATCTTTCACCTTTGCTGTTCGTAGTTTACATGGATCATTTGCTGAAAGGTATAAAATGGCAGGGAGGGATTCAGTTAGGTGGAAATGTAGTAAGCAGTCTGGCCTATGCTGATGGCTTGGTCTTAATGGCAGATTGAGCCGAAAGCCTGCAGTCTAATATTTTGGAACTTGAAAATAGGTGCAATGAGTATGGTATGAAAATTAGCCTTTTGAAGACTAAATTGATGTCAGTGGGTAAGAAATTCAACAGAATTGAATGTCAGATTGGTGATACAAAACTAGAACAGGTCGAGCGATAATTTCAATTATTTAGGTTGTGTGTTTTCCCAGGATGGTAATATAGTAAGTGAGATTGAATCAAGGTGTAGTAAAGCTAATGCAGTGAGCTCGCAGTTGCGATCAACAGTATTCTGTAAGAAGGAAGTTGGCTCCCAGACGAAACTGTCTTTACATCGGTCTGTTTTCAGGACCAACTTTGCTTTACAGGAGCAAAAGCTGGGTGGACTCGGGATATCTTATTCATAAGTTAGAAGTAACAGACATGAAAGTAGTGAGAATGATGGCTGGTACAAACAGGAGGGAACAATTGCAGGAGGGTACTCGGAACAAGGAGATAAAGGCTCGTTTATGAATGAACTCGATGGATGAAGCTGTACGCATAAACCGGCTTCGGTGGTGGGGTCATGTGCGGTGAATGGAGGAGGATAGGTTACCTAGGAGAATAATGGACTCTGTTATGGAGGGTAAGAGAAGTAGAGGTAGACCAAGACGACGATGTTTAGATTCAGTTTCTAACGATTTAAATTTAAGAGGTATAGAACTAAATGAGGGCACAGCACTAGTTGCAAATAGAGAATTGTGACGACGTTTAGTACATTCACAGTGGCTTGCGAACTGAACGCTGAAAGGCATAACAGTCTATAATGATTATGTATGTAATTACTTAATGAGTTTTGTACTGATTAATGAAATAGCTTAGATTTGATACATGGTTGCTGTTCTCTGCTTTTCTCTTCTTTTCTGAATTCATAATACAGTAGAAATTTATTATCTGGACCTTATCCAGACGTGAAGATCCCTTCCTTTTACTACATTGATATGTTATATAAGCTTTGAGTATTCACAATTGTTCATAAATGCTTTATACACTGTACAGTATGTATTTATTACTCTTCGTGTACCGTATTTTCTTGCATAATTAATGCCCCAGCATAGTTTACGCATCTCTATTTTTTTGGTTCATAGTGGGGAAAAAGAAATGTTTGCATATTTGATGCACCCACTTTCTTGACGATTTATTGCACTGTTCTGGAAGTGTTTCGAAATAAAGAGATCAAGACGTCAAGTAACAGCCTTCCTAGTGTGAAACCTGGCATTCTACATACTGCGCAACTTTCGTTCGGTGAGTGAATCAGCGCAGACCTGACTAGCGATGCTCTGTTCCAGTCTTGTACGGAGGTATTTTTTTAGTGTTTCAGGTACACACATTTTGTGATCTAAAAATTGTCTGTTAATCCACAATGTACAAGTATTCAAGTAATAATGTGTCATATAATCTTGCAGTGATCAGTCAAGCTGAAACACACAGGAACAAGGCAGCAGGCCACAAATATTCAGTGACCAAGTGCAACATGCACTAGAAGTGGAAACAGAAAACTGCACTTCAAGTGACCAACAAGTCTCAAGTTTCCACAAGTAGAGGAGGAAATGGACTTTCTCTTCAAAGGGCATCATTATGCCAGAGAATACTGAATGATTTCAACCAAAATGTAATTGATATTCATCACTTTGTGATTGGAAAGCAGAAGGTGAAAAAATATTTGTTTTCCCAAATAGGAAACACAGATCAGACACCAATTAGCTTTGATATGCCGTAAAGTTGATCAATAAGAAAGGGACATTCAGTGTTATCATACGCACTACTGGAAGCAAGAAACAAAGACTTGCATTTTACGTTGCTCTGAAAAGGAAAACAATGTCTGAAGTAAAATTTCCATGAGGGATCCACGACTGTATCCAAGACGAAGGGTGAATGGACACACCACTCGTACAAGATTGGATACGGAAGGTTGGACAGTTTTCATGGCCACTTGAAGGAGGACACTAAGAAATCATTGGAAACTATAAAAACATATTTGGCAGTGATTCCTGGTGGACTGACATCGGTACTTCAATGTGCAAAAAAACGCTATCAGTGCTGGATGGCGGGAAGTGTACGCAAACTTACTCCAACAGGCAAGATTCGGAAACCACTGGTGGAAATCCTTTGTGAGTGGATATTGCATGCTTGGGACATGATTTCTTCAAAGGTAATTGAAAAGAGCTTCAAGAAAATGGGAATCCTGAATATTTGATGGGACTAAACATGAGGTCTTATTGAGAGATGAGAGCAGTGATAGCAGCAACAATTCTTCCTGCAGTGCCAGTAGCAACATTGAAGATGGTAACCTATAAAAGGTGACGCTACGATTTTTCTCTTTTGCCAGTATGTCATTATTACTTATCCTACATTAGTTAATTCATATATATTTCGCTTCACATCATATTAACAGCTCGTAACGGGAAGAATATTTTCCAGTGTCCGTAGTTCAAACCCATATGTTTTACTTGCCTGATGAAGGCCCTACACTATTTGACTATTCAGAAAAATATGCCGTAATTTTATGCCAAACGATAACTGTGAATGTGCGTGTATAGTATAGTAGATGTATCTTTTAAATGCAAATAAACCGTAAATAGCATATCTGAATTCCGTGAATGATTTTGCAACTTTTTTTTTTGCTTGCATTTTTCTTAAAAATAGTAATTAATTATGTGAGATAAATGTAGTACTATTGTAGGTTTATTTTATTTCAATAAAATTTTGTATATGATCATCTGGACTCTTGCTTATCCGGACTTCACCTAGCACGAATTAGTCCAGATAATTCATTTCCTGAAGGCCTCCGTGGCTCAGACAGCAGCGCGTCGGCCTCTCACCGCTGGATACTATGGTTCAAATCCCGGTCACTCCATGTGAGATTTGTGCTGGACAAAGCGGAGGTGGGACAGGTTTTTCTCCGGGTACTCCGATTTTCCCTGTCATCTTTCATTCCAGCAACACTCTCCACTATCATTTCATAGCATCTATCATTCATTAATAAATCACTTTGGGAGTGGCGACCCCATCGTACTAACAGCCTATATATGCTTCATTCATTACATCCCTGACCCGGTCACTGACTGGAAAACAGGTTGTAGGTTTTCAATCGAGTTCCTATTGTAAATAGAATTTATGTTTGTTATTTTCTTTTAGGATGGTAACAGGTCACTAGGTCTAATAATTGATAGGATGATAATGATTTTACAAGCAATTAAAGTCAAACTTCAAAAATATTGGCTGAAGCAGTAGTATTACTGAACTGTAACCAGTTCTTTTACCCAGGTCGGGGTGTTGTTGATACTTCTCTAAAGTTACCTCTCCTTCCATCACTCTTCTTTAATAATTGTTTTCCAGTCCAGTCTTCTTTTTCTTATACTGTTCTTTACCGAGTCGATCTTGCTCTGCGCTTTCCTCTTTCCCCTCTATCTTAGCCGCCAACACTTTTTGGTATCCTCTGTCATCTCAATTTATTCTTCTCCATCCAATCACTCAGTTTTTCTACCCCTATCTCTGACCTCAAGATTTCTTACTCAGTCCCTCCTTGTCTTCCCTACCATACTTCTTAGGAGCTTCATCTCACTGGCCTGAATTTTACCCTCATTTCTTGCTGTCAAAATCCAAGTCTCTGATGCATACATTACTGTAGAGGAATAGTACATCTTGTACATTATCTCTTTACACTTCATAGCAACTTCTCTGTTCCACACCAGGTTCCTTACACTCATGTAGAACGTATTTCCTGCTTGTACCATTCTGGCAATCCCCTATCCAACCCCACCTCTTGCATTATTTCACTTTCCAAATATCTGAAGTATACAACCACCTCAAGGTTTTGTCCCCTGATACTAATGATTCCTTTTCCTTCTCTTTCTTCTCTTATCAGCACTGTTTTGCTCTTCTCCATAATGATTTTCATACCATATTTTTCAATATTATCATTTAAAGCCTCTAGCTGGATTTGCACATCAGTATTGCTGACTCCCCCGATCACTATGTTAACTGCAAATAAAAATATTTTCATATCCCTCTACATCTTGCCCTTGTTTCCTTTAGAATTTTATCCATAACCATTACAAACATAAGTGGTGACAATACACTTCCCTATCATAGTCCAGTTTGTTTTCTAACCAATCTGTTTTCCCCACTGGAGTCTGGACACAACTTGAACAATTCTTATAAACTGCTTTCACTAGTTCCCTTGATTGCCTTCTATATCCTTTCCTTTCCAGGATTTCCCACACCTTTTCTCTATTAACACTATCGTATGCCTCCTCTAAATCAAGGAATACCATCACCAGATCTGAATATGTGGTGTTCGGAAGTCCATGTCTTCCTACGAAGCACTGAAAGGCATGTAGGAATTTATCATTTAACACATCAGTTGTAAGCTCAAGATGAATGGCTCTCATCACTGCGCAGGTAATCAACATGATGTAGCACCTCTTCTCTGCAGCTCCAACCTTCACGAACAACGGGCCTGCAAAATCTACACCACCAACGGTGAATGGCCGTTGAAACTTAACACAGTCCATTGGCAAGGGAGCTTCTATCTGTTCACATCTCTTGGCATGTATTATCTTGCAGGGAAGGCATGAGTAAATGACCTTCTTGATTACTTGCCCAGCCTTCAAAATCCAGAATTCACGACGCAATTCCAATAACACAACAAGAACTCCCATGTGATGAAGTCTTACGTGTGTTCCTTTTATCAATAATTTAGTGAAATGATGAGAGCCATCAAGAAGTAGGAGGTTTCGCTCATTCTCGGAAAGATCTGCAAACTGGAGCCTACCACTAAGTCGAATCAGGTTGTCTTCTAGGAGTGGATGGAATCGTGCAATCTTGGATGTAGCCGGTACTGGTTCGTTTTGTGTTAGGGCAGCAAACTCCATACAAAAACATTCCTCCTGAACTCGGTGGGTATCCAGTAGAGCCTTGCAGCTTCTACTTTTGTGGTTGTCAAATGCTTTGGATACTGCACCCTTCTCCGTGTCACCTGCCAACAGGTGATATGTATTAGCTTCCAACATGAACTGTATCATAAAATACCTATCAATAGTAATAATTTCGTGTGGCTATTTCTAGCCGAGTGCAGCCCTTGTAAGGCAGACCCTCTGAAGAGGGTGGGCGGCATCTGCCATGTGTAGGTAACTGCGTGTTATTGTGGTGGAGGATAGTGTTATGTGTGGTGTGTGAGTTGCAGGGATGTTGGGGACAGCACAAACACCCAGCCACCGGGCCACTGGAATTAACCAATGAAGATTAAAATCCCCGACCCGGCCGGGAATCGAACCCGGGACCCTCTGAACCGAAGGCCAGTACGCTGACCATTCAGCCAATGAGTTGGACATATCTATCAGTGATTCACTGGCAATGATTACAAGGACTTGAGGGGTTGCCTTCTTGAATTCTGGTGATACTTCCTAACGTGAGATTTCTCGTGGCCAAGAAGTGGGAGTCTTGGCAAGCCATTGTGATCCATTCACCATGATGAAGATGAATTTAGATCTGTCGCTAACATTCCACGCATCAAAAGGTCTGCAGGGTTGTCTTCACTAGGACAATATTGAAACTGAACCGGCAACAGATAATCTTGAATTTCTGTCAAGCGGTTATATACGAATGTCTTCCAGCGATTTGGGTCACTCCGTATCCAGCTGAGGGCAACCACAGAGTCGGTCCATAGTGTAGCTCGCATGCTGTCAAATCTTGTTGACTGGCAGAAATATTTCAAGAGGTGGGAATCTATCACAGTGGCCAGAAGTTCTAGTCATGGGAGTGTAATCCTTTTGACTGGAGACAATCTGCTTTCACTGCAGCCCAAAAGTATGAAGTTATTATCGTCTGTTATCGTTCTAGTGTACAATGCGGCTCCATATGCTCTCTCAGAAGCGTCACAGAACACATGGATATGCACAGCGTTTGAAATCTGTTTACACATTCCAATCCATCCCGGGACGTTTATAAGTGATAGCTGGTTGATGCTTAAGATCTACAGTTGCCATTTTAAGGCTATATCCTGGGGAAGAATCTCATCCCACTCTATGCCTCGACACCAAGTATCTTGGAAAATTAAGTTTCCAACAATTGAGACGTGCGAGAATAAACCAAAAGGATTGTAAAATCTTGCTGTTCCTTGTAAGAGCCGACGTCTCGTAGCAGGAATGCGAGCTAGTTTTCCAGTAATTTCCCGGTGATCGAAAAACAGACAGTCCAATTCTGTATTCCACCCAATACCTAATACTCCCGTTTCTTGTTTGATATCTCGTGTCTCAGACTGCCATACACTTTTAAGTGTTTCAGAGTTCGTTGCCCATTTATCCTTTGGTAGTCGTATCTGTCTGAGCATAGAGTTTACTTCGTAATATAAGCTTATGCCCCCATTGTTGTTGTTAGCACCAGTAATAAAGTCATATAAATATGCTTTGACCTAAGAGTTATGCTGTTGTGGAGAATGTGTTACTGCACCTTGAAGTCAGTTCTGTAGAGTGGCAGATAGAAGGAAAGAATTGCACACGAGACCAAACGGCAGATGCGTGAACCTGTACGTGACAATTTAATCTGCTATTTGCCAGTTACCATCTTCCCTCTTCTGGACGTGATACCAGAAAAAAATCTTGTTAAGTCTTTGTCTTTCTCATCTAAGTACAGTTGCAAAAAGGCTTGGGTTCCATCTCCAACTATTGCTTTTTGATATGTATGAAAGCATATTAGCATTGACAGAATTTCGGGACGGAGGTTTGGTCCTGCTTCCAGAATGTCGTTAAGGGATGGCGAGTCTCTCTCGTGTGATGAAGCATCAAAAATAATTGTACATCTGATTGCTCCATTCCTCTCTTTCTTGACGGCACGGTGTAGCAAATAGAAAACATTGCTTAGATTATCTTCTGCAGCAGTCATTTCAACATCTCCCTTCTCAATACAGTCAAGTCATTTGTGAATAGTACATTTTCAAAACTCAGCATTGTCATGAAGTTTCCTTTCAAGTGATCTAAAGCGGTTCTTGGCAATGATGCGGTTTGATGGCAAGATAACTTCCCCTTTTCTGGGTAGAGAAACTACTCTCGGCCCTTCTTCCATATGAAACGAATTGTGAAACTGTTGAAGAATGGGAGCGTCCTTCCTAGAAAGTGTTTTATCTTGCTGCTTTCTTATTCTCATGGTCTCTAAATCCCAGAATTGTCACATGGTGTCATCATTAGGCTCAAATTCTTGACTTGCGTGAATGTAATTTAAAGCGACAAGATGGACTGTGATTCTTGAGTTGTTTCCTCTAAGGGAAAAGCGTATTGGTTGGCTATCTTGGATCACCATCCAATAATAATCACCACCTATGAGAAATTCAATAGGAAGGTCACTCATCGTCCTTGGTGTCTGCTAACTGCAAAATTCGGGCGCACAATAATGTATAGACATCGTGTGGAACGGCAGGATGCAGGGAATACTTGTTTTCGCTCTCAAAAGCTGTTATCATTACATTAGTTTTCGTCCACATGCCACTGATGTTAAACTGGACAACCCTGCTTGTCGTAGCCATGTGTATATAAACTCAACTGCCGTAACAGATAGTTTCCTTTTTCGAGAACATTAAGCTTGAGCTGATCCACAAGGCTTGTTCTGATGAAACTGGACTGACTTCCAGCATCTAAAATACATCGTGTAAGTTTGGTCATTCCAGTCGGGCAGTTATACAAACCTGAGCAGTTTGATGATGTCTTTACCTGAGTGTGTTTACATCAATCTTGCCCACCGCTACAACTTCTTGCTGATCTCCTCCACAAACTAATAATAATGTTATTTGTTTTACGTTCCACTAACTACTCTTTTACGGATTTCGGAGACGCCGAGGTACTGGAATTTAGTCCCGCAGGAGTTCTTTTACGTGCCAGTAAATCTACTGACACGAGGCTGACGTATTTGAGCACCTTCAAATACCACCGGACTGAGCCAGGATCGAACCTGCCAAGTTGGGGTCAGAGGGCCAGCGCCTTAACCGTCTGAGCCACACAGCCCGGCCCTCCTCCACAAACTGACACGTGGTGTCTCTTCTTGCATTTGGAGCAGGATACCTTAATCTTCTTCACACAGTCTTTAGAGTGAAGGCCTTGTTTAAGACAAAGGAAACACATGTTCGCTTTCTTCAGTTTTTCAGTTCTCTCCAAGTGGTTTGTTATTGTTTGACAATCTTGACCCCAGTGACCTCGATTCTCATTGAAAACGCAATACGGTTCTGTGACGTGTTTGATATTCTTTCTCTTTGGTTTCTTAGGTCTGGTGTTAACGTGGAGAGCCGCTGCCATTGTAGTATAAGTAGTCAATACTGGCCAGTCGCATTGTATCTTCTGCATAGTCAAGGCACACTCCACCTCTTCATTCATAAACTGTATCAGTTTTACATAGACGTTGATATCTTCACCTAGTGCTGTCAGCACTTAAATCTGTCGGTGGCATTCGATATACGTGGCATTGAGAATCTCAGGACTGTCAGAACGTGCAGGTTGTAGATGGGATTGAATAATTCTATTTTTATCCCCATAACGGGACTTCAGAATCTTATTCACCTGTTAATAAGTATCGGCCATTACTGATATTCCATCCACCAGATGTTTGGGTTCACCATCGAAGTATCCTCAAAGGAATACATGCTTGTTTATCACCGATACCGCTTAGTTCTTGTCCAATGAAGCTTTAAATTGCTCCCAGAACCCGTGGCCATGATTCTATGTCTCCTGAGAAAGTCTCTGTTCTAATAGTAGGAAGCTTAACTTCCGGTGTAGCTACGGGTGATGTAGTAACTGAGCAGGCATGTGCGTCCTGCAAATTCTTTGTCGTTATAAGTTCTGCACTGCACGCTTAGCAATGTCTATATAATTTTTACAGACTTGTACATCCTCGTCATAGTTGTCATTCTCAATCAGATCAAGTAAGGCATGATCTAGAACAATTAAACTCTGAAAACTGTCGAATGCAGTGTTCTATATCGTCCAGTGTCGCAGTATCCCTGAAATTATTTAACTGTTTGGTGAAACATGCAGGGCCGATTGTAGAAACAGTATTTAGACGATGTCTACGGTTAAACAATGCCTAAGTACGGCTGCCGCATTGCAGAGATGTTATTTATCACTTAGACACTGTCTAAAACCATTGTTCAACAGGTCATGTTTAAACACTGCCAAGAGCACTGTTTAACCTCAAATGAGAGGAGTGAATCACAATCAGAGGTTATGTATCATGAAATATGTAATTTGTATTATCACGTTGAGATGATACTGGGAAGAAAGGTTAGTCCGACAGCCTCTCTGTGGGTCGCCCGCTGCTAAATCGCAGCAATTCGTTTGACACGCACGGGGAGATACATCTTAAAATAAGGTTTCGCTTTTCGATAGACTTGTTTCTTGAGACTGACAAAGTGACAGTCCGGTAACTGTCAACTTGAATACAATTCTTGGCAACCGATATATTTTATTATATACATGGGGTAATTTCCATAGAATTACAGGTTAATTCAACTACATACATATCAGAATTACATTCCTGATTGTCAGAGGGTTTTCACATACATCAACCTGGAAAGGATTCAATTATATTTACTGCCAGGTAAACACACATAATAGTGAAAACTAAAAAGTAGGTTGTATGAGGTTTTTATATATATATAATTGTATAAGTTTTCGGCAACTATCAGATAGGAAAAGGCAAAGGGTGGTGATTATTGTATAAAGAGGGCTGGGGAAGAAGAGCCATGGCCATAATAAGAGCCCTAGTAATTGCCCGGTGTAAAAATAGGTACACTACGGAAAACAATCTTCAGGGCTGCCGATGATGTGTTTCGAACCTACGATCTCCAGAATGGAAGCTACATCCATATGGCCCATACAACACACTCTGTTACACATTAGTATTGCTTCATCTTCCCTGCGTCAAAGCTACCATATTTATGAGTAGATTACACTCACTGTAACAATGTTATAATGAAAGCTATCCCGTATGGTGGAGTATCGCTTTAGTGTCGATAATATTATGAAATTTAATTTCCATCGAAAATGATACTCTTATCTATGGGCAAGTCATGTTCAGCCATAATTGAGTAATGCGTATGAAGACAAACAGCTGACTGGCGTTCGGCGAGCGCACCGCCGAATTTCATTGGTTGCGACAAGCAAAGAGTTGCACGAAAGATATTTCTGTCTTCATTTTCAAACCAAAATTGAAACTTTAAGCGATGTCTAGTTAAACATCGACTGAACATTGTTTATGCAATGGAAGATCATACCTGAGTTAGACGTTGTTTAGGAAGACAATGTCTAAGGCTTAAAACTAGTCATCGTTTCTGCAATCGGCCCGTAATATTTGAATGCTGAGTAGTGCGTTTCCTTTTTTAGCTTCTAGTCAAGCAAGGGCTTAGACATTCTTTCTTGTTAGTGAAATAATGTTCCCTGAATTTCCTCGTGGCCTAGCTGTCTGAATGTTTTGTTTTGTAGTTACACCAATGCTCAAGAGATAGCGCTATTTGACACACCATGCCATCAAGAGATAGCGCGAGTTGTCACCCTGTTGTTGTTAGAAGCTCCTAGAGATTATGTCCTCTTTGCAGGTTATATGATGACAACAACATGGCAGCTAAAATACATTGCACTCATATATAAGAACTTAAGATGATTAAAAATCAAGGAGCACTCAACCGTTAATAAAAAGCAAATTTTTAGAGCTCTAACAACATTTAAAATAGTATTAGTGCTATGTAGGTACTTATCTATCGCTTGTCGCGGTGAAACGTAGGTTGATGGACGGACCGATAAGTTCAGTTTCACAAGTCTTTCAATCAACACCTTTCATATTACATCTTCCACAAGATTAACAATTCTTGTATGTTATCTTCTCCTGTATTCCCATATTTTCAGCACCATGTTATGTTTTACAGGTGTTAAGTGAAAGGTGTGCTTGTTACAAAATCTAACAGATTGTGGTTTATTACTTCTTGTAAACATACAATAATCTAGAGTCAACTGTTTTGTCATTATCAACATCAACTATGAACATACAAAACTAAAATTCTCTATCTGGTATTTGATCACAATCTTCAATATAAATGTATAAGGACTTTAACTATGAAACATTTATCGAATGTGGTTTGATGGTGCTTGGTATGAATGGGGACAAGAAGACCTCTTGTTGATGCTGCGTGGTGAATGTAAACAGCAGGTACAGTAGAACCTCGATAATTCAAAACTGGTTCATTAAAAATCCCACGTAATTCGAAGCAGCTCCCGTTCCCAGAAACATGAGGTACGGTTTTGCATGTTACTTAAACGGTTTAATTTGAAATACGAATAATTCGTAATTCGAAGAACAGTGTCGGTCCCCATTACCAAAATTGAGACTTTTAATTCAAAACTGTCTCAACATTTTAAAAAGTTAGTATTTTTTAGAGTAATTTAAATTCAAAATTTATCCGGGTCATGATAGAATGCGTCTTCCGGAACCTGCTGGGGGTAGTTTTCCATACTTTCACTCACTTTGGTGCGTCTACAATGTGCTTCATATTTGCTAAGTTTGAGTAAAATCGTAATTCTTTTGTATTCAGTGTTTTAAGGAATGCCACAATATCACGTAGCAGGAAGTGTGCGGAGAAGTGGAATCCGCGAACAATGACAATGCTGGCAGTTGGCGGAAAAGCGTGCATATAATCAGTTCACACGCACCAAACGATATTGTAAATGCCAATGAAACTGCATTTTTTTAATGCCGAGCCCAAACGGACTTGATTTTAAAGAAGAGATTGCCAGCTGGGAAATCGTACAAGGGTGGGGGTCATTGTACCATGTTACAACACACATGGAAGCGAGAGCATTAATGGGTCTTAGAATAATTTGCAACACGGCAATTACGAGAAGAATCTCGAGAGAAGTACTATAGCGGGAAATCGTACACAAGGATAGAGTCACTGTATTGTGTTGTAAACTTGTAATGTAGACTGAAGCGAGAGACTTTCTCGTCATAGAAAAGTTTGATAAGCCACGATGTTTTGATGACATAGGATACGTACTTTCCGTGCAAGTAAAGGACATCTAAAATGCATACAGTACAGTAATTCAATGAATAAAGGACTTGCACAGGGGAGCCAGCATAGATTACTTCTCGTCTTTGAATCGTGCTTTTTTTTTCTCTTTCGTTGCGTGAGGTTATGTTTGTCAGTGAGTTGTCCAAGTGTGTTATTTGAATACTGTAAATGCACCTTGTTGGATACATTTTAGAAATAGTTTTTTTTATGGCATTTGAAAGGTTTATACTGTGTATCCCCTCATCAAAGGAAAGTTCAATGAGCCACAATGTTTTAAGGGCATTAGGCACTTTCCATGCTGGTACAGGGCATCTAAAAAAATGCCCGGATTACAGGCAAACCCTTTGAGGTGTGGCTTGTGTGTCTTGAGCATAAAATGGCATACCCAGACAGAAAAATATTCTCTTGTAAGATCAGTGCACTGCGCGCAAACATAATTAATTTTTTCAAATGTGTGTCGTCTTGTTCTGCCAGCCAACACTACGAGCTACTTGCAGCTCCTAGATTAATGTATCATTTCATCTCTCAAACATAAAATATAAAGCAACTGGTAACTTGAACAGCTTTGTCAAGTGTGGATTTTGTTCCTTAAATGAAGGAAGACAATGATGAAGATGAATGGGAGGAGTTCCAGCAACAGTCTGATGTCGATCAACTTTTGTGGATTCATTGCCATTGACCATGTGGAGATTACTTCTGAGGAGCGGGATCCCACCATGTTGATCAATTGTGATCACATAATGCCAGAGGGGGATCAGTTGCAGAATAAGATGACGATACAGCACAGGCAATAACTATTCTGTCTAAAAATGATGTACTTGCTGCTCAAACCATGATTGTTTCTGTGATAAGTGAAAGTGATGCAGACGAAGGCTATGGACCATATGGAGGAGTTTGTTGAAGCAACCTCTTACACATACATTTAAAAAAGGGCAATAACCCTAATAAGTAACCAAAAGAAAAAGAAGAAAAACTACTGGACCATTAAAATTTGCATGTTTTTCAGATACTGTACAAAGGTACTTATTATTCTTTATATTTGTGTTAAATATATGCCAGGGTTTTTTAAGTTTGTTGTACCATGTGTTTGCAATTGGACAGTGTAGTTGGCTCCCTGTGCAAATGCTTTAGATTTAGATTGCTGTACTTATACTGCATTTATTATAACATTTATTATAATTTGGGTCCACCTTCAATACATACAGCACAGGCAACAACTATACTGTCTAAAAATGATGTACTTGCTGCTCAAACCATTGTGCATAGTTTTCTCCTGTCTCTTAAACTTTCCCCCACCTCCACTGGTGTGACGTTATGTTTGCCAGTGTATGGCATTGTTCTCTGAGTTATTAGAGTGAACAATGTGAAGAAATGCTCCTTGTTGGAAACATTTTAGAAATACAGTTTTTTCTACGGCATTTGAAAAGTTTAAACCGTGAATCAGGGTCACTGCATGCATTCCTGCGTCTTAGAATATTTTGTGATATGGCAGGACTGGCATTTCTGAATTATGAGTTACTGGTGGTTAATTCAAAATCATGTAATTCGAAGTCCGATTTTTTCATCCCAGAAACTTCAAATTAACGAGGTTTTACTGTAGGAGTGGTTTATAAAAGTTGGTATTCTAAATCAACACTTGACCATCCATAAACAAAACATATACTAAAGCAGAAAAGGGAATAACTGAGAAAACGAACCTGATATAAAGGTAGGAGTATCCAAGCCAAGTAACAGCATCCCTCACATTCTGAATGGTGCCCAGGACAATCTCTGCATTTAGCATATCTGGCAGTTTGCTGACAAGTTGGGACTCTATTGGCAACTGTTGATTGAGAAGAGAGAGATAGTACTGCAGTTCACTGTGATTAGTGATAAGGATACCTTCACCCTTCGTGTCATATTGTGGACGACCAGCTCGACCAAGCATCTGGAAATAAAATACATGTTCCATTGAAAGAGTAGCTCTCTCTAGTTAGGATATAAAATATTTTGAATCATATAAGTGTATGAATATTTACATTAATTTACTACATTCTATACACTACAGTACAGGATATTGAGGAAACTGCACAGTTCTCCTATTCAATTTCTTAAATCATGATAGCAGTTGATGCATGTTTCCTGAGAATCCTCCCTCAAGTAATACTGTATACTGTATGTTATTTGTGTTGGAAAGGAATAAACAAGAGACAAATCATGTTAACTGGTGATCATATTCCCTCATGCATAAAATTTAAAGATCACGAAATAAGGAAAAGAATCACCACCACCACCGTCGTCATCGTCATCAAGTATTTATTTTTAAAAACGGGTCTGTTGTCGAAAAGAATTTCCACATCACATGATCACTAGTAACTTCCTTAACCGCTAAATAGCTGCTTGCATCGATGTCTTGTAAGACATGTCAGAGGGCTGATATTTTTAGTATTCTACAAGGCCATTTACCATCAATTTAACAATTGTCATTACCTGTGAATGGCATAAAAAGTGGCCCACCAAGTAATACGTCTTCTATGTATTAACACTCCAGTGGTCACGTGGATCACAATAGTGATCCAGCCGTTTAGTAATTTTCCCTCCTGTTTTTGGTATGACTGTTGACCTTGAGCATCTGTGTACCTTCCTCGCACCCCATACTCTCTCTGATAACGCAGTAGTATGATAACCTTGACTGATGGTTGTTGCGTTATAAAGTAATTTATTCTTGTGGATCACAATTGTGATCCGTGCGACCACTAGCGTCACTTCTTTTGACTTTGTTTATTTTCTCATTATGCTGTCTAATCTCAGTTCATGTGCATATATCTACTCCTTTTTATGAGTTTATATGAATTGTTGGTATATAAATACAAAATGGACGACTATGAGAATATAAATCGATGGCTGAACGAACCAGACAGTGAGATACCTTATGGAGGAAGTAAGTGAGACAAATCACAATGTCCGGTAATTTTTCAGGGATTGTTTGTAAATGCATGCATAATTATATTATATTGTACAGAAAATAAAGTTATTTTCACAATGCATAATTATATTTATTGAATAAATAGCACAGAATAGCCTTATATTACAAAGAAAGTACGGATCACATTTGTGATCCGCGCGACCACTGACGTGACTTTTCTTCACGCGACCACTGGAGTGTTAAGTTCACTAAAGATCTATTTTGTTTTACTTGACATAGAACTTCAGTGTTTGTCCCTTTAATCCCTCCAGATTACTTTAATCATTTGCTGGATACAGCATATTTCAAAAGCATTAGATGTCAATGCTGTTCATCATCCAGGTTTGTGAAGCATTCAGCAAAACTGCCTGGACAATTGTGCGCAGAATACTCATACAAAGGAAGAGATTGAGCTTGTTTGTGCGCAGTAATTTGCTCTTCAGCATAAAAGC
Source organism: Anabrus simplex (assembly GCF_040414725.1). Taxonomy (NCBI): domain Eukaryota; kingdom Metazoa; phylum Arthropoda; class Insecta; order Orthoptera; family Tettigoniidae; genus Anabrus; species Anabrus simplex. The sequence continues at coordinate 526,660,351 of NC_090265.1, read as the reverse complement.
AATCTTAGATTGTGTAATTCTGTACTTGATTTCATAGCACATCTTCCATCCTCTGTTATTTTGTTGCCTAATTTAATATTTCTTTAGCAATATGGCTTTTAGTGCTGAGGGTGCCCAAGGGCATATTTGACTTGCCTAGTACACCCATGGGTGACCTGCACATCTGGATGTGAGATGATGACAATGAAGTAGTGAGAAGGTGAAACTCAGTGTTGGTACCCAGCCTACTCTTGTCAAATAACATCACGGGGTCTGCTCAAGGCTTAACATTCCTATTTGATGGACGAATCACAATCAACAGAGCCATATGTCCTCACTCCATATGAATCGCTGAGGAAAGGTTTGGAATTGAATCATGGCTTTTGGCATGTGATCTAGAGATCAGATATTGTCTACCACTTTGTCTTCTACCCTGCCTGCAATCATTCTGATGGTTTTCTCCCCCCCCCCCCCCCCCACTAAAGGGCCTTGAACTGGCTAACCATGGTGTCAGATCATATAGACTTTGATGCCTTAAAGATCATGGCCACCAGGCAGGCTTATAACCTCCTGTTAAGAAGGTCTTAACCTGTTCTACTGTGGTATCATTTACCTTCAAACACAAATTCTTTACTGTTTGTGATATTGCCATGCATTTTGGGTTTGCATATAAAATTAATAGTATAATCTCATTAAGACAATTCTGCAGGGGACAAGGAAAAAGAATGTGTTATGTTAGAAAACATACAACTGAATACACAAGTAAAAACTATCCTACAGGGATACGGAAACACTAAATATGATTCTTTCAGATACTAGGGCATTTTACATCATATGCCCGCAGGTACAGTGAAAACTACTGTATATCTACCATTTTTAAAGATGAGAAGAGAGTATTAAAAGGTGTTAAAAACACAAGAGAACAAATATGAAAACCTTTTCCGCTGGAGCTTATAAAATAACAGTGTACTGAAAGGTGTGAAAAACACCAGACAACAAATATGAAAACATTTTCATGAGGGCCCATAAAAATACCAAGGAATTATTTGCATCTCACACTCTTTCTAAAACAAACGTAGTAAAAGTCTTTTATTTCAGACCAGTGGATTATTAAACATTATTTTCTAGTCACAATCTTAGACCGTGTGCATCTGACAGAGAATTACTTTGGCGCCATTTTGAACCCGACAAAACTTCGACTCGCTCAACACCCCAGTTATACTTTATTCTTTGTTAAAAACCTCTTAGTATGTATATTCCTTGTATTATTAACTATTACCATAATAACATCTCATTTCATCTACCACATTCACTTGTTATTCTTTAAAATAACATTTTCTTAGGATTTCGCCAAAAGTGATCTTTGCTTCAATACAGCTGATGATGACCCCTAGATGGGTCGAAACTAGTACTATGTAATTTATAATTTTGTGAATATATTTTAGTATTGAAAAGGTTGAAACGTTTACGTTGTTATTATTATTACTTATATATCAAGTGATCAAGTCGAAACTCAAAGGTGTGAGTTTCAACACTCGCCCCACTTCTGCACGCATAAAGATGTGGATGCCTGTCCACTTTCCACCAGATTTTAATTTCGTTTTCATTAGCAAGGAATTTCATGATTTTTCCATATCCATAACTAGGCTATCACAAGACAGATATGCACCACACTGGTCAACTTCACATGATTATGTTTCTAATCCAGATGTAGGCTATCACACAACAAATATTTGCTACAGTACCCTTCATGTACCACTCAACACAGAATAAATTTTTAACTTCTGAATGGAATGTGAAATACAGGCACAAACAGGCTCTCTATGTTATTCAGCAATCTTGCTGCTAATCAGCAAGCAAAACTGAGCATTCTTGAGACTAATGGCTAACTCCCTGAAGGTCCAACTTATCCTATGAAGTTCAGGAATTCCAGGCCTTTTACCATTATCACACAACTGTGGCGTGGGTTCTTACCCAAGTTGGAAATCACGTTCCTTTCATGAGGGATGATAAATACTGCAACATTTTCAGGAGTAGGAAAAATGTGATCGCACTAAGTGGTAATAGCAAAAATTTGTGATGTGATAAGCGAGGCATTTTTACATATCGTAGATTTAATACTATGAGAATCGGGACTTAAATTTATGACGTGCTAAGGGGGGAAACGTCTTAATGCGGAACACACTAATGAGGTTTTACTGGAGTTGTTTTATACCTACTTAAGCTGGAGACAGCACTACTCGCCCTCTAGTCTATATGGATGAAACTCAAAAGATTTATGTATAATGGAGTGTAGATAATGGGTGATGATGCTTTAGTTAATTGTTTTTTCCATAGCTGCAAGTTTATCCTATGTCTAAGCTCATCACTTTAGATTTAAATCTTTTCCATACTGATCAAGAAGGATAATAAAGGAGAGTCTAGTCGAGTAATTTTACTTCACAATATGAGAAATATTGGATTTACTTCCATAAATCAATCACCTTTGTTATGGAAACAATATGGTCTTAAATCTGGGTGTGTAAATTATGCAAGATATTCAGAATATTTAAAGAGAAATGTTCAGGTAAGAAAGCTACCAGGTACACGTATAGGAAACAGATAGAGAGCAGCAACTTACCATGTAAGCATGTGTAGACAGAGCACAAGCCCCAGTCAATTTCTCAATTTTATTAAAATGAAAATGGCAATCGATTGGAAATACAGTAAAACCTCGTTAATTCGAAGTCGTTGGGACTCAAAAATCGGACTTCAAATTATGTGATTTCGAATTAACCGCTAATTTGTAATTCAGAAGCGCCAACCCTTGCTGCCTTACAAAATATCCTAAGGCCCGTTACTGCATACAGTTAACCTTGATTCACAGTTTAAACCTTTCAAATGCCATGGACAAGAAAACTATTTCCAAAATGCATCCAAGAAGGTGAATTTAGAGTACCGGTATTCAAATAATGCACTTGGATAACTCACTAACAAACATAACCTCTCACAACGAAAGAAAAAGAAGAAGCACAATTCAAAGACGAGGAAAAATCTATGCTGGTTCCCATGTGAAAGTGCTTATTAATAGGATTATTGTACTGTACGGATTTTAGATGCCCTGTACTTGCACAGAAAGTGCCCAATGCCCTTAAAACATCATGGCTAATCAAACTTGCCTATGAAGAAGGGGGAAAGACTTCTCGCTTCCTTCTGCATGACAACACAATACAGCCACTCTATCCTTGTACGATTTGCCACCATGGCACTTCTCTCGTACTTCAGATATGTAAACACTTGCCGCGTCGCAAAGTACTCCAAGACCTATTAATGCATGCAATCACCTTCATTCACAGTTTAAACCTTTCAAATGCCATGGAAAAAATATTTCCAAACTGTATCCAACAAGGTGCATTTACAATGTTCAAATAATGCACTTGGATAAATCACTGCCAAACATAACCTCATGCAATGAAAGAAAAAAAAATCACACGATGCAAAGACGAGGATAAATTATGCTGGTTCCCCTGTACAAATGCATTATTTTTTGGATTACTCTACCGTCTGCATTTTTAGATGCCTTGTACATGCACGGAATGTGCCCGACGCCCTTAAAACATTGTGGCTTATCGAACCTTCCTATGACGAGGGGAGGAATTCTGAATGGAAATTCTAAATTCCAAAGGAGGGAATTAGATATTTTTCCACCGATAGAGCAGGAATTCTCTCGCTTCCGTGTGCATTGCAACACTTATAGTACAATGACCCCCGACCCTTGTACGATTTCCCAGCTGACACTTTCGCCTTTAAAACAATAAGACCGTTTGGGCTTGGCATTAAAAGAAAGCAATGCACTTTAATCAACAATGACAATATTATTCGGTGCCTACGAATTGATTATATGAGCCACGCTTTATCTTCAACTGTCGGCATCGCCAGCGTTCGAGGATTCTCTTTTTCCGCATACTGCCTGCTGCGTGACATTACGGCATTCCTTAAAACGTTGAATACAAAAGAATTCCAATTTCACTCAAACTTAGCAATTGTAAGGCAAGCTGTAGACACACCGAAGTATGTGAAAGTAAAGAAAGCTACCCCTGAACGTTCCGGAAGACGCGTTCTATCATGAATTTGAATTTAAATTACTCTGTAACATACCGTATTTACTAGTGTATTAGACCCCCTCTGGCTTTTCGAGACGAAGAAAATGAAAAAATAAATCTCGCCTATAAGACCCCCCCACATAATTCGTCAGAGAACGATGACGATTCCGCTTCGAAGCGGGTACAAGTCTTATTCCAGCTCTGATGACATCGCACAAATTTGTGAATAGTTTCATCCGTATGACCTACACAATGAAAACGCGTCGAATCATGCGGTACATCTGTGTTTCGCAGTTAAGAAATGTCCGCTTCTGTAGTGTATGTCTACTGCAGCTCTGATGACGTCGTACAAATAGATGAATAGGCCTAGCTTCATGTCCAACCCGCGCATTGCAAGTATGCATCAGTCATGTTATATGTCTGTGTTTTGTAGTAAATAATATCCGCCAGCGTAATGGTTAGCACAATTAGTTGCTGTTTTCGGGGGTCTGACTTTGATTCCTGGTACCGTACTGTCAGAGATTTACGAATGGCAGGAAGGCTGATATGCGGTAAAAGCGGTACATGTAACTCCCCTCCACTGGGGCTGTGTCTAAAAAGAGCTGTACCACCTCGGGATGAGGAAACGAGTTTACTTTAGCTGAGAAATATTCGCGGTTGTTGCTATTTATACAGCACGTGAGATCATTAACAAAGTGGTAGTTTAATATCTTGTAACTTGGCCCAATATAGGTATATATTTGGAGAGAAGTAAGTTTAAAATATGATAAAAGCTATCCAATTAAAACGACTGTTTTACTTGCCAACGTACCTAACAAATAAGACCAATAATTTTATGTCCCCAAGTACTTTAAACGATTTTCGGAAACGCCAAACAAAACATACTAGGGTATGCGTTAATAAAAAAAGACAACGAACGTATGAAATTAAACGTTATGATAATAAAACGCATTACCGCCATACCTGTAGATATCCATAAATGCAGTATATTTTCCAGTTATTTATTTTTTCCGTCGAACTTTTGGCAATATCGTTTGTGGCTCTAACAGGGCGATAATATACCTAACCTAAACAATGTGGTCTGTCTTATCGCATGAATAGCTGTTTATGCAAATCCTGATGTGATAAATGTAGAGAACAAGCATGAAATGTACTCAAATATAAGGGTCTGTGTTTCAACAGCCGCAGTTATCAAGAAAATGTTTCCAGTTACTATGTATTACATTTGGAAGTACAACACGTAACATACGCTAGTTATCAGCTGATTGTTTGGCATGCCTTCTACGGCACTTCTTTATTCGGAACGAGTGGCTTCTGCTGCATATACACCAACTGGGAATATCAGAGACCATCTGGGAATAGATTTACACTGTTTAGACACTATAGTCGGGAACAAAATTATTTTTAAAAGGTTCAAAAAGACGGGACCTCGTATGCTCTTGATTGCAGTGCATGGCTCAAAAAGAATGAAGCATGGCTGACGCGACTGGCGAGAGATAGCAGTGAAGATGACGTCACTTAGAATGCCGACACGCCGGTAGCAAGGCAGGGAAGTAGGCGGCGCAAGGCAATAATTCAAATGAAAGCAGTGATCAGGTTTAGTGTGTGCTGGGCCTACTGCTGAACTGATAGAGGCAAATGACTGGCCATTAAGTTCTTTTGTATCAATATTTAATTACATGATAACACGATACCCTTATCCCTTTCTTCTACGGGATCGAGTATGAAGCGAGACGAATCTTCGTAGCGAGTTTTTACGGCCATATGCCCTTCCTGACGTCAAGCTCACCAGAGGAATTAATGAGATGTAACAAATGGCATGATACGAGTATCTAAAACAGACTTTTATATGTACCGTAGGCCTAAAAGTTGTGTTCACCATATTTATCGTCTTTTTACGTTTAGAAATACTGCCTTCCGACGAAAATAGCCAGTATAACTTAAATACATTCTAAGTTTGTTAAATAATAGTACGTATAGAATGTTTACACGTACAATTTAAGCTCTTTATAACCTGGAAGTCATGTGTTCACTGCACAAAATTTTGAGGTTATCGCATATTGGACCCCCCTTTACTATTTTTGGCTGTAAAAGTGGGGAAAAAAGGAGTCTAATACGCAAGTAAATACGGTACTATTGTTATAAAATGTAAAGGCAGTTTCGAATTAAAAGTCTGAATTTCGGTAATGGGGCCGACATTATACTTCGAATTACGAATTATCCGTATTTTGAATTAAACTATTTAAATAACATGCAAAACCGTATCTCATGTTTCTGGGAACGAGAGCTTCTTCGAATTAGGCGGGATTTTGAATTAACCGATTTCGAATTATTGAGGTTCTACTGTTTTCTGTGTAGGGGGCCTAGCCTTTTTCATACCATGATTTGAACTGGAACTCATAAAGTAAACAACACCATGGCAGACAGAAGATGACTTAACAAAGAATTATTGATGCAAAACTGATGGCAGACCCGGCAAAGATGGCAGACCAGCAAACGTGGCAGTCTGGGTCCGATGGTGTTCCTTTCTGGAAGACCTGTGGCTCCCAGAGGTACAACAGGAATTAAGTCAGTCGGTGTCTTCAACAGTAAATAGATAACTTCTGTACATGTTATGGAACATAAGTAGAAGAACGTAACTTTGAAGAAAACTAGCTTGTTTTCCCCCACCACTGAAGTTGCAATGAAGGGCCATAATGTAGAGAATGCTGGATAAATTTTGTCATTAGCAAGTACTGGAAAAGAATAAACAAGACATGTCAAATCAAGTCATAAAAGAATGATAGGAGGAACAAGAAAAAGAACAAAAATGGAACGAACATAATGGCACATCAGTGTGGAAAAGGGAGCCAACAGAAAGAGGAGCCAAGGACAAACTTGAAAACACAAAAGGATAAGAACAATCCCAAGGACAAACTTGAAAACACAAAAGGACAAGAACAATCTCCACATCTTCACACACTGTCATCTACAAATAGACAGGCTGTCTCCTCATCAATCCCAGCTCTTATACGTCTATCTCTTCTCATCTCGTCATTAGTCCGACTCGTTGTCTGAATGGTCAGCGTACTGGCCTTTGGTTCAGAGATTCCCGGGTTCGATTCCCAGCCAGGTCGGGGATTTTAACCTCCATTGGTTAATTCCAATGGCCCGGGGGCTGGGTGTTTGTGCTGTCTCCAACATCCCTGCAGTTCACACACCACACATAACACTACCCTCCACCACAACAACACGCAGTTACCTACAAATGGCAGATGCCGTCCACCCTCATCAGGGATGGTCTGCCTTACAAGGGCTGCACTCTGCTAGAAATTGCCGCACGAAATTATTATTAATTTTTTTTTGCTACTCGCTTTACGAAGCACCGACACAGATATGTCTTATGGCGACAATGGGATAGGAAAGGCCTAGGAAGTGGAAGGAAGCGACCGTGGCCTTAATTAAGGTACAGCCCCGGCATTTGCCTGGTGTGAAAATGGGAAACCACGGAAAACCATCTTCAGGGCTGCCGACAGTGGGGCTCGAACCCACTATCTCCTGATTACTGGATACTGGCCACACTTAAACGACTGCAGCTATCGAGCTCGGTATTTTTATTATTATCTCGTCATTAACTAGCGTCGCTGTGTTCTAGGAAAATGGAGAGGGACACTTAAATACTAATCTTCCTATCTCCATTAGAACCTAGGTGTAAACAAGCTACGTTTCAGGACTGATAACAATGTTAAGGAACAGATACATTTCTCTATACAGGGTCTTTCATAAGAATGAACCGATTTCAAAGGCTTATTGCTCCGTACTGAAGCCACGCAACAGAACGAGTCACATATCGTTACAAAGGGTGTGGCCTCACATTTCTATTAGTAGTCAGTAGAGTGCTCTGCGCCTTCCTCCCGCCCCCTCCCCGCCCCTCCTCCCGACTCCATTCAACACTGCTACGGATCGTGCTCTCCTCCCCAGACCTCACTCCTTGCGACTTCTTCCTGTGGGGATACGTCAAGAACAAAGTTTATGTTCTGCCACTACCCATTACACCGATGACCTTCAAGAGCAGATAACACATGTGATCAACTCAGTGGCTCGTGATATGCTGCAACGCATTTGGGAGAAATTGTCCTATCGACTTGATGTGGTCTGTGCTGCTGGTGGTGGTCATATTGAAAAGTTGTAGGACTAAACTTGAACATCCTTTTTTTATTATTATTATTTTTTTTTTGCTAGTTGCTTTACATCACACCGACAAAGATAGGTCTTATGGCGACGATGGGACAGGAAAGCAGCCGTGGCCTTAATTAAGGTACAGCCCCAGCATTTGCCTGATGTGAAAATGGGAAACCACGGAAAACCATTTTCAGGGCTGCCGACAGTGGGGTTCGAACCTACTATCTCCCGAATACTGGATACTGGCCGCACTTAAGCGACTGCAGCTATCGAGCTCGGTAAACTTGAAAATTAGTCAAACACATGTGTCTTAGGTTTAATCTTGTACTACTGACTGTTGGGAAAATATAGCTTGATGAAATCAGTTCATTCTTTATGAAAGACCCTGTATATTCCCACCTCCTTCACTCTTAGGGACTTAAAGATGTCAAACTCAGAGGAAGATGGGAAGGTGCCATAAACATTACAACCCTGCAGGACCTGGACGAGGGAAATGGATGAAGATAATAATGATGATTTAATTGAAAGCAAAAAATCAAGCACATCTTTGGTGGTAGAAAGTCAGTAACTATACAGTGTAGATTGGTGTGTACACAACAAGCAGAGCTAACTAAGATGCAGTGGTAGTTTTTTTTTTTTTAATTGTACCTGTAACACATCCAGAGCTCCCAATTCCACCCAGCGACCTTTCTCGGGGTTATAAACTTGAGTACCTTTGATAATAACTGTATGTGCCGGGAGATTCACACCCCAGGCAAGAGTTGCAGTAGACACCAAAACCTGTAAACAATCAAATAGAAGTGGTTATGATAGTGGTTAAAATTCAAAGTAGATGCACTTTTAAAGACAAACATTTTTTTCATAACCCCTGATGCAGTAAAAAGAATCTATAGCTACATGTTCCATATAATTTAGGGCCTATCTCTCTCTCTCTCACACTCTCTCTCTCTCTGTCTGTCTCTCTCCCCTCTCTCTAAGATATATTTATATTTTACCTATATTTTTTAGTTGAATTCATAAGAAAAATCCTGCAAAAATCAACACTCGCTCATGGCATAACAGCCCATTAGAACAGGGGTGCAGAAATTTTCTCTGAAATGAGGAGCCATCCCAAAAGTTTAGGAGCCAACAAGAATCTCACCAACCTGATACCTATAAATAATCAACTTGCACTACTTAGCATTGATTTAGGTATTACTTTTTATAATCTTAATATTTAAACCATCCAAAAATATAAAATTAAAGAGCTATAGTATGACTGGTAGCTATGAATGCTAGTGTCAGCTTTGTTTTACAAAATTCAGAAGATAGTGAACACAGACAATCTTGTGGAATAATGATGCAATTCTTGCATGTTTGTGATCACGGATGTGCCTTGAGGTCTAGCTAATGAAAACCACTGGTCCAGAACCCTTGCAGGATAAAACTGGTTTACTGCAGGTACATTCATATTATAAATCAACAAATCAAACAAAATGTTTTTTTCTAATGATGATCTGAATCTGCCTTGTATAAGGTTCATCTCACTAAATCCTCGCTCACACGATGCTGTACAGATTGGAAGAACACACACAATAGATGGTAGCTGTTCCAGAATAGGAAATCTGTCACTGCTTGCCAACTCCAACAGTTCTAACAACTTCCAAGAAGTTTGAACTTGTACCACTCATTCTGTATGTACTGTATGTAGATCGTACCGTTTAGTTCAAATTGAAATGTTCTCAATTTTTCAGAAAATGCTATAGCTCATGTATGTGTTAATTCTGCAGTAAATTTGTGAGTCTTAACAAGGGTGTTAATTTTATTTTTGTTCTCTGTATCTGCTATCACAAATCCAACTGCTTTGAGATCTTGCTTAATTTCATGGATCCATTGTCCTCCTGTCTTCTTTCTAAGATTTCTCATCACTAGTTGTCATAAAATCTGGTTTCCTGGCAGTCGCAAGATGTGAAAGAAATACAAGATTCTTTTCTTTTTCATTGTCCTGGTGATTCGATCAATCTCTTGAAGGAAGGATTCTCCAAATTCCATTGACCTGGTATTTTTATTATAATGTAACAATTCCATATGGGCTGGTGACAAGTATAAATATTCTTGGAACAATGTGATGCATATATTCCCAGATGATAGCACAGATGAACATATAAAAAAATGGGGTCAATTAAAAATCAGGCACAAAAACAAAATCCTTCTTGTTTTGACACACAAAAAGTGGGGTGTATAAATTACTGGAATAACTACCATAATATGTATCTAATAAGCTTTACCTGAATGTGTCTGTCAGCAAATAAATCCTCCACCAGTGTCCTGTCTACTCTTGTCATACCAGCATGATGAATGGCAAAGCCATATGGTAACAGGTCCTTAAGCTCATGATTCTGTAAAAAAAAGGAAAGAAGATACAAAACCTAAGATTAAACAAGAAATTTTATGAGGATGAAACCAATCATACCCTAACTGACTGACTGATTCACCATCACCGAGCCAAAACAACTGGACGTAAAGAAATGGAGATACATTTATATTACAGTGTAAGTGTTTACTAAGGAAGGATTCTTGGTGACAAGGGGAGTGAACAGTTTAAATGAGTGTGCATGTATCTCAAAAACTTAACAATTTACAGACATGAAAATTGGTTTTTGGAATCTCCTTTAAAAACAAAAGAAACACTTTTTTTTCTTCAGAAAACCCACTTAAGGGGGGTGAAAGGGGTTGAATTCTTTTTTATGAGGGGACATAAAACTCAAAAACTGAAGATGTTACCAACATGAAAATTGGTATGTGGAATCTCTTTTCAAAGTAAAGAAACACACATTTTTCTGTTCTTGTAAAACTCACTTGGGAGGGGAGGGAAGATGTGAAAGAGAGGGTGAATTTTTAAAACATGCAATCTACAGTTTAAATCACTAAAACTTAACATGTTAGGGACTGAAAATTAGTATTTGGATCTCCTTTAGAAATAAAGAAAAACATACATTTTGGATTTGGAAAATCCACTTGAGGGCAGGGGAGTGAAAAGAAGTGAGAATGATTGAATTATTTTTGTACCGGGAGGTACACCCGCCCCGTACATTCAAATGAAGCACCGTGGAAATGCCATCTCAAATCTAAAACTCGCACCAACTAGTGCAAGAAGTCTGAACATGTGTCAACTGATGTTATGCCCTCTGGTATGAAGAGGAACTATTAAAATTAAGTAATTTTTTTATTTTAAGGTTTACTGCACTGAGTTGATGATTCTTTGTTTTTGGTGCATCAAAGCTGCAACGATCCTATCTCTTCCCGCCAACTTGGGATGCTGGCCAATAGAAAATTTTGTATATTTATTTTTCAGCCAATCAAAGGAGGTCTAGTATTTATTTCATTACCCAATAAGAATTGGGGGTGTGTTGGGCCTTAGCCCAGAGCTCTCTAGAACCTTCCTGTTGGGTATAAAAGCTGGCACATTTTTCGACCAGGTGGTCTTATTCATCGCTCCAGTATAGTGTGTGTGTTAATAAAGGAAGTGGGGAGCCTCATCCATCGCAGAGTAATCCATCAGCTCCACGTAATGGCAGTCATCTAAGTGATAGTCTTTGGGAGCTACCTCGAGGGGAAGGTTTCCAGTCCTTACTAATGTCACTTTAATTTTCTAAAATGTAACTTTCAAACAAGTCAATAGATCTTACCCGAAATCAGGGAATAGAGTGTGATACCCTCTTGCCTTCCCTATCAACTTGATTTTGAGGTGACTATGATTCTGTAACCTGTTTCTGTTTGAAATCTTTGTAATTTAAATATTCTCTCCATCTAGTCACCTTGGTAGTTCAGGCTTAGCCTCTGTAACTTCGGGCCAGAAGCCCAAATAGGGTTTTAATTTTTTAATTGCAAATTTCAAGGAGTGCAAGTGTCCGCCTCCATATCATTTTGATTTTGGGCCAGTAACTTTAACCCGTTGTTTTCCACAAAGGCCCGGTAGAATGGGTATTTGACACCCCTGTAAAATTCAATTTCATTCTTTTATGTTAAGAGGTTAGATTGTTGAGTGTCTAAGACAGTGAATACTGTTTGAATTGTAAATGTAGATTGTGCCTTTGATAGGCCTACACCTTTCCGGAACTAAGTTTCCAAGTGTCAAATTTTAACAGAGCAAAGACGCTCCTTCTCTGATGGTTAAATGCTGTCTCTGGAAGGCTGGTGTGGTATAATGTTTGGAGAGTAGTCTCCTAAATAATTTGTGGAGCAAAAGGTGCTCTTGAAACATTGTATATTTTGAATACTCTGTAAAAGAAATTGGGAGGTTCATCTCCTTGACTGTTCTTTGAAAGGAGCCACAGCGCTCATGGATAATGTATAACTAGGGAGCTTCAAGCTCAAGGTGGTTGTTATTCGATATTCTAAAACTGTTATCCTATCTTATGAACTTCTGTACCTTAATTATAAAGTTTGTCTTTGAAAAAAAAAAAGAGAAAAGATAACCTTGAAAAGAAATATAACGCTAATTTTAAAGTTTTTAATTAATCTTTAGACTGTCTGAGATAGACCCATTCATGCCCGTACCTTCTTTCACCTCTGTCCACCACGGTATCCCCGTAACACTTTTTAAGAGGATACTTATATCTTGTGTTACAGACATGAACATTGTTATTTAGAACCTCCTTTAAAAATGAAGGAACATGTATTTTTTTGTTTTTGGAACATTCAATTACGAGGGGGGTGAAAAGGACTGAAAAATGGATTCAATTCTTTTTATGGGGATGCTTATTTCTCAAAAAGTAATGTTACAGACATAATAATTGGTATTTGGAATCTCCTTTAAAAATAAACACATACCTTTTTGTTTTCAGAAAATCCACTTAAAGAGGAGGGGGCAGGGTGAAAGGAAGAGAAAAAATTTCATTATTTTTATGAGGATACTGATACTTTAAAAACTGGAGATAAAACAGATATGAAAATTGGTATTTGGAATCTTCTTTTATTATTATTATTATTATTATTATTATTATTATTATTATTATTAATAACATCATTGGCCACATTGGACCACTTGTGTCTTCCATGTACACTTTTTCTTTGAAGGCTGTAGTGTTTGATTCTTCTTATCTGCCCAGTACTTCTTCATTCTTTCTGATCGCAGTGTTTTTAATTCGTCTGAAATCTCTACAGGCCTTTTATGCATCATTTCAGTTGAACATTTGTGATTCTTAAGAAGTGGTTAATTTTATTCTTGTTCTCTGCATTTGTAATTTCGAGTCCAACTGTTTTGAGATCCTCTTGAATTTCTTTGATCCAATGCCCTCCTGTCTTCTTTCTCAGATTTCTCATCACTAGTTGTCATAAAATCCTGTTTTCTGGTAATTGTAAGATGTGAAAGAAATAAGAGATTATTTTCTTCTTCATCGTGCTGGTAAATGGGTCAATCGAAAGACAGTTTCATTGGAGAGGATTCTCCAGACTCCTTCAACCTGGTACTTTTTATTTATACAAGTTCTGATAATTTACCTTTCAATTTTGAGGAGTTGATCAGTTCTTTTTGCATTTTTAATTTGGAACAAGGTTTTGCAAGCGTAAGTGACTTCGGGCAAAGTTACAGATTTGTGGTGTTGGATCTTAGTGTCTAATGACAAGCACTTTTTGTTATAAGTTGACCAGGTTAGAAATTGTGCTTTTTTCATTTTGTTGGTTCTATTTATCCATGATGCTTTCTCGCTAAAGTTGTGCATAATGATTTCTCCAAGGTATTATATTGTAGGATTATGTTAATTTTTTTTATCATTTATGATGACTTCGTTTATGTCAAAGGATTTCACTGGCATGATCTCAGTTTTCTCAAAGGATATTTGTAATCCTATTTTTAATGCAATTTTCTGGAGACTGGTTATCCGAGCATGGACTTCTTCCATGTTAAGGGTTAAGAGAGCTAAATCATCTGCAAACCCTAGGCAGTTTGTCCTTATTGAGAGTTTTGCTCCAATTTTGATTTTAGGTGGGTTTTCTTTTTGCCAAATTTTCATGATGTAATGTAGAGCCACACTGCAAAGCAGAGGGGATAATCCGTCACCTTGTCTGAGGCCTGTATTTATTGTAAAAACATTCAACATTTCTCCCCTGAACTTTATCTTTGAAATTGTGTTGGTTAAAGCTAGTTCAATAATTTTTATTAATTTAGGATGAAGGCCACTTTTTGAAATCTATGAATGAAATGAACAGCTGTTTATTTCTGTATTTGTATTATTCCATTATCAGTTCCAGGCTGAGAATTTGGTCTGGGCAACTTCTGTATGGGCAAAATCCTCCTTGGTATTCTCCAAGTTGTGGTTCCAGAATGTTTTTTATCCTAATGTAACTTATGCGGGAGAAAATTCTGTGAATGTAGTCCTTTAAAAATGAAGAAAAACATATTTTTTGTTTCTGTTTTAGGAAAATCCACTTAAAGTTTTTTTTTTTTTTACAAGTTGCTTTATGTCGGACCGACACAGATAGATCTTATGGCAACAATGGGACAGGAAAGGTATAGCTGTGGGAAGGAAGTGGCTGTGGCCTAAATTAAGGTACAGCCCCAGCATTTGCCTGGTGTGAAAATGGGAAACCAAGGAAAACCATCTTCAGGGCTACCGACAGTGGGATTCGAACCAACAATCTCCCAAATGCTGGATACTGGCTGCACTTAAGCGACTGCAACTATCGAGCTCGGACTGATAAAGGCGTTGAATTCTTTCTTGGTGATGACAATTCTATGTCAAATGTTACAGAGTTAGCTCTGCCTGCAGCTTGCTCATCTCAGCCCCAAAAGTGAACCTATCATATCACGGTCCAATGATTTAACAGATTTAACACTATGGAACATTTTGAATTTAGCGCTAAGGAACGAGCTTAGGAATGCTGGGTGACCGTGTGTATAAACTTGTCAAACCCATAGCAAGCAGGGTGCGGCGCTCTTCCCTCGGACTAACCAAGGCAGGATGCCATAATTTTACTGATGTAAACCCCATCGATGGTTTGGGTATGTGAGGAGAAGAAAGAGTTAGCAAACAGTATGCAAGAGACAGAGCGAGAGATGAACGCCAGGGTGTCCAGGTCTGGAATCATTTGAATTCGATCCTGTATATAAGTCAGAGAGCCATGTCCCACAGATCCAAGATGAGGATGATTACTTTTGATATTTTCAAAGGAGAATGAGCCATTAAAACTATGTAACTGTGCCTGTTTTGTTTATTTACAACTTGTTTGAAATATCTGTTGCGAGGTAGCTGGCCGAACACAAAGGAAGCCTCTTGGATCCAGGGGATGTACTACTGGGCACGTCACTCTACTCAGACTATAAAAGAAGAAAGCATCAGTGTAACAGCCCTCGGTAGCTCTCAGTAGCTAAGTGACATTTGAGGAGTGCGTACTTTCCGCGAGGACGTGATCAACAAAGCCTATTGTATCAGTGATAGATGAGAGTTAGTAATGTACCATTCTATTGTTCTCAAAGCTTTTCGGCGTGATCGATTTACGCGCGATTACCTGTAATGGAGTTAAATACAACATATAAATTCTTGAAATGTCAAAGAAAACTGTAGCGCGGAAATAAGGAAACAGTTACGATCATGATGGCAGTGCATATGACAAGAAAAAGTTCAAAACTGTTGTGCCTAACACTGAAGAAAAATACACAAATGAATGCATACTGCTAGTTAACGGGTGCAAATCCTATAAGAAGAAATATAAGCAATATAATATTGAGACATATAAAAGAGAGAAAAGAAGAAGTTACTACAAGCCTTTATACATTTAAAATACGTATTATATATCAACATAAATAATATAGTTGCGTTAAATATGCAAGAATTAAGAAGGATTAAGTAAGCCATACAAAGAAAAGGCATTGAACAAGCCTTGGCTTAGAAAACGAGAAAACGAATTTAACACAACAGCTACAAATATTAATCCAACTAGCAATTAATAGCCATTAGAAGAAGATAAGACTACAGCAGACATCTTGGGAATCTGTCTCATATTTAAAGAAAAGCTGATATTAAACCTGACTACAGACAACAAATTAATGTTAGCAGGCAGAAGGATGACTGTTCGGGGCAATGCCAACTAACATGTCTGAAGGAGAGAGCGATGTTCCCGTTAACGACTATATGGAGCCCAGTGAACGATGGAGCCTGACCACAGCAGACAGAGGACCAAAACCAACATGTTACCGAGAGCTTAAAGGAACGAAGTTAAGTTTCATATCACATTAAACACAACAGGTAGGTAACATGTAGTGTAGTAGAGTTGCATTTTGTTGAATAGGGAATAGGTCGATTGAATCTTCAAAATAAACCAATGTAGGTTAAGTTATCGCGAGTGACTTGATAATATACGAATGGAGTTAAGTACTCTTCAGAAGAAACTAGACAATCCAAAAGACAGAGAAAGTGACTTAAGTAGACATCAGTGTTATTTCAATAATGTTATACGATCATATCAGAATTTGCCACCATCACATGAAGGCAATGATTAGGATTAGAACACAGTAATATTTTAAAGGAAATGTAGGATATATCTATATATATAAAATAAGAGTTTTGTCGGTACATTGCTCAGAATTTGAAAAGAATGGTATTTCTGTATCGGTCATGTCAACAGTAACAAGGAAATGGATTTTTTTCTTTTCCGTAATTTCTGTCTGTCTGTCTGTCTGTCTGTCTGTCTGTCTGTCTGTCTGTCTGTCTGTATGTACACGCTTCACGAGAAAACGGCTGAAGAGAATTTAATGAAAATCGGAATGTAAAGTCGGGTGATGAACCGCTACAATCTAGGCTACAAATTATTCACGCCGAGTCAAATGGTAGTTTAGGGGAAGGCCTGAAATTTAATTCTCAAATATTTATGTTATTAGTGGCCGTGTCTTAATGAAAATCGGTATGCAAGGTCGGGGTAATAAGTCGATATAATCTAGGCCGTAAATAATTGTATTCACGCTGAGAAAACTGGTAGTTTAGGGGAAGGCCTAAAATTTAATTCTCAAATTTTTATTATATTAGTGGTCGTATCATCACGAAAATTGGTATGCAAAGTCGGGGAATAAGTCGCTATAATCTAGGCCATCAATAATTTTATTCACTCTGATTGAAATGGTAGTTTAGTGGAAGGCCTGAAATGCAATCTATATATAAAATAAGAGTTTTGTCTGTACATTGCTCAGAAATTGAAAATAATGGTATTTCTGGGTCTGCCATGTCCACAGTAACAATGAAATGCATTTTTACTTTTCCGCAATTTCTGTCTGTCTGCCCGTCTGTGTGTATGTACACGCATCACGAGAAAACGGCTGAAGAGAATTTAGTGAAAATCTGTATGTAAAGTCGGGCAATGAACCACTACAATCTAGGCTATAAATTATTTTATTCACGCTGAGTGAAATGGTAGTTTAGAGGAAGGCCTGAAATGTAATTCTCAAATAACTTATTTATTTCTCAAATAAGGTTCTCAAGGGATACCTGGTAGGAAGGTATCGATAAATACTACATAACTAACATAATTTTAGTTATGTCGTAATTTAGTAGTAGTTATGTAAGAAGTTATTAAATTTCCGATCACTTATGTCTTATACATTGTTACCGTACCGCATATAATCACAGAGATATTTAATGAATTTGGATTTTTGTTACTAAGTCATATCAGCGCCGAGTCACGAGAAAAATGGGTAAACAGAATTTAGTGAAAATAGGTATGTAAAGTCTGAGAATAAGTAACTACAGTCTACAATATAAATAATTTTGTTAGACGCCCTAATATCACAGAGTCGAATGAAAACTAATGTGAAGGCCTGCAATATAGAAAGCTCATAAACTTTTATCAACAATAACATTACATTGACCATTGTTTGTTGTGATGTGCTTTTTGTCTTCTGTTTCCACTCATCCCTGATAGACAGGATTACTGCAATGTACCGAGGTTTTTTAAATTTGATTTACGTCGCACCGACACAGGTAGGTCTTATGGCGACGATGGGATAGGAAAGGAATAGGGGTGTGAAGGAAGCGGCCTAGGCTTTAATTAAGGTACAGTCTGCTGTGACTGGTGTGAAATGGGAAACCACGGAATACCATCTTCAGGGATGCCGGCAGTGGGGTTCGAATCCACTAACTCCCGGATGCAAGCTCACAGCTGCGCGCCTCTAACCACTCGGCCAACTCGCCTGGTCGTACCGAGTGTAACAGCCTGCCTGTATATTGGCGGGAAGTAGCTGGGGAGTTAGATAACCTTCTTCTTTAGCATGCCATTCCTCTGGTTCATACATTTTCTGATATTACTGGTACGTAATACACTGGTTCATCACAGCAATCGAGCTATTCAATCCCTACTCTGAGGCACTGGTTGGAATGAGCAGTGTGCATATTTAACGGAATAATGACAGAGGAGTGTTCACGGCAGTCTGCGACCTGGTTAATCCAGCTCTGGAACTTTGGACTGTTAGATCGGCACCGTAGTACTGTTCGTTGAAAGTGAGAAAGTGTGCAGTTTTTCATTTGATCAAGTATTTTATATGATAACATTGCTTTCAATCGCTACATTCCTACTGACGTGTTTGTAATGACCCATGTTGAATTCAGTTAGGAAAACCACCAAGCCAATCTTCCTGAGAATCCCATAGCAAAGCACGGGTACATCAGCTAGTTTGTAATATGTGAAGGTTATGTCAAAACACGTAATTGATAGCAGGTTAGATATGGATATCAAAACAATATGAAGACATATTAATGTCGTAAGTGAAGTTCATGATCCGAAGATGCATTTAAATGAGAAAGGAGTTACTCATATATTGAGATTAGATATTTGAGATGAATACGTGATATACTTTGAAGAGATATGATATGAAATGGAAAGAGGTGTTCTGAAATGACGATATAAGAGAATAATAATGAAGAAATGGAATGAATATGAAATATTTTGACGAGGTTATGAAGAAAATTGGCGTAAACTTGGATCAAATGTATTTTTGGGAGCAACAGCTGCATGTTATTCATGGAGATTCCATACCAGACATTAAAGATGAATCCTGTTACGGTAAATTAGTCACTTAACCCATTGCCTTGCAATGACGGAAATATCCGTCATTGTCCGCGGGTTGCATAAATGCAATGACGGAAATTTTCATCCACCCTCTTTATTGCTTTGTTGAGGTTTCCAAGGATACATATCGATATTTCTTTGCAATCCCAACATGTCTACGAGATGTTGGTAATCGTATTTCAGCTATCTTTGCCCTTCAGCTATGTATTTCGCCACCAAAGAGTCTAAATACGATCGAGAAAATTGCCGCGTAAAGCTTTAGTGAAGGTAAAGTCAACGTCATGGCCGAGTCGGATGAAGCTCGAATATTACATTTTTTGGAGGAAAGCGATGTCAGTCACGGTTTTCCCGACGAAAGTGATACTGAATTATCTTCGAGTGACGATAGCATTAGTAATTCCGAAGAATTAGATGACATTATTAAAGAAAATGAAGACGGGGACGCAGGTGGGCGTGTGCATAACCTAGAAAACTGAACGTGTACACAAATAGACAATGTACCAAATAATATGTGGTGTAATCTTCTTGCTACCACAGAGTTCAGTTCTCCAAGCCCCATAGTTTTTCTTCTGCTGAAAGAAGGTATTGATCCGGTTTGTCAGTCTTGAATTTTTTATTATTATTATTATTATTATTATTATTATTATTATTATTATTATTATTATTTTGTTATGCCTGACTAGTTAGCACAGTTAAACTTATTTAGCTGATATCATTGCCTTTTCCTTCTCCCAAAATCTCTTCATCTTGTCACTGTGGCTTTTCTTGCAAGGTCTGCTATGACTGCAGAGGAAAAAATCCCAAGGGAAAGAAACAGGGGTGAATTCCACTGTGAATGTGATAAGTGTAAGGTGGCAGTGCATGTATATGAGTATTTTAAGATTTACCACACTGTGTTGAACTATTGTTAGAATGTGAACTGTGTTTCAGTGTGTTAACTTCCTGAAGCAAAACTGTTCTCTTTTAAGCCAGATTAAATCGCAATCAATGTATATTTATTTTCAAGAAAAATTGCCGTTCAATGGGTTAAATCCATATTTGCAACCTGATAATCCTACAACAGAGTATTGTATTTTAAAATATGTGTCATGATAGATGTTGACAGTTATGATTAAACATTTGTACGTCTTTCCAGTTATTTATATTGGATAATAGTCACTTGCAATCCTTGACAACGGTATTCCCTAATGTCTAGTTAAATCGTAGAAGATTATAGAATGAATTTCCATTGAATTTATGAATTTCTGTGATTATTTTTGATACATACTTGTCTTGAATTGAAGATTAAGTTGATGTTGAATGCAACAGTAGATAATTTAGTAACTTAAATGAATAGTAGCCAACGTTTGTTACAAAGATATATGAAACCTAACTTGCTTCTGTTAAGCACAATTTTATGAAACAACGAAGATGATTATGAGGAAAAACTAACTACCTCGAATAACTCGCAAACTTAAGAAATTATGAAAGGATATAGATCAAATATTTAAGAACGTGTAACTTAAAGTGGAATTGTTTGATTTTTACTGAATTCCCCATGATTATCTGCAAGTAATTCATATTTTACTTTTACTGATGAGATGTAATATATTAGTTCATTTCTATAAAATATTGTACATAACGAATGATGAATATGGCATTGGTATATGAATATTTAATACCTCAAACTCAAAATACCAAAGCAATTTCATGATTTAACCAATTTATTTCACATTTTAAAAATTTTATTACATACATACATACATACATACATTAACATTATAGACTGTTATGCCTTTCAGCGTTCAGTCTGCAAGCCTCTGTGAATTTACTAAACGTTGCCACAATCCTCGATTTGCAACAACTAGTGTTGTGGCCTCATTTAGTTCTATACCTCTTATCTTTAAATCGTTAGAAACCGAGTCTAACCATCAACGTTTTGGTCTACCTCTACTTCTTTTACTCTCCATAGCAGAGTCTATTATTCTCCTAGGTAACCTATCCTCCTCCATTCGCCTCACATGACCCCACCACCGAAGCCGATTTATGCGTACAGCTTCATCCATCAAGTTCATTCCTAAATTAGCCTTTATCTCCTCATTCTGAGTACCCTCCTCCATTGTTCCCACCTGTTTGGCCCAGCAATCATTCTTGCTACTTTCATGTCTGTTACTTCTAACTTATGAATAAGATATCCTGAGTCCACGAAGCTTTAGCTCTCGTAAAGCAAAGTTGGTCTGAAAACAGACCGATGCAAAGATAGTTTCGTCTGGGAGCTCACTTCCTTCTTACAGAATACTGTTGATCGCAACTGCGAGCTCACTGCATTAGCTTTACCACACCTTGATTCAATCTCACTTACTATATTACCATCCTGGGAGAACACACAACCTAAATACTTGAAATTATCGATCGACCTGTTCTAGCTTTGTATCACCAATCTGACATTCAATTCTGTTGAATTTCTTACCTACTGACATCAATTTAGTCTTCAAAAGGCTATTTTTCATACCATACTCATGCACCTATTTTCAAGTTCCAAGATATTACACTGCAGGCTTTCGGCACAATCTGCCATTAAGACCAAGTCGCCAGCATAGGCTAGACTCCTTACTACATTTCCACCTAACTAAATCCCTCCCTGCCACTTTATACCTTTCAGCAGATGATCCATGTAAACTAGAAACAGCAAAGGTGAAAGATTACAGCCTTGTCTAACCCCTGTAAGTACGCTGACCCAAGAACTCATTCTACCATCTATTCTCACTGAAGCCCAATTGTCAACATAAACGCCTTTGATTGCTTTTAATAATCTACATTTAATTCCATAGTCCCCCAGTATGGCGAACATCTTTTCCCTTGCTACCCTGCCATATGCTTTCTCTAGATCTACGAAACATAAACACAACGGCCTATTCCTCTCATAGCATTTTTCAATTACCTGGCGCATACTGAAAATCTGATCCTGACAGCCTCTCTGTGGTCTGAAACCACACTGGTTTTCATCCAACTTCCTCTCAACGACTGATCGCACCCTCCCTTCCAAGATGCCAGTGAATACTTTGCCTGGTATACTAATCAATGAGATACCTCGATAGTTGTTGCAATCCTTCCTGTTCCCTTGCTTATAGATAGGTGCAATTACTGCTTTTGCCCAATCTGAAGGTACCGTACCAACACTCCATGCTAATTTTACTACTCTATGAAGCCATTTCATCCCAGCCTTCCCACCATACTTCACCAATTCAGGTCTAATTTCATCTAGTCCTGCTGCCTTATGACAATGGAGTTTATTTACCATCCTTTCCACTTCCTCAAGCATAATATCACCAACATCATTTTCCTCCTCCCCATGAGCTTGGCTGTTCACAACACCACCAGGATGATTTCCTTTTACACTGAGAAGATGTT
The DNA here is from genome assembly GCF_040414725.1 of Anabrus simplex. Lineage (NCBI taxonomy): Eukaryota > Metazoa > Arthropoda > Insecta > Orthoptera > Tettigoniidae > Anabrus > Anabrus simplex. Next base: position 526,637,705 of record NC_090265.1, on the reverse strand, counting down.
CAGAATATTCCCTCCACCTCTCCAGTGATTCCCTGGAATTTATTATGCGTTCACCTGAATTACTCAAAACACTGTTCATTTCCCTTTTCCCTCCCTTCCTAAGAATCTTTATTACTGTCCAGAAAGGTTTCCCTGCTGCTTGACCTAGCCTTTCCAGGTTATTACCAAAATCTTCCCATGACTTCTTTTTGGATTCAACAACTATTTGTTTCCCTCTGTATCTTTCTTCTAAGCAGAAATCCCTGTCTGCCTCGACCCTTGTTTGGAGCCATTTCTGATAAGCCTCCTTTTTACGTTTACAAGCTGCTCTCACTTCATCATTCCACCAAGATGTTCGCCTTTTCCCATCTTTACACACAGTTGTTCCTAGGCATTCCCTTGCTGTTTCTACTACAGCATCCTTGTATGCCACCCATTCACTTTCTATATCCTGAACCTGCTTACTGTCTACTGTTCGAAACTTCTCGCTAATCATATCCATGTACTTCTGTCTAATTTCGTCGTCCTGGAGATTTTCCACCCTTATTAATTTGCAGACAGATTTCACTTTCTCTACCCTAGGCCTAGAGATACTTAGTTCACTACAGATCAGATAGTGGTCTGTAACATCAAAAAATCCCCAGAAACTCGTACATTTCTAACAGATTTCCTGAATTCGAAGTCTGCTAAGATATAGTCTATTATGGATCTGGTACCCCTAGCCTCCTTTGTGTAGCGGTGAATAACCTTATGTTTGAAGAATGTATTCGTAACTGCTAAACCCATACTAGCACAGAAGTCCAGCAAACGCTTCCCATTCCCATTAGCTTCCATATTTTCCCCACATTTACCAATCACCCTTTCGTATCCTTCAGTTCTATTCCCAACTCTCGCATTGAAATCGCCCATTAGCACTATTCTATGCTTGCTGTTGACCCTGACCACGATGTCACTCAATGCTTCATAACACTTGTCAACTTCATCCTCATCTGCACCCTCACATGGTGAATACACGGACACAATTCTAGTCCTAATTCCTCCAAAATTCTAGTCCTAATTCCTCCAACTGACAAATCTATCCACATCATTCGTTCATTTACGTGCCTAACAGAAAGTATGTTGCGTGGAATGGTATTCCTGATAAAGAGCCCTACCCCAGACTCTGCCCTTCCCTTTCTAACGCCTGTCAAGTACACTTTATAATCTCCTATCTCTTCCTCGTTATCTCCCAATACCCGAATATCACTTACTCCTAGCACATCCAGATGCATCCTCTTTGCTGACTCAGCCAGTTCTACTTTCTTTCTTCCATAAGCCCCATTAATATCGATAGCTCCCCATCGAATTCCATTTCGTTCACCAACTTGTTTCCAAGGAGTCCCTCGCCTGTCAAATGGGAGTGGGACTCCGTTACTCCCATAGGTCCGAGGCTTGCTTAAAATGTTCTGAGCTCAGTAAATTCATGAAGCAGGCTGCTACCCTACTTGCACATAGTCCAAGTGAGGATCTCTCCTCTAACGGGTTATGGACCACCGGTGGATTGTATAGTCCTAGTCGCCTGAGCACAAGGAGGGCCATGACTCAGAATATGTCAGAGATGCCCACTCCCATTCCATAGCAACTGGTATCCTGACTCTCATGACCACTTACTAGGCCACTCAGCCGTTGCCCATGGTTCACGAACTAGGACGTGACTACAGTAAACCACAAACATGAACAATAAAATTTATTTATTAGAATATTTTGATTGCGTCACTGCATCATCTGGAACTCACATTAAAAATACAACCTACAACTTTACTCTGGGAGAAGAGTTAACTGGAGTTTTCTTATGCATGTCGCAGTAACTATTTGTTTAAGCTCACCCGAGCAACATTTGCTCAGTTAATAAATGTTTTAACACAAGTTTGCACTGTGTAATAATTCCGCACGTGGCTAATAAGGGCTAACTGTTGTGAAGGACTGGATTGGAACCAGCAAAATACTCCTTAATTTGGTAAATATCGTTTGACCGGACTAATGTCTCGATAAAGGATATTGTCAATTGTATCCCAACCAGGGTTACAACAGTGTATTCGTGCACAAATAAAGTGGTGAAGAGAATTGGGATTGACAACCGTTACCAGATTACAGGGACACATATGCAGTATGTGACTGAAGGCAGCACATCATGGGACTGGAAGGACTGAACCAGCAGACTCCTAGATCCATCGACAACAACGTTGTCATGAGCTAAATTATACCCATGGAGTGGTTCTGAGGCCACTGCTGATGGCAGGCATGGAGATAAAGATAAGTTGAAATGTTTATAAGCATGAAATGTAGTGATCACCGGGCGAGTTGGCCGTGCGCGTAGAGGCGCGCGGCTGTGAGCTTGCATCCGGGAGATAGTAGGTTTGAATCCCACTATCGGCAGCCCTGAAGATGGTTTTCCGTGGTTTCCCATTTTCACACCAGGCAAATGCTGGGGCTGTACCTTAATTAAGGCCACGGCCGCTTCCTTCCAACTCCTAGGCCTTTCCTATCCCATCGTCGCCATAAGACCTATATGTGTCGGTGCGACGTAAAGCCCCCTAGCAAAAAAAAAAAAAAAAATATGTAGTGATCAGATTCACATGTGGCCCTTTCGTTAAGTGTACATAGTAACTAGCCAGAATGGCATGGGTTTGTTTTCATTTACTTTGTAAATGATGTTTGGGCCTGGATGCATTTATTTATTTCAGTGTTATTTAGAGTTGGGATATGAGGGCTATGTCAGGATGTAGTGTAGTGTTTTGTTTGTGTTAAGACATTTTCACATGTGTCATGCAGACACGAAGGTATAAGCGATGTCATATTCATCTATGCATATTGGAGGGCGCGGATCCTACTGCAGATTGAATGGAAACTTAGAGATGAGTACAACTATTCTATAGATAACATCCCCAAACACCATATAAAATTATTAATAGGCGACTTCAACGCTCAACTAGGCAGAGAACGAAAATACCGTGACATCATCGGAAAATGGCCAGCACACAAGAAAACAAATAAAAATGGAGAGAGACTAGTTGACCTGTGTAGAAACCATAATTTAATCTCAAAATCTACATGTTTTAAGAGGAAACCTCAAAAACTCAAAACATGGAAACACCCTGACTACACTAAAGGAGAATGGCAACTGGACCACGTCTGCATGGACAAATACCACCACAAAGAGATCTATAACGTCAAAGTCCTCCGAGGAATAGACACAGGTTCAGATCACTACGTAGTTAAAATTAAAATTAAACTCACTCCCCAGAGGAGACAACAAAAGCAAGCCCTTAAAACTAAAAGAAAAATAGATCCTACCCAGCTAATCAACAACAAAAATTACCAGAAAGCAACTGAAAAAATAAAAATCACAGACAAACTTGAAGACTTAGTACACAACCTTAAACAAATTGCAGAAGACCTAGCTCCAATTAAACCACGTAAAAAACACCAATGGTGGAACAGTGAATGTGATGAAACAGTGGAGAAAAGACATCAGGCATGGCTATTACATCAGTCCCAAAAGACAGAAATATCCTATCAAAAGCTAGTAAAACAGAGAAAAGAAACTACCCAAGTCTTAAGAAGAATAAAAAGACAACATCATAAGGACACCCTGCAGTTAATTGAAGAACAGTTCAGTAAAACTAAATCAAGGGACTACTACAAAACCTTCAGAAAGCAGCTCCAAAAATATGAACCCCCGACCCTACTGATGAAGGATGAAGATGGTAAGCTGGCCCATAACAATAAAGACAATGCAGAAATTCTGGCTAAACATTTCAACAAGCTTTTAAATTGTGAGGAACCTACAGAACTCCTTCATTTGGACACCAACACCCCGATAAAAACATCACCAGAAAACATCAATCCCCCCACAATAAAGGAAGTCTACCAAGCTCTGAATAAATTAAAAAACTACAAAGCGCCAGGAGAAGATCAGACCTTTGCGGAAATCTGGAAATATGCAGGAACCTCAGCAAAAGTTGCCCTCCATCAACAACTTGTCTCTATCTGGATTAAAGAAGAACTACCAGAACACTGGACAACAGCCCTCATTCATCCTCTGCACAAAAAAGGGGACAAAACCGACCCTAATAACTACAGGGGAATCTCTCTCCTAGACATAACATACAAAATATTTTCAATAATCATCCTTAATAGGATAAGTTTACAACTTGAGAAAGAACTAGGAGAATATCAAGGAGGTTTCAGACCCTGGAGGAGCTGTCCTGATCAGATCATGAGTCTTAAGTTGATAATGGACTATAACAGGAGAAGAAGCAGAGATATGGTGATAGCATTTGTAGATTTCAAGAAAGCTTATGATTGCATCCATAGAGAATCTCTGTTTAAAATTTTAAGGCACCTTGGACTACACCCCAAATTAATAAACATGATAAAATTGACTCTCACCAATACCAAGTCAAAAGTGAAGTTTAGGGGGGAAACATCAGAGACATTTGAAATTAAAACTGGACTACGGCAGGGAGATGGGCTCTCACCACTATTATTTAACTGTGCTCTAGAAATGGTAATGAGGGAATGGTTTAGAAAATGTCCCCCCAAAATAAAGATTGGCCGAAAAATCAAAACAAATTGCCTGGGTTTTGCTGACGATTTAGCATTACTAGCAGTGGACATAAAAGAAGCAAAAACCCAGATATCAGAACTTCAAAACATTGCAAATAAAATTGGCCTCAAAATATCATTTGAAAAAACAGAAATTATGCCCCAAAAACCAACACAGCTAAAAGAAGTCACCATAAATGGTAATAAAATCAAAATAGTAACTCAGTTTAAATATCTTGGAGAAGTAATAACACATAACTTAAATGAAAAAATCTCAATCCAAGTAAGAACAAATAGATTAGCTAAAGCACAAAAATTAACATGGGATATCTACAAAAAGAAATGTCTATCAATAAATACAAAAATAAAACACTACAACACAGTTATAAAACCGGAAGCTACATATGCAGCAGAAACACTCTTTTACCTGAATAAACAATCAAAGACTGACAGACTTCAGAAAATTGAAAGGAGGATTGGAAGAACCTGTATCAACAAAAAATATCAGAAAGATGGACAGTGGCGGTTAATACCTAACAAAGTCGTGTACAAAGAGCTAGAACCCATTACAGATACTATGCGTAAGAGGAGACTGGGATTCTTTGGACATATCATGAGGATGCAGGACTCGAGACTTCTGAAACAACTAGTACAACACAATCTCGTCTCAAAAAATACCACAACAGGATGTAAATGGATCAGAGAAGTAAGAGAGGATCTGAAGGAAATAGGCCTTACAACAGAAGACACCAAAAATAAGATAAAATTGAATACAAAACTCAAGAATACAAACCTCCGCTTTACCCTTACACAAAACAAACCAACAACACGCACATTTTCAACTGAGGAAAGGGCACGAAGATCGGAGCGTCTGAAGAAGTACTGGGAGGACCGCAAAGCCCGAACAATCCCTTCAAAGAGACCTGAACGACGGACTGACTAAAGTGATCCTATGTGGTCATAAAAGAAGAAGAAGAAGAAGACAGCTATGCATTACTGCATTTTTTTCAGCTGATGATATGTGCAGAGTGCTATCCCCATCATTGAATTTAGTGAGGGTCATTTATAGAAAGTGGCAGGCAAACTCTGTGTTCCAGAATTGAACCGGGGGCTATTGAATGCGAGGCCGTGATGAGCCATGATTATTGTGTTGAGGTCCAGAATTGGAGATAGTATTGTGGCTGATGTAATGAGTTGTACCTGGTTTGTGAGAGTGTGTACCCCAGACCAGATGTTATAATGAATGATATATGTGATGGCTTATAAGCCGAGACTTCTTTCCACTCAGCAAGTAAAGAGCGAGATAATTGTGTGTTCCGCTGAAGGCCTCGAGTGAAAGTTTACGCATAGTCCCGTTACTTGAGAGGGTCGTAGTGGGCCAGAGACGGTTGCTTAAGCCACACAGATAAAGACTGTAATTTTTCCCTTGCCAGCCAGCTGATCACCTGCTTTGAAAATATGTAGCCAAAAATAGCCAGGTGTACTGTAATACAGACTGTCACGAGAACTTCGCAGATCCTCAGAGCGATTTCCGCTCACTCCAATGCTGCAAGGATAACATTATGTCTTTCTTTTTCAGATGTGGTTCATTTGTGTTCATTGTTTATATATGTGTTATGCGTGTGATAGTGTCGTCGATTATTTGTGTTGGTTAGTATTTCACAGCCCGTTGGCTGAAGTTGGATTGCGAGGTTTCCAAACCTATGTCTTATGCCCACGATCCAGATATTGTGTATTAGAATCAGTGTGCTTTTTGATGAGTTAAATTTAGAGCCAATCTCAAACAAAGTGTTCTTTTTTATATGTTTATATCCGACAATTTCGGAATTAGTGTAATTAGGCCAATATTGAATCGATCATTATATATTCATGGAAGAGACGGTTTTTAATCACAGCCTGTGGGCTAATCGCAGTAGACTTAATTCGATCTCCATTATAAATGTGCAGATTTCATGTTTCCAAAGCTATTGAACTTTATATGCCCAGGTTCTAGACCCGTATGCGTCGAACGACCGTTAGTGTCAAATTTTATATTGTAAATTTATTTGTAATGTGTAATTAGGAGTTTTCATTGGGGTTCTATAGTTCTTTTTGAATTTGAACTTTACGTTTTTGACGAAATAAATTAGTTTTTACCTCCTTTACCTTGCTGAGTTCTCATTCACGAATATGTATTCTCGATTCTGTCCCAATCTTGTATGATAATTTTGTTAGACATATTTGTTTTTCAGACACACCATGCAGCGTCTCCCCTTAGCTAGGCCATCAGGGACAGGGTAAAGGTGCAAAAAGCAATACCACAAACATAGTTTATAACGAGGTACTAGGCGTAAATGAAACTCAAATTTTTTGGTGAGTTTTTATACTTTAGGAATTTTCAGATAATGTCTCTGTGCAGTACCGAGGAACGGACAATTAGTTTTATCAAATAACAAAATCCATGCGAGCAAAACTGCAAGTAACAGCTAGTCATAAATAACATCTTTCTTAATCCCCAACAATAAGTCATTTGTGTAACCAATTGCCATTTAAGCTATAAAAGGAAGATTGATAATATCAAGACAGATTTTGCAGTAGGGGAAGGACAATGATGATGTCATGAAGAACAAGACATTCATGAAGATGAGAGTGGAAGCAGCTTACCAACAGTACCTGGGGAATTGAAACTGTAAACTGATGATGATGATGATGATGATGAAAGAAAGTACAATTAATTAAACATCATTTTTGTGTTAAAATTCAAATAACCTGTGCAATGCCATGTTTCTGAATGCAAGCAAAATGAACTGCTAAACACAACTAATTCAAATTTACTGATATTCTATGAACATTCAAGTTATCCATGATCAAAAGAGGAGAATCTTAACATTCTAGTTGAAATATTTGATTTGACAAAATAATGTCACTTCAGGAAACATTTTTAACATATATCTTAATATAATGGAATAAATTATTACCTTGAAGCAGCTCAAAATACATTTTTCAATTTTCAATTAAACAAAATCTCAAAAACCAACTGGTTTTGATGACACTCATGTTATTGTGAAGTTTTACTGTATAATAAAATGAAACCACTGTGCGTTCACCAATAGAAGAGGTCACTAGCGAGTATAAGCCAATCCAAGAAATTGAAGCAATGTGCAACATATAAGTATTCAAATACCTTAACTTGTTCTGCTTCAGTTCTCAAAACCTCCATTGAAGCCGACCCCTCTCGTAGAAATTGACCAAGAGTGTCCTTCTCCAAACACATATCACGGATGGCACGAGCAGTTTTACCTGTTAATAAATAGATCATAATATTATTATGATACAATTTTGCTGCTACAGTAGTTTATTTAATTCAAAAAACACACATGCAAACACCTATCATCCCTTATATCTTTCTATATTTTTGCTAGCTATTAAACAGTGCACCAGCACAGGTGGGTTTTTACAGATGGAATAAGAAAAGGGCTAGGACTGAAAAGCTAGCGGCTGAATTTAAATTAAAGTACAGCTCTAGTATTATCAAAAATGGCTTTCACGGCCGCAGATCTTACAATCACAGGAATAGAACCAGCTTTTGGGTGGTTAGGCCATGTGCATTTTGCAGAGTTTCGCCCAGACGTGCCATTTGGCCTCATCAGCTGGATTGGCACGCCCCTCCAGGACTTTGCTTAGCAGTGGCAGACCAAGTGCATGGTCCCGCTGTGTTAGCAAATAGGGACGGCCATTTTTTATATTCTAACTCCATGGGGAGTAATATTTTTTGGAAACGGAGAATTCACTTCTCCTTTAGCAGGTTAGCAATCCCTATTTGCTAACACGGCGGGACCATGCGCTTGGTCTGTCACTGCAAAGCAGAGTCCTGGAGGGGCATGCCAGTCCAGCTGATGAGCCCAAATGGCACGTCTGGACGAAACTCTGCAAAATGCACACGGCCTAACCACCCAAAAGCTGGTTCTATTCCTGTGATTGTAAGATCTGCGGCCGTGAAAGCCATTTTTTATATTCTAACTCCATGGGGAGTAATATTTTTTGGAAACGGAGAATTCACTTCTCCTTTAGCAGGTTAGCAATCCCTATTTGCTAACACGGCGGGACCATGCGCTTGGTCTGCCACTGCTAAGTGAAGTTCTGGAGGGGCGTGCCAATCCAGCTGATGAGCCCAAATGTCACATCTGAGCGAAACTCTGCAAAATGCACACGGCCTAACCACCCAAAAGCTGGTTCTATTCCTGTGATTGTAAGCTCTAGTATTAATCTGGTGTGAAAATGATTATCAGCACAATCCACCTTTAGAGTTTCTGAGAGAGAGGTCCAACCCCACCATTTCCAGCAGGCAAGGCAAGCTTACTAGTTTCACAACGTGTACTGCATAGTCAAACTGCTTGATTCATATATTCATTGTCTGCTCAAATTTATCCCAGTTCTATCCTCTTTGATGATATCTCTACATGTCAATCATTGTCATACTCCGGGGCTACAATCCTCCTGTCGCAGTTTTCCAACAGTGTTTGTTCTTTTCATTTGTCTGCCATGTAAGTCTATGTATGTTTCTTCCACCAGTCTATCAATTTTGGTCAAGTTTCTCAAAATTCTGTATCATATTCTATCTAGTTTTGTCAATAATATTCCTTACAAACTTCAACTCTGCTACCTTGATTAGCTCACATATTTCTTCCTTAAGGATTATGATTTCATAAAGCAAATCTCTAAGCTCTACGGGTGTCATTCTTCTCATACACACAGTATGTACCACTCAAAATGAGTAATGCTATCTTTTAGGAACACTGTACGTAGATGTTTCATAACAAATTTTCAACAATAAGAAGATTGTTAAAATAAAGCTGGATATGTGCTAGAAACCAAGTTGGAATCTCCAGCAAAGTTTTTGAATAGGACCAGTTGAAAGAATGAGCATAATCCTGGAAACGATTATATAATTTGTTATTTAATTTATAAAGGTAAGTTGTAATTTAATGAAATTCACATACAGATCTAATATGTTAACGGGCATAAGCCATTACACAAAAAATACGACACATGGAGGGCAACTATTTGCCTCATGCCTAGTAGACCGCTATCAATTGCCCTTTCCACTTAACCAGATGAGGTGTAAAATGTACTGTACTGCTAAAAAATGTTAGAAAACTTTTTTGCTTGATAACATTATTTTACAATGTTATTATTTGCTACTATACTTTTTGTTTTAGGAGGGAGAGAGACAGGTGACTTAACAAACAGCAAGCTATCATCCAGCTTTACTGCTAGTTTGAAGAACAATAAATACCATAAATGTAGATTAATGTAAAGAGGGAAAATAATTTTGGCAATGTTTCTCACACAATGGAGGTAACCAAAATACTTCATTGTATCATAAAATGTCTCAATGATCAAATAAGGATGTGTAGAGTTTGCTCCAATTACAAAACCGAGAAAATGTCTCAAAAACTATTCATTTTGTAATACTGACACATTCAACATAATGTCAAAATTGTAGTAAACATGGATCAAGACCCACCTGTCTCTTTGCGAGAATGCACAAAGACAAGCACCTGATTACGGCCCGCATGTTCCATTACTTTCTCGTACACAATTTCATTCATGACTTGGAATCTCTTCAAAGCTTTCTTCTCCGTCACACCGATGTACTGCTGTTCCAACGCAACGGGTCGGAAGCTATTGTCGAAGTAGAACAAGCCCTGTAACAGAAGAGTAGCGCTATCAAATTTGGCAAAAGTTCTTGCAGTGTTGAAGTAAATAGACACTCAAAAGCCAATTTAAAAAGTGGCCCAATTTTTCAAATTCAAATGTTGTAAGGCTGATGGTCCTGTTGTTTTCCCCCAATTAAAACAATAATTACAACAGGAAATGATTTATAAGGTAATAAAGTCTTACACAGTCAAACTTAAAACACTGAAAAAAGCCATAGTTGAAAACTCCAGCTGATTTTCATGAAATATTTATATTTGGTGTCTGGTCCAGCAACTTGTTAGTACGAACTGAACTCTCAGGAAAAAAGAGCCTGGAAAAGGGAAAAATCTGGAAATGCAAAGCAGCTTACCAATATAATTACACATGAATTAGGATATTAATATACCTGCTCATGTAAGTACCCAACAAAAGTTGTAGGATATATTTTTCTGAATTTCATTTTCCTAACATTATTTCCCCCTTTCATAGAGTGCTGGAACCCTCTTTTCATTTGGAAATATCTGCTTACCCGTTCAGATTCCTCCTTACGGTCAAAGCTGTTGGTGTGCTTCAGAATTTCAATGACTTCCCTTTGTAGCCGGACGTGATAAAATACAGTAGTTGACAGTACTTTGGTGTTGTCGTGCTGTATGCCATGGCGTGCTAGCAGCGAGTGTTCAGTGATTGATGATCTTTCCGCTTGTCCCAGGTGGCTATGTCTGTTATGCTCCTTCAGTGATGTGGCGATGCTGCGTTTTGTAGTGCCTATGGATACCTGGCCACAGTTGCATGTGATCTTGTAGACACCAGCTATGGAGAGAGCATGGTAGTTGTCTTTAGCAGACCTAAGTAGTTCCTGGATTTTCTTTGTTGGCCTATCTATGGTTTTTACTCTCATAGGGCTCCAGCAGCCTCCCTATTCCATCAGTTGTCTTCCCAATGTATAGCAGAAAGGCTTTAGCTGCCAGCCGTCCCTCTTCATTTTCCCTGATTGTCGGACGTCTGGGATGGAGTGCTCGCTGGATATCTATATGGCTGTACCCGTTAGCGAGCAGGGCCATATTGAGGTGGCTAAGCTCCTTGTTTAAGTGCTGAGGTTGATAAATTCTACTTGCACGGTTGGCTAGTGTCTTCATCACTCTGTATTTTTGTCGTGGGTGGTGGTTGGATGTCATCCGAAGATAGCGGTCTGTGTGGGTTGGCTTGCAGTACACTGTTGTGTCTCAAGTTTAAAATCAGACATCTTCATTACCAGAACATTGAGCTTCGCTGCTACAGAAGTCAGTCGGCACCCTTGATAATTACAAACCATTATGCTCGTCATTATTCCGTATTGAAAATAGCTATATCACTAAGTTTACACAAGGAGTAATTTATTATACCACCTATTCAATACAATTTATTCCACTATTGTGTGGTCAAATGAACATAGAAATTACCAGATTTTTAAGTACATGTTTCGCCCACTTTTTATTGGGCATCATCAGCCTTGTTCAATCTCGTCTGAGGACCGTATCAAATTACATAAATCGTATTGATGAACTCTTAATGGTATTGACACCGTGGTTATGTAATAATTACAGCACAAACATTGAATAAAATATATATACACATACTAAAATCACTTTGAAAATTAAAACGTTCGTCTAAAAGTAATTGTGTCGCACTGTTTTTTTAAAATAATCCATGTCTGAGACTGAAATTGATCATCTTGATAAAAAGCTTGAACAATATATCATGCTTGGGAAACAAATTATCGAACCCAAGGCTTCACTAGATAGGAATAGTACGAATAAAAGATGTATGATGAGGTTGAAATCTATTATTTAAAATTGGGATGAAAATACGTAATAGAATTGAAGGCGATATGGATTAAGACATCTTGGTATGTTGGATAAAAATCATAGTATCATGAGAAGCGCTAGTAAACATTGGAGTATTGGTCAAAATCGCTGCTAAGATTACTCATAAGAGAGAGTGGTAGGTCTAAATGACAATCTCGTGTAACCAGAAAGCCCCTTGTAGATGTGGTTGTCCATAGTAAAAAATGTAGTCATTTCATTCTTCAATGTAACGTATGTCCTAATGTATCTGCAGCGTTAGTCAGACTACGGCATTTGTTTAACAGCCATTTCCACCTCTGTCACTGCAATATCACTCTCCATTTCTGGATCATCCTAATTTACTACTACACTCCCTTCTACATCATTTCTCACATTCAGGAATTTATCGAAATAATCTTTCCACCTCATCTTTATCTCCTCTGGGTCTGTTATTACGTTTCCACTCTCTTCCTTCATTGTGTTGTGTAGATTTTTTTCCTTTTCTCTTACTTTTTATCAATCCATACAACATCCTTTTCCAGCTCTTGTGTGAATCTCATCCAACATTTTTTCTTTTCCTCATTTATCACTTTTTTATACAGCACCTACTTTTAATATCCTGATACTTAATCTTACTTCCTTTTTTCCTATCTCTATTCCATTCCTGCAATGCTTTCTTTTGTTTAACAACCTCCTTCACCTTTTCATTCCACCACGGTGTCTAGTTTTCCTTCACTCTTGCCAAAGTTCTGCCACAAATCTTCTCTGCACAGCTTACAAACACCGACAATAAAATTATTATTACAAAAGCAAGACAGAATTTCGAGTGGGAAATTGAACTGTCGATAGTGCAGAGAATTACACTGAAGTGTCTCTGAAGAGACTGAGGAATCCGAATGTTACCTTAAGTGTGAAAATAATGTTGCTGTTAGTCAGGCCTAGACAATCTGCAACATTTCTGAAGACCATATGAAGAAGGAAGAAGAGGAAGAAGAAAATAATGATGCTGCCGTCACACCAAACCTAGCAAAGTTATTGGAAGCTTTGTGTCTAGATAATGTCATGAACTTTGTGTTAAAACTACACCTGACTTTGTATTCCCTGGACAAGAAAAGAAGAAAACAAACCACTGTGGACATGTTTCTTAAATGTCACTTGGTGACCTATTTGCTGTTTTGTTTTTGTTTTGTTTGTTTGTTTAAAAACATTCTGGACAGCGGCATATATATTGTGTTTTGTATGTATTATAACCTTCCAATGGTCCCTGGATCAGGGATAGAGGAACCATTGACGGTTATGAGAATGAGGAAATCAACGGAAATTATACGGAAGTATATGTCGAGCTGTTACACGTCCAGTCACCATACGTCCAGCTATGTCTGTAGGCTGAGATAACTCGCTCATTTGAACAGAAATGTTGATGGAAATGGGATGAATGCATACATTCATAAGCTCAGAACCCCGTGGTCTTCGGATGGTTTGTCCAGAAACGTATTATCTAGTATAAAGCAAAAACCAGTAAATGAAAAGATCGCATATCAGCGGGAGAATAAAGCAACTCGTTACATGCGACATTCAGGTCCAGCAATGACATATACGGTGGAGGCCATGGAATGGTTTGAATGATGCAAGTTCAGTGATCAAGAAGGCGTTTATGAAATAATCGATTACCCGATTATACATATTAAGAAGATAAAGCGAATGGTTAAGAGTGTTCTTTTGCGTGAATTCTCGGTTAAGGGAGTAATCTTGTCACAGAAGTCATTCGTCAAATGTCAAAAACAGATGGTAAAGAAGTTGCAGACCAGTGATTTGTTAGGAATTATGAAAACGCAAACCATTATTATTGAAATATTAAAATAGGATTTTGTTTTAAATGAACAATGATATGGTAAATATGGAGACTGAAGATCATATAAAACAAAAACTGTTACATGTTAAGAAGGAAGCTGTTTTAAATTATAAGAATTGAGGAATTATTATATGAGAATAAGGAAAGAACTGTATTAAAATAAAATATAGTGTTTAGCATAAGGGAACAAGGCGAGTGTTATAGATTAACACTGGAATATTGTGTGTGTTATATAATATTGTACTAATTCCAATTGTACAAGTTTCAAGTCAGAATGTCTATGAAGGTGAAATATTGTCATTGTAATACTTCAATTAAGACAATCATACAGGCTTAATCAGGATTAGTGTCCTGACAGGCCTGGAATCATGTGGGATGAAAATAATAATCTGAAATTGAAGCAACTGAGAAGATGGAGATGATCTACGAGAATCTGTCAACGATAGGTACCCCAAGATATTGTCTTTCCTCTATTCTATCATGTAGAATGCATTGTAGTAGTGTAGATTTTCTTAATGTTGTCAATGTTGAGGTACAACTTGAGTAACAATGTGATTGTCGCAAAATATTTCATAATGTCTGTGGATAGTAGTTAATTTCTTGATATTAAGATGTTGAAGCTATAGATCCCTGTGCAGTATTCAACTGGTAATAGGCACACAATCGTCATAATTATTTAGGAATTTCGAAAGATTGTCCGTATGTTCAAGGGATACTGTCTTCATAAACTAAGGTGACATACGCGTTACTGCATGGATAATTCTTGTAAAACGATGAGAAATGATTAATATATGTCGGTGTTTAGGTCTTCCTATAGGATAATTTTCGTGTGACGTGTATGATTTAATGAGATATGATTATGTTTCCCAGGTTAATATTAAGATGGTTCTGATGTATTTGGTTATGAGATAGTTTCTTCGGACATGTGCTCGTATATTTTTGGATGGATAATTATGGAAGGCATGGTGCACATGTAAGGTGATAAAGAATTGTGAATGATAGGATCGTTGATAGAATGTGGTTGTTGTAACAGTGTGGTTCACTGAAAATTAACATTATGGACATGTAGTGTAATCTTCGAGTATTTCAATGAATTTAAGGTTGAGAATAATTAAATACGATGTTCATCATGCAAAGTTTTGAATGGGACTGAAAGTAGACAAGCGCTAAGATTGGATGATAGTGTTTTAAATGATTCCGAAGACTATGAGTATTGAAACGTGTGAACAGTCGCCAGAATGTTAATCCATGGCACGGCATGGAGGCAAATTTTACCCATTTATGTGGCATTGTTAGAAGATTTTCAATATAAAATGACACTAATGGGAAGTAATGAGATGTTTCATATTTAAACGGTGTTATTGTCACCTGAAGCAGTACGTGACTGATATTTATTTTGAGTAGTTGCTTTGTAGTACAGTGCACTCCCGATAATTTGCGGTAATTAATGCATGCACTTCTGCGAATTATTGAAAACAGCGAATTATCCGCAGTCATTTTTAAGCCTGGTAAAAACAAAACCATAGGTTAAAATAATTAAATGTATTTTATGAATAAGCAGAAAATAATTATAACACTTCACACAGTATTGTAAGACACACTAGAGAAAAATTACAAAATGCCATGTGGATTATGCCAACATTCGTATCTAACGAAAAAAATCGGTCATCACTTTTTGTTTCTTATACGATTACAAGTTGTCCATTTCATGACCGTATCGATGTTAATCCAGAAGTAAATATAAATAACCACCTAATCGATACTTTATTAATGCCTCAGGCAAAATTGAATAAAATTAAAACTTACAGGACATGTTTCGACCACTTAGTGGTCCTCTTCAGCTGTATAAATAAAGAACTGAAAAGAAAAACATTATGACAATAAGCACAAATAAAAGTTCTTTGGAGACTCCTTTGATAAAAATGGAGGTCATCAGAATAGGTCATCTTGCCTCTCGTTCTTGTTTGGAAAAGATGTTTATTCTGCGCTGTCTAGAGGGTCTGTCTTTGAGCGCGACCTGGTGAAGTAACGATGTGATACAGTTTGACAGTTCATGGAAAGCTCTGGAGAGAAGGGAAGTAGAGTTTTATCGTCATCTAAAATAACGTGAGGGAGGAGGGAGATTGGGCTGTGCTTCTGCGATGTCGTGTTTGATTATATCTCTTGTTCGTCTAGTCTGTTTCATGTCTACCCATTCTAAGTATTTGCTAATATTCTCATATAAGATGTTTTTATGCTCGTTGTTTTCGTTGAGATTCTCTTCACCGTTTTCCAATTTATCAAGAACGATGTGGATATTTTCCAGGTTGTTCATAAGATTACCTTTATTAATCATACAGATAATTTGAAGGTCCTGTTTTATATTGGTGAATTTGTGGTTGGACTCTTTCATATGGGATCCCATGGCAGAGAATCTTTTGTATCTTTCAGCATTGACGTGTTCTTGATATCTAATTGAGAAGTTCCTTCCAGATTGTCCCACGTAAGTTTTTTTACATTGAGCGGACTCAATGTAAAAAAATATCGTCACTGAAGCTGGTAAATGCTTGCTCTTCACCTAGAACAGATTTCCATAAACGTGCGAGCATAGTAACGGTAATTTTGTCCCATGACTTATTGACTGCATGAAGAGCATCCAACAAACTGAAGTCCTTCCAAAATGTTGGAATATCGATGCCTTCCTCAACCAACTGCTGTAACAGAGATGACCTATAGTTCTTCTTTAAAGCAGCAATAACGCCTTAGTCCATAGGTTGGAGAATAGAAGTTACATTAGGGGGAAGGTATTTCACGTAAATATCACCTTTTTTAAGTTCACTTTCGCGTGGATGAGAAGGCGCATTGTCAATCAAGAGCACTGCTTTGATTGGCAGTGACTGCTTAATTAGGTAGGCCGTCACTTGTTTCACAAAATGATTGTGAAACCAGTCCTTAAATATCTGCGTGTCCATCCACGCTGCCTTCTGATGGTAGTACTGCAAAGGTACATTCTCTCGTTTAAAACAACGGGGTTTTCTGGATTTCCCTATCGCTAATAATTTTAATTTATGATCACCGCTTGCGTTAGCACACACCATAATGGTTATTCTTTCCTTGGATGTTTTGCGGCCTGGGGCTTGCTGTTCTTGTTGCATCACTAATGTTCGGGACAGTAAACATTTACAATACAACCCTGTTTTGTCTGCATTGTAAAGTTGTCTAAGGTCAAGCTGTTCTTTTTCAATGAATGATTGAAATTCCTGTGTGAACTTTTTAGCAGCACCTGTGTCTGCGCTGAGACGCTCTCCATGAATAGCAATTTCTCGTATTCTGTAGCGTCAAATACAGTAGAGACAATACGCGACACTCTGCAAGATATCGAGGGACAGCTATTAGAGCTCTCTCTAGAGGATTGACCTGAGAACTACTGATTCTGTCATAAGAGCACGTGTGAAGTTTTTGGTGTTATTTATGCGTTTTCAGTGAGTTGACATAATTAAATAGTAGCGTGTGTCATTCCTTGATATCTCCTCTCAACATGAGGGGGAAGGTATGTGCTGTGTTTGGCTGCAGTAACTATGAAGTAGAGAAGAATGCGCAGTCTTTCTTCCATTTACCTCGTGACAAGAAAATGTAAGTAATATTGTGTTTGCATATATATTCTTCCAGTGACAAAGAGATTTTTTTAGTACTTCATAATCTTCTGACCTGCTTGACCCATATTTTAACTGGCTTAAAATATAATACCCATATTTTATTGTATAGTGCAGCTGTTAACCTTCAATACCAATGTGTTGTAGGTGTGATCTGTGGGTTTGATTTAATTCAGGAAACTACATATGCATATGAGTGTGACTGGTTGTGTTTCAAGTTACCCCATTTGGAATGCCGTAATGCATTGTCAAGCACTGAAGAAAATATGGGTGATTCAAGAAATGTACATATTTTGTTGAAATAATATGATGATGCAAATTTGCTTTACCCCAATGTAATGGCATTATGGCAAGTACTGCTTACAGGGAAAGTTTGAATGTGTCTGAGGCTAAATTTATAGATTTTCTTTCTGTTAGTAGGCTTCAAGTTAAAAGGAAAATTGTCCCTCTCTTAAATGTAAATTCATTGAATCATGTGTGTAAGGAATGTGCCGATATTTTTGTTGACAAGTGTTTTAATATTATGATACAATGCTTTTAAATGAGCAAAAAGAAAAATCTAGCCATGAACGTTCAGGCAGGAATTCTAAAGCTAAAAAAGTAATGCATTAATGAAAGATAAAGCCCTTTCAGAGCAGTCCATTTCACATCTTGATTATATATCTAATTTCAGTCTTTAAATAATAACCTGTTACAGTAAATAATTCTTCATTCATTTATACAGAATTGCTTTAGCAACTTTGAAGTTAATATCTTAGTAACACTTTCTTTCTAGACGTAATTTATTTATCCATTTCCGTATATACATTTCCATTGATATTTGAATTTAGCGCAAATTTTCAGGTCAAGCCACTAGGAGTGCCACTTGCGACTTGTCTTCCATTTTAACAAGGCTAAATCCGGAAGTATCGTGTATTATCTCTCCTGTCTTTGGTAGCATTTCTTAAACCGCGCAAGCCAGCCAGAAGATGCTTTAAAATCGCCTTCTAAGCCAAGAGCATCGAGAAAATGTTTTGCTTGCTCAGCACACATTGGGCTGGACACAGGAATACCTTCCGCTCGTTTATGATTAAACCACTGTATCATGGCTTCGTCTAGATTTGCATAGTCTGATGTTCTCATTGATTTCCGGGACGATGAATGATCACAATTAACAGAAAATTTGATGAGGATTTCCTTTTGCTTCTTCATGTCTCTCACTATTGTTTCACCCACACCAAACTCGCAGGCTAACGTTGATGACGCCTCGCCTTTCTCCAGTCTTTCAATAATTTTCAGTTTTTCACTGACGGTTAACCTTTCATATTTCATTTTTCGACCACTCATATTGAAAACTCTTACTACTGACTTCTTCGAAACTTCGAAAAGACTTCCGCACTCCATTCACACTTCTCAAGTACAGTAGCCTACAATACACTCGCTGCCGGCACACCTACCTTTCACTTGGCTTACAGTTCAGCAACCTTGGGCGGTGGGGAAAGGGAGGGTAAATTCCGAGTGCATTCCTCTTTCATTGTCTCTGCTTCCAAGATTACGGTAATCTGTGCTGTGCCACGTGCAGCAACATGCTCGAATGTTTCCAAGTTTGCAGCATTCTGGCAGCAATGTGCATACAGACCTACTGCTACATCGCAGAGAAACGAAGTCCAGTCTCCTCAAATATCAATGATTTCGTCTCTACGCATCGCATTAAAATTTTTTTAAACTAGGCAGAGATAATTTTAGTCAGCGTGGTGATTAGTGGGTGTAAGAATTAATACTTTAAAAACTAACTCTCCGAGACTCGCAAATTAACCGCAAAGCGAATTATCTGCACATGAATTATCGGGAGAGCACTGTATTTGAATTTCGTAGACAGTAGTAGATCTTCATACTTTTCAG
The DNA here is from genome assembly GCF_040414725.1 of Anabrus simplex. NCBI lineage: Eukaryota > Metazoa > Arthropoda > Insecta > Orthoptera > Tettigoniidae > Anabrus > Anabrus simplex. The sequence goes on along the minus strand of NC_090265.1, from coordinate 526,618,272 downwards.
GAGAAACTTTGGATGAGGCCAGATGCTGTGGGATCAGTTCAAAATCTTCTTACCTCTTAATGATGTTAGTAGCTAGATGTATATTTAGGTGCAGCAGAGCATAGGATTCCAGGAGTGTGCTTTTTCTGCCATATGATTGAATTTATTTGTTGGAATGAACTACAGTTTTCTCTGAATAGCATACTAATTCATCATTAAGAAGCAACAACGTTGGACATAGATTATTATGGGATACTCAAGTTGTCAAATAAATAATTAATTTAGGTGATGAATTATGATATTGATGGAATATGGGAGGACAAGATCTTGGATAAATGAGTGAACTAATTAAATGTTTATCATTTCGTTATTGGCAGACCGTAAAAGAATAATATAATAATTTAAATTTTCTTGATAAACAAGCAGTTAGCAAATTTTGTATTGAATTTATAAACTATAAACTGAGTTTTAGTTTCAAGTGCCAACACACTACAGTATTAAGTTTATAATGATCAAAACCAACAAAGCATATAATGGTAATTTAATTTTCTTATTTTCCGATCATGTTGTCATGTCAAACATTATTACTGTTATCTTCTTTTATGAATATTTAATTAAATTGGGATATCCTTCCAAAGAAACTAAAATTCTCCATATTCTCATTTTGTTTCCTAAATTAAGAATTAGCATCGCTTTACAAAGTTAAGTGGAATGGATTCTCGTTATATTAATAAGAGCCTGAGGTTGAATAAAAATGGACTGTAACCAGGGCTCGTCAAATGTCCATGCCTGTGAGTAGAATCTCATGAAACTCTGTTGACACCAGCCGAGGTTTATCTACATTATTTCGAACCCTTAGTCAAACCACCCACGAATGGTTACAGTATGTCTACTCCTTAGTCCTGTTTTCCTCATATGGGCTAGAGGATGAGATGAGACAAGATTATACGACACCTTGAGCGAGTTGGCCGTGCAGCTGTGAGCTTGCATCCGGGAGATAGTGGGTTCGAATCCCACTGTTGACAGGCCTGAATATGGTTTTCCGTGGTTTCCCATTTTCACACCAGGCAAATGCTGAGACTGTACCTTAATTAAGGCCATGGCCGCTTCCTTCCCAGTCCTAGCCCTCTCCTACCCCATCATCGCCATAAGACCTATCTGAGTCGGTGCGACGTAAAGCAAATAGCAAAAAAATAAATTTAAGAAAATAAAGATGAAGTGAATGATGGTGAATGAAACTGGGTATGGAAGTGGAAGGAATTGGCTGTGGCCTATGAATAGGAACTGTCCTGGCATTTGCCTGGAAGGGAAAATAGGAAAATGGAGAAAACCATTCTCAGGACAGCCAACTCTCCCACCGAACGCAGAGCTTGACTCCAAAGCCATACAGTGTTAACACATGCAGCCACTCTGCTGAGTTGTGTTCTGTATATCTACAGTTATTGTGAATATGTTGTTTATATTTTCCAATAAATGTTCGTGTGATCAAGTGATTTAAATGTGTGTGAAATGAAGTGAAAATAAGCCTACAGTGCAGCTTTAAGAGCACGTTCGACAACTCATTTGTTTCTTACTACTCAGCTCCAATACTATATAGGCAAGTTAGAAACATCCATATCTTCCAATAAAAAGTTATACAAATCGGGGTACCATTCGTATAAAAACTGAACCCACTAGTTTGACACTTACTATGCACAGTAATTATTGATATCAACGAAGGAACGAGTTAGTCCGAACAAATGCCGGGTATTACCAAAGCATGGTCACATTTAAGATGGTGGCCAAAGTTGTTTCTTTGCACATACACGAATGTAACCTCAGTAATTCTTGGTCAAAGAGTGTGACTAGAGAATCCAATGGAGAAACATAAGGCTTCACTAACAGTTCAACATTTCACATTTATTTTAGAAAGAAAGCGTTCTTACCTTGATGGGCCCCAGTGCAAAATGTTTTCACATTTGTTTCCTCATGTTTTTCACACCTTTTAACACTCTCCACTCATTTTTAGAAATGGTATATACAGCTTTCACTGTGCATACGCAATGTAAAATACATGCATGTCAAAAAAAAAATCATTTACATCAGAGAACTAATCCAGCTTTAAACACAAAATTTCAGAAAAAGTCAATATATTATGATGAAATTATAAACTGTGACAACAAACATAATTTTATTTGCCTATATTATGTAACAAGCCTGTTGCACATCTCCTTCCAGCACCTCATACCCCTTGTTTTCCTTCCCCCTCCCCTCCAGCTCTCTCTTCCTCAGATTACGCTACTAGTACTCCCGTAGAAAGTGAACAACTTAGTGTCAGCTCAGCCAGCAAGCGGTGAGTAACAGAACACAGCTAATGGAGAGAGAGAAAATAATTTTCACATTTCACCTTTGCCTCTTTCTCCTTCTTTCTTTATCATTCTTAATACTTATTCTCCATTTCTTTTATAGATATTTTCACACCTTTATAAGATCATGGTGCTGTCACTGATAATTTCAAAATTAAACATTTTTCCATCTTTTTGAAAAAGCTAACAAGCTGATGTCCACAATATAGAAATTTACAGGCTGGTTTTTAGCAAGAGATTTGACAACAATTATTAAGTTAAAAATATGTAACTCAAAACAGGATGAACTTTTTACTATATTTCTACAAGATTTTGCACACTTTCGAATGTGCTAAGGACTATAAAAGCAATTTTATTTTTCAGCTCATTTTGGCTAAATAGTTAGCGTGCTGGCCTTTGATCACAGGGGTCCCAGGTTCAATTCCTGGCAGGGTTGGGAATTTTAACCATCACTGGTTAATATTGCTGGCACGGGGGCTGGGTGTATAAGCCGTCTTCATCATGATGCGCAGGTCACCTACGGGCGTCAAATCAACAGACCTGCATCTCGCGAGCTGAACATGTCCTCGGACACTCCCGGCACTAAAAGCCATACACCATTTCATTTTATTCTCATGATGTTTCTTAAAAGATAACATTTTGAACCTTTTATTACTTAAGAATGTAAGATTTATGATGTAACATTCTGACTGTTTAGATAATATGTACATTTCATCCCTTTATTTTATACAGTCATCCACCATTACAAGTGTTCTCACTTTACGCGTTTTCGCTATAACACGGTTTAAAAAAAGACTATATAAAAAAAAATTTAAAATATAAAAGGTTGCAGATTCCCAATCACCATGTGGGCGATTTTAAAACCGAGCGTGCGGCGCTGGTAGTCGGCATGTAGTTAGTCTCAAAGACAGCAGCGAGTAGCTGTATCGTGATGTCTCAGTGGGACTGGCAGCATGTGGTCAGTATTAGGGAGAGCATTGAGTTAGCAAGCTGTGTCTTATTGTTTCTGAAAACGTTATGGAGAAAAGAAAAGGTGATCAAAATGCTTTCAAAAGCAAAAGGCAAAGAAAATCAATAACACTTCAAGAAAAGTTGGAATTTACAAAGTGAAAGGAATGCAATGAACACACTGTAGACATTGTACGAGCTCCAGGAATCTCAGAATCAACACTGAGAACCATAAGAAGTCAAGCAGAAAATTTAAAGAAAACTGCAAAAGTGCGACAAGACTGACGTCATCCAATATAACACATATACGGGTACCAATTATGGAGAGAATGGAACTAATGTTGGCGCAATGGATTGAACATCAAACTAAACTTTCTATCCTGATATCCACCATGGTTATTCAGACTTTAAAAAAAGCTCTGATTAAAGAACTGAAAGCATCCTATTAAACAGCTTATAAGACAAATGGCTGACTTAATAAATCACACTCATAATGCAAACAAAATTATTCAAGGAAATGACCTTAACGAAGACAGAAGTGCTAAGGTTGCCAGAGAGATTCAGAATTCTGCAGCTTGCTACAAAGAACTCTACAAGGAGAAGAAGAATGCTAGCCGCCAGCTGAATCTCAGACCACTTCATCCAAAAAAAAAAAAAAAAAAAAGGCAACACTCCTTAATTTGCTGTCCCAGGGCCTTCCAGAGAGCCAGAGATGGATAATTGAGACTCACCAGACCCAGTCATTTCATCATCAGACTGAAGACTCTCAAAGTTATGTAAGTACAAAGAGTTTCACACTGTACTAATGGCATGAATAAAACAACTTGCACTTGTTTAAGACTCATAGGCTTTTTATTCTTTCAGCAAAATAGTCCCCATCTCCTATCTAAGCCATATTATAATACATTCACTTTACACATTTTTGTATTACGCAATGATTACTTGGAACGAATTCCTCACATAAAGTGAGGGACACCTGTACAAAGTAGCTGAATATGGCCCAAAGAGACCGAAACATGTCCTAATTATGTAACGATTTTGCAATTTAATTTTTTAAATGTAATTGTAATCACTAGATGGACAAATATATTACCATTTTTTATTCCATTGAAAAAAGTGTTAATTGGTTCTATATCCCTGTCAGGTAATCTTTAATTGGATACTCGATAGTACATTTTCTCTTTCCTTGTCCCCTGCAAAAGTGTTGTAATGGACTTCAAAGGATGTTTGAATTTAAGTCTATGGTGTTATACATAAAGAATTCATTACAATAGTCTTTCCTTGTTATGAAAGCCTAGACAATCAATTCATACAGCATTTTTCAAGATACACAAAGCTACCAGAAGAGTCAACACACAATGAGCAAAATAAGATGCATGATTAAATAATGTCTATGATAACATACTAATCTTTTCAAACTGTTATAAAATAATACTAAGAAGTTCAAGACAAATCTTTATTACCGTATCATGTTTGATCCTGAGGAATGTAGCTACATCCTGATAGTTGGGTAATGTAGCACTGAGCCCCACTAGCCTCACATCTTCTTGTGTGGTCTCAATATTGCGGATAGTACGAGCTACCAGAGCCTCCAGAACCGGGCCACGCTCATCATGAAGCAAGTGAATTTCATCCTGTACACACAACAATTTACATGCATAAGATGATACAAGATTAAGAAGAAATCTCTCTATATCTTAAAGATGGACATCTATTTATTTTAATGTTTGTAAGACAAAGCGTATTCAAACTACTATGTCTGTAGATAAGTAAAAATGAACAAACAATTATTCATATCCTTAACACTCTTAAAACATGTGTCTCAGAGGGCCCACTATTTAATTGTTCATTTTAAGCAAGGTGTGATATACTATCCCATTCACTCCCTACAATGCACCAAATTTTGTCCCTGTTACAGTACAGCCATACACAGTAGCAGAGAATATCCTATGACGAAAGAGAGCAGATACCTTTGATACGGTATGTAAAAATCTAATGAGATGAGTAGATTAGATCATAAGTAAAGAGATACCAAACATATGAACTTTCATTTTAAAGGATTAAACTAACATACTGCAAATAAAAGATTATTGATGTTTTCTTCATTTACGAGAATTTTGATGAATATGCTTGATGACACTCGGAAAGATTAGGGGACTCGAGTGCCACAACATTGAAAGAAATTTGTTACTTGTGATGATATTCTAACCTCAGCACCACAGATGGATGTTGGAGATCTTTGTGACGATGCTAAAAGACAAAGTACTGAAGAGGAAGAAGACGATCCAGCAGAACCAACTTTTGGGACAGCAGTAGAGGGACTAGATACTGTCTGCTGATACTTCTCCTCCTCCACTGTTGATGACCAGTCTCAACCAAATTGAGAGAAAACATCTTTCCATGAGACATCTGGGCAAGAGGAAGCTATTTCAGAAAGTGAAGGTTAATATGCTTATTCTCACGGTTCTCATGGTCTATTTTTCACAAATCTCTTTAAAATCATGTTAGGCCTCTGTTCCTTCAAGTTAAGATTGCAAGTTAGTAATACCTATTTCTCTTTTTCTTTCTGCAGGTTGTGCTCCCAGTGGTACAATAACACTTTGAAGACGATGTCACCCCATGTGGGGTGACGGACCCTTATACAAAATATAGTATGTCACCCCTCATGGGGTGACACGGCAGTGTGTCCAGGCCTTTCAACTTTAGGCTGTCGCACGAAACTAGCGCTACCATTCGCTGTTGTATTGCATTGCTTGTTCACGTAAGGTGTTCATAGAGTGCAGCGCAGTGCCCATTCCTTTCTCAGCAAGCTGGGCAGTGCGCAACAAACAGTGGAATTTCTCTGACATTTGTCACCCCATATGGGGTGACATACGCAAGCATCAGAATTCAATTATTAATGGCAAGGAAAATGATGTGGATTGGAGTCTATTATTGCTTTATTCTTACATACTGGTTGAGATTTAGCACTCAGATGAAATTGTAAACCGGGGCTACGTGTGAATAAAAAAAATGTTTCTGCAAACCTGGGAATATTCCCCAGTAATTGTCACTGGCTGATGATTTGGTTGAATCATTGCCCGATGCAGCACCAGAATCTTTGCTAGTGTCTTCACTACACAAACTACTGTTGAATTCTGACTCGGAAAAGGTGGCATCACATTGCAAATCCTAAATGTCAACATCTCTTGATTCAACACTCGAACCCTTTTCAGGTTGTTCTTCTATCTCTCTATCGGTAATCATGGCTTACTCAACACAGAAACACATAACATGAATTAATTTCTTGTCATAAAACTGTAAATTACAAGGAACTCGTTGAAAGGCGCGTAAATCAACAGCTCACAGTACAGAGCACAGTGTTCCACAACAACAAAGGTAAAAAGGCCACAGGGGTGACATGCGCTTTCTCTGTTGCATAGTCAACCTAATAACCATATGTCACCCCAATGGGGGGACACAAAAATAGTAATTTTGAACATAAAATATGTCTCTGATTATCATCTACGAATGAAATTACGAACATCCGTAGCCCACAACAACCTGAAAAATGTATACGGCATTTCAGCAGTTTACCGCGGAAAAAGCAAATGTACACGTCGACGCTAACGTGATAAGGAATTTGTTACATCTGCTGTTTTGTGACTATTTTCTGTTATTCTTGTGTTAATTTGACTTTTAGTATTTTTAACATGTTCAATTATTATTACTTTACATTACATTAGTTAAAGACATAAATGTATTATTTCTTGTGATATATAGCATATTTTCTTTGAACCCCATTTTAAGGGAAACCCCCTTATAAGGAACAAATATCAAATCCCCGAGATTTGTTAAAAAGGGGTTCTACTGTACTCTAACAGATTTTACAGAAAATCAATAGTGTAAGAGAATATATCAAATAACTCGTTTGATCTCCCAATAAACCTCCAGTCTATTCCGTATTTTTAAATCATATGTATATCAAAATTTGCTCCTGGATGAGTATACTCTAAATATGAAGTTTGGTCAAGATTTATCCAGCTGTTTCACCATGATGGTGGAACAGACAAGACAGACAGACAAACAGACATAAAAGCCAAAAACCATTGATACGGTCTTGAGTTAACCTAAAATGGGTAAATATCTGAAAAATTGGAAAAATTCAACAAAATTACAGATAACGTACCCCTTAAGACTTTATTTATATAGATAACTGGATTTTATCTTCGGATAACTTTGCACCTAATACTTGGTAACTGTTACTAAAATACGTACAACGGGAAGACATTTAGCATTCCTCATTCATTATCATCATTTGAGAATGTTATTTTATGCAGATACTGTAGGCCAATATGCTGTCAAATAATGAGCTATGAATCTAATGTATACTTGTCCTTCAAAAACTGAGCCTTGAAGTTTTCTAAGATGTTCTTGCCTACAAAGAAATGTTAGGCTGCAGTCTAATTAAGTTTTCTTCCAAATCAGAAGCACTTACACGAAAAATGGAGAATGTGGTTGAAACATCTCCCATGTTGATGTTTAAAATAATGCTAATTTAAGTCTCCTTGGTTTGAATGTAAATCTCGTTTCAAGTTTGTACCACAGTTTATGGACTTCTGCAGGAAAACTTTATGATCACTCTCTAATCGGTCTTCAGTTTGTACCGGTATGCGTCAAATCTGTTTTACATAATTGAGATTTACAATAGACAACATACACAGAGCTTACTAAATCTGTGATACATTTCTTCTTATCTTGCACACACAGGCTGTCAAATCTGACATAAAAGGCAACTTCTGCTGTCTTCAGTAAGATCTGGGAGAGATTTTGAAAACTATCCAGACCTCTAAAATTAAAAGATTTTTGCCATTTTCCCGAAATGAAGTTACAATCTATTGAACAAGTCAAGTCAATTTATATCAACTGTTTAAGCACTTCTGATTAAAAGAAGTTGTACATAAAATGACTGCTCTCTTATGAAGTGGTTCTAAATGGTCAGGTTGACATGCAATAAAAAAATTATAAATTTAACTTAATTTCACAAAAATAATTTTACTAAAATGACTACAAAATGATTACTGAAATTAAATTTTAATACGTACAATGATAACAAGACGAACAAGCTGAGTGAAAGTCTTCTCCCCTCCTTTACGAGTGATGATGTCCCACTTCTCAGGAGTACAAACAATAACCTGAGTGGCCTGGATCTGCTCCCTTGTCAGCTGATGGTCACCAGTCAACTCGGATACAGTCAGGTTATAGGAACTCAGTCTCTGCAGAAGAAATACAACACAGTTTAATTTGTAGTTGGTGATGTAAGGATAAAAAAAATTGCTGCATTTGTCTATTATTATTACTTGTAATTACTTTTGCTATTGTTTTTATGCTGCACTGATTCAGACAGGTCTTATGGCAATTATACCATAGGACATGGCTGGCACTGGGAAGGAAATGACCCGAGCTTTAATTAAGGTACAGCCCCAGGATCTGCTTGGTGTGAAAATAGAAAACCACTGGGAACCATGTTCAAATCTGCCAACAGTGGGGTTCAAACCTACCATCTCCCGAATGCACTCTCACAGCTGCGTTACCTGAACCATGCAGGCAACTCGTAATTAATGTCCCCCCAGTAGTAATTCAAACATATTCTCTGACAGTATATGCATTTCAAGATCTTATTTTATGGTAAAAATATTAAAACTCATTATTACATATTCTATTGGGTTTATTTGATCTTAATAATTGGGGCATGCAAAAACGTTCTTACAAAATATAATATATATATATATATATATTGCAAGTATTTCTGTCATTTCATTCACCAACACATTATAGTTATAATTACGGCTAGGATAGTTGGTAACAATTTTTGTCTATTTGATAGAAGCATATGCATATTGCGATGTGTGTATTGAACAATGTTTCCCCAGCCTGAAAAAGTGAAGTTTATAGTGCAAGTTTTTTAATATCATGGACTTTTTCATCATTCATAATATTGACAGGGTATTGTTACAAGCATACATTTTCCAAGTGTCACAGGAAAATGTTTCAAAAATATAATTAATTACCTTTCTTAAAATATTAACAAAAATAAATTACAAACAAAGATCATTCCAAGCCGTTTCTTAAAAATTTCTTTGGTTGGAGCCAGAGAATCCCCAACAGGGAGTGACCACACCAGTAATGCCAGAAGAGCGCGCTTCTGCAGTACAGATGAGCTATGATTGTGAATGCGAGTGATTGGGCGTTACTTTTGGATCCCCATTCTTGTTATAGTTTAATGCCAGCATTGTTCGCTTGTAGAAAAATCTTGCCAGTGAAATTATTAATATCTACTCAATTCAATATATATGTACAGTACATGAAAATAAAGGTGTGGTTACTACACGTGGGCTCTTGTAATTTTGAGTTGTGTGTGAAAGATGTATAAGTGCAATTACTCGTTTTCAAATGAAAATGAAATTTCAAAGGCTTATCTGCTAACAGGGGAATCTATTCCGATCATACTTCACCCCCATACTAACATATGGCCTAGAAACCTGCACAACAATTCAACAAGTGGATAGCAAACTACAAGCCGCAGAAATGAAGTTCCTACGTACTATAGTACAGAAGACAAAAAGGGACAGGGTAAGGAATGAAAGAATAAGGGAGGAAGCTGGTGTGTACCCATCCCTGAATGAAAAAGTGACAAGGGCCCGTTTGAAATGGTTTGGCCATGTCAAATGATTGGACGATGGAAGGACAGCAAAACAATGGCTACACACAGTCGTGGCCGGAAAACGACCGGTAGGAAGACCTAGGAAGAGATGGCTGGACCAAGTGAAAGAGGACATAGGAACAAGAGGAGTCAGCTGGGATGTCGTCTTGAGAGAAGAGTGGTACATGGACAGACAGAAGTGGAGAGTGCTCGTAAACCACACCCGGGCAACTGGAGTGGAAAACTGATGATGATGATTTTCTAACAGGGGAAGAAATAGCTGCAACAAATCACGTGGCTTCTACTCATCTTGTGAGTATACAGATCAGTTTTTATAATAAGTTACCATGGACGGTATGTCAACACTTTAGTTCGTAACTAGGCCTATTTCATTTTGGCAACTTACCTTACTGAAATTTCCAACCATTTCCTGTACAAGTGACCGCATGGGAGCAACGTAAATAATTTTGAATTCATCTGTGTTAATAGTACCATCTGAGTTTATGTGCTTTCCCACTTCTCGCATGATACATAGCAGTGCCACATTAGTTTTACCAGCTCCCTGTAAAAGAGATTAAGTCATATTTCAAAATTAAATTAAGTAACCTGCATATTCATAACAGACTGGGAAAAAAGACTAAAAATCTGACGTAAAAACAACCTGTAAACAGTTAAAGCTCCTTTGTGACTTACAGTGGGAGCACATAGGAGGAGGTTTTCATCAGAATCCAGGGCAGTCTTGTAAAGGCGGCTCTGAATGCGATTTAAAGATTTCAAGTCTTCGAATGCTGGTTGGACATACTTAGGAAGCTTGTCAATTGGAATTAATGTTTCATCAGCTGAGAAAGGCTTAGGTTTGAGGGCAGGTACATGAACCTCTTCATAACCTGTAAGAAAAAGGGAAAATTTCAGAAATAGCCTTTAGTAATACTTTAGAAAGTAAGAGAGTAAAGAGAAGAATCATAAATCTTAGAACACATTTTTATTATACAAAGCAGTAAATCCTCATTAAAATGTTTCTGGAGGGGAGAAGGAAAGAGAATGTGTTAAAATGAGAAAACATACTATTTAATACATGGAAAAAAAAAAAAAAGCAACTATCCAACAGGGATATGAAAAATCTGATATAATCGACTGAACCTAGAAAAACCACTATGTGATAATTAGAGCCCAGATTTTTATATAATATCAAAATGTGAAGTATGTAAATAAAAATGTAGTAAATATCAGTGAAATATGTAACGGAATATGTAATATTCTTAAAATACGTAGCAGTATTAATCCATTAATTAACAAAAATGTTTGTGTATTCCTTTCAGTATGACTTGCTGTTAAGATACGAGACGATAAATTTTTACAACAAAGTTACTGTTGTTGCTTTAGATAATTTACATAGTCTACTGTTCTCTAATTTTGACGGTAAGTATTGTGGGGTTTGGGTTTGCTCTGCTATCAATTGTAACAGTAGTGCTAATGCTTGGCTAGCAATTGTAACAGTCTCAGCACCATTAGTCACATACAGTAGTAGGGGTGATGAAAGTAGTACCAGAAATAAACAATAGTAGAGGGTAATTGACTTCCAATAGGTCAAATTAATACGAAGTGTTCCATAGCTATTAAGAAACTTATTACCATACTCATGATATAAAAATCCTATTATCTCAATTCACAGTAAAGTAAACGAAGTGAGAGAGTATGAGGTTTGATTTCAGGAGTATAACTTCAAATCACCCAAGTGGAAAGCAAAGCTAGTCAAAGCAGGAAGAGCAGACTGCTGGGCAGGTAGAGGTCCAAGGTGGATGGTACACAAAATGTTAGGAAGAATAGTCAGGATCCTACCGAAGTATACCAATTACGTTTCCCCTGATAATGAAATAAAATGGAAGCGACCATAATATTTATTCAACAGGAGTCCAAACAAGGATAAAAAAAAGGGCAGAAAATAGCCTCAGAGATTTAACAATAACTCAGGTGAATATAAATTTTGTTTGATAAGAACATTAACTTGCTAGGCCTATAAAATAAGAAATAAATAAAAGGCCTATGAAAGGCAATATAAATACAGAATTATTAACAAGAAACTTCAATATCAACAAACACAAGGATAGCTCCAAGCAGATGAGAATATGAATCAACCTCCTCACTGAACATCCAATACAATACTTTCCCATCAAGAAAGACTTCCCAACCACTTACAAGCTCATTTAATACATCAAAAATCAATAGTTATAGAGAACTTCAGATTACTTACTCAGACTTAACAACCGAGTAACCATCTCAGATTTTATAGAATTTTACACTATGGTCAGACGCACCATACTCTCATCATCTTGTACCACAATTTTAACTTGTTACATTTTAACATTTGTCATTATAAGTGTTTTACATTGTTTTTTGATTACATGTGATTTGCTCAATTAATTCACTGGCTGATGATACGTAATGAGCGTCAAAACTAGTAGCAATCTCGTATAAACAACATGTGATCTAACTCACATCAATAAATTGTCATTGTAGTGAAAAGGTGGATCCTTAACATTTTCAATTTACTGTAATCCCAGTTCAATACGGAACATAATGAAGTTTCTAACTTTTAATAAGCAGGGCATAACGATGTAAAAAAAAATATATATATATTTATTTTGCATTTTATGGCCTACATTGGACCACTCTAGTCAATTATACAACGGATTTCTTGATATCCTATCAGCCCAATATTTTTTCATTCTGAGAGATATTGCCTTCCTTATTATTATAATCATCATCATCATCACCATCATCATTTGCTTGAAGTCTATTCCATCTGTCATCAGTCTTAAAATATAAGATATACTGCTTCAATATTTTAATATAAAATTTTAAGAAATAATTTGAATCTCGCGTACAGGTTTGAGGCTTAAAAATTCAATTATTTCCTATGAAACTATATTCATAACATTCACACAGTTTACATTTAGATGAAAATTAAGACTAAAAAATCCTGTATTTCACCAACCTTTCCTCTGTTTCCTGAAGGAGCCATCAGGCAGCTGACATCGTTTGTTGGCCATGAAATGAGAACCCTGGGCAAAAACAAGATCCTCCAAGTCGACTAGTTGCCTCACTCCAGGGACCTGACCACCACCACCATCTGCACCATCATCAACCTGCTCCTTTCGCCTTGATGCTCTGGCAATAGCTCCATCCTCCCCTCCACCATCATCCTCACCCTTCCCTGTGTCAAGCTGTCGGAGAATGCGAGCCAATGAAGGATTCTCGTTCATCTTATCACGAATCTTTTGCCTGTCAGACTCACTTTGTGATGATGCCAATAGAGTACAGTAAAGGACTGAAAAGGAAGAAAATAATTAAGAATACCTATTGAAAATAACAGACATTGTACCACAAAATATGAACTCACTTCTTAAGCAGGTGCTAAGCACCAGAGCAAACTTTTGACATTGTTGGACAAATATCTCAGGAACCATAAAGCTGATTTGCAAGAATTTTTTCCACATAGCATTTATAGAGCAATTGGTAGCTTTGTTTGTATATCTTGATCATTACTTTCTTTGATAATACAGTATTTTCCCTGTAGAGTTGTAAAAATTATTTACGGTGCATCTCAGAAACCACCCTATAGCACTGATCCCAATTTTTTCTTGCTATATCCTCAGTGTAGAGCAATTGATCCAACAGAATGATTTGTTTATCAATACCAACATTTTTAGAACACCTTTCGATTGAGTTTTTTTTACAAAAAAATATAGTGAAAATGGTTCATCCTACTACTACTACAACTACCACAACAACAACAATAATAATAATTATTATATAATAATAATAATAATAATAATAATACTAGACAGCAGACCTAAAGTGTCGGACAAATGGTTCAGGGAGGTAAGAAAGGATCTCAGACAGGTGGGACTAAATTCGGAAGACATCTCAAACCGAACAAAGTTTAGGTCAGTGATCGACAGATTTCAGGGATTCCATGACGAACCAAAACTTACTGTAACCGTGGGTGGACGGACGAAAGAAGACAGGCTGCCAGAGAGAGGATGCTGAAGTTCTGGGCTGTGAGGAAGGCTTCCAGAAACATGTAATTGTTATCTAACGTGGTCTCTAATGGCCGTAAACGAATATATATATATAATAATAATTATTATTACCGTATGGCCTTTGGAGAGGCCAGGGGCAGGTCTTTTGAGTTAACGTCTTACAGACGACCTGCGTGTCTATGAGGATTGTGCCATACCTATGATGAATTTTAATCAAGAAGACGGTACACACACCCGGCCCCCGAGCCATCAGAATTAACCCAGGACCCCCTTGGACCAAAGGCCACCACGGCAATCATTTAGCCTTGGAGCTGGACATCCTACTACTAATTCCTTTTTAGTTCAGACTGACGCACATCTATGAAAGAACTTGTGAAAATTTCATGTTAAAAGAACAGATACTAAGGAAAAAATGCACCTTTTGTACAAAAAAAATGTAAATGTGGGGTAATAAAGGGTTAAATATTTACCTGTTCAATTGGGATATTAAAATGGCATGCTCGCCTTAGAGCATCAACTTCAAAAGCACCCCCAAAAAAGCAAAGTCATCTCCGTACAGGCCATGAAGGCCCTTGGAGGGGTGGAAGGTAAAGGCTTCTAATATCCGCAACCTCGGCACACGATGGGGTAGAGTGGTTAGCTCTACACCCGGCTGCCTTTGCCCCCAGGAATTAACCTGGTACTCATTTTTGGTGTAGGCTGAGTGAACCTCAGGGCCATGAGCACCTCTGGAAGTGGAAATCTCGTTTCTTAAATTTTACGACTTCCTGATGGGGATTCAAACCCACGTCCTTCCGGGCGAACCGAGCACGCCTTTACCGCCTCGGCCTGGCAACCCCTACTTCAAAAGCCCACAATATGAAAACTACCAGAACAGCTGATTTAAACAGAGCAATGTATGATTTTTGAAACTGACAGTAATATTACTGTTTTTTCAGCTACTTCATGAGTGAAACCTTGGATAGTAACCCCCACTTAAATTCCTAACAGAACACTTCTATGCAACATATAGATGATGCAGCATTGCAATGCAGAGATAAATGATACCCAATTGACTGCTCGAAGGATATCATGAAGGTCAAAATAAAATTAGTACAAAATACCTTATTCGAGTCAAACTTTGTATACATCATAACTGATTTAATTACTTATTGCAATCTCCCTTACTTTCAGTAATCATATGAAAAAAAATGTTATCTATACTAATATTATAAAGAGGAAAAATTTGTATGTTTGTTTGTAACAAATAGACTCAAAAACTACTGAACCGATTTTAAAAACTACTTCACCTATAGAAAGCTACATTGCCAGTGAGTAACATGGGCTGTATTTTATTTTCAAAACAATTCGAGGTGGGGGGCACATAAAAATAATAGGCTAATATAGGCAATATATCAAATCTGCCGTATAAGGAAGAGACAAAGCTCAATTTCATCCTCTTGACGCAAAGAAAAAAACTCGGTAAGCCCTATGGGCCTGAAAACCATGTTTTAAGGCCCTAAAACCAACCGTTACAGAGATATTGGCACCACACTACCCCTGCTCTAGGAATCGGATAAAGTAATGAACTGCTGTAACCAATGTCAGCTCCAGGATTCTACAGCAGCTAGATTATGCATGTATGTTTGGGCATAGCTGCCAACCAAAATTGATACACATATGACTTACTATCTAGAAAAAATAAACTGTAGTTTAAGACGCTCATAGCTCTCCTTTGGGCGGGGTGGAAAGGAAGTGTGTAAAAATAATAGCCCCGGAGATCTTCGTAGTACAGCGACCAGCGGTTGCCGACGGGCCTCCGTTTTTATGTACTGGCTTAGGTTTCAGCATTTTGCGGAGTCTGTTACCTATAGTTTAAACTATTTTCTATCAAATCATGGAGTAGTAGGATCACTGTTGTTATTAGTGCCGATATTTTGGTCCACTTTTACGATCATCGTAATCATGACAACAACCTATATAGTATACAAAATTGTCCATGACTTGAAAAAATTTCTCAACATTTATACTCAGATTCATTATATGATGTGTGACATGAGTGACAAGCCCTGAGAATATTAATTCTCGATAATTATAGTCGTTTCTTTTATTCATCACGTATTTCCTTGATCATTTGTAATAGGTAGTTACGAAATGTCAGATCAAACAAATACATTCAATAATATTTATATTTGTGGTACTATCTAGCGGAAGTATACTTACACTAAACCTGCAGTTTTGTGAAGGAAGCAGGTATATCTAGGTGGGAATGAAGGAAAAACATGGTAGCAAAAGATCTTAGAGGTCGACGCTTAGGAACTAATATTTAGAGGCCCCCATGAAGAAAAGAAGAAAAAGATACACTATAATTGCAAACATGACAAATAATTTCTACGTACTTAAGTAAATACACCAGTGATATAAATATCAAATGAAGTCAGTCACACCAATAATATGAGTAACTAAAGCCAGTTTCTGATAACCCGTACGAAGAACGGGTACTTCTGCTAGTTTGCCAAATATATGTAAAAATGCTGTTACTTCAACTTTTGCTAGGACTGGGTGAGGCTGCAACTACATTTTGAACAAGTTTAAAAGAAAATTCACACCATGATCCACCCCCTACTCTTACCCTTAATACCCAAAAAACAGTATATCACATTATACATGTGGGGCTTCAAGAACTCTCCAGGTTGTGATCATTTCGCACATTGTGAATGAGTGCCCCCTTCGCACATACAACAGAAATGTGATCATTCTAAATCAGTTAATTCAAAATCTCGCCTAATTTGAAGCAGTTCTCGTTCCCAGAAACATCAGGCATGGTTTTGCATGTTATTTAAATTGTTCAATTCGAAATACGGATAATTCGTAATTCGAAGAACAATGTCGGTCCCGTTACCGAAATTCAGACTTTTGATTCGAAAGTGCCTTTACATAAATTCAAAATTTCTCCATGTCATGAAAGAACACATCTTCCGGAACATGCAGGGGTAACTTTCCGCACTTTCACCCACTTTGGCGTGTCTACAGTGTGCTTCATATCTGCTAAGTTCGAGTAGAATCATAATTATTTTGTATTTGGCGTTTTAAGGAACACCGCAATAACACGTAGCAGGCAGTATGCAGAGAGGTAGAATATGCGAACACTGGCGATGCCGACAGTTGGCGAAAAAGCGTGGCTTATATAATCAATTCATACCCACCAAATAATATTGTCAATCCCGATGAAATTGCATTGTTTTTTATTTTATTTTATTTTTTTAAATGCTGAGGCCAAACGGACTTACGGTTTTAAAGGAGAGAATTGCCAACCAGGAAATGTACTGTGTTGTAATGCAGTGCACACGGAAGCAAGACTTCCTTCCCCCGTCATAGGAAACTTCAAAAAGCCACGATGTTTTAAGGGCGCCGGGAACTTTCCGTGCAAGTACAAGGCATCTAAAAATGCAAACAGATCCAGAATATAAAGCATTTGCACAGGGAAGTCACCATAATTTGTCCTCATCACCGATTCGTGATTTTTTTCCCTTTCGTTGCGTGAGGTTATGTTTGCCATTGTTTTATCCACGTGCATTATTTGAATAAAGTAAATGCATCATGTTGGATACAATTCTGAAATAGAAGTGGCATGGCAGGAAATCATACAAGTATAGTCACTGTACTGTTATTTTTTTTTTCTATTTTGCTTTACGTCACACCGAAACAGATAGGTCTTATGGCGACGACGGGAGATGAAAGGCCTAGGAATGGGAAGGAAGCGGCCGTGGCTTTAATTAAGGTACAGCCCCAGCATTTGCCTGGTGTGAAAATGGGAAACCACGGAAAACCATTTTCAGGGCTGCCGACAGTGGGATTCGAACCCACTATCTCCCGGATGCAAGCTCACAACTGCGCGCTCCTAACCGCACGGCCAACTCGCCTGGTGTACTGTTTGTAATGTGGACGGAAGCGAGAGACTTTCTCCCCTCGCCAGAGGAAAGTTCGATAAGTCACGATGTTTTAATGACATTGGGTACTTTCCGTGCAAGTACAAGGCATCTAAAATGCATACAGTACAGTAATCCAATGAATACAGCACTTGCACAGGGGAGCCAGTATAGATTTCTCCTCATCTTTGAATCATGTTTTCTTTCATTTGATTTCAATGCATAAGGTTATGTTTGACAGAGAGTTATCCAAGTGCATTATTTGCATACCGTAAATGCACCTTCTTGGATACATTTAGGAAATCCTTTTTCCCATGGAATTTATTGGTTTGACTGTGAATCAAGGTTAATTGCATGCAGTAACGGGTCTTAGAATATATTGTGACGCCGCAAGGGTTGTCATTTACGAATTACGTGTTGGCAGTTAATTCGAAATCACATAATTCAATGTCCGATTTTTGCGTCCCAACGACTTTGAATTAACGAGGTTTTACTGTACCATAATAGCTGGGAGGATATTGCCAGAATGTTGGCACTGTTTGCACGGGACCAGAAAACCTGGATGTATGACTTTAGATTTGTTCTCCCTCAGCAGATTTGTGTTTTTGTAAACTGTATACTTACCACGTATTTGTACATATCCATATAATATTTGCATATGCTCAATAAGTAAAACAGTCTGCCTTCTCCCACCACTTCGTTTCATCAATGTGCATTCGTTTGCTCTTTCCTCTCAGTGCTCCTAAGCTGTTCATCATATGTAGCTGAAATTTCATATGGAGCTTAAGAATAAACTATATTTCTTGTCCACTGAGGTTGATCTTAATATCTGGAGTGTCTAGTGGAAAGAGATTCTTGGGGTTTCTTTTGGTTTATTTCTTCGTCCTGGGACTAATTTTGGGACCTGGACCCTTTACTATATAAGTGAGTGTGACTTACAGATTCTTTACTTGAACAGGAGTAAAAAAAAAAAAAAACATACATACATTATAATTATAGACTGTTATGCCTTTCAGCATTCAGTCTGCAAGCCTCTGTGATTTTACTAAAAGTCGCCACAATCCTCGAAATGCAACTAGTGTTGTGGCCTCATTTAGTTCTATACCTCTTATCTGTAAATCGTTAGAAACAGAGTCTAACCATCGTCATCTTGGTCTACCTCTCTTCCTCTTACCCTCCATAACAGAGTCCATTATTCTCTTAGGTAACCTATCCTCCTCCATTCGCTTCACATGACCCCACCACCGAAGCCGGTTTATGCATACAGCTTCATCCATCGAGTTCATTCCTAAATTAGCCTTTATCTCCTCATTCCGAGTACCCTCCTGCCATTGTGCCCACCTGTTTGTACCAGCAATAATTCTTGCTACTTTCTTGTCTGTTACTTCTAATTTATTAATAAGATATCCTGAGTCCATCAAGCTTTCGCTCCCGTAATGCAAAGTTGGTCTGAAAACAGACCGATGTAAAGATAGTTTCGCCTGGGAGCTCACTTCCTTCTTACAGAATACTGTTGATCGCAAATGCGAGCTCACTGCATTAGCTTTACTACACCTTGATTCAATCTCACTTACCCTATTACCATCCTGGGAGAACACACAACCTAAATATTTGAAATTATCTACCTGTTCTAGCTTTGTATCACCAATATGACATTCAATTCTGTTGAATTTCTTACCTACTGACATCAATTTAGTCTTCAAAAGGCTAATTTTCATATCATACTCATTGCACCTATTTTCAAGTTCCAAGATATTACACTGCAGGTTTTCAGCACAATCTGCCATTAAGACCAAGTCGTCAGCATAGGCCAGACTGCTCACTACATTTCCACCTAACTGAATCCCTCCCTGCCATTTTATACCTTTCAGCAGATGATCCATGTAAACTACGAACAGCAAAGGTGAAAGATTACAGCCTTGTCTAACCCCTGTAAGTACCCTAAACAAAGAACTCATTCTACCAACGATTCTCACAGAAGCCCAATTGTCAACATAAATGCCTTTGATTGATTTTAATAATCTACTTTTAATTCCATAGTCCCTCAGCATGGCGAACATCTTTTCCCTCGGTACCCTGTCATGTGCTTTCTCTAGATCTACGAAACATAAACACAACTGCCTATTCCTCTCATAGCATTTTTCAATTACCTGGCGCATACTGAAAATCTGATCCTGACAGATTCTCTGTGGTCTGAAACCACACTGGTTTTCATCCAACTTCCTCTCAACAACTGATCGCACCCTCCGTTCCAAGATGCCAGTGAATACCTTGCCTGGTATACTAATCAATGAGATACCTCGATAGTTGTTGCAATCCTTCCTGTTCCCTTGCTTATAGATAGGTGCAATTACTGCTTTTATCCAATCTGAAGATACCTTACCAACACTCCATGCTAATTTTACTACTCTATGAAGCCATTTCATTCCCGCCTTCCCACTATACTTCACCATTTCAGGTCTAATTTCATCTATTCCTGCTGCCTTATGACAATGGAGTTTATTTACCATCCTTTCCACTTCCTCAAGCATAATTTCACCAACATCATTTTCCTCCTCCCCAGGAGCTTGGCTGTTCGCAACACCACCAGGATGATTTCCTTTAACATTGAGAAGATGTTCAAAATATTCCCTCCACCTCTCCAGTGATTCCCTGGGGTCTATTATGAGTTCACCTGAATTACTCAAAACACTGTTCATTTCCTTTTTCCCTCCCTTCCTAAGATTCTTTATTACTGTCCAGAAAGGTTTCCCTGCTGCTTGACCTAGCCTTTCCAGGTTATTACCAAAATCTTCCCATGACTTCTTTTTGGATTCAACAACTATTTGTTTCGCTCTGTTTCTTTCATCTACGTACAAATCCCTGTCTGCCTTGGCCCTTGTTTGGATCCATTTCTGATAAGCCTTCTTTTTACGTTTACAAGCTGCTCTCACTTCATCATTCCACCAAGATGTTTGCCCTTTCCCATCTTTACACACAGTTGTTCCTAGGCATTCCCTTGCTGTTTCTACTACAACATCCCTGTATGCCACCCATTCTCTTTCTATATCCTGAACCTGCTTACTGTCTACTTTTCGAAACTTCTCACTAATCATATCCATGTACTTCTGTCTAATTTCCTCGTCCTGGAAATTTTCTACCCTTATTCATTTGCAGACAGATTTCACTTTCTAGGTCTGAATCATTGAAAAATCCCTGAAAACTTGTACATTCCTAACAGATTTCCTGAATTCGAAGTCGGTTAAGATAGTCTGTTATGGATCTGGTACCCCTAGCTTCCCATGTGTAGTGGTGAATAGCCTTATGTTTGAAGAATGTATTCGTAACTGCTAAACCCATACTAGCACAGAAGTCCAGCAAACGCTTCCCATTCCCATTAGCTTCCATATCTTCCCCACATTTACCGATCACCCTTTCGTATCCTTCAGTTCTATTCCCAACTCTCGCATTGAAATCGCCCATTAGCACTATTCTATCCTTGCTGTTGACCCTGACCACGATGTCACTCAATGCTTCATAAAACTTGTCAACTTCATCCTCATCTGCACCCTCACATGGTGAATACACGGACACAACTCTAGTCCTAATTCCTCCAACTGACAAATCTACCCACATCATTCACTTATTTACGTGCCTAACAGAAACAATGTTCCGTGCAATGGTATTCCTGAGAAAGAACCCTACCCCAGACTCTGCCCTTCCCTTTCTAACACTCGTCAAGTACACTTTATAATCTCCTATCTCTTCCTCGTTATCTCCCCTTACCCGAATATCGCTTACTCCTAGCACATCCAGATGCATCCTCTTTGCTGACTCAGCCAGTTCTACTTTCTTTCTTCCATAAGCCCCATTAATATCGATAGCTCCCCATCGAATTCCAGTTCGTTCGCCAAGTTGTTTCTAAGGAGTCCCTCGCCTGTCAAATGGGAGTGGGACTCCATTACTCTCATAGGTCCGAGGCTTGCTTAAAATGTTCTGAGCTCGGTAAATTCATGAAGCAGGATGCTACCCTACTTGCACATAGTCCAAGTGAGGATCTCTCCTCTAACGGGTTATGGACCACCGGTGAATTGTATAGTCCTAGCCGCCTGAGCACAAGGAGGGCCATGACTCAGAATATGTCTGAGATGCCCACTCCCATTCCATAGCAACTGGTATCCTGACTCTCAGGACCACTTACTAGGCCACTCAGCCGTTGCCCATGGTTCACGAACTAGGGCGTGACTACAGTAACCCACAATCTGCCACTTGTTTTCCAATTACTTTGACTTCTCTTCCATTTTAGATCCACAAACAAATATTTTAATTTTTGCACACAGCAGATATTTGTCTCTTGTATTGTTAAACCAACAGAAGTAACAGAAGTAATACCTGGGGAACATTCGTCATTTGAATAGGTATTATGAATATTCCCCTTCAAGCTACATAATAGTCATTACTAGAGATGGGAATTTGCCTATTTGCCTATTTTATTCCTGTGTTCAGAAACATAAGCTTATGAGATATAAATCCGTTTTAGGGTCTTTTTAGCTATATTTCGTTGGTTTTATTGTGCCTATAAATGCCCATTTCAGGGGTTTGTGCCCATTTGGAGTATAATACCTTTGATGCCTTTTGACTGTGTTTTAAAAAAGCCGATTTTCTTCCAGTGCATTATATTGTAGCTAGTGTGCTCTTTTTTCAATATCTGTTTACCCCACGAACAAAAATGGGAATTCCCATAAGTCACCAGAAACAGTTCTAGGGAAATTTCCATCAGGAGAAACACGGAACATTTTGACCTCGAAGCCTTCAACCCCTCCAACCTCCTAAGTCAACGACGAACTATGTTGCACAACCCATATGCCATGTACCTGCCTTTCGATGCGAACTGTTGTACGCGCACGCTTTATGTTCAGAATGTGTTGTGATTTATTGTGAAGTGGAAGAAGGAAAACAAGTGTGTTTGCAGCAATGCCCAAAGAAAAATCGTCGAAATCCTACTGGCTGAAGCAGTGGATCACAGGGGATCCCAATTTCACTGCGGATGGAAGGGTAGCCTGTCAAGCTTGCAGTAAGGAGGTAAGTTCGTTTGTTCCTTTTATCTTTTTTTTTAGTGATTGAGAACTAGGATCTCATTTCATTGTAGCGTGTAGGGCCTATAGGCCTATTAATTTATGTATTATGGCAAGTTGTTTTGTTGCAATGCTGTATTAGTCGTGAACTTTAAATTATTTTAATATTGCTAAAATGTAAATAATCATTAAATTACTGAACGAGGAGTTAAAACGCCGGTGGTCTCTTGTCATAGAATGGATGAAAATTAAATAGGATCACAGGGGATCCCAATTTCACTGCGGATGGAAGGGTAGCCTGTCAAGCTTGCAGTAAGGAGGTTTGTTCCTTTTATCGTTTTCTTTTAGTGATTGAGAACTATGATCTCCCTTTTAAAAATTGTGAACCGAGCTTGATAGCTGCAGTCGCTATGTGTATCCAGTATCCGGGAGATAGTGGGTTTGAACCCCACTGTCGGCAGCCCTGAAGATGGTTTTCCGTGGTTTCCCATTTTCGCACCAGGCAAATGCTGTAGCTGTACCTTAATTAAGGCCACGGACGCATCCTTCTTAGTCCTAGCCCTTTCCTATCCCATCGTCGCCATAAGACCTATCTGTGTCGGTGCGACGTAAAGCAACTTGCAAAAAAAAATTGTAAATTCTATTACACTTCTGCTAAGCCTTCGCAAAACACAGGTTGCCGATCCAATATAGCCCAGCTAGGGCGGTGCCACAGCGTGTTTTACAAGGTTGCCAAAACTATCTTTACAAGACCAGGCCAGTGAAAAGACCGTTGGTCAGGATTGGTGAGGTCCGGTTGGTAACCGTTGTGCTTGCCGGGGTGGGGAGCAAAGAGAGTCCGAGGGGCGTAAGCTCTCAGGTTAACAAGCCTCTAGCATCCCCTCTAGAGTCTTACTAAATTGTGACAAAAATAAGGTTATAGGCGCATGTCACAATTTCAAATTACGCGATTTTTAATTTTCAAGGAGGGTGACGGCCTTGTGGGCACACATGATGGAGGATCTATTGCAGGCAACAGAAAATAATCTTCATGACAGCTGATCTGGCTGACCAAAGCAGGCGTATAGAAACAAATTGAATGTGCACAAATCTGAGATTTATAGTGCCTCCGTTTTCATTCTCCTTCTTGTTTCCGAATTTGGCCGCCTATGGACCGCATTGAACCTAAGGCTTTCTCTCCTTCTCCCAGAATCTCTTCATCCTTTCACTTCTAATCTTCCTTTCTTTCTCAGATATGACCAATTTGGGTCTACATTTTGGTGGTTTCTCCTGGAATGTTTTGATGCTGTCCATTCGGCTTCTAAATTATTTTCTGTTGTGAATCATATCCATAGTAAGTCCACTTTCTATTGCATCTCTTTTTACCTCTTCTACCCACTTTGTCGAAGCTTTCAGTCCAGTGATGTACTTGAATATTTTCTTAATTAACCATTTCTCATCCATTCTTTCTAGATGCCCATAGAATATTAGCCTTAGTACAGGATATAATGGGAACCCCATTATAACGTCAGTTATTTTCTGCCCTTCAAAATGGACATTGATTCCATACGAAACATTATGGCAGGCTTGTCAATTTCAAATTAATTTCATTTATAACATTGAAGGCAAAAGTTTTTTGCAAGAAAGAGGTCAATTTATGTAAATAATGTATAGATATTTATATTTTTGCATTTCCCAAATAGTCTTTTAAAGATATTGAGTTCTTCCATATTTACATTTTGTTCAGTTTCTGATTTGAGTTTTATAATCTACCACATAATTTTATGGCTGATGTAGTCTCAAATAGAGACGAAACATGTCCCTAAATGTTTTTAATATGTTTTTAATTAAATAGTTCACTTGTAAAGTGACGTGCATTGATTGTGTGGACCAAAACCTAACTTTGTTTCTAATTTTTTCCATTACCGATATTTATGCACCCAGCCATTACATAGCACATGATAGATCATCTTTGGTATCATTTCCTCGCTATATCCACTAGCGAGCTCTCCCATTGACATTCTAATGTGATGTTGGAGTCGATTAGTAATACCTGTCAACTGCCATTCCATAAAGAAAATCAGAAATGAAAGAGGAGAACATGTTTTCGTAATAAATACGTAAATAAGTGTTCGATAGCAGTTGTCAACTCGTTAGAAATAAAGGCTAAGTAAAAGACCACTTAATTTTAAAACTGTACATTGAAATTAAGTAAGAATGCGACACACTTCAACATATGGCAGATTGCATCACTGATTTCAGAGATTAGATTATATTTTCTCACATCTGGTTGAATTTCCGTACGGTTATTCCTATGTAAATTTATAGTGAGAAGATTACTACTTTTCTACTGGAGCTTGATATATGTTTTCATGGTACATACGCAGTTAAGTTAGGGTAGTTGACACTGTTTAAATACGAAAACTGAAGGATTTGCCCCAAATGGTTTTCTTGCTATGTGCACTTGTGAGCTTTCTTGTCGACATTCAAATGCGATCACAATTAAAATGAAAAATGTTATGTAATGGTTCAACCTTTTCCATACATGTAGAATTAGAAATGTAACGTTTGTTTCTAATACAGAGTTCTTTTGACCTCCACATTGGACGAACCATCATGAAGGCACCCTTGGGATTTT
This sequence comes from Anabrus simplex, assembly GCF_040414725.1. NCBI lineage: Eukaryota > Metazoa > Arthropoda > Insecta > Orthoptera > Tettigoniidae > Anabrus > Anabrus simplex. The sequence continues at coordinate 526,592,696 of NC_090265.1, read as the reverse complement.
TTTATACGGCTGGCAATTCCAATAGCTATTATAATGCTTCTCACAGAGGTGAAATGTCAACCATCTCTACGGTCTGTCCATCAACCTGCAACGGTGCAGTGCAGTCCTCGAGACATTCAGCAAGATTCCACAAAACACCCAACCAATAGTTCATTGCATTAGTCGTGACAATGTCCAGAACCATAAAGAATAAGACGGGGAAGAGTAGCATCTTTTGTTTCACACCAGTATTCACTTCAGTCAGATCTGACAGGTAACATATGTATTCAATCTGGCATATGTAATTGTCATACATGCTTCGAATCAAACTGATACATTTCTTGGAAATCTCAAAGGACTTCACACAGGGAGCCTATTCAGTTAGAAGAATCGATTCATTTGAAACGATTCACCAAAATGATTTGTTCATTTGACTCATTCATTCGATTACCACATAATTGAGAGTGGAAAGCAAAACCATGGAATCAGATGATCCAGTCTGTTATGCTCCTTATAAATGCTACTGCTTACAAGTTACAAGAACTGTTCAAAGTAAAGTGAAACCTCTTTAGTACGTTTCTGCAGGGGATGACCAAAAAAATAGTGTTAAGTGAGAAAACGTACTATCGAATATCCATTAAAAGCTATCCAACGGGGAGATGGTATCACTTTACACATCAGTACATTTTACAGTCATTGTACCACAAAGCATGAACTCACATTTTAAGCAGGTGCTAAGCACCATAGCAAACTTTTGACATTGTTGGACAAATATCTCAGAAACCATACAGCTGATTTTCCGCCATTTTGAACACGAAACTTTGACAGAACTCGGCATTGGTTCGGACAGACTCACCGGTGAATAAACGTGCCAACTGTCAACTAGCAGTTTGTATTTTTGTATGAATGGTACATTGCTTTACCTTCAATTTATTGCGTTGAGTGATAAAAAGAAGTGAGGTGATTATCTGTCGCGTGACAGCCTACGTACGGACTAATAGGATACTTGTGAGGAGTTCAGCAACACGTTATATACGGTATCTCTCTTGTGATAGCCTAGCTATGGATAAGAAAAGGGTCGTAATACCACTCAGCAATCACGAAAAAATTAAAATCCTTCAAGAAGTAGATAGGAATCCACATCTTAAGCGTGTAGAGTTGGCGCGAATGTTAAAACTAGCATCTTCTACTTTGAACACTATTGTGGGCAACCGAGACAAAATTGAAAATGCATATAAGCAAACTAGAAATGGAACAAGAAAACGATTGAGCGAAGGAAAGTTTCCGAAGTTGGAAAGAATGATTCTGAATAAATAAATTTATAACTTCTGATTGGAATGCAAAATAGGCTACAAATACAATCAAGTACACTGGGTTATTCAACAATCTCACTGACAACAAAGACCTTTCCATAAAACAAAGAACATAAAAAGAACAAAATATCAACCAATTTTCAGAAAATGAAATGATCATGGATAATGTTTCTCGGTGATGACCATCCACCAACGGCTGCATGGTTGTTAGAGTTACACTTCTGTTACACATTTTGTGGCAGTAACTTCCGTGACGCATAATTTCAGATGACTCCCAGCCATAAGCCATGTATGCCAACAGGACAGCTATGAAAAGAAAAAAAAAAAAGCGTGAAAACTGAATTCAATGCCCCTAGCTGCAGTGGAATCTATTACTGTGCTTTAACTTAGCTGATTCCTGCTCGTGGTGCCCCTGCATAGGTAGTCGGAGAATTTCCATTACCTAATTGAACGTCGGTATTCCAGAAACAATACAATTCAAATGAGTAAGATGTTTTCCAACAATAAGGAAAGGCTCGTATCAGAGCCAATCATTACAATGATTTCTGTAAACATAGAAGGATTATCAATGTGTAAAGAAGAGCTATTAAACAAGCTTTGTTATAAACACAAATGTGATTTATTAAAGCAATGCACCTGTGAAAATCCTAAAATCTACAGTTTTCATCCTATCACCTTCGAATTTTGATCATTTAATATCAGTATCAGCATGATACAACATACAAAGTTTCAAGTTTCTATCAATAACAGTTTTTGAGATATTCATAAATTTATCAATATTTTTAACAATTTTCGATGTATTTATAAAATGCTCCTCATGCCAAACGGCTCAACAGATCTGGCTTAAAAAATTTAATCTTGGTTTTAAAAGACCAATATAAAAGTATTGATGTGTGGGTTTTGACAAATTTTAATTACACTGAAAGGAACAAATTATTTCACATAGGCTTAACTTTTTAAATATATTTTATGATGATCATGATGAGAAAAAACTAGATTGCCACTGAACTATTGCATGTATTTTAAAATTTGCACATCAGTTTGTTATTATGTTGTATCTGAAACTATCCTAAAAGATTCAAGCAGATTGATTAAAAACTGTGGCATGAGGAGCATTTTGAATCTTGAAAAGTGCTGGAAAATAAATTCTGAGGAAAAAGAGATTGAAATTTTAGAGATGAACAATAGTCCAGTACCTGAATCTAGTTGACTTAAAACTCCCCAGCACCGTATGTTGGACCCTCTGCTGCTTTCTTCCTGGCCTCATTAGCAGTTTAGAGAGTTTTAGTTTCCTTCAGGCTGTTTTGAACCCTTGTTGCCCAGACACTCCACTGTGGTCAATTCTACGCTTGTCCCTCATTACACTAATTTTCTGTTCTGAGCTGCTAACTTTAACACCCCTAACACTAGCTTTTAGTTTCTCACTTGCTTCACAACCCATGTCAAATTCACCAATTGCTGATGTTACAGCAATCTCCAGTTCTTTATTTGACAAACACTTCCTTCGGATACTGAGCCCAAATTACATTATGCATTCCCCGGGCACAATATTTGGTGTGGGGACTTTAACTTCCCCTACTTGATCTTGTAAAATAGTACTTACATTCTTATTCTTGTTAGAAATGTCATTGTTTCACTTTATCCAACACTTTACTAGGTCGTTTCTTCCGGCGATGACAAGTCTCAATTCTTCTGCCCATTATGTACACTGATAATAACACAACCTCACAAATCCCAACCTCAAAAACTAAGCTGCTTGCACTAAGTAGATACTGTTATTGTTTATGGATCATTTATAGTACACTTATTACAAATGTAACATTTAAGAAATTACAGAAAAGCAGAGTAGGCCTAAAACACGAATGATAAACACAAAACGTGAGATCACAACTCTTTGTTTACATTCAACACATGGACAAGCTCCATCCTTGAAATAAGCGCCAATTCCACTCGATATATCAATAGTCCATCAGAATAGCCAACATAAAGACCCACAGCATCAAAATTTCTTACATTCAACCCGCACACTCAATTCAAAATCTTCGAAAAACGAAAGATATTCATGAGAATAGTGTCAATGGGCGGCAATGCCCACTTGCACCGGGTCATTTAAATGGCCACTAAGGGCTTTAAATGGCTGATAATTAAATAAAACAAAGCTTAAAAATAAAGTACAAGGTATAAACATTATGAGAACGTAAAAAACTAAAAATGGATTTTTTTCACAATTTTCACCAAATTTCACCGATACATTGCCTTAAGTGTTCAGGAAAAACATAGGGACATTCATCAACGATGCCCTAAGATCCGAGGAATGAAATAAGTGGCTGAAAGACCTCGCCGCCAGTATGGTAGTGTCATCTTTGCCAAACCAAATCTTAAGATTCTTACGACTTCCATCACAGAACAAAATAACGTTGAAATAATTACTGTAGAAGATACTAATTTCCTCTGTCTACAAGTCTCCCAATGAGGCTGTTAATTTCAACAGCCAGAAACCATCTGTCATTGTTGGTGATTTCAGTAGTCATAGCATTGTTTGGGGCTATTCTCAAGATGATTCAAATGGAGATGCCGTACTAGAGTGGGCAGAACTGCATCGGCTATCCTTGATCCATGATAATAAACTCCCTCCTTTTAATAGTGGTAGATGGCAACGTGGATACAACCCTGATCTTATTTTTGTGAGCGAGAAATTAGCTAATCAAAGCATAAAGTCAATTTGTACAGCGATTCCTCACCACCCAATTATGTGTTAGTGTGTACCAGCAATTCGCCCACACATCGTGCACTTCAGGTGAAGGTACAATTTCAAGAAGGCAGACTAGCAAAAATTCACCACAATGCTTGATGAGAGGATTACAACAATTGATCCCGTTCCAGAGGCATATGAAGAGTTCTTGGAAGCCGTCCACTATTGCTCCAGAAAAGCTATTCCTAGAGGAGGTAGGACCAGTTACATTCAAGGTCTTACCACGAAAACATCCACTTTGCTGAAAGAATATCAAGACCTTTTAAAAAAAGAGCCTCAGTGACAAAACTATCCACAGCGGACAGCGTGTTATTTCCTCCATTTCAGAATCCAAACGTAAGCAATGGATTAAATTAATGGAAGAGCTGGATATGGGAAGAAACAGTTACAACGCATGGAGGTTACTTAGACACCTCAGTAATAATACAACTAAGACCTTAGTACGTAGCAACGTTTCTGCAAATCAAATAGCTAGTCAGCTCGTGGAGAGCGGCAAATCAAATAAAGCTGGGAGAGGATCAAAACAAAAAGAAGAAAAGCCAACTAATCAGGAAAACAGCATTCTCTCTAACCGGTTTTCTATGGAAGATCTACAAAGAGCGCTGAATAAATGCAAAAATGGTAAGGCGGCAGGTCTTGATGACATCTGTATTGAGCAACTCAAAAGATTTGGTCCTGTCAGTAAGCAATGGCTCTTGGACTTTTTCAACAACTGCATCAAATATTGCAAAATTCCTAAACTGTACAGAAAAGCAAGAGTTATAGCAATACTTAAACCTGGCAAGAACACAAGTGATCCGAAGAATTACCAACCAATCTCTTTGTTGTGCCATTTATACAAAATCTTAGAAAGAATTATTCTGGACAGACTATCTGAAGTGATACACCCATTACTCATACCAGAACAAGCCAGCTTTCGACCAGGGAGAAGTTGTACTTCCCAAGTACTGCACGTCACACAATATACAGAGGGCAGCTACAAAAACAACAAAGTCACATGAGTAGTTTTTGTTGACTTGACATCAGTCTACGATACAGTTAATCACCATATACTGCTTCGTAAAATGCACAGTATAACTAAGGACTATAAACTCACCCAAATGATTGAGTGCTTTCTACAGAACAGAAGGTTTTTTTGTTGAATTCCAAGGCAAAAGGAGCAGATGGAGGAACTTAAAGAATGGCCTTCCATAACGGAGTGTGCTAGCTTCTATAATTTTTAACATCTACACCAACGATCAGCCTCGCCCACAAGGGACAAAGAGCTTTATTTATGTAGATGTGGCAGCTCAAGAGGAAACGTTTGAACTTGCTGAAGAGAAGCTCTCCCGTGCTCTACACATTCTAAGTGGTTATTACCAAGAGAACCAACTAAAGCCAAACCCATCAAAAACACAAGTCTGTGCCTTCGACCTAAAAAATCGACAGACAGCAAGAAAATTGCAAGTGATTTGGGAAGGTAATATATTAGAACATTGCTTCACTCCCAAATATCTAGGAGTAACTCTTGACTGAGCACTAACCTATAGAACACACTGTCTGAACACAAAACAGAAGGTATTTGCAATGAACAATATTATCCAGAAATTATCAAGTTCAACCTGGGGGGCGCATCCTTTCCTTTTAAGAACTTCAGCAATAGCCCTCTGTTATTCAGCAGCAGAATATGCCTGCCCTGTCTGGTGTAGATCTAGTCATGCTAATCAAGTGGATGTTGCCTTAAATGAGACTCATTACAGGATGATTGAGATCTACACCACCAAGTTTATTTTCTAGCAGGTATCCCACCTCCAGATATTCGCCATGAGTGTGCATCCAGGCTGGAGAAATCTAAAGCAGTGAACCTGACGACCCATACTTTATATGAGTACCAACCAGCAACCCAACGGCTCAAGTCAAGAAAAAGCGTTCTCCATACAACTGAAAGCCTCACTGAACCACCATTGAATTCAGAGTGAATTTATGGTGTTCCAGATCCATCCACCTTGCAGGATGGATGACTCCTTCCGAAAGACTTCCTTCAGGCCACGAGGAAAGCTGGTCAACATGGAAGACGCTCAACAGGTTGCGTTCAGGAGTTGGAAGAACAAAGACCAACATGAGAAAATGGGGTTTTGTCTGTGACTCTACTCCATGTGAATGTGGTGAAGAACAGACAATGAGCCATCTTCTTGTTCGTAACTTGTATCCAACTACTTGCTTTCTCCAGAATGTGATCGACGCTACCAAGGAAGCATGTGAATTAGCCGCATATTGGTCATACCACATTTAATTGAATTTGTATTTATGTAGAGCTTAATCACATCATTACCTGCCATCATCAGAAATGATTAATGGTTATAGTACCAGATTTGTTACTGTCCTGATATTATTGTAAGTTATAATGTATGTTTCTGACACGATTAAATAAAAAACTGTCCTGTCTTGTTCTAGTGTAAAGTCTCTGCCAATCAATGACGCAAAACTCAACTTTACCTAAGCCAACAGCTTGCCCCTCGAAGACGCAATATACTCGGTGTTCAAGAATTCAAGGTCATTTCCTCTTATTGCGCAACTTTCTCCACCGACCCGTGGAGAGGGTTCTTATCTCTGTTGGAAATCACATCCCGTACACAAGAGATAACAAAGAACATTTTCAGGCCTGGAGAATATATGACCCTACTAAGCAGTAAAGGCGAAAAATCGTGACGTGTTAAAGTGAGGGATTTTTTATACAGATTTAATACGATGGGCATCGAGACTTCAAATTCACGACGTGCTAAGCGGAAAAACGTGTTAATGAGGAAAGTACTAACGAGGTTTCACTGTAATTGTTAACATTATTAACAAGAGTAACATCTTTTTTAGAGATTACAGTCACAAAATGCTACACTGCTATCTGACCAATTCTTTCCAAACTTAAGTAGGTCCATAGGTAACAGCCAATGCTTAACTGTGATCCTGAGAAGGTAACGTACATTCTTCATTGCTTGTCTTTGAATGGATACAATCGAATTTGAAAATCATAGCTTACCGAGCAAATGGCTGTGCATTTTTGGGTCATGTACTTATCAGCTTGCATCTGGGATATAGTGGGTTTGAGCCCCACTGTTGGCAGCCCTGAAGACGGATTTCCATGGTTTCCCATTTTCACACCCGACAAATGCTGGGGCTGTACATTAATTAAGGCCACGGTCACTTCCTCCCCACTCCTAGACCTTTCCTATCCCATCGTCGCCATAAGATCTATCTGTGTTGGTGTGACATAAAGCAGATTGAAAAAAAAAAGTTCCATATTTTATGACCATTCTAAAGGTACCTTAATATCTTGTTGCTCCTTACAGCAACGATAGAAACTGGAAAAGCAAAAGCCAAAGGGGGAAGCATATTTAGAAAAATGCTTGAGAAATACTATCATGCAAATTGAGGTTATGTGTCAAATAGAAACTAACTGGTAAAAGTTTTGCATTCACAAGAATATAACGTGGCCACCTGCCACTTCGCCATTCATATACCTGACAACAGTGCAGCTTTCCTCCTCTGTCTAACATAGTAGCTGCAGGTTTAGATTGTATTTGATTTGTGGGTAACATAGTGTTATTAGCAGAGAGTTAAAGATTTCTAAATGGAATGCTAGCAGACCTGAATGTAACATGTGAGCAGTATGAAATGAGATTTAATAAGAAGAAGACAAAGAGCATGGAAATAAGCACAAAAGGGAACAAAGCAAACATCAATGTCAAGATAGACCCATACAACACTGAACAAGAATCAGCTTTCAAATATGTAGGAAGCATAATAATGGATTATATGAGAAGCAGGCGTGAAGTACGAACTCATGTTGCTGTTGCTAAGGCAGCCTTCAACAGAAAGAACAGACTCCTGAGTGGACAACTGGATTTGGTAATGATGATGATGATGATGATGATGATGATGATGATGATGATGCCGAGCTCGATAGCTGCAGTCGCTTAAGTGCGGCCAGCATCCAGTATTCGGGAGATAGTAGGTTCGAACCCCACTGTCGGCAGCCCTGAAAATGGTTTTCCGTGGTTTCCCATTATCACACCAGGCAAATGCTGGGGCTGTACCTTAATTAAGGCCACGGCCGCTTCCTTCCCACTCCTAGTCCTTTTCCTGTCCCATCGTCGCCGTAAGACCTATCTGTGTCGGTGCGACGTAAAACAACTAGCAAAAAAAAAAAAGATGATGATGATGCTTGTTGTTTAAAGGGGCCTAACATCTAGGTCATCGGTCCCTAATGGTAAGAAATGAAACAAAATGGTATAAGAATTTAAAAATCCATAATCCTCCATTGACCAGATTCGAAAATGTGAGGACAAAGAATGAATGGATGGATATGAAGTTAAAACAATCAGTGGATCAGACCTGCAATGCCCCACGTTCCCAGAAACTAGCGTTAAATAATAGTATTACTGACCAAGGGACTGCTTCTAAAGCACAATACTGAATCGATGATGTTTGTAGTCCAAACAGGTCCAAAATCCAGGTCATCGGCGCCTCGTAATGGTACTTATCGCTAGGAAAATAGAACCATGCTATTTGTCATGTTGCGGTACTAAATCAAAAGTAGCGTCGGCTCGCGGTATTCCACACATTATGGTACTATTCACAGGTAATGAAATTCGCACATGTTAACACAGACCTATGGTGCTTCGCGCACTGCGGCACTGTTTACAGGCAACGCAAACCTATGGCGTTCCTCACATAAGTGGACTAACCACAGGACCCACACTATCCTGTGGTGTTCCTCCCATAGTGGGTACTAAGCATAGGCAAGGCAGAACCATGGTGTCGCTCAACCCATGGTGTTGCTCATATAGGGAGTACGAATCACAGGTACTGTAAAATGCATCCTGAGCCACACACTATCACTACTAATCACAAACCTATTTTGTACCTAACATAGTGGAACCACGCACAAGTAAAAGCGACCCATGGTATTCCCCGCGTGGAGATACTAATCACAAGTAGTTTCATGGTTCTAATAAAATCATCCCTTGGTAGCCCCTTTTAGTCACCTCTTACGACAGGCAGGGGATACCGTGGGTGTATTATTCAATTGCGTCCCCCACCCACAGGGGGTTGTGTGTTTGGTCCGCAAGAGATTTTATTTCCCTCAAGTCCGCCGGCAAGCCGGTGAGGACCCCCCTATCCGCCACTTTGTTTGGAGTCTGGCACTTTATGGAGCCAAGACCTGTATGCTTACTGAAGACAGGAATGCATGGAGAGATGATGTGCCAAGTCCTGCCTAATGGCAGAACACTTTGTATATATCACCACCACCATCATTATCATTTCTTTATTCAGATATTTCCACATCAGGGAAAAAATACAGTTCCTCTACATTTTATTCTATTTAGCCTCCACTACTCATTTATTAACATGTTTCAATCCAGGTTCCTTTGCCTTATATTAAGTTTCAAAGTGTCAAAACTTATCATCATGATATTGATCATCATCATGTTTCCTTATTCAGATATTCCCAGGCCAGGAAAAATATAGTTCCTCTCCATTTTACTCTATCTTTCCTCCATTTCTCATCAATTACCATGTTTCACTCTAGGTTCCTTTGCCTTATGCAGTTCTAAACCAGGCCCATCCATTGTAATCTGGAGCAAGATGATATCACAGAGCTGTTCATTCATAATTTTTCCTTCTTAGCCTTATGCAACTGTGTGCGTAGGAACTGTCTGACTATGTCCTTTTCTGAGAATTGGCCTAGAGGACGAGTGAATATTCGGGCCTTAGATTGGAATAGATACCTCAAGATTTAAAATAAGAAACTATCTTAGAACTGCCTGGAGTAAGTGAGAAAAATGTTAACAGTAAACAACAATACTTATATTACAGTAGCCTTTCAGTGTCAGGACTGAGACCTTGCATCTTTGATTGGTGCAGTTTACCTGTCATATTGAGGAGTTAACATGCTCTTACAAAGGTATCAAAATAGTGTGCCTTGCACTGCTTCTTAAACAATTTCATGGTATGAAGGATGCATTGTTTAATCTTGCCCATAGAAAGTTAAAAATTAACTACACACCAGCAAGATAATGTCAAAATGAAAAATCTATGTCACATCTACTTACTCATATGTCTGTGCTTCTTAAGAAGCTTGATAAAATCAAAGCAGTCATAACCCAGTAGGAGTACCAGTTGATTCTCACACTCCCTGTCATCTCCTGCATCTCGCAACACCGACAGCACTTCTGCTGCCTTCGCTTGTGACACCATTGCATCATCATAGAACTTGGATAGCCGGCGCTGTAGCCAGTAGGCATCAATATCCAACGGGTGTAGAACCTTCTCCTTTTTAGCTTCCTCAGCACCCCCTAACTACACAAACAAATGCAGGTGTGAACAACCAGTTTTTATATTATACCTATATTGTTCGCTACTGCAACAGTAGTGAAATACATGGATAAGCAATAAAATTATTGCTTAGAGTTTCAACAGCAACATTATCAACTCCTAACAATGATAGGAAACATATGCCCAACTACCATTACAGCAACCTTTATACACAAATGGAGCTGAATATTAACACATACAATCATGCTTCTGATAACTTTTAGAGGATTACAACTTGTGAGGAAGTATGGCATAGCTTCCACTTCCTGTAATAGGCTTCTCTGAATTATATTTCCTATCAAACTTAATTGGGACAACCTGTTCCCTTCTAACTTCAACACTATTATAATCATTTTAATCCATACTGACCATTAATCTTAATTAAATTCACCAATTTATGTATGTTTATTTCAATATCCAACATACATGTTTTAAATTTGCCTCTTTAAGGGTTTCCACAGAGTAATTTCTTAGATCAATGTCATATCGAAGTACCGTATTGGCCTAAATAAAAGTGACATATAAGAAGGCTGGAAATTTTTGGAACGTATTTACAAGAAAAATTAAATAGTGAATGCAATTACACCGTATTTAACCTCTCTATTAATTAAGGTACAGTGAAACCTCGTTAGTGCGTTCCTCATTAACATGTTTTCCCACTTAGCACATCGTAAATTCAAAGTCCCGATTCTCACTGTATCAAATCTATATAAAAATACCTCACTTATCACGTCACAAAAATTTGCCATTACCAATTAGTACGACCCCATTTTTCCTAGCCCTGAAAATGTTATTTGTCAACCCTTATGAAAGGAACATGATTTTCAACTCAGGTACAGAGCTGTCGCCACAGTTGCGTGATTACGGAAAAGGGTCTTAAATTCCTGAACTTCACAGGATAAGTTGCCCCTTTTGGGAGCAAGCCGTTAGCCTCAGGAATGTTCAGTTTTGCTTGCTGGTTAGCAGCGAGAATGCTGAATAACAAAGTGAGTCTATAGCTTGTATTTTGCATTTCATTCAGAGGTTAGAAATTTGTTTTGTTGAGTGGTACAGTGAAGTGGAGTGAGTATTTGTCGCATGATACGGTAGCCTATATCTGGATTAGGAACATAATCGTGTGAAACTGACAGCATGGTGCATATCTGTCTTGTGATAGCCTAGTTATGGATACGGAAAAAGTCGTGAAATTCCTTACTAATGAAGACAAAATTAAAATCTGTCAGAAAGTGAACTGGGGTCCGCATCTGGAAGTGTGCAAAGGTTGAACTTGCACCTTCGAGTTTCAACTCAATCACTCGAGTTGGTCAAAATGGCGGCCAAAGTCATTCATACTGGTTGTGCGTAGTCGAGTGTACCTTCCAATTCATAGTTTAAGTTTGTGACCAGAAAATAATGTTTAATAACCTACTACTCCAAAATAAATGGCTTCTACTAACATTTTATTTAGACAGAGTGTGATCTGCAATAATACTTCAATATTTTTATTGGCCCCCGTGCACATGTTTTCATATCTGTTGTTGTTTGTTTCACACCTTTCAGAGCACTTGTTATTTTATAAGCCTCAGCGGAAAAGGTTTTCACATTTGTTCTCTCACGTTTTTCACACCTTTTAATTAATACTTTCCTCTCTTTAGGAATAGTAAATATGTTTTTCACTGTACCCCCAAACACACGACGTAAAATACCCTCAAGTCAGCAAAAATCGTATCTAGTATTTCCATACCCCTGTTTTTATTTGTATATTCAGTAGTACATCTTCTCACTTAACACATTATTTTTTATTGTTCCCTGCAGAAACATCTTAAAATACTGTATTTGGATATGCTCTGAAGTAAATCTAATAATAAAAGTTCTTTTATTTGAATATAAAATATTGTGGGCTTTCCTCAGTTTTTCACTGACTGGCAAAAAAGCGCAAAAGTTCATATTTTCTTTAATTTTTTACTTTACTTACCAGCTATTAAATAATATGACATCATATTTATTGTTTTACATTCTATGCAACTAGCCAGGGAGTGCCACATTCACTTTCCTGCGTTAACTGCTCTCGTAGCTTGTGACATCACTGTGAGGACACTTCGACTGCGTGTTCCAAGCAGTAACATTAGTGAGAGGTTTCCGGTCAGCTGTTTAACTCTTTATTGCATATTTATTAATTGAATTTGTACAATGTGTGAGTGTTTAGAATATGTGTTGTTATTTGGTGCACAGAGGTAGTAAAATGGCTGAAAACAGGAATAACTGCTCTGTTGCAGAGTGTAAAAGTATGGACTATAAAACTGAGAATATAATTTATCACAGCCTCCCAAAAATGATTATTTACAGACTAAATGGATGTTACCATATAAGAGAACTCATAAAATCCATCCTAAGCGTGCACATTTCCTCCCTCATACCTATGTATGTATGTTGGGTATTCAGCCCGAAGGCTGGTTTGATCCTCTGCAGCTCTGCCAACAGCTGTCATAAATAGCCTAGGCATCACTGAAGAGGCGTACTAGGGAAATGAGGAGTGAGGTAGTTTCCCGTTCCTTTCCTCACCGAGCCAGCCGCTGATATTACATATCAGTCTGCCAAGCCTGAACGGGACTTAATAAACAAACTGCTGGGCTTGCCATTAAACAGGAAAAAGGCAGATGCTCTACCTTCCCAAAATATTCCTAACTGGCATGGAAATGACATCGATGCTAAGGTTCAAGAAATGATCACGATCAATTCACAACATTTGTGCCATTAATGGTATTAAAATAATTACTATATTGATATTCTGAATGGAAAAATATCAGAAATTATTGTGAATAGGCTATTCCTGTTACCGTATTTCCTTCGTTTTAAATCTGAAATTGCAAAGATGAATATGATTTTCTACTTGTACATTTATTTTTAAATTAGGTTCTAAAAATAATTCTTATTTTTAGGTAATGTCCGAATGAGATTGGAGATGTGCACTTTTCTTGATGTGTCAGCATTCTTAACCCTTCCCAGCATCAAGGTAATTACTCGCAAGTTGCATGAACTGCTTATAAGCGTCATCCAAGTTCATATAATGTTTATTACAGATCGAGTCAACTGCTTATAAGCGTCAGAAGTTTATATACACTTCTGACATCTATTGGCCTTATTTTGCAACAAAGTATTATTATTATTTACATTTTATGGCCTTCATTGGACCACTCTAGCCAACTTTATACAAAGCATTTTTCAGTTTCCTGTCAGCCCAGTACTTCTTCATTCTCTCTGATCTTATCCTTCTTTCTTCATTGGAAATCACCCTTCCTATTGTCTGTTTGTTGATTCTGATTTGCAGTCTGGTTTGTTTGTCTGTGAGTTTTTTGATTTTGTCGGTTTTGTTTCTTAGGTCTTCCACTGTAATTTGTAGTTCATCCATATCTTCCCTGATTTCTGTAATCCACTTAATGTTGCACTTACTATTCCATATTTTTTCTATTATTCTCCTGATGATCCTGTTCTCTGGTGTCCTGATTAGATGTCCAAAAAATGAAATGCGTTTCTTCCTGCTTGTGTTCATTACTGGCTCTATTTCCTTGTAGACTGTTTCATTAGAAGCTACTCTCCAGTGTGCATCTTTTTGGTATGATTTGTTGATGCACGTTCTAATGATTCTTCTCTCTATCTTGAGTATTTTGTTTATTGGTGCAGTGTTAGTTGTTTTGAATATGGTTTCGCTTGCGCATGTTATTTTTGTTGCTATTGACAGGCCCTTTTTGTTGTAGGTATTCTTGGTGACATATTGTGCTCTGGTCAGTTTATTTATTCTGTTATGCCATGCTGGCTTTTCATTGAGGTTATATGTTATGATTTCTCCCAGATATTTAAATTTAGCTACCATTTTGATTTCTTGGTTTATTTCCATTAAATATTGTATTTCATGTAGAATTCATGTGGCCGTGCACACCTTTTCCATGTGGTCAGCAGTCGAAGCAATATGGCTTCCACACTAACACACCCAAGTGTAAAGAAACAAAGTAATTTAGCAGTGATATTGAACTAATGCCCTTGTTTTTGCGATGAAAGTGAAGACAAAAGTGACGATTATTCTTCCGAATCAACTGATGTATTCCACGATGACAGAAATATGAAGGAATTGAAGTTGTTTAAACTAACTGCATTACGTTTGGAGGGCAGCGCAACAGATTTGATTTTACCGGCAATAGTTGGATTCATGCTAACTTTGAGAATAATCCCGAACCATTGACAATATCTGAACATTTACTCAGTGATGAAAATTTATCTGAAGTAAAAAAAAAAAACACAAAATAAAACATGCAACATGTGGAAAATTAATGCACAGTTAAGGGGTTAAACTTTTGCTCATCTTTCTGCCAATATCATACATTACACTAGGAAACACCAAACCTTTTTTGCAGCCAGTGCATTTATTAGTTGCATAAAACCTACAATCTGAAGTTCATATAATTCCTTCTCTTCTCTCCTTTATTTAATGATCCTTTCCACATAATCTGACTGACTGCAATAGGAACCAAAACTGAATACATTAACAATATCACACCAAGCCAAGCAACAACCGATCACAAGCCACAAACTGGAAAATGTAGTCGTCATACCTCAAGAAATTTCACTTTATTTGTGACCTTGAACTCAGCGTGGTGACACGCACTGTACGAAAGGTAGTAAAGCTGGGAAGTGATACAAACAGACCTTCACAAGAATGAGTCTTTTAAAATGTTAGGTTGCACATATAAGACTACTATGGTTTTTATAATTACATTTTAATGTTAAAAAGGTAATAATCCTATATTTGGAGCAATTCAGTAATTTGTTATTAATATAAATTATAAAACCATTGACACTGATAATTTACATTTACTTCAAGAAAAAATACATTAAAAATTAAAAATATGATAACAAAGGACTACTTACATTTTCTGCATGAATAGCACCATCCAATCTTGCTTCTTCACCTTCATCTTCATCTTCCTCCTCTCTCACTTCACCGTACATATCTTCATCATCTTCTTCCTCTGATTCTTCAAACTGAACATTGATTCCATAGGTCTCATCAATATTCTCATCTAAAATCACACAAAATTACATTCTGGAAGCGTAATCAGGATGTTTCAAACAATGCTAGTTTGCATAGCCATAGATCTTTCCAAAGCCTTTGATAGAGTGGAACATGGAATATTATTAAAGAAATTGGAGGGAATAGGATTGGACGTAAGGGTTACACGTTGGATAAAAGCATTTCTAAATTCAAGGGTTCAGAAAGTCAAAGTAGGAAATAATGTATCTCAGGAAGAGAAAGTTTGGAAGGGAATTGCACAGGGTAGTATAATCGGTCCGTTACTTTTCTTAATATACGCAAATGATTTAGGGAACAATATAACATCAAAAATAAGATTGTATGCAGATGACATAATTGTTTATAGAGAAATAAACAACATTGAGGATTGTTCAGAATTACAAAGGGACCTTGAAAGTATCCAACAATGGGTTGAAGAAAATAATATGAAGGTTAATGGAGGCAAATCAACTGTTACAACTTTTACAAACAGGAGCTTTAAAACTGAATTTGAATATACTTTGGATGAGGTAGTTATCCCAAAAGATGGCAAGTGCAAATACTTAGGTGTGAGATTTGAAAGTAATTTGCACTGGAAGGGTCATATTGATGACATTATTGGGAAAGCATACAGATCATTACATGTCATAATGAGGCTACTTAAAGGATGCAACAAAGAATTAAAAGAAAAAAGTTACTTGAGTATGGTTCGTCCATTATTGGAATGTGCAAACAGTGTTTGGGATCCTCACCAAGAATACCTAATAAAAGAAATAGATAGTGTGCAGAGGAAAGCAGCAAGATTTGTAACAGGGGATTTCAGGAGAAAGAGTAGTGTATCAGAAATGTTAAAGGAACTTGGGTGGGAAACTTTAAGTAAGAGAAGGGAGAAAACTAGACTTATAGGATTATATAGAGCCTATACAGGAGAAGAAGCATGGGGAGATATCCGTGAGAGGCTTCAGTTGGAAAATAATTATATCGGCAGGACTGACCACAAATATAAAATTAGAAGGAATTTTAGCAGAAGCGATTGGGGTAAATTTTCATTCATTGGGAAGGGTGTGAATGGAGTGGAACAGTTTACCAGGGGTAGTGTTTGATCCTTTTCCAAAATCTGTACAGATATTCAAGAAGAGAATAAACAGCAACAGAGAAAATAAATGAAGTGTTAGAGGGCATTCGACCAGTGCAGGTTATTGTAAATAAAAAAATGTGTGTGAATAAATTAATTCCATCCCCTGGTCTAAGGAGTTTGGACAGCCAAAGTAGGGGACTGCCTGTAGGGGTGAAGTACAGTGGGGACTTCGAGGGCCCTGGGACCGCTACGGTAGCTGTGAAGGCCCTTCAGGAACTCTGAAAAGTGGTGGCAAAAGGGGCTCTGGTTAAGACGCAGCAGGTCGTTATGCTACTTAGGATCCAGAACGGGTTAAAAAAAAAAAAAGTAAATAAATAAATGCAATGTAAATATTAATGTTATACCAGTTGTATAGTATCATTTGAAGTAATTCCACATACTGTATATCAGTTGACTATATTTGTAAGTAGTACAGGAGATATTATAAGTTGAATTTTGTAAACAATATAAATTTATTAAGGATGAGCTGTGTGTTTAATAGAAAACATTGTTAGCGTAAATTGTATAATATTGTATTATAGGAAAAATTTTCTTCTCTTGTTAATTTAATATTTAGTGCTTGACAATAATGTATTTTAGTGTACCATTTGCCACCGAGGTAGACACCTCATTTGCAAATAAAGAGATTTTGATTTGATTTGAACATAACCCAAATTAGGTCAACCAGAAATTAAAAACAAGTGTTCTTAGTTTGAAGAACTAACATATTCACCTACATATCACCACACTTATTGTGGTTCTGAGCAATATTATACAGATTCTGTCCATATTTTAATAAAAACCTGTTACCACAAGCAATTTTTTGTAAATAGTAAAATATACCTGACTAAAACAAAACTATATAATCAAATCATATATAAACATAGAATTTGGCGATTAAAAGGCACTCACTACCTTGAAACATACACTTCACATACCTACACAAACTGCTCTTTTTATAAACTGTTTATATTCAAAACATTTCAAATTTGGGTGTTATATACTACAGGTGTGCTATGCATTTTAAGTCATCATAAAGCTGAAAATTATAGGCCAGTCAGTTTGACATAGGCTTCCAGCAAGATACAGCAGATATCCTGGATTCAGGAGGTCAATTGGACTGTATCGCGACTGACCTGTCTAAGGCATTTGATAGGGTAGATCATGGGAGACTACTGGCAAAAATGAGTGTAATTGGACTTGACAAAAGTGTGACTGAATGGGTGGCTCTGTTTCTAGAAAACAGAACTCAGACAATTAAGAGTAGGTGAAGCTTTATCTGTCCCTGTAAAAATTAAGAGGGGAATTCCTCAAGGCAGTATTATTGGACCTTTACGTTATATCAATGATATGTGTAAAGAAGTTGAATCAGAGATAAGGCTTTTCGCAGATGATGCTATTCTGTACAGAGTAATAAATAAGTTACAAGATTGTGAGCAACTGCAAAATGACCTTGATAATGTTGTGAGATGGACAGTAGGCAATGGTATAATGATAAACGGGGATAAAAGTCAGGTTGTGAGTTTCACAAATAGGAAAAATCCTCTCAGTTTTAATTACTGCATTGATGGGGTGAAAGTTCCCTTTGGGGATCATTGTAAATACCTAGGTATTAATATAAGGAACTTCATTGGGGTAATCACATAAATATGATTGTAAATAAAGGGTACAGATCTCTGCACATGGTTATGAGAGTATTTAGGGGCTGTAGTAAGGATGTAAAGGAGAGAGCATATTTGTCTCTGGTGAGACTCCAACTAGAGTATGGTTCCAGTGTATGGGACCCTTACCAGGATTACTTGATTCAGGAACTGGAAAAAATTCAAAGAAAAGCAGCTCGATTTGTTCTGGGCGATTTCCGACAAAAGAGTAGCTTTACAAAAATGTTGCAAAGTTTGGTCTGGGAAGACTTGGGAGAAAGGAGACGAGCTCCTCGACTAAGTGGTATGTTCCAAGCTGTCAGTGGAGAGATGGCATGGGAGGACATCAGTAGACGAATAAGTTTGGACGGTGTCTTTAAAAGTAGGAAAGATCACAATATGAAGATAAAGTTGGAATTCAAGAGGACAAATTGGGGAAAATATTTGTTTATGGGAAGGGGAGTTAGGCATTAGAATAATTTACCAAGGGAGATGTTCAATAAATTTCCAATTTCTTTGCAATCATTTAAGAAAAGGCTAGGAAAACAACAGAAGGGAATCTGCCACCTAGGCGACTGCCCTAAATGCAGATCAGTAGTGACTGATTGATTGATCTTGATTATCTTACATCCGAATTAACAGATGAAAGTTGGCTTTTCCAGCACATCTTATGACCTTCACTGCAATAAGTCTACAATGACATGAGTTTACAGGAACAGAAGTTAAGTCCAGAAGAAGAGAAAAAGTGCTTTACAGAAGATATCCCCAAATGGGGTATCAAAGCATGGGGTATTGCTGACAGAGGAAATGGCTACCTTCTGAAATGTGAGATTTACAAGGGGAAGAAAGAAACACAGCACCAGAATTTATTATTAGGAGAGCAGGTGACCTGCACCTGACAGACTCATACTGGGGAAAGTGGCATCACATTTACTTTGATAACTTTTCCAGTTCTGCAAAACTGATCAAATTATTGCAAACCCATAACACCTATACTTGTGCGACAACGAGGGTAAATATAAAGGGTTGGCCTGATCAGTTTAGAAAACCTGCACAGTTGAAACTCAAGCGGGGAGAATGTAGGAAAACACAAAATGAGGGTGTAACAGCAACAGTCTGGCAAGATAAACGTACGGTTCTTATGCTGTCAACATATTCAGATCCTGTGAATGATGGTACAGTGAAACGAAAAACCAGTAAAGGCAATGAAGAAATGGAAATTTCGTGTCCTTGTGCTGTCATAAATTACACCGACCAGCTCTCACAGCTCATGGAAACAGACAGCAGAACTTCTGGCGCAATTTGGTGCAACAGCTGATCGGGAACTTCACGTCCAGCAAACGTACGGGCAGGAAAAGAAGTTCAGCCATCGGCTGTCATCCCCTAAATTATTTAATTCCCTTGTGAAGATACCTGGTCATGCCAAAGTGTGTGCTTTGTGTTTACAAATGAAAAATAGGGCAGCTTCTCGGAGAGGCAAACAAACAACATTCAAATGTAAGCAGTGCGATCTACCACTGTGCAAGACAGGGTGCTTTTTGGAATACCATCAGGAGCGAAATGTGGATATTCAAAATTAGGGTGAGTACACATTTATATGCACTAATCATTTCAGAATGAAATGCAAAAGAAATTACATTTATATCTTTATTCCTTCAACTTCTAGTTATTTTCTTTTAAAGGGTGGCATTTATGCTGCTGTGCCTATTGGGTTTTAAGGACTGTCAAAGAACACGGTAATTACGGCCAGCCATCCGCCTTTAAATGGGGAATGGCAAAGGGTTAGGACCTGCTCCTGCAGCGAACAGATATTTTCAACAAAGACTACCATCAAAATCTGATCTCTCTGTACCAAACCACTTGTACTGACTCTCACAGCTCATGGAAACAGACAGCAGAACGTCTGGCGCAATTTGGTGCAACAGCTGATTGGGAACTTCACGTCCAGCAAGGAGGTCTGTTACTCAACTGACCAGTCTTCTTTATGTCTCAAGGAGATGGGTTTGAACAAACTCTGATCAACACCTATTCACAAGTAAAATTCATGGGGGAATCTTTAGAGCCTTTGAGACTAAGTTTAGTGTTTGTCAAGGCAATGGGCACTCTCTCATTCCTTTCAACGGTATTCTTGAAAAGGTCACCCATGAATGGAGAAACATATTAACCAATAAAAAAGATTGAGCACTGGATCCAATGCACTGAACATCTACTGCCTTCCTTTTGCAGATGATAGTCCTACTGTCAGATGACCTCAATATCGCCCGCCTCCAGGTTGAAACATTTCCTCTGAAAAAACCACTGCATCTCTCGATTCCAAATGTGGAAAAATCAAACGTATTCACTGTATGTTGGAGAGATCATTTCTTTTAAGACATCAGGAAAAAGAAGCCCTGAAATATCAGGCTAAATGCATGGAAACAGCTTTTTACCTCTGCAAACCTAGTCCAGATTGATCACATGACAGACCGAATACTACCACTACATCACAGTAGCATGTTCTGAAGCCTTAAATACTGCTGAGTGCTTGGATCTCACTACAATCAGATAGAGAGGATCCAAATGAAAGAGGAATTTCCGACTAAATATCCTTGGCCCACATCAAAATTCTGAGGACAAATATCACCTGAAGTCAAACGTGGAGCAGTACTCTAAATATGAAAAGCTCTAACTTGTTGTGAAAAAGTGCCATAGGCATCTGTTTAGAATGTCTAACACCAAAATATCTCAAAGAATTCTTAATCTTCTCATGACATGGAAATGCACAACACCCTGGGCAACTGCAGTGAAGGCGAATCTGGCCACTTTGAGACACTGTTCAAGAAAGTAGTATGGTAAGTTCAGAACTTGGATACATGAGATAAAGGACCTTCCGGAAATAACTAAGAGACAACCTGGGGCGCAAAGTGGTCTGAAAGGTGAAGAACTGCATTCTCCATCAAGATGAAGGTGTTCTTGAAATCCAAAACGGCTGACAAGTGTTAATTATGGTCTTGAGAGTCTGAAATGATACCGTCAAACAGGATAACTCTGGACACTTATGAAATTAAACTGTCAACAAATCTTACAATTTCAAAGATAGAATAAAGTTACCATATTTCTCCGAGTCCAAGACAACCCCCAATTTTTCCTTCACAAAAATTTAATTAGGCTTAAAAAATGCTTTGTGAAATCATATGAATGCCTTTCTTGTACAGTATGCGTTTTTACACTATCTTTGTCTTTACGCCAAGGCTGAAAACTGATTTTAGTTATGCCGTATTTTCTTGTGGCTGCACAATTATTCTTTATTTCTACGAGTTTAATAACCACTAACTTAAAATTTGAATCATAATATCGAAGAGACCCCATTGAAAATTTGCTGGCAATACCTGATCCACGTGTGTCTACAATACTACTACCCATCAGGAAAATATTCCTGCTGTTTATAAAACTGTAACTTTTACTAAGTGTCAGGTACAACCGGCTGTCACTAGATGCACGTCTCACTTACCAGCTTTGGCCGACTTTAGTGGCTAGCGATGTATAATAAAGATGCGGACGTTGAAGGTCAATGAGTTTATTGCGCTGTGGTATGGCCATTCCGCCCTTCCGCTTTTTGTGCACATACCTCAAAATTTCATCTCTGACTTCCTTAAAGCACACTTGTTGTGGGCCACTGAATGCGTTTATTGTATATTATGCATTTTTTAAGCTATCTTTGTCTTCATGCTAATGCCGAACTTTGGTTTTAGTTAGACCTATGCTGTATTTTCTTGCGGTTGCACAATTATTCTTCATTTCGACATGTTTATAACCATTAACTTGAAATTGGCAACATAATATCTATGAAAACTCATTGAAAATTTGCTAGTAATATCTGTTCCATGTATCTTTACAATACGAAAATCCATCACAAAAATATTCCTGCTGTCTATATAACTGTTAATTTCACTAAGTGCCAGGTACAATAGACTTGCTATAACTCCGCCAATGAGTAGCCATGGCCTTTCTAAGAATTTGAAGGCTCGCATGATTTAATGCCAATCTGTGGATCTCAGAGACATTTCTGTATGTCATTCTCTCTTGACTATTTCCCGAGAACCAGTGACATTATACAGAGGCACTGTACAACCAGTTGCCGAGGCTAGCGATTTATAAAGACGCGGACGTTGATGGTCAACGAGTTTTGTGTGTGTGCGTGTGGGGGAGGGGGGGGGGGAGGAGGGAAGCAGCGGGTTACTGTGGTAGCTTCCAGTGATGTTCATTAATGTTAGATCATGACTGCAGATGACCCTTGATTTTTCACATGAGATTCGGAAAAAAAACACTGTCTTGGATTCGGAGAAATATGGTACCGGTATTAGCATCAAACTCTTAAAGAGAGGCTGTATTAAATATATGCAATGTTTCATTTGGATCGGACTTCATATTATGCCTGAAATGTTGAAAAATAAGGGTCCAAAGTTACACCCTTGAGTGGGGTAACTATGGACATAACCTTTGTCTTACATTGTTGACTACAGTTGTGTTCCTTTTCTTGTTCCTCCTATCTATCCATTTACTAGTTGGATTCCCTGACTTTTTCTCTCTTAACCCTCTTGCAGACAGCATATATGCACGGGTTTGCTCAAAGCAGCTCAAACTTTTTGTGATTTTGCAACAAAATTACAAAAAATCAACACATAAACACATATTAAAATCAAATAAATCACACTAATATAGGAAACTATGAGCATATCAGAAATGAATATACCTTGGACGTATTATTAGTAAAGCAGGGGAAAATATTAAACTCTGAAAATAATTTTTGAAAAATAAAAAAATGGTTTTCAATAACAAAACTATTTAACATTATGCCATCTTTCTTCTTTACACCTATAAATAACAGAAATAATTTAACCCTTTAAGTGCTGAGTTACCAGTTGACTGTTTGGTACCTCAGTGCTGCGTTTTTTCATTCGTATGTAAATTTTTTTGTAGAAGCCTCAATTTTTAACTTATCACTCGGGTGATTAGCTTAAAATGTTTATAAATGTTGGTTGTTTATAAATCTAAATGCAAATGGAAAATCCTACACTTATGTTCAATATTATTTTGAGAGAAACCAAAATATTATTATTTCCTAAAATCTGTAGGCAACTAATATATGTAACTTCTTAGAAATATGTAAGTTGATATTTTACTTTCCAAACCTGGAATGTGGTGATAGGTACACGTATTCTACTGGTTTTTGTGATGCCGATTTGTTCAACTATCTGCAGCAACTCCACTGACACAAAGGTTTCTAAAAAATCAATGATTTTTGGGTTGTCATCAAACATTACTTGGCCCTGAGAGCCTGTCACAGTTACATGAAACTCTGGTGAAGAAAAGTAAACCGTCCGCCATGAAAATAGTGATAAAATAGCTTTTGTACTCATCGTGTTCTTCTTTCGTTTCTCTCTCTCATATAATATTTTCGGCACTCCCTCTATCACTCTCACTTTCAAAATCGCTTAACAATTCATTAAAATGATCATCTCCACTTTACGCTGTGGTTAATAACTGAAAGATTCTCTGATCTGAAATAACATTGCTGCAAGAGCAACTAGATTGTTGTTCCGTCATGTTTGTTTACATCACAGATGCCACAGATGTCCACAAAAAGCTCCGTAAGTTACTTCCTGAAGCTATAATCTCTGATCAATTAGTTCTACATAATGCCCAACAGATGACAGAACATGTCAGAGATCAAAATGGCACTCGAATGTGAACCGAGAAACTCAAAAAAATTCAAATTTCGTGCACCGTCTATAGACAGGCGTAGCAGTGGTGGGACAGCCGCGTCAGCCCGTCAGCCGTCAAGAGTTGTTCACTGCACACGGAACTGTTATCGATATCAGTTCCTTCGTGGTCTAATTCACGGTGTGCAGTTCGGGAGTAAAATAGTCACGTCCCACATGCCGGGAATCACTTTCGACACTTGCTGTTAATATCATCTCAAAATTCAAGGATATCGGAATCATTCAGCCTTGAACATGGCCCAGCCATTACAAGAAAAAAGATGATGCAAGCGCATGCAATAAAGAAGTACAGTAATACGATGATGTACTTTTATGGTTCGAGAATACAGTGCCAAAACATAATCGACCAAATAAAAGAGATAAACTCTTAACTAAATTGATAGCAAGACAAAATTGTTGTCATAAACCAACCAAAAACAAATCCACGCAGTAACAACTTTGAACCACCACAACATAAACAGTCACGATCAACAGATTTCACTGGTCAAATGTCCGGCTCCATGGCTAAATGGTAAACGTGCTGGCCTTTGGTCACAGGGGTCCCGGGTTTAATTCCCGGCAGGGTCGGGAATTTTAACCATCATTAGTTTATTTCGCTGGCACGGGGGCTGGGTGTATGTGTCGTCTTCATCACCATTTCATCCTCATCCCGATGCGCAGATCGCCTAAGGGCGTCAAATCAAAAGACCTGCACCTGGCGAGCCAAACATGTCCTCGGGCACTCCCGGCACTAAAAGCCATGCGCCACTTCATTTGTCGAATATAAGAATATTTTGTAGGGTTGGTGGATCCATCTGATGAGTGAAATGCAAATTCAATGCTTTAAGTAACTTTCATGATCATCTGTTACCATTTAATCGCCACACAAATGACCAAAATCCCTAAGTAAGACAGAGCCGATGTATCATCGTGAGCATTCTCGCGATCCACTTCCAGTGCTTCATCCATCAATGTTTTCTAAATTACTGCTCTTAAATATTTCATGTCCCCAGCTTGAAGCTTGCCAACATCCCTACTGGCTGGTGTGTATGTTTCAAGGATATGCTTAGTGATTTAAAAAAATCATAATAAATTCCCTATTTGGGTTCTATAGGGCCCATGTGCAGCTCCAATAAATCTGAAATAACATCTTCAAAACACGCGAAATGAAGTGGTATATCTGCCGTACAGAACTTCTTTGAGCAATTCCACAGAATTCCAAATTGTGACACTATATCCCGTTCATTTATGAGATCAGTGAAGTATACATTGCACCAAAATGTGTACATACGGGTTTGGCGGACGAGGCACGGTGTTCAATAATGTATATATACGGGTTTGGCATTGAATGGGTTAAAAGCAGGTGTAAGTGAGACAACTCTTGGGAGACTGAGTCCAGTTCCTTACAAGTGTGATGCACTCTCTCAACAACAAGAGCCTCGCTAGCACGCTGATACATTCACCTGGCCTTAGGAGTATTTAACGTGTGCTTCAGCTTCACACAGTTGTATGTTTGTATGTATGTATGTTCAGTCCATCAGCGATTCCGCTGGTGCAATCCTCAACAGCTCTGCCATCAGCTGTCACAGATGGCCTAGGCATCACTGAAGAGGCGTACTAGGGAAATGAGGAGTGAGGTAGTTTCCCGTTGCTATCTTCACCGAGCCAGAGTTGCTATTACATATCAGTCTGCCAAGCCCACTGAAATGCATTCACCAACCAACCCTATGAGCAAGATTTTCACACCATTCATAGCAGGGACTGGCTGCATAAGGATAGGCATTACTAGCATCGCTCATACCTCAGTCACTTTCATATTGTCTAAGCCAAGGATAAGAAAGAGACAGATCAATGAAAGTAACAAAATTGCTCTAGCCTATACCAGAAGACATAGTGCATTGTAAACACTAAGTCCTGCCAGCAAAAGCATTTCACACAGTTGCGAACGATGTTATGGCCCCGGCATCACAGAAGAAAGCATAAAAAAGGCAGAAGAATGAATTTCTTTCTCCTTAATTTGCTGAGATTGGAAGCCCTCCTAAACCAGACGGCTCTTTAGGACAAACCGTCTATCGTAAGCCGACTCACACAAATCGCTCACTCCATGCAGATTCTCACCACCATCCAGCAAAAAAAAAAAAAAAAGGCATTCTCAGAACACTCACCATAAGAGCAACACAAATTTGTGAGCCATCAAATATCCAGGAAATGAACACACTGAAAGTCATGTTCAAGGATAATGGTTACAATAATGTATAGATTCACAGAGCCCTGCATCCCAGACGGACAACTAAGCCAAGATCACAGAAAGAAGAAGTGAAGGGAACTGACTACGTGCCTTACATCCACCACACCCTGGGGTGTACAAAATTCCCTGTACTTCCAGAAAGATATACACTGGCCAAACATACTGGTCCATTGAGACTCGCATCAAGGAACACTAAAGAAATATCTGTCTCAACCAGCCAGACTAGTTCATATTTGTTCTCTTGTGTTTTTTACACTTTTTAATACTTTCCTCTCATCTTTAGAAATGGCAGATATGGTTCTCACTGTAGGCCTACCCACGGATACACGACATAAAATGCCCTCATGTCGGAAAAAATCGTATCTAGTGTTTCCATATCCCTATTGGTTAGTTTCTATTTGTATATTCAGTAGTATGTTTACTCGCTTAACATGTTCTCTCCAATCAACTGAAGAAACGTCTTAACGAGGAGAAGAGATTTCGCCATCATGTTGGGAGCTTTTTGTATCGGATGATGTGCTTTAGTTTATAAGATTGGAGAATTAAAAACAACTTGTGATAGACTATTTGGGTTGGAGTTATTTAGTAGCACAGTTTTTGATCAGCTTGGCTGATCGAAGTTGCTGACCTCGAGAAATTTTCATGGGAAACTGACAAAGTTTAACCAGTAAAATTGAATTTAAAGTATCCAGATTTTTTAGCCGTGTAATTTATGTAGGTAGGAGCTTTTGAAGCCAACCCTGTAGTCTAAGGATAGCTTGCCTGCCTCAGACCCGAGTGTCCGGATTGAATTCCCAGCCAGGTTCTGTGGGCTGATTCTAGGTCCATTCAGCCTATGTGATAAAAATTTTTTTGCTAGTTGCTTTATGTCGCAACGACACAGATAGGTCTTATAGCGATGATGGGACAGGAAAGGCCTAGGAAAGGGAAGGAAGCGGCCGTGGCCTTAATTAAGGTACAGCCCCAGCATTTGCCTGGTGTGAATATGGGAAACTACGGAAAACCATCTTCAGGGCTGCCGACAGTGGGGTGTGATAAAAATTAATTGAGGAGCTATCTGAGTGTGAGATAGCAACCCCGGGTAGAGCGCCTATAGGATTTGTCATTGTGACCATGTGTCACCTCATACTCTGCAGGCCTTTGGGCAGCAGTGATTGCTTGGTAGGTCAGGGCCCATTAGTGCTGCTTTGGTTTAGGAGTTTTTGTAAGATTACAACAATAAATTTTTCATTATTGTAATGTTCAACAAAATTGTTGATAGTTTCAATTTATTTTTGGATATTCTGTTTTCCTGTATTGTTTGTTTGTACTTCCATGGTTTCTCCAGAAATGCAGAACTAAGGTTCCACAGTAATTCATGTTATTATTTGAAATCTGACATTTTTTACTTCACTGATGGGGGCAGGTCAATTCCTACGCATATGCACTCAGATGTATCTTATCTCCATCGAATACATATTTCTAATTAGGCTTTCACCGATTATGTTGTGTTGAACACACATACCGTATTTTCTCACATAATTAACACACTCTTTTGACAAAAACACAGGCGAAAAATTCAGATGCGAAAATTATTCAAGGAATTCAGATATTTAAAAAAAATATTTAAAATTTATTTACATCTAAAAGAATACATCAAATATACACACAATTGGTTCAACTCATTTGCAGGTATCGTCATTTGGCGTAAAATTACGGTGTGCGTTTCTTTCTGAACGTCTGACGAGGTACATAAGGTAAGTTGGGGAGACAGGTTTGCAGTACCGATACTGGAAAGTTCTCTTCCTGTTACGAGCTGACGATACGACCTGAAGTGAAATAAATATGAACTAATAAAAGTTCAATTTATGAAAGTACATAAAAATGACATACCAGCAAAAAAAAAGTCTTACCTTTTATAGGGTACTGTCTTCGAGTTCACTACTAGCACTGGAGGAAGAACTGCTGCTACTGTTATCACTGCTCATATCTCTCCATAAGAAATCATCTTCACTCCGTCTAACAAACTTGAGATTCCTGTTTTCTTGAAGCTCTTTTCAATCACCTTCGAAGAAATCATGTCCCAAGCGTGCAATATCCACTCACAAAGTAGTTCCACAGGTGGTTTCCGAATCTTGCCTGTTGGAGTAAGTTCGTGCACACTTTCCACCATCCAGCACTGATAAAGTTTTCGCACACTGTCCTTGAATTGTTTATTTATCGAAACATCCAAGGGTTGAAGTATTAACGTCAGTCCACCAGGAATCACTGCCAAATCGATTTGCACGGTTCCCAATACCTTAGTGTCTTCCGTCAGGTGGCCACGAAAACTGTCCATTATAAGAAGGGTTGGGAATCGAAAGAGGGACTCTGCTCAGTTTCCCCAAACCATTCGTATCCAATCTTTAAGAGTTCATGGTTTATAGCATTTAAAAATCAGAGATTTAGCATTTTGATTTTCAAATTTAGCGTTTTGTAGCATCTAAACTTCTCAAGTTTAGCGTTTTGTAGCAAATTGGTTAAAAATAGGCATAATTTGCTAAATTGCACACACAACAGTTGGGAGTAAAATCATACTGTTTAATCACACATTGCTCATCATGCAGTATTGAATTCACTATGGAAAATAAGACAAACATCAACATAAGACTGCAAGAAGTATTAACGCACACACAGGAATATGCTTATGTTCAAATTTACAAACACAATTTCAAAGTGAAAATACTATTCCGAACGTATTTATTTATCAATTCAACGATGATTGAAGTACAACATGCCAATTGTTTAAAAGGTGTCCTCCTTCATTTGAGACCGCCTATCAGTTACAATTATGTTGTACTTGCTAAAAAAACTCTACATCGACCTTGTTCGTAGAGGCCCAAATGCACAGAAGTGCTGCCAAGGCAAAGGAAGAACTGCAAAACATTTTTTTTTTCTTCTTCAAGTTTTTGCCTGCAGAGTCGGCACATCAATATAGGCCATCTGTATCGCTTACATAAAAATGTCCCGATTTGTGACTTTCGGCATGCTGTTTGATCGTCACTTCGCTTCTACCCATGACTACCAGACAATAAAATAAATCGCTACCGAACTTTTAAACAGAACTACTACTTAAGACCAATGTCAAAAATAACCAACTATGATCAAGGGTCAATACACAAAGAGAATGAACGTGGTGCTTGAAAGTGTATTTGCTGTTTGATTGATTGTTCTTTGCAGTGCTCTTTAGCCAGTGAAAGAAATTCCACACATTGAATAATTTAACCCTTTGGCCTACCATTACTTGTGAAAGGAAATATTCCCTTACATACCATTTACTTTTTCATCACTTTAACATAAATTTGATTAATCACATAGGCTACGTAAGAATAAAAAAAGCAAAGTGAGCTTTTAGCTCGTCTATAGTAACAGGAAACCATGTTTTAGTTCGTAAGTATTACTGGTTTTAAGGGAAGCAGATAAATTAGCAAGAAATGTAGAGGCATAGGCATTGGTTTCCTTAGTAACGTGATCCCAGAACTGTGAGGTTAGAAATTCATTCCCCAAGTCCATTTCTTTCGGATTATTACTCAACCCCCTCCTCACTATAGAATGAATTTCAAAAACTAGTTTACCTGTTACAGAAAGAGGCTTATTGTCAACGAGATCATAATTCCAAGTATCATTTTACTAGACTTCTCAACGGGCGAGTTGGCCGTGCGGTTAGGAGCGTGCAGCTGTGAGCTCGCATCCAGGAGATAGGCCTTTCCTGTCCCATCGTCGCCGTAAGACCTGTCTGTGTCGGTGGGACGTAAAGCAAAAAAAA
The DNA here is from genome assembly GCF_040414725.1 of Anabrus simplex. NCBI lineage: Eukaryota > Metazoa > Arthropoda > Insecta > Orthoptera > Tettigoniidae > Anabrus > Anabrus simplex. Next base: position 526,562,727 of record NC_090265.1, on the reverse strand, counting down.
AAAAAAAAAAGGAAAACTAGACTTCTCACTCGCTCTTCTTGCATTCTGGTTTTGTCACGTAGTTTCAACTGGCACTATCATCTCGGAACTGAAATCAGAATCTCTTTCATCACTGTCATTTAAAGAAGTATTTTCACTCTTCAGAGAATCTTTTCCACTTTCAACATCACTATTTTCAAGCCAGTTACGAATAAACTCATCCACGCCGCGCTTGGATGCCGCCATGATTGTTTACAACGAGCGGCAAAATGAGGTGCTTTTTATTTTCCGTATTTCAGCTCAGAGTTACTATTTACACAGAGAAAATAACTTCAAGTATCATCTGACATCAATCGGGTAGGCTGCAAAACAAAGAGAATAAATCTCTCCGACCAGCTAACTGCGATAATGAACTTATAAATGTTCCGTGCACCAGGACGGAAGTGTCCGTCAAAGCATGTTACCGCTTTACGATGGCAATGGGCGCCGTAATAATTATTTCTCCTGAAATAAATAACAACATATATCTTATTTTTTAAGAAAAATGCATCGTTTTTAAAAAGATATGTTTATTTCGTATAAAACTGATAGTTTTGCATCTATTTTGCATAAATTGTACAATTTTGCATTTTGAACCAATTTTGCATTTTATCGCTAATTCAAAATCGCTAAAAACCACTCGTACGGGTCATATAAGATGAATGCACATACACTGACAAAATTTCGACATATTTCGCATTTACATCAAATCATCTTCATGGTCCGTATCGCACTTCAATAGATTCACAATTAAATATTTATTTTTCACCTAGATGATACAATGATTGCTTAAGGCAATTTTTAATGGTCAAAAGTGGTACGTTTCGTATATTATCAACATCTTCAGCCACATAACACTGTTTATACTCTGCACGGCTCTACTTCTAAATTGACGTTTTGGCAGATTTTGGCTCTGCCTGGTGGTTATGCGCTGAAGCATAGAAATCCAACCAATCCCAAGCTGCTATTCATATCGATTTATATCGGCAGAGCACAATCTCGAAACCTAGTTGCCAACTCTGATATTTACATTCACAACGTGGTTAACCTATCTCCCTCAGTGTGTGTGGTATTCGGTACGGTTCGCGATCTTTTGCATTTTCCTACAGTAATTAGTGTGTTTTTCATATTATTGGAGGTTCTAGTGACTCGTGAGATCAGTGGAGTGTTCCCTTTGTTGGCCATAACCTCCTTCCTGTGTCAGCCATTAGCGGAGAGTGATGTATTATTTCCTCATTGTCTTTTATTCTTAATAATATATTCTCTTATTAGTGTCAGATGTTGTTAGTAAGTGTAGTTTTTGTGAATTTGTTTTGAATCCATATTCATTAGTTTTTCTGAGTACGGTATTACATTTTATGAGGGCTGTTTACCGCGGTCATATTGCATCGGCTGTTCTCGTGAGAGTAGCGTGCTGGCAACAGAGGAGAGGCGATGCTCATTTGTTCTGCGAAACTTCAATTTAGAAGTAAGGCCATGCGGAGTATAGATGAAAAATATATAAATTGACAAAGTAATGCTTTAGAGGAAGTGTCCTTAAAATTAACATTACTTTGTCAATTTATATATTTTTCATATAACAGTGTTATGTGGCTGAAGATGTTGATAATATACAAAACATGTACCACTTTTGACCATTAAAAATTGCCTTAAGCAATCATTGTATCGGCTAGGTGGAAAATAAATAAATACTTAATTGTGAATATATTTCGTATTTATCGCAAATGCTAAAAATCACAAACTCTACCAATCTTGTATGAGTGACGTGTCCATCCACCCTTCTTCCTGGATACGAACGTGGATCCTTCGGGGAAATTTTACTTTCAGCACTGTTTTTTGCTTTAGAACAACATAAGGTGCAAGTTTTCTGCCATCAGCTGTTACAGCAGGCATTACAGTGCATCGCTGTTTTTCGCTTCCCGTAGTGCGTACGACAACACTCGATGTCCCTTTCGTATTGATTGTTCGGCTTTGTTGCAAGTTGAAACTTATTGGCGTTTGATCTGCATTTCCTATTTGGGAGAGCAAATATTCGTTAACTTTACGCTTCTCAATCACAAAGTGGTGAAAATCAATTACTTTTTGGTTGAAATCATTCGACATTCTTTAGCATAATGTTGTTCTTCGTCAAAGAGATAGCCCACTTCTCTACATAAAATTAATCATCAAGTCTCAACTAACCTTAAAATCGGAGACATTGATTCCATGTGCAGAAGCTATTTCTCGTCCTTTAAAATACAGCATTTAGTGAGAAACGGCATACCCATCGCTGCGAATTGCAATCACATATTTAAGTAGATCCTTCTCTACTTGCGGAAACTTGCCATTTTTTGGTCCGTGAAATGCTCTGCGAGACTTGTTGGTGGCTTGAAGTGCAACTTTCCGTTTCCGCCAGTAGCGCACATTGCATTCGGACACCGAATACTTGCGGCCCGCTGCACTATTCCTGTATGTTTTGGCGTAACTGATCACTGCGAGTTTATAGGATGCCATATTACTCGAATACTTGCTCACTGTAGATTAATAAACAGTTTTGAGATCACAGAAAGCACATGTACCACACCCGAAACATTCGTAAAATATGATTGTACCAGACTGGTATAGAGTGTCAATAGCCACAGCTGCGGTGATTCACTCACTGAACTGGTGCACTGGTATTACCTATCAGCTGATAACAGCACATTGCACATTTATTTCAAAACAGATCCGGAGCTGCATGATGGATGTTCGAAAAAGTGGGTGCGTGAAATGTGGGAAAATTTCTTTTTCTCCACTTTGGACCCAAAAATATTGGGATGCGTAAATTATGCAAGGGTCTTAATTATTCGAGAAGGTACGGTACAAAAATGGCCAACTAAACTGATGGCACCCAAACTCACAGATTTCAGCTTATGGGACCAATGTTCTACTGACTGACAAGTGAGCTATAGTGGCCTAGGCATTTCTATTCTGTTTGCTAGGATCTTACTGTTAGCTACAGGTCTGGCATGCTTGACAGCACAACTGCAGAGTGTACAACTTGCCCACTATGGGTTATTCTAACTAGACATTTTTGCTCCATCCTTATCATCCTTTTGCCATGTACTATATGTATTCAACACAATCAAATACCTTAAAACCTCATATGAAGTATATGAGACTGAGAATATAGATTTCTGTGAATGCCTAGGAACAACTGTGTGTAAAGATGGGAAAAGGCGAACATCTTGGTGGAATGATGAAGTGAGAGCAGCCTGTAAACGTAAAAAGAAGGCTTATCAGAAATGGCTCCAAACAAGGGCCAAGGCAGACAGGGATTGGTACGTAGATGAAAGAAACAGAGCGAAACAAATAGTTGTTGAATCCAAAAAGAAGTCAGGGGAAGATTTTGGTAATAACCTGGAAAGGCTAGGTCAAGCAGCAGGGAAACCTTTCTGGACAGTGTTAAAAAATCTTAGGAAGGGAGGGAAGAAGGAAATGAACAGTGTTTTGAGTAATTCAGATGAACTCATAATAGACCCCAGGGAATTACTGGAAAGGTGGAGGGAATATTTTGAACATCTTCTCAATGTAAAAGGAAATCATAATGGTGGTGTTGCAAACAGCCAAGCTCATGAGGAGGAGGAAAATGATGTTGGTGAAATTATGCTTGAGGAAGTGGAAAGGATAGTAAATAAACTCCATTGTACCGGGCGAGTTGGCCGTGCACGTAGATGCTGTGAGCTTGCATCCGGGAGATAGTAGGTTCGAATCCCACTATCGGCAGCCCTGAAAATGGTTTTCCGTGGTTTCCCATTTTCACACCAGGCAAATGCTGGGGCTGTACCTTAATTAAGGCCATGGCCGCTTCCTTCCAACTCCTAGGCCTTTCCTACCCATCGTCACCATAAGACCTATCTGTGTCGGTGTGACGTAAAGCCCCTAGCAAAAAAAAAACTCCATTGTCATAAGGCAGCAGGAATAGATGAAATTAGACCTGAAATGGTGAACTATAGTGGGAAGGCGGGAATGAAATGGCTTCATAGAGTAGTAAAATTAGCGTGGAGTGTTGGTAAGGTACCTTCAGATTGGACAAAAGCAGTAATTGCACCTATCTATAAGCAAGGAAACAGGAAGGATTGCAACAACTATCGAGGTATCTCATTGATTAGTATACCAGGCAAAGTATTCACTGGCATCTTGGAAGGGAGGGTGCGATCAGTCGTTGAGAGGAAGTTGGATGAAAACCAGTGTGGTTTCAGACCACAGAGAGGCTGTCAGGATCAGATCTTCAGTATGCGCCAGGTAATTGAAAAATGCTACGAGAGGAATAGGCAGTTGTGTTTATGTTTCGTAGATCTAGAGAAAGCATATGACGGTACCGAGAGAAAAGATGTTCGCCATACTGGGGGACTATGGAATTAAAAGTAGATTATTAAAATCAATCAAAGGCATTTATGTTGGCAATTGGGCTTCAGTGAGAATTGATGGTAGAATGAGGTAGAATGAGTTCTTGGTTCAGGGTACTTACAGGAGTTAGACAAGGCTGTAATCTTTCACCTTTGCTGTTCGTAGTTTACATGGATCATCTGCTGAAAGGTATAAAATGGCAGGGAGGGATTCAGTTAGGTGGAAATGTAGTAAGCAGTTTGGCCTATGCTGACGACTTGGTCTTAATGGCAGACTGTGCCGAAAGCCTGCAGTCTAATATCTTGGAACTTGAAAATAGGTGCAATGAGTATGGTATGAAAATTAGCCTCTCGAAGACTAAATTGATGTCAGTAGGTAAGAAATTCAACAGAATCAAATGTCAGATTGGTGATACAAAGCTAGAACAGGTCGATCGATAATTTCAAGTATTTAGGTTGTGTGTCCTCCCAGGATGGTAATATAGTAAGTGAGATTGAATCAAGGTGTAGTAAAGCTAATGCAGTGAGCTCGCAGTTGCGATCAGCAGTATTCTGTAAGAAGGAAGTCAGCTCCCAGACGAAACTATCCTTACATCGGTCTGTTTTCAGACCAACTTTGCTTTACGGGAGCGAAAGCTGGGTGGACTCAGGATATCTTATTCATAAGTTACAAGTAACAGACATGAAAGTAGCAAGAATGATTGCTGGTACAAACAGGTGGGAACAATGGCAGGAGGGTACTCGGAATGAGGAGATAAAGGCTAATTTAGGAATGAACTCGATGGATGAAGCTGTACGCATAAACCGGCTTCGGTGGTGGGGTCATGTGATGCGAATGGAGGAGGATAGGTTACCTAGGAGAATAATGGACTCTGTTATGGAGGGTAAGAGAAGTAGAGAGAGACCAAGACGATGACGGTTAGACTCGGTTTCTAACGATTTAAAGATAAGAGGTATAGAACTAAATGAGGCCACAACACTAGTTGCAAATCGAGGATTGGCGACGTTTAGTAAATTCTCAGAGGCTTGCAGACTGAACGCTGAAAGGCATAACAGTCTATAATGATGATGTATGTATGTATGTGATATCAGGAGTACATACCTGTTGTCGGAGCCTTCTCTTCAGGTCCAAAATCTATAATTTTCTTTCCTAAATTTAAAAGAAGAGCAAAGCGTTCCTCTGCTAATGCACCTAGAAGTGCTTCAGTCTCACGCTTCTTCTCCTTTTCCTTTAAACGATCATTCTTCAAGACAGCTAACACTTCATCAGCAGCTCCACAGAGGATGTCCCTTGGCTGTTTAAAGATAAGAACAAAGTCTCTACTAGTATGGACAACTTGATATCATAATAGAAAAAGTTATAAAATATCAGAGATGAACAGAAATTCCTAGTTGACTAAACTTAACTTTTTATTTAGGTTTATAGGTATATGAAGAATTTCAATTAAACTATTGAATGAATTGTGGGAGTGAACAGTTCAATCAACTGCCACTGCATAACACTGTAAGCTACACATTGACAATGGCAGTCACAGAAAGGACTTTAGCAAAAACAATTTAACTTTACAACCTGATGCAAATGATCAAAAAAGTAATGACCACTTTAAAAGAAGCTACCATTTGCATTCTTATCTATAACATCTCTCTCCAAACCTTAAAGGTTACACAAACAAGTCGAACCACATGGGAACCCCAACGACTATCTATGTAAAATTATCAGACTGCCTGTGTGCATATACATCTGAATTCTAATAGTTCTTATCTAAAATAACCAGTGGTGTACACAGAAGTGAGAAGAGGGAAGAAGGGAAAATACACCCTACATTGTTCATATAAACCATTAACATAATTAGTAAACTGTGTATGAAAAAGATGCTACACTCATGAATCAGAAGTAGGATGAAAAATACTTCATTACCCTATCTCCAACTGATTTACAGTGAATACACTTGGGTGATAGAAGAATAAAATCAGTAATTGATTACTTTCTGGTGGAAAGGACGAATCTCAGACAGTTCATGGATATAACAGCTTTACCAGGAGAAGCATCTGATGGAGATCATAGAGTTGTGATGGCAAAAATGAAAAGTGATAAGAGGTAGTAAAATAAAAGTGTGGAAATTAAAAGATACGAAAGTACAAGAAGAATTTCTGGAGAGACTGAAACAACAAATTCCAGTTACTATAGTAGAAAATGTGGAAGATGAATGGTCCAACTTCAAGAGGACAGCTGTAAGTGGGGCAGAGAGTGCCTGTGGCAGAACATCGATGAAAGTGAAAGAAAAGAGACACCAGGGTGGAATGAGAAGGTAACATGTCATCGAAATCTGGACCCTGTTAATCACTAGATTGCATGCCAAAAGCCCTACAGCATTTGTAATTTTGTTACATTTGAATGGTCAGACATTATAAACAGGAAAACAACATTATACCTATTGCATGACCAAGTTTCCTGTTACAGCAGTATAAATAAAAGTACACTGTTATGCATATTTCTATGTTAATAAGACTTCAGAACAGTAACAATAAATGAAGTGAGACTACCTGATCACCCAGGGCTTCTTGAATAAAGCTTAGGAGTACTTCATACGTCTGGCGAGTTTCTTGCGTTTTAGGTCGGTATAAAATTCCCACCATTTCATCCACACCTTCAGACAACAAAGTGGCACCTTTCATTCTTGTAAAATCATACTGGGCTTCATCACGTTTCTGACGCCTAAAATTAGAAAGGATTGAGTAATACAAGTTCACAGTAACAAGTTATTGTAAAGAAAGACTGTTTTTAAGAAAAAGTCACCTTCCTTTTCAGATGTTTACAAAGTACCAATCTCTAAGGAAATCTACAATAATACTGTATTACAAAGAGAGAAAGTCTGAGAGTTTGATGAACGTGGAGGGTACTCTCAGGAAACACTCAAGTGATTTTAGTATTTTTTCACTTTTAGAATGCTTATTTCTTTAAGTTTATTATAGGCTGTATATAATTATGCTACCTTATCTGAGAAACAAGCAATTTAAATAAAAAGTGGAGTAGTGGACAAAATTGCACACAGGAATGCTTACATACAAATATATACCCAAAGATAACTTACATCAAAATTATACGGGTAACATTTGTAGCTCTTAATGAAATGTACAAAAAGGACACTGACAGTGTATGTTTATCTTCAATAGATAATTTGCAATAGATGCTTTTATTACTACTATTTCTACAGTTTATCAAATAGATAAAAAATATTGCAAACCTTCAAGATCTTATGAAACTGAACCACACAGTATGCAAGATAATTTTAATAATTCATATCAGGGGTGCCAACTTGAACAACATATTGGGGCAAGCATGGATCCTATCCCCTTTCTTAGGCTTGGTTTTCTATCTCAAGCATAGAGTCTTTGCTGACATCCCTATAATTTTGTGCATAAAGAAACACTCCAGGAAATAAGTAGAGCAAGAAGGATAACTGGAAACAAATTTTATGAAATTTCTGCGAGTGAGAATTTTCAACTGTAGGCAGTGACAATGATCAAAGCTGAAGTAGAACTTAATTAGGAATGGACAATATTCTACTTTCTGAAAACTGGGGTAAGAAAATTATTATGAAGAAGGAAGCACAAAGCATCATAACTTAAAACTGCAGATTACTTTTTGTCTCAATTGTTATTTTTAGCACCCAAAAACTAGGGTAAATTCTGATAATTTACTCATATCCACTTTCTGCATTTTCATTTTCCACTTTCATTCAAACACTGAAATAAATTGTATCATTCTAGTGGCAGTTTACAGAAACTTCATTGTAATGGATGGTTGCTAACACATGTACTTGAACAATTTTGTAAACTTGAAAAGGTGAGTTGTGAGAATTATACATATTTTAAAATTATGTACTTTATTTTAGTCTGCAACAAAGCTATAATACTTTTTTTATAACTCTTTATAGAAGTTAGTAACCTAACTTCTGGTAAGCTGAAGCCCATACAATGTGAAGCTTACTTTGCCAAATAACACTTCTTCTGATCACTAATTTGGAGGGTGTACCCTATCCACTAACTCATAAACTGTACCTCAAGCCTGGTGGACATTTAAGCACTGCTGTAAGCGATTATGTCACAGACATTCTCACAACCCTAATTAATGACAGGCAACAAACGCTCATAAGCATGTTCCAGCAAGAGGCAATAAAAACGATTGCAAAGCTCAGATGTTTCACGAAGAACAATTCTGGAGGTTCAGAACCACTGCAGAACTTTTCTACCTTCCTTCTCTTCTTCTCAACACGGTTAACAGCAGTCGGTTAGAGAAAGTTATAGGCATCCCGAAACATGACTTCTTAAAATGATATCAAGCTCTTTAAAATTTTGTGAAGGAACTTGCAAGAGGAAAAGGTGAGAGTGTCTGTGTGAATAGTATTCTTGATGGGCATGCTTGAAGATCATAACATTTTCTCCAAAGCTGCAACTTCTATTGTTTCCAGCGACACCAACACTGAAAGAGCATTTTCTGCATATGAAGACATTTTATCTGATGGCAGGGTACCTCTATCTTGTCAAGTGTCAAAAGCATTCTTAGCTTTTCTATGGACAAAAACAAGTAAGCATCTAATTAATATTTGTGATTAGCTCATTGAAATCTACAGAAAATTTACAGAAAATCTACCACCATTTGTCTGTTTTCTATGACAGTGTGTGTGTATTAATTTATTACCAGTGCCTGAATTTCAATGACTTTTTATTTTGATATGATACAAGGGCGATTCTGTCTTGAAAATAAAACTCTTCACAATTCTCGGAAATATGTGAACACCTCCTGGTCCCACTACAAATTTTCATTTCTGTTGTCAACACGCAAGACACAATACTTTTTCTTTATGCAGCGTGAAGGTGTAGGTATCTACTACTTATTGCTTAAAGAAAAAAATTATCTTCAATGTTATGACAGTTCAATAACATCTTTTTTTTTTTTTTTTTAACTTGAAATTCATTTCTAATTTGTATTTTAATAAGCAAATTTTACTGTAGCAGATCCAGACTTATGCCTCTCTTGTGTGTACATACCTTTGGCTGCCTTTACCACCATTGGTCTGTTTTCTATGACAAGGGAATGAGTGTATGTATATTAATTTATTGCCAGTGCCTGAATTTCAATGACTTTTCATTTTAATATGATACAAGGGTGATTCTGTCTCGAAAATAAATGTGGCTCATACCATCATGAGATCATACCTGGGTCATTCTCTTCTCATGTTTTGCCACTGCTCTGGAATAGGGCATTTTTAAAGCTAATTTTGAACACCTTCAATCAATTTAAATGAGGAAATATTTTTTTTGGTAATAATTAGCTAGTTTTGGGGCAGATGACCAAGATGCTAAGCCCCTTCAAACACCGACAACAATCATCATCATCATCATCATCATCATCATTTAGCTAGTTTTATTGCAATCATCTTAAAATATTAGTAAAAATTAATTTCCAGAATTTTCAGATCTAAACTCTTCACAATTCTTGGAAATAGGCCTATGTGAAAACCTCCCGGTCCCACTACAAGTTTTCATTTCTATTGTCAAGGCATCTCCTATGTATTGCTTAAAGAAAAAATTATCTTCAATGTTATGACAGCACTATAAAGGAAATCAAATAAGAAATATACCCAAAAAACATCATCTCAAATGACGAGATCATGGATTCTATGGGTCACTACATTGCAAATTTAATTATCGGAGTAATGAATGACGAACACAGTGGTGAAATTTTTCTTGTAATTTGTGAAGTCTTGGAAAAAGCAAACTACAAGCAAATTATTTGACAGAACAATGAATTATCTGTGGCCTAATGGTGCCCAGAATGATTCTGTGCTACTATTTGTCACGGACGCAGTATCATACAGGGTTAAAGCAGCAAACTCCCTTAAGGTACCATATACATGCTTACCAAAGAGTTGCTGAAGAAATAAGGGGCCACTTTCCAGATACGGATAAGCTAATAGGAAATGTGAAATTTCTGAAACCCTCTTTTCTTGTGAGGAAATTACAAGACAAAGCCCTTAGGATTCCCCTTCCACCAGCTAAAGTGCTCTCTAAGTACGGCACCTGGTTGGAAGTGTGCAATAATAATAATTATTATTGTTATTATTGTTGTTGTTATTATTATTATTATTATTATTATTATTATTATTATTATTATTATTATTATTTTGAGATTGTGGAAAAAAATCATAAAATAAGAAACGTTGAGACTCACCATCTTATTCAAGTGAAAAATACCCTTAGTGAGATCTGTGTCGAAGCCTGGCTGAAATGGTTTGGTCATATCAAAAGAATGAACCCACTAATAACAGCTAGATTGTGGTTTGAGAAGGAACTCAAAGGCAAAAGAGCAAGAGAGGTTGGCCAAGGAACAGATGGATCGATCAGATAAGAAATTATCTAGCTGGACAAGATCTGGATTTGCAGCAGGTTACGGAAGAAGACATTTACATTTACATGGAAAACTGGAGCTGGTTCAAGATGATGATGATGATGAGTCTATTAGTATCCCCATTAATGGAAGACAAATTGGCTTACATATGAGCGAATTTTGGATTCTCGCCTGGTATCATAATGTCTCTGGAACAACGTGGTTGCCTGGTGTTTGGAGTTAGCTAAATCAGCTAAAAGTAAACTAGGTCATGTCTAGGTCATGTGGAAGATGAAGTAGATGAACTTGTGTTTTGTAAAATGGAAAATGGTAGACACATTATGTAAGATAGCTGATGTGCTGTTAGGAATAATAATGATGTGGAAGAAGAGCTGGAACCTAGAGATATTTGCTGCTTCAGGTATGCACCTGTTTCTTCAGTGAATGCTGAACAGAGTTTTTCAATGTACAAAAGTCTCTTTTAGCTTATAATTGCCAGTCTTTCACAACTGAGAATCTATGAAATCTGCAATGCTTTACTGAGTGAGAAATTATTGTGTATGAAGATCAAAATACAGTTTTTCATTTTTTCCTTTGTGTGTCACTTTTAGTTAATTTTGAGGTCATAAAGTAATCTTTTTAATGTCGCTGTTGAAATATTTCAAGGTCGAATATGCAGGATTTCTTGGACAGACATCACAATGCCATTGTTCTGGAAAGAACAGGAAAGCAGAAAGTGATTCTTTTGACAGTAAAATCTTGTACACTGGAGTATTTAGGACATATCATGATGAACAGACAAAGTTACTGTATGCTTTATTACAACTGATTCTCCAGGGGAAGACAGAAGAAAATAGAGTATCTGGAAGATGAATTTCTTGCTGAACAACTTGAGAACATAGTTCAGTACAAGTTTGAAAGGATTCTTCAGATCAGTTACTGATAATGGATGTGTTGCCATGCTGATCATCAACATCTGAAGCAAAAAGCACCACAAGAAGGAGGTCATTAAAATATGGGTCCTATTTATCATCATTCATGAGACAGGATAGTTTAGACTTCACTCAAGTGTAGGTGGATACATTTAATTATCACCACTGGTCAAAATGCATACAGGAGCAAAGGTAAATAGTGTGACATTGGCGAGAACTATAAGCTCATTTACCATGGCACTAGCAAGAATAGAGATGTCACAATAATTGTGCATTCTGAACTGTGCAGTCGAGTTGCTGAAGTACTGTTTACAGACAGACATCAATGCTGACAACCACCACTTGCGTATTTTGTCTGCCTGTGCTCCCCAAACAAACAGGCTGTAATGAAGAGGAAATGGGTAATTTCTGAAATGAGCTGTATGACCACATCTTACAGATGGGGAGATTCTGAACAAGTGTGAATGAATCATTGCAATGAACAAATGAATCATGATTCAGTGTACGAAATTAATAGACTCATTTGTAAAGCGTAGGCTGAATTGGAACATGGCAGTTGCTCCTCGCTACTTGCTCCTCCTCCTTTGACTCATTTGATTCCTATCAGGTATCTGGTTCACAAGTCAAATACTCTTAATCTAACCTTACCGGAAAAGCATATTCTTTTAACAAGAAATTATCACATTGCTTCAAGCCACATACAACTTCCAGCTCTTTACACAATGTTAGGTTAAGTTTACTTCACTTCAAGGTTCCCGTTCTCTTTCCTGGGCTCCTGAGAACATGTGAAATGTGAACATGGAAGTCTTCTCATTCTTGTTCTCAACCCTTATCATTGTAAAAATCAATATGTGATCCTTTTATCTTGTCATGAAGTGTTTATAATAAGGAAATGAAATATCAAAGTGTGATTTCTTTGTAGCATATAGGCATATAATGCCCATTATGATACATTATTGATGATCTTCTTTTAATAATGAGAACACTATTTTGCTATTGGCTTTACGTCGCGCCGACACTGATAGGTCTTATGGCGACGATGGAATAGGAAAGGGCTAGGAGTTGGAAGGAAGCGGCCGTGGCCTTAATTAAGGTACAGCCCCAACATTTGCCTGGTGTGAAAATGGGAAACCACGGAAAACCATCTTCAGGGCTGCCAACAGTGGGGTTCGAACCCAATATCTCCAGGATGTAAGCTTACAGCTGCGCGTCCCTAACCGCACGGCCAACTCGCTCGGTCATAATGAGAACAAAGGGAGTGGATAAAGCAAGACATAAGTCCTCTGACTGATACATTCTTGTGAATGTGAAATGTACAACTTTCACAAACAACCTCATTTTGCACGGTAGTATTTTTTTGAGCATTCTTGTAAGTTGCTTCTATGATTTGGATTTTGCCTTTTCTAGCTTAGACGGAAACAGCACTTGGCACCAAAAAGTTTTGCCTTTTCTAGTTTCTACAGTTACTGTAAGGAGCGGCAATATATTAAATTTCAGAATGGTAACTAAATATGGAACTAGAAATTTCAAACTCCATTGTATTGATTTGAACAGCAGCACTGAAGTCTTGATTGAAGAACGTATGTTACTTTCTCAGAATCACAGTTAAGCATCGGCCGTTACCAACCTCCTTAAGTTTGGAAAGAATTAGGTGGATAGTGGTCTAACATTTTGTGACTGCAACCTCTAAAAAGGACATTATTCTTGTTAATAATGCTAACAATTACTTTGAACATTTCTTGTAACTAGTAAACTTGTAAAGCAGTATCAGTTATAAAGGGTATAAGAGACTAGTTCATCTGATTCCATGGTTTCACTTTCGGCTCTCAATCACATGGTACTCGAATGAACATATCAAAGGAATGAGTCAAACGAAAGAATCATTTTGGTGAATCAATTCTACTAACTTGATCAGATTCCCCATCTCTACCACATGTTGTCCTGTCCACCGGGGGATTTACTACTGCTTTGCGAAGACCTGAATAGTCATGCTGGAAGTGGCGGTGATGGGTATGACTGCCATGGGAAGAAAGGAGATGGCTTGAGGAATGACGATCCTCGAGCTGCCAAAGCAACCAATCTGTTCATAACCAATACATATTTCAAGAAGCGACCCCATCCCTTGATAATCTATTCCACTGGCAATACCAGCACCCAGATCACCTTTGTTCTTGTACAGACGTGAGTATTCCCTGCTATGCTAAATGCAAAAGTTATTTTGTCTGAATGCTTGGCCCCTTAACAGAAGCTGCTTGTAGTCGACATGAAAATAGTCGTTCATAGAAGCAGCAGCTCAGCATGCCAAGAGACAATCAAGAGGTTGAAACTATGTTAGCATAAAGAAGGCATTATTAACATCACCCTCCGTGCAATCACTCAAAATTTAGAAGACTGGGCGTGAGTAGCTCTTTGTGACTCAGTGACCACTGCTATGGAAACAACACTTGGCAGCTGCTACATAAACAAGCATATGTGTCTTTGGACGGACCAGTTCAGCAAAAGGTGCAGGAGAAAAAGTCAGCCTTCAAGGAGTGGTTCACACAGACAACAGATGAGAACTGGCAGAAGTACACAATTATTCAGAGGGAAGCTAAGAGGACTGCAGCAGCTGCACATAATGAACACTACTACAGCCTTCATGAGCAACTGAGCACAAAGTAAGGGGAGAAGATTATCTACAGACTGGCAAGAGCTCAAAACAAGACAGTCAGGACAATGAACACTACAAGTGCGTGAAGATAAGGATGGGCATAGGCTGCACGACAGAAATGCAATAGAAGATAGCACGAGCACTTATCCTCCCTGATGTCCAGAAAACTGCATGGCCTATTCCCCAAATCACAACCAGAGAAATAGAGAGAACTACTAATGCTATGAAGAACCTAGAAGTGCCTGATCCCAAAGATTTACCAGCTGATTTGTGGAAGCTCAAGGAACTTCAGGGAACTACTATTATCTGGCTCACAAATAAATGAGTTGGTTCAAATTCCTACTGACTGGACATTGAGAGTAACAGTATCTATTTTTAAAAACAAGGGGGACTTGGCTTTGTGTTCAAACTAGCGACCAATTCGCCTCTTGTATCACACTCGGAAGATCTTCAAGCAAGTTCTTGTCCAGCACCTTTGCACCACTGTCACTCTCACCATCAACCAGTGTGGATTCGTCAAAAGTTCCAACACTACAGATCCAATTTTTGCTGTGCAGATACTGCAAGAGAGACATCACAAGTAGAGAAACCCCACTGTCGGTAGATGGTTTTCCATGGTTTCCCACTTTTACACCAGATTGTACCTTAATTGCGACCACGGTCGCTTCCTTCCCACTTCAAGCCCTTTCCTACCCCATTGTCAGTTGCTACCTATCTGTGTTAGTGCGATATTTAAAAAAAAAGAGAAAGGCAATACATCATGTTTTTCCCAATTTGGAGAAGCTCTTCAACAATGTTCCACACAAACTTATACTGGCTGGTACTCAATGAGCAATCACGGGGTTCCTCATCAACTGGAATCCACTGCTCTACTCAAATTCCACCATGTTATTGTGCGTCCAGAGTTAAGAGTGTACTACGAGGTCTTATGGGCTTTTACATTTAGTAGACTCACCTAGAATTGATGATTTTGAAGTCTTTAAAACTGGATCTTCGCTGTCTTCTTTAACACTAGAACTGCCGGAGCGGTCAAAATGACAGCTACACATTTTCAAAGCTCTATTTCGACCACATTTTCTGTCATATTGCAAGGAGCTTCAGTGACCTTTCCTGATTACCAGTCAGAATCATCCGTATTAAATTTAATTAATTTTGCGTTATTGGATAGGACGTAGGTAACGAGTATACCTAGAACCACCGTAGCAGTCATTTTGACCGCTCTATTGATTACCATAGTAGAATGTGTTAAAACGTGCTTATTCCTCTGGTTGAGATAAAATTTGTTTATAATTATTCTCCCTGTAAATAATGTAAGCACAACAATGAAACTCCAATAGTCTATGTACAACCATTGTTCATTCTCTTCTTTATTCATTTACGAAAGGTGGCTACGAGAGCCAATGGGTCACTCTCCTCTGAGAGTAGCAAACATTCTTCTGCTGTCACAATCCCCTTCGAGGTCTCCCTCACCCCTCCTCTCTCCTTGAGCCAATCACGACCTTGGGACAACTGTCCACTGACCTCTCTCGGCAGTCTGGCTCCATGGCTTCGTCAGCTTGTCACAGACCATGGCTCATAGACCAGCGTCACTTACCGATGAAGAATTGCTCGCTCAACTGCATGAGATTCTGGATGATATCTCTGAAGCTGAATGTGACCCAGATGTAGAGGACCTACGAGAAGAAGCTGCGGACAAAGATTACTACCAACCAAGTGACCATTCTGAAAGCAGTGATTCAGATGATGCTGAAAATCCAATTGCTCAACCAGGTAAGTTATAATAATCTTGATGTCAATATTTCAACTTTGGTACTGAAATTCAGCATTTAGACTGCAATTATACCTGGTATAGGCCAAGAACTGAAAGTTTTCAATTGTTCTATTACAGCAGCAGAAAATGTAATACGAAAAGCTGGAAATAAGAGGGGACGCATCAACACAAGACTCCGAAGACCAAGTAATATGTTACTAGGTACAGATGGCATCATGGAGTGGACTGCAGGAGAGTTTGGGAAGACTACACCTGGATGGATGGCTTGTCACAACATCTTGATAGAAAAGCCAGGACCTACTCCATATTCAAAGCGGAATGTTTCTGACAACAGTGTAGCGAGTGGATGGCGTCTTTTTATTGAGAATCTATATTGAAACATATCAAACACTGTACGGAAACGGAAGCAAAACGTGTTCTAGGTGATGAATTGTGGAGTGTAAGTTTAAAAAATCTGGAGGCATTTATTGCCTTAGTGTATGCTCATGGTGTACTTGGAGCCAGTAACACTGAACTTGATGAACTCTGGTCTAAAAAGTGGGGGCCACCATTCTTCAGTGAAACAATGGAGAGGAACTGTTTTCGAGAAATCCAAAGATTTTTGCGTTTTGACGTCAGAACTACAAGATCAGAATGTTTGAAGACTGATAAATTTGGATTAGTATCTAAAGTTCATTGAAAATTGTCAATTGACTTATATTCCAAGTGAAAGCCTGACTGATGATGAGCAGATTTTTCCAAGCAAAACAAGGTGTCCATTCTTACAGTACATGCCCAACAAACCAGATAAACTTGGAATTAAGTTTTGGCTTCTTGTGGACGTTGACTCAAAGTTTCTGTGTAATGGGTTTCCTTACCTAGGAAGAGACGACTTCAGACCACGTGACGAGACTCTTCCCGAAAGTGTAGTAATGAGGTTGATGGAACCGTTTCAAAGGAAGGGGCGAAACGTAATTACAGACAACTTCTTTACAACAGTGAAACTTGGTAAGAAGTTGAAAAGTAATGTAGGAACCATTAGACGATCAAGGAGAGAAATTCCTAAAGGTGTGAAGGCTATGAAAGCTAGTCTTTACGACTCAACTCTCCTGAAACATTCCAATGACACACTTACAGTTTATCAAGGTAAACGAAACAAGAACGTCCTTCTATACAGTAAGTACTTTGCACTCAGAAGTTGAACTTCAAGCTAATCCCAAAAGGATTCCCGAAACAGTAGACTTCTACAACAATACAAAATATGGTGTGGTCGTGGTGGATCAAATGGGAAGAAAATATACTGTTCGATCCGCTACACAAAGATGGCCTGTTCATGTATTTCATAATATTCTTGACTTGGCAGCTAACAATTTCTGGATCATTTTCAAAAAAGTGACAGGGAAGATCAGTCGCCGAAGTTACATCCTGAAGCTAGCAGAGGAACTTCGTATGGGGTACATGGAATCAAAACCTAAGTCTGTGGATACAGAACCCGAATTTAGGGGGCCTGTGGAAGTAAATGTGCAGAGAAGGCAATGCCAAATGAAGAAATGCAGGAATAAAACAAGCTTTACCTGCAGAAAGTGCAAACAGCGAGTGTGTGGTTCTTGCTCAGAGGACATAACTAAGGTCATGGTATGTAGTTCCTGCTTCTAAAGATACAGAATTGCATCAGCGTCTGCAAATACACAAATATGTTGTGGTACGTGGATTTGCCAAAAATGTTTCAGTAATTTTCCTTTCTGAAAATGAGTAATAACTATTTTACCATTTAGACTAAAAGAATTTGAAGTAAAAACAATGTTTGTTTATTAGATAAGTGTGTTTTATAGAAACGTTTTTGTGTTTGTAATACATGAGGAAAATATTACATCTGTAATACAATTGAATAATTTGTTTCTTTTCCGTGTTAGATACTATAATTAATGTTTTATAAATTTAGTCATACATATTTGAAAGGAGGATAATGAGTTACTATACGTACTGAGAATAAAAATAATAATTCCAACACAGCGGTCAAAATGACCGCATCGGCGATTCTAGGTATATAATATGTTCCGGCGGTCCTAGTGTTATTAGGTTAATGGTCATGAGTGGAGAGTACATGATCCTCGGCATTCATTCGGTGACAAGAATTCATACATTTCAATATGCAACGTGATTTTGTAATTTATCTGACAGCAGTGTCACCACGTTGAATGGAACAGCGCGCGTACTGTAGTACGTGGCTTGCGACTCCACTGAACGCATGTGTCCAGATCTCTCCAAGATATTAAAAACAGTGTTGGAGTGTAAGGATCATTTTTTTGTAATAGAGAAATAATACTGACTTAGGTATAAGTGGCATTAAAGATATGGCTGATGTTCCATTTGCAAAACATAAATCCAGGAAAATTTTAAGGTAAAGAGAATGACAGATAGTTTGCAACGTCTACAATTATATAAAGACCAAGATTCAGGAGAGAAGTGTGGATTGGACTGCGAGGGAAACCGCTGAAGCATGCGGCATTTCAAGAACCACGGTGTTTCAAGTTTGCGCCAAGGCTACCAAGGGTCCTTTCGTGTCACCAGGTAAGAAGAGAGCGCTGAAAATAACGAGATGAAACAGCAGGGTACTGAAATACAATGACATTGTGCAGAGTGCAGTTAGACGGAAAGTGAATGAGTTTTTCATTAATAATCGACCACCAGCACTAAATTCTGTTCTGTCAGCTGTCAATAGAGATCCAGATCTCCCAGATTTTAAAAGATTAACACTCCACATCCTACTTAAAGAAATGAATTTTATTTATGAACGGAGAGGAAACAAAGCCATGCTGATTGAAAGAGACGATGTTGTGTCTTGGCACCATAGGTATTTATCACAAGTTAAGAAATTCAGAAATGAAAATAGAAACATTGTTTACACAGATGAATCGTTTGTTAATATCGGCATAACAGTGCAAAAGGCATGGGTTGACAAGTCCATAAACAGTCGATAAACATTAACAGGAATTTATGTAGATAACGAGCGCGGATTTGTGCCGAATGCGAACCTTATATTTTCGAGTAAGAAAAACACTGCTGACGCTCATGATGAAATGGATGGTGATTGTTATAAAAAGTATTTTAAAGAACAGATTCTTGCAAATCTCCCACCTCAATCTGTAGTAGCCATTGACAATGCTTCCTATCACAGCCGAAAGAAAGAGAAATTTCCAACTAAGTCATGGAAGAAGGAGCGTATGCAGGAATGACTTCAATCACATGGTATTGCATACAGTGAGACATGCTGATGAACATCAGTAAAGAAAAATACAATTATGATACGTAAGTCATTGATGAAATGGCTAAGGAAATGGGACATACAGTTCTTTGACTGCTACCGTATCACTGCGAGTTAAGTCCGATCGAACTTGTGTGGGCTCAGGTGAAACATCACATCAGTATGAACAATATTACTTTCAAAACAAAGGACATGGAGAAGCTCATTCAAGAAGGGTTTGAAAGCGTTAAGTGTAGAAAATTCAAGTGCTGATGTTCAGCATGTGAAGACTGTTGAGGCAGATATGTGGAATGCTATAATCTCCAAGATGACTCAGAGCCTCTCATAATAAGATTGGGGGACAGCTCTTCAGAAGTAGAAATGTCCACTGAACAAGAATATGAGCAGCTTGACGATGACCTGCAGGGCATTGGGCCGCTGGAATAACGTTGTCTGGAGGTAAGATTACTGTCTTATACGCAAGTGTGTTGTGTTTTAACTTATTCATTTCTCAGTCTGACTCTGATATGACAACTTCCTATTCATGCTGTGTTACATTGCTGAGAACTCGCCATATTATTATTCTTCTTTGATATTCACCTGCAATAATGTGCGTGACAGAACTTTCATGCAGTTAAATTACGCGGATTTGTGCCGAATGAGAAGCTGGTATTTTTGTGTACGAAAAACTGCTGATGCTCATTATGAAATGGATGGTGATTGTTTTGAGAAATATTTTTAATAGATTCTCGCAAATTTCCCACCTCAGTATGTAGCATTTGCCTTTCACTGTCCAACATACATTATGCCACTGAATATTTGTTTACTTTCTTTCATCTATGCGTGTAATAATATGGGAAGTGTAATATGATAAAAAAACAAAATTACTTGTTATTTTTGGGTGCTTTCTTCACCTCTGCAACTGAAAGTGACTGACCTAGGCTGACCTTGCAACATATATTGTCATATTACGTATTAAACTTGATCCATATCTAATGGATGACTCGGGTTAGCTTTCATGCCATTTCAATTGTTTTGTCATAGGCATACCATACATAACTAAAATTACAATGTAAATAAATAGTAAATTGCCGCAATATTTATAACTCGTTCTAAGCATTGTTATGTAAATCAATTACTATCCTCGGATTCCTCATTCCTTACAAAATAACTCAGTTTTTATTAAAAATTGTTTACCCAAATTCTGGTATTTTTGCAGGAATTATAGTAAAAGGGTGGAGATTATTATGTCGCGAAGGATCGAAATTACGTCCGGATGAGGAGCTGTCTGACACTCCATCCGGCAGCGGTCTGTACTACTCGTGTTGAGTGCTGTACAAGTGCTGTACAATAGATGCCCTGCTACACTCGCCAGACACGGCAACACTGGTGCCACAAGAGCTACAGTACACTCTTAACTCTGGACGGACAACAGAGGCTCAATCGGCACTTTGATAACTTCTGTGTTAAAGACGGCATCCATCAAGGATCTATGCTATCACCACCCCTATCATCCTCGTTATGGACATTATAATGCATTTTCATCGTGATGTCCTATGGACAATGCTAAATGCTGATGACATCATGATTGCAGCTACAAATAGGGAAGAGCTCCAGCAACAGGTGTAGACATAGGATGATCACCTTTTATAGTTTGGGCTTTGTTTTAACACTGCAAAAAATGGGTCTGTGCAAAAACTGAGTCTTTGGAACCAAATCCGGATGATGGTTCCATCCAAGTTAATGTTGTAGATCTTCAGAAATTGAATTTGTTCGGATACCTCGCCTTTGCTGGCAGGACCTAGTGTTTACAGTGCACTATGTCTGCTGGTATGGGCTAGAGTAATATTGTTACTTTCATTGATCTGTCTCAGTCTTATCCTTGGCTTTGACAATATGGAAGTGACTGAGGTATGCGCGATGCTAGTAATGCCATTCCTTATGCAGCCAGTCCCTACTATGAATGGTGTGAAAATGTCGCTCATAGGGTCGGTTGGTGCATGCATTTCAGTGGGCTTGGCAGACTGATATGTAATAGCAACTTCTGGCTCGGTGAGAAAAGCAACGGGAAACTACCTCACTCCTCATTTCCCTAGTACGCCTCTTCAGTGATGCCTGGGCCATCTATGACAGCTGATGGCAGAGCTGTTGAGGATCCAACCAGGCTTTGGGCTGAATACCCAACACACACACCTCGCATCATACCTGCAGGGTAAAGGTGGAATTGAATGACGGTGATGTTAGAGCGCAAGCCAGAGCAACGTGGTGTTTGCTGGACAATGGGTGTCTCCTTCCAGGATCACATGCAAAAGGACAGTCTTTGGCAGCAGTTTAGTATTATTCCTATTCACGATAAAATGCAAGAAGGGTGACTACAATGATGCAGCCACATCTTACAGGCAGCATTTGAAACAGTTGTTAATACATTCTATCACTTTGCTATAGACGACCAACAACCATGTGGTAGACCCAACCAACAACATCAGAATCTGCTGCATCCTTCCAACTGATGCGCAGGACCAAGTGAAGTTGCAATCAAAGATTCTATAAGTGGACCCTGTCCCAGCGGGTCAACACTAAGATGTGATGATGATGATGATGATGATGATGATGATGATGATGATTGGTCAAGATTGGTAATTAGCTGTCAGAATGCTAGTGGCACCTACCATTCCAGAGTTTTACTAACTTGATTTAATTTATAATTTAATCCATCTTCTCCATTGTTACAAAATGTCCTTGCTCAACGATCGTGATAAAAGGTTTTGAAAACTTTATATTGACTATGAACATGGTTCTGCCTTTGGGCATAGCGAACACACCGTAACAATAATACTATATGAAGCGTCAAAGTGGATCAGAACAAAGATCTATGGAGTACCCCCTGAAGTGACGAGCATCTCTCGTCTCCAGGGAGGTACAAAAAGTGGGTGGAGGTTAATGATCCACAGCCCAAACCAAGAGCTCCCTGGATAAGGGTGAAGGAGGGAGAAGAAAAAGATAAACATGGTTCTGTAACTAGGTAATACTCAGTTTACTTGTAAGCTACTATTAAGTTATATTGACAGCAATTTTTAGGTTCCAAATTCTTACACTAACATAGCAGAGTTTCCCAAACTGAAAGCACACATATGATCTGCAAGGAAATATATGCTAACAAGTAAAACTCTAGGACAAACGGCAGTGTTCTCTCTAAGCCCAGGCGTTTTTACAGACCGCCCAGCTAGCATAACCTAGTTGTGTGTAAGTTACATAATATTTATATATATTATAGTCACTGGGTCCTCCAAATTAAAATGTAAATACTTTAAATCTGTTTATTTCAATGATAAATCTTCATTATTGTCAGCATAATTGCATCAATAATATCAGAGTTTTAATGTTTAGCTTGACCATCACGTAGTGTTGTGCGCAACTGTTGTCTGGATTAGCGCTGAACCCCATGTGAGCACTCAATTCTGCGGGATGTCACAAACCTGTACAGCACTCCATAGCAACCGAGCAATAAAACACTAGAAGTTCAAAATACACTATTATGTCTTTTTTCGTGACAATAACACTAAAATAGTTCAATCTTGCAGTTAGTTTTCCTGTCCGATAATACTGTTAATGCCCTGAAGGGAATAAATTGAAATTTTATAATAATCATTTTATACGTAGTATTGCCCGCGCGGCTACTCATTCCTGCCGCTCGATTACTCACTCCTATCGCCCAACTGCTCATTCCTGCCATCCGGCCGACGAAAATTTCTGGGGAGAACACTCAACGGGCTATACACGAGAGATGGAGGCATGCCAGAGCATGACTGTCTTATGTCAATAGTCTTAAGACGCTCCGCCTGCAGTGCCATGCTGAGTAGCTCAGACGGTTGAGGCGCTGGCCTTCTGGCCCCAACTTGGCAGGTTGGATCCGGGCTCAGTCTGATGATATTTGAAGGTACTCAAATCCATCAGCCTTGTGTTGGTAGATTTACTGGCACGTAAAAGAACTCTTGCAGGACTAAATTCCGGCACCTCAGCGTCTCAAAAAACTATAAAAGTAGTTAGTGGGACGTAAAGCCAGTAACATTATTACTATCATCATCATCATCCACCTGCAATGACCAGACTGGCTTTCTTACTTGCAACAAATGGTTGCTAACTGCACAGTACTGGAACCAAGATTATGAAAATGAAAATCCACAGCCTGTTTCCAGTCATTCGACCGGGTCAGGAATAGAATGAATGAAACTCCCATCTAGCAGCGAGGATGGGAAATGTGCTGGCTGCCGAAGCCTGTCACACTCCTCTGGGGCAATTATTAATGAATGACAGCTGGAATGAAATGATATTGGAGTGTATTACTGGAATCCATGATTATGAAATATCCTATTTTTTATTGGTCTGCACACTTCGCAGCTAGTGTCCAATCTGTTCGTCTAACACATCGGGGTGTTCAGCAAAGAGCCTCTCGAAGGGAGTGAGTCACTGGCGCACACTGTTTAGGATCTCTCGACGCATATGAAGTTAAAACTGGTTTCAATTAGGATTGTTTACCATGGCAAAGTTGGCCATTACGTCTAACTAGGTTGAATTCTGGGAGCGACTGCATTCTTCATAAAATTCATCCAATGGTAATGAGTACGGTGCAAGATTTCTCAGTGTTCAGATATAAAAGTAAGTTTTGTGTTTGTTTTTTTTTTTTGTTTTTTGTTTTTGAGGGAGGGTGAGAGATTATAGGATTGGCGATGGAACACATCTCTCCTTTAAGGTAACCTTTCATACATTTCATCTCACCGAATAATGTGTTTCACGCTGACTCCCTCATCCTACAGTACTATCGATATAATGTTAACCCGAGAATGGTAATGTGATTTTCTGTAACGCCAATAGTAACGCAAAGTGTCCTTGGACTCCAATCAGTTTCCTGTGTTTTGTACTAGAATGAACGTGAAATCAAATTTATTAAATGATCGGCAAAAGTTCAGTTAGACTTACCATTTTCCAGCGCACGCATCTAGGCGTAATTGCACTGTCATTTGTTTCTCTCTCGCATCTCGTAATGGGCGTGATAGTGCAGTAGACAGAGCTGCCAACTGCTCATATAAAGAACTAGTCCTAGTGCAGCTGCGCTACTTTTGAATTGGTCTGGATTAGTTAGAGGAGGTTAGTGACAATGTCATTGGTCTGGAATGTTAGGCCATTGGTCTGGATCACGCACAGGGTATCTGGGGGCGTAAGCCCCCAGGTTAGAAGTCGCAAAGCGGTCCTTAGGCCTCTGGTATCCCACGTAAGACCTCCATTGGTTCTACTTTTGAATTGGTCTGGATTGATTAGGGTAGGTTAGTGAAAAAGCCATTGGTCTGGATCAAGCTTACGCCCCCAGGTTAGAAGCTGTGAACTGCAATGTTGTGTAAAAAAAGTACTTCCACTATCACATCAAGAAACAGGTACAAATCACAGATAGCCTACAACAGTTCCGTTTGCCATCATTTGAGTTTTTATTATATTTCTGTTTCTTTGTAAGTCACCTTCAGAATCGCTAATGTAAGGCCCACACACATTTTGCAAGTGCTTCAAGCATAAATATAGCTAGTAAGAACTTTCAACAGAATGACCAGAATAAAGTACACAAAAATGTTCCACAAATGGTAACGAGGGGGTCAACCAGCACACCAGCCACATTAGCTGGCTGTTTTCTTTCTGTAAGACAAGGAACACTGGAGATGCATGCAGGAACTTGTTAAAAGAACATGTGAATGAAGGCAGGCAAAATATTAGCAGTATAGCCAACCAAACACGAAAGCAGTAGTTACAAGTTTCACCGTGGGGGTCTGGCAGCACCCCACATTACCACTCCCGGGTTAAAGAGTTCTCAATTATGACGAACATGATCACAGAATAACATTCTAAAACGTTCTTCCATATCAAATCAGGAATAACAAACTCTTAAACATTATTTACAAATATGGCACACATTTCCCAGCCACTTACTTTGCTTTCCTTTCTGCAGCTTTAACTGGTCGAGTTCGCTGATGCCTGTCCCCCATTCGTGTTCCTTCCAATTTCCCCACGAGGGACATAACCTCTCCAGTGGCTTCATCACGACTTCTTCTTTCAATAAGCCGAACATCGGCTTGCAGCACAAGATTCGAATTCTACAATATAA
This sequence comes from Anabrus simplex, assembly GCF_040414725.1. NCBI lineage: Eukaryota > Metazoa > Arthropoda > Insecta > Orthoptera > Tettigoniidae > Anabrus > Anabrus simplex. The sequence continues at coordinate 526,537,227 of NC_090265.1, read as the reverse complement.
GAAAATGCCGCATTGTATCAACGAGATATATTTCAATTTTCTGCTTCAAATAAACTGTGAATAGGCTACATAAACTTAATGGCTGATGTTTCTTTCATTCGATTACAAACACACAGAAACAAACAAGTTTTTCTTACCGCTTTGTACTCGTACTGTAACTGACGGGCCGCAGCATCCGCCATGGCTACAATTCGGACTAAATTGCACAAAAATGTGAAATATGACCACTGCTACTTCAGTTCTCAGAGAAACATCAACATAGACACCATTTTGTTTGTGACGCAATTGTCTGTAAAGAGAAGAATAACGTTCAGGATAGACAACAGTTGTAGTGAAACCACCAAATTACCCTGCCCTGATCGTTATATATTCCCACTAGCAGTTACCCGCAGATTCATTCGCGTGGATTTCGTAATTCGATTAAAGTAATCATTCCTCGGTACTGTAGTAAGACATTATCTTAAAATCTCACCATATAAATGAGTTTCGTTTAAGGTAGAAACTATGTAAACCACATTTGTGGTATTGCCTTTTGGGGCTAAAATGAGCATGGGACATAGAACTGTACCTGTGCGAAACAGTCTTTTCTCAAGTTGGAAAAAAGAACATTTATTTTTAACGGATATTCCAAATACGGTACCTATTTCCACGTCTGTAAAATCTTCAATCTTTGATATACGGTATGTATCCTCGTGAAAAATTAATTCAACCTTTTTTTTCCACCCCCGTTCAGTGCATTTCCCGAAAACAAAAAAACATGCTCCTGTATTTTTAAAGGACTTTCCAAGTATCTGTACCAAGTTTCTTGTCTGTAACATCTTCAGTTTTTGAGCTATAAGTATCCTCATAAACAGAATTCAACTCCTTCTTTACTTATCCCCCCCCCCCTCCCCTCCTTTAAGTCGATTTTCCGTCATCAAAAAACATAGGGCCTACGTGTTTCTTTTATTTTTTAAAGGAGATTCCAAATACCAATTTTCACGCCTGTAACATCTTTAGTTTTTGAGATATAAGTAGGCCTATCCTCATACAAAACATTCACCTAACTATTCAATTCATTCACCATCCCCCTTGAGTTGATTCATCACAGCTTCTCCTTTCAATAAGCCCAACACACCCCCGCCGCCGCCGCCCCCCCTCCAACACACCAAAAATGCGTGATTCCTTATTTTTGAAGGAGATTCCAAATACCAATTTTCACGTTTGTAACATCTTTAGTTTTTTGGATGTAAGTAGGCCTATCAGTGGCATAGGCTGGGATCAAGACATGGGCTACCACTAGACTTAGGTTACCCATTTTCAAGAGTTGGTTTAGTGAATGTCAGGCCTTCCGCGTTTTGAGCTGCAGCCAATAGCCAACGGAGAAGCCTGTTGTGTTGTGAAGGCTGCTTCACAAGCTACTGCCAATGCTCAACACCTGATCAGTGGAGATGGTAGCCTAAGGTTTAACAAATTAAAGTCCTGTTTTGTGGCTAAATGGATAGAATGCTTGCCTTTGGTCTGATGACCCTGGATCAATTTTCAGAATCAACCCCTCATACTGTAAATTCCCCTGGCTTAAGGGCTGGATGTTTACGACGTTTTCACCACCCATTTTATCCTCATTAGGACACCACCAGGCCTATACAGTCGCCATGCATCATTATTATTATTATTATTATTATATACAAATGCTGAATTTTACAGCAGCTGTACCCATCGTTCACTGGTTTATTAGCTTCCTCGGGAGATCAGCGATGGTGTCCGACCCATGATCATGGGTTCGATTCCAACCAACAAACGAGAACCTGAAAGATTGCATTCCATTTTATCAGATCTACCTATAGAAAGAAAACTATATTTCTCCTATAACAGCAGCCCTGCAGTGCTTTCCTATAAGGATTTAGAAGTATACGGAAGTGAAACACCAGCACTCTGTTATCTATATGATTCAGAAGTATGAGGTGAGGAAGTATATGCGATGAGGAATGCAAAGGTTGATAGTTAACAGTGGCGATCTGACGGATCAAAGCCTAGCACATCTATCCCCCTGGTCCCCGCTCCAAGCCAGTACACAGCAGCAAGCCGCGCGTGATGAGTCGAGGGGAGAGGGACGAGAGTCTGAGCTGCGATATCAGTCTCCGATGCCTGGCTCTCAGAAATACGTCAACGTTTTTTCTCATTGCTTTCGAGTTTTTTAAATGGAACAATGTGTCAGATGCTTGCATTATAATGTGCTTTATACTTCCATCTTCCTCAATTGAGGTTTAGGCTTCACCGATAGCCTTGGTAGCCCTCAGTATACGCCACTGGTAATTATCCTCATACAAATACTGTAGTTCCACTAATTTTTCAATTCTTTCACCCAACTTAAGTGGATTTTTCGGTAACAATAGAAGATGTGTTTCCATGGTATTTTTTTATTTTAAAGGAGGTTCCAAATACCAATTTTCACATCTATAACATCTTCAGTTTTGAGATATATGTATCCTCATAAACATAATTCAATACCTTTTACACACACCTCCCCTCCCCCCCCCCAAGTTGATTTTCCCCCCAAAAAATCGTGTTCCTTTATTTTTAAAGGAGATCCATTGAGATATAAGTATGCTCATACAAATAATTCAACTAATTTTTCAATTCTTAAGTGGATTTTCCAGAAAAAAGGTATGCATTTCTTTATTTTTAAAGGAGACCCCAAATACCAATTTTCACATCTGTAACATCTTCAATTTTGAGATATCAATATCCTAATATAAGAATTCAACAACATTTTCAGTCCTTTTAACCCCCCTGTCCCCTTCAGTGGTTTTCCAGAAAATAAAAAAAATACATGTTTCTTTGTTTTTAAAAGATTAAAAATACCAATTTCATGTCAGTAACATTGTACGTTTCTGAGATATATGGTAGGTATAGTATTTTAAAAAATTCACCCACTTTGTCACTCCTCTTCACCCCCGATTAAACTTAATTGGATTTTCCAAAAAACAAAAAAATATCCATTTCTTCATTTTTAAAGGAGACTCCAAATATTCATTTTCTTGCCTGTAACATCTTTAGTTTTTGAGATATAGGTATCCTCATATGAAGTATTTAACCAGTTTTCTCCTATTTTTCACCCCCTTAATGGGATTTTCCTAAAACAAAAACTACATATTTATTTCTTTTTAAAGGGGGATTCCAAATACCAATTTTTACCCAAGGTGATGAATTTCATTATTGGTTCCGTATTGAATTAAGAGTAACTTACACATAATTTAATTGAGAAAGTTTTAATCCACCTACTCAATACTAACTTATACAATAATTGTAATGCCTATGTATGCATTACAATGTATTAGGGGACTAGTTTCGACCCTGTGTGGGTCATCATCAGCCTAAATAAGCTACCGTCCACTTTTTATTTGTTGATATCCAGGAACAATATTTTGTCATAAATTGATAAAATTAATCAAATGAGCAAAATGTGTAATGTGATAACATGTATAAAAAATGGTGAAATGCATGAAATGTTATGAGAGATAAAATTACATATATATATTACACATTTTGCTCATTTGATAAATTTTATTAATTTATGACAAAATATTGTTCCTGGACATCAACAAATAAAAAGTGTACCTTATTTAGGTTGATGATAACCCACACAGGGTTAAAACTAGTCCCCTAATACATTGTAATGTATACATAGGCATTACAATATTATTGTATAGTATCGAGTAGGTGGATTACGTCTGTAAACTTTTAAGTTTTTGAGATATAAATAAACTCATTTAAACAATTCACCCCCTCCTTTTCTCCCCCTTAGCAATGGAATATCCAAAAACCCTCCCTTAGTAAGCACCTGCTCTCTCTAAAATAATGCATTCCCTAAATTTCATTTCTTTATGTCCAATATTTTTTGCTTGGTGATGAAGAATCAGTCAGTCAGTCAGTCAGTCAGTCAGTCAGTCAGTCAGTCAGTCTGTCAGTCAGTCAGGACTTGTGAACCATGTGACCTTGCTGCAGTGGGGACGCTTGCATGTCCCAATGAAGCAGGTAGCCAAGCCGTAGGTGCAACCATATCGGATGGGTATCTGTCGAGAGACCAGACTAACGAATGGTTCATCGAAAGGGAGGTAGCAGCCTTTTAGAAGTTGCAAGGGCAGCAGTCTAGATGATTGACTTTATTATGTGCTAACCTTTTAATTTCTACGTAACTATTGCATCCTACATCTGCTCTAATCTGCTTGTCATATTCATACCTTGGTTTCCCCCTACCGTTCTTACCACCTACACTTTCTTCAAAAACCAACTGAACAAGTCCTGGGTGTCTTGAGATGTGTCCCATCATTCTAACTCTTCTTCTCTTCAAATTTAGCCAAATTGATCTCCTCTCACCAATTTGATTCATTATTTCTTCATTCGTGATTCGATCTCTCCATCTCACCTTCAGCATTCTTCTGTAACACCACATTTCAAGAACTCTTATCCTCTTTCTTTCTGAGCTAGTTATTGTCCATGTTTCACTTCCATACAATGCCACACTCCAGATGAAAGTCTTGAGAAACATCTTTCTAATTCCTATATTAATGTTTGAAGTGAGTAAATTTCTTTTCTTAAGAAAGCTCTTCCTTGCTTATGCTAGTCTACATTTTATGTCATGTACTTCCTTTAAGACTTAATTTCCTAATCTAAAATTTCCTGCATTGCCTGCCTTCGTTCGATTGCACTCCATTATTTTTGTTTTGAACTTATTTTTTTTCATTTTGTACTCCTTACCCAAGACTTCGTCCATAACATTCAGCAACTTCTCGTGATCTTCTGCAGTCTCAGATAAAATAATATTTTCATAATCGGCAAATCTCAAGGTTTTGATTTCCTCTCCCTGGATTGAGAATCCTTTTTCAAATTCCTCTTTGATTTCCTTTACTGCCTGTTCTAAGTAAACATTGAAATGGAGGGGGGACAAACTGCAACCTTGCCTCACTCCTTTCTGGATTGCTGCTTCTTTTTCAAAGCCCTCGATTCTTATCACTGCAGACTTATTTTTATACAGATTGTAGATAATTCTTCGTTCTTAGTATCTGATCCCAATCACCTTCAGAATCTTAAATAGCTTGGTCCAGTCAACATTATCGAATGCTTGTTCTAGATCTACGAACGCCATGTACGTGGGCTTGCCATTCTTAATTCAATCCTCTAAGATCAGACGTAAAGCCAGGATTGCTTCATGTGTTCCTACATTTCTTCTGAAGCAAGATTGATCTCCTCCCAACTTAGCTTCAACTTGTCTTTCCATTCTTCTGTAAATAAGTGTTAAAATTTTGCAAGCCTGAGATACCAAAGTAATGGTGCGGTAGTTTTCACACTTGTCAGCACCGCCTTTCTTGGGAATACGTATAGCAACATTCTGCCGAAAATCAGATCGTAGATCTAGAAAAGGCATTCGATAATGTTGATTGGACCAAGCTGTTTGAGATTCTGAAGGTGATCGGGATCAGATACCGAGAAAGGAGAATTATCTACAATCTATACAAAAATCAGTCTGCAATGATAAGAATTGAGAGCTTTGAAAAAGAGTCAGCAATCCAGAAATGAGTGAGTCAATGCTGCAGTATGCCCCTCTCCTTTTCAATGTTTACATAGAACAGGCGATAAAGGAAATCAAAGAGAAATTTGGAAACGGTATCAAAGTTCAAGGAGAGCAAATCAAAACCCTGAGATTTGACGATGATATTGTTATTTTATCTGACTCCGCAAAAGATCTGGAGAAATTACTGAATGGTATGGACAGAGTCTTGGGGAAGGTATACAAGATGAAAATAAATAAGTCTGAAACAAAATTAATGGAGTGAGGTTGAACAAGGTCAGGTGATGCAGGAAATATTAGCTTAGGAAATGAAGTCTTAAAGGAAGCAGATAACTATTGTTACTTGGGCAGTAAAATAACCAATGATGGTAGATGAAAGGAGGGCATAAAATGCAGACTAGCACAAGCAATGATGGCCTTTCTTAAGATAAGAAATTTGTTCACCTCGAATATTGATATAGGAATTAGGGCATTTTTGAAGGCTTTCAACTGGAGTGAGGCATTGTATGGAAGTGAAACATGGACAATAACTAGCTCAGAAAGAAAGAGAATAGAAGCTTTTGAAATGTGGTGTTACAGAAGAATGCTGAGGGTGAGATGGGTAGATAAAATCACGAATGAAGAGATACTGAATCCAGTGGCGGTGGGCTCTCAGGAGCACAGGAGCACGTGAACACCCAGTTTTCATACATATTTATGCATTCATGGATAATCTAAAACTTTCCTTCCTTTTGACCTGATTTCGACAATCGACTTATATCGAAGCTCCGTTACATCGACAGTTGTTCGTTTTGACTGACAGTGCACAGAGAACACTGGATAATGCGCTATTGTGCTGAAGACTATACACATGCGCAAAGTAGATGACATCATAGTTTTCTGCACTGATATTCCCATTAGCGAGGAGCACGGTAAGGTACGTGCCTTGTCGTCTAGAGCCACCCTCAACCCAGTGGCAGTATTACAGTTGACCACAAGGGTCCGCCACCTGCCCTATTACGGTTAGCCACAGCCTCCCAGGAGCTACTATTGCATTACATTACCGGCAGATTTCGCTAGTACCCTAATTCTGAATAGGCATTTTCTAGCTTGTTGTGAACAGGTGTTTGTAATCGCGGGAAGAAGTCTGCTTTACCTTGTGACAGGAAAATCTTTCCAAGTGAAATTAATTTAAGTGTTGTGTTTTGCTTCTGTGTTTGTATGGTTTGTGACTGTGGTATTCTTTGTGTAAGAGGAAATGAATTTGGTTCAGGTAATTTTAACCAGTGAAATATTAACCTATCAGTTTAGAAATTAGAAATTAAAGTTAGAAATTAAGAAGTTAGAAATAAGTTAGAAATTAAAAGGCTTGGACCGGACAGACTAGATTTGATTATCGAAAAGCTTACAAAAACTGACAAACGCGAGTATAGGCGTAAGTTTAAGAGAGAAGTGTGCGAAACAGGCAAGTGGCTCTGTGGATGTAGATCTAGGAATGCGCTTTTTTGTTTGCTCTGTTTATTGTTCAGCAAAGAAAGAAGTGTATGGAATTCAGCTGGGTGCACAGACCTTGCTCATTTGAGTGGAAAAATAAATAAACATGAAAATTCTCATGCACACAAAAACGCGAGAATTGAATTCTCTATGCTAGGCCATGTCAATATCACCACGCAGCTGGATTCCGCTTACCGTGAATCGATTAAGAAACATAATGAGCAAGTCGATGCAAATAGGTATATACTTTCTAGATTAATCGACTGTGTTAAGTTTTGTGGAACTTTCGAACTGTCACTGCGTGGCCACGATGAAAGTGATACTTTTGATAATCCTGGGATTTTCAGGGGACTAGTAAACTTTGTAAGCTCTATTGACAATGCAATGAAAGAGCATTTGGAAAGTGATACCGTTTTTAAAGGTACTTCCCACACTATTCAAAATGAATTTCTTGATTGCATGTTGAGCATGTGCAGAGATGAAATATCTAATGAGATTCATGCCGCTCATTGTTTGGCAGTTATGGCTGATGAAACGACAGATGTTTCTACATTGCAATAAATGGTAATTGTTTATAGATATGAAGCTGGAGGGGTTCTGGTTGAAAAGTACTGGGGTTTTGTCAACCCGAAAGCTCAAGACGCGGAGTCTATTTTTGGAATTGTTCATACAGAATTAGAACGCCAAGTGGGGAGCCACAGACAGAAGGTTATTAGATAATGCTACGATGGAGCGGCAGTATTAAGTGGGGGTAGAAACGGGGTGCAGGCCAGAATAAGAGAGATTTACTCTCAAGCGTAGTACATCCATTGTTATGCTCATCAGTTCAATTTAATTTTACAGAAAGCGGCATCTATAAGTAGTTCATGTAGGATCTTTTTTTCCAAGTTAACAGCCATTCCAGCATTCTTTTCTCGATCAGTGCAGAGAACGAAAGTTTTGGATTCGCTGGTAGAGAAGAGGCTTCCGAAGGCTATAACCACCAGATGGAATTTCTCAGCTCGTTTAGTCCAAACCGTATATGAGAACACGGACAATTTAATAGAATGTCTCGAAGAAATTCGAAATTCATCTCATATTGACGATGTTACGAGGCGGGAGAGCTCCAGGCTTCTGTACAGTTTGAGAGATACGGAATTTATGTTTTGGCTACATTTCTTTCACTGTTTGATGCCACATGCAGACATTCTTTTCAAATTACTACAGCACAGAAATATCGATGCAGTTAAAGTGAAAGAACATATTTCAGAATTCCGAAGGCATGTTGAGAAAGTCAGGGACTGCACCGCGGACTTGGACGCTGATATATCCTCCAATGATCAACTCGCTCAAAAGAGGCGAAAAAACTCAGATCGTTCAGTAGCTGCTAAAGAGGTATGTGATGTACCGTAATAATTGTTCACATGAAAGAACGATTTTCATTCCGTTCTCACTTACTGGCTTCTAGTCTGGTTGATGTGCGTGCGTTTGGTGTCTATTCAGACTCTTTTCCAGAAAGAGAACTAAATACAGTGGCGCATATGTATCCCTGCCTAAATAAGACACAGCTGAAGACTGAACTAGAAGTATTGTATATGATAAATGGCTTTCAGGAAGATGATGCGGCCATTTCCGTGTTGCAGTTTCTGCTTGACAATGAACTAGATAGGGACACATTTCCAAAAGTATGCGAATTACTCCGAATTATTGTCACAACCCCAATGACGACAGCGGAGCCTGAGAGGTGTTTTTCTACTTTGAAACGAATTAAAACGTTTCTGAGGAACACCATGATTGGAGAACAACTGTCAGTGCTGGCTATGCTTGCTATTGAGAAGAGATTTGTCAACAATATCAGTGACTTCAATCGTAAAGTGAGTGAGAAATTTGCGCGATTGGAAGACAGAAGGATTGCTTACCTGTACAAATAATCAGCATTTAAGTGAGTTGCTAATCTAAATCCTATCATTTAAATAAGCATGATCTAGTGTTGTTGGTTGAACTGCATGCTAAATTGTTTAGAGTAGTGGCTATAATTTGCAAAATGAGAATAATTACCATGTGATACAGTAGAACCCTGACTAACTGAGATAATGTGGAGACTATTGGGGTCAATTCGGAAATAATTCTTTTAAAAAATTTACCGTTAAATGCGGTACACATTCCTTCTATGCTTCTCGTCATACCCAGGTGAACTTTGTGCTGTTTAAAAACCAGGAATAGTCTCGCATCCTTCAGTGTTTGCAGTGCAGTAAAGCTATTATGAATTTTACTATTGTTCTACACTAAGACAGCTGGCCCGCGGTGTAGGGATAGCGTGCCTGCCTCTTACCTGGAGGCCCTGGGTTCGATTCCCGGCCAGGTCAGGGATTTTAACCTGGATCTGAGGGCTGGTTCGGGGTCCACTCAGTCTACGTGATTACAATTGAGGAGCTATCTGACGGTGAGATGGCGGTCAACAAAGCCAAGAATAATGTCCGAGAGGATTCGTCGTGCTAACCACACTACACCTCATAATCTGCAGACCACCGGGCTGAGCAGCAGTCGCTTGGTAGGCCATGGGGTTTGGTTTAGTTCTACACTAAAACCCAGGTGAAATTTGTGCTGTTTAAAAACCAAGAATAGTGCTCGCATCCTTCAATATTCTCATTGTAGTAAAGTTATTGTGAATTTGACTTTTGTTCTACATTAACAAATTAGTCTCGTATAAAATTTATCCTCGGTTACAGGGGTTCTACCAAAGTATTTGCGAAGAAGGAACCATACAAGGAACTATTAGTGAAATGATTTATGTACTTATGTTACTTTTTTGCTCATCTGAGACATGAACAAAAATGTTGTGAGCCCCCTAAAAATTTTGTCACGAGCCGCCACTGACTGAATCGAAATGGTGAGAGGAGATCGATTTGGCTAAATTTGACCAGAAGAAGAGATAGAATGATGGGGCACATTCTAAGACACCCGGATCTTGTACAGTTTTTTTTTTTTTTTTTTTTTTTTGCTAGTGGCTCTATGTCGCACCAACACAGATAGGTCTTATGGCGACGATGGGATAGGAAAGGGCTAGGAGTTCGAAGGAAGCGACCGTGGTCTTAATTAGGGACTGACCCAGCATTTGCCTAGTGTGAAAATGGGAAAGCACGGAAAAACCATCTTCAGGGCTGCCAACAGTGGGATTCGAACCCACTATCTCCCGGATGCAAGCTCACAGCTGTGTGCTCGTAACTGCACGGCTAACTCGCCTGGTCCAGTTGGTTTTTGAGGGAAGTGTAGGTGGTAAGAATGGTAGGGGTAGACCAAGGTATGATTATGACAAGCAGATTAGAGGAGATATTGGATATAGTACTTATGTAGAAATGAAATGGTTAGCACATGATAGGGTGGCATGGAGAGCTGTATCAAACCAGTCTATGGTCTGATGGCTCAAACAACAACAACAACAACTGCACCACATTTCAAAACAAGGAATATACCGATGGAACACATTGGGTTCAAATAAGTATTGCGTGTTATCCCTACCATGTAATTTTTTTTTTACGAAGATCTCACCTACGCTGTCCTGCTGTTGTGTGATGTACTTTTCACGTTATGGACGTACTAAGTTCTGTGGAATTCTACCAACATAGAGGTGGGTCATTATGCGGGCGCTATTTAATTGATTCTTTGCTATGTAAATAAATTATTGTCTGCTATTTTAATAATAAGTTACAGAAGTTCATAAAATTAAAAGTAGTTTGGAAAGTTTGTTGTTCTTTTGCATAAATCACAGGGCAATAAACAGAAAATGCGTCAGGTGAAGGCATAGTACCAAGTCAAGTTATTCGGCGAGGAAGCAAATTTTTTTTTTAGTGCTCTGACCTCTACCCTTCTCTCCATTTTGGTACGTAGAATATTTTACCATTTTTTTTTGCATGTAGGTTAGACTTTGTTTAGGTGTGTATCCAATTTAATTTCAGCATTCATTTATTGACAGGATATGTGCCATTAAAATGAGGATAAAGGTTCGGTACCCTTCCTGCAATATCTAGGTTAGAGGCATTCTGTGTTCGACAGTGGTCAAAATTGGAGTGAATTTCTTTAGGTCCTGGAATTGACAAAACTGTTGCTTAAGAGCATAGTCGACTACAGTTACAAGCTGGAGTCATGTAAGTTTGGCACGTGCAGTGCAGGCCAATGTGAAAGCGCAGGAGCTATTCCACAGTAGCGATGATTGGGTGGGGTGAGGTAGTCGCAGCTAAAACTGGGAATTATAAAAAAAAAAATGTGCAAGCTCAGTTGTCTTTTCAGCTAATTTTTTATTTTAATTTCTTTAATTATTAAGAAAAATACTTAGCGGAAATAGGCACAAAATGTCGTTCGTCGCGGCTAACTGAATTGTACAGCGCCACAGCAAGTAATGGAGACCCGTGGAGCAATGTGTAGCATGCTCTGCGACGAAGGATAGCAGGGGTATATTTTTGCCAAAGTGACCTGCTTGCCGCACGCATTCGTCAGTCTGGCAGTCTCACTCAGTCAATGTGCCTGTTCAGTTCTGTCTAGTGTCTGTTACTTTGTTACTGTGTGGTCAAATACTAAATTACTTTTGAATTATGTGATCATGCCGTACTTCTATTTACTTTTAATACATATGTAATTATTGTTTCTTTGATAAAAGTTTTATTGTTTAGTCCTATTATTACCACACACATGTTGGTAGACTGTCAACCTTTATGTCTATATTGAAATTCGCTCCGAGAGCATAAAATCTTACCTTTTTATGGCTATTTTGTTCAATTTTGATATCTAACCCCCCTCCCGCTATATCCCTCAGACCCAGGTACTTTTTTGTTGCCTATAAGGCCGAGCTGAGTGGCTCAGGCGGTTGAGGCGCTGGCCTTCTGACCCCAACTTGGCAGGTTCGATCCTGGCTCAGTCCGGTGGTATTTGAAGGTGCTCAAATACATCAGCCTCGTGTCGGTATATTTATTGGCACATTAAAGGACTCCTATGGGACAAAATCCCGGCATATCGTCATCTCCAAAAAACAGCAAAAGTAGTTACCGGGACGTTAAATCAATAACATTGTTGTTTGTGAAAGTGCAGACTGAATTTGTATCGTAGCAACTATAGCATAAAAAATAAGGTTTGGTTACCTCGCTTAGGTTTCCTTCAGACAAGGAATTGAAATAAAAATGGATTTGTCACTTTAAATGGGATAATTGGTGATCCTGGTAAGGATTCAGTCGTGTGCATAAGACATTCCACAGATGAAAGCTTTTCAACAGGGGATACAATTTGTGATACTAAAGGCAACCAGTGGTGAAGCGTGTTGGTATTCACTGTTACCACTGAGTGGTAACAGTTTGAAAATATAGAAATTTAGTACTCTTTAATATTAATATTTAGTATATTTGTTTCTTTGCCAGGACGTATCGTGAGAATTCTATTGCAGTAGATAGCCACCGTCAAAGCTGAGAGAGAGAGAGAGAGAGAGAGGGACTGTTACCAACTCCAGGCAGTGGATACACGTTGAATCTCTTCTAACAGCTATGCGAGTATCACTGCGCCTGCGCCAAGCAAAGCCCTTCTCCCCCCGACACTGAGGTACCCTTGTACGTTCTCTCATGTTACCACAATGCAAAGTGGTAACGAATACTTAAAACGTTGGTGCTGAGCAGTTCTGTCCGTTCTTTCGGTCACGCTCAAAAGTGCACTGTTATAATTTGCATTAATTATTGTTTTCATTATAATACGACGTGACTTTTCTTGTTAAAGTGTGAATTTGTATTTAATTTGTCTTAGGTAAGGATAGTATGTAGTTCTGCATAACCTATTAAATGTTAAAATGAGTGCTGTCACTTCTATCTTGAAAATAAGTGTGTTGGTAGGCCCAGAATGCTCATGTATAATGGAAAGTTTCATGAACACACCAATTTCCATAGGAAACATTGAAGATAAAGAACAACATAATTGAAAAAGTTAGACCCACGCCTTCTCATAAGTATTTAATAAAAGAATCGAAAAGAACAGTCTGATATTTTTATGACTCATGCTTCAGAGATCTGCATTGGTTATTTGATTATGCAAAAATGAATAAACTGTATTGTTGGCCGTGTGTTCCATTTTCCTCAGTAATGAATGTTTGGAAAAATGACAGTATGGAGAATTAATGTAGTTTCAGAATTTTAAAAGAGATGCCATAAAGTGTCTCAGGCACTCATCAACACTTTTGCCGATATGATTCAGTACATAAGGTCCAGAATAGAGTACAGCTTACAGAAAGAAGGTGCGAGCGACAATATACTCTCAAGGAGTAGTGTGGTAATACTTTTCAAAATGTCACGCGTCGCCACTGAAGGCAACGTAACTATACTACCACCTAAACCCAATGAGCTTCTTTCTGATGCATATCCAATTATTTTTCCAAACTTGCCAAAATGTTTGTCACCAAAAAGTTTTAAAAGAAAAGATCCTGAAGGTAGGAGACTGGAAATGAAAAGTAGGGAAAAGAAGAAGATGGATGGTTTGCCAAATTTAAGCCATTTACTCAAAATTCACCAAGATATGTCTTTGTATATGTTATTAGTTATCAGGTATTGGTAAAAGAAATGTTTAGCTGATGGTGAAATATCCAAGTGGTCACAATTAAATGAATATTTATTAAATTATACAGGAGCCACAGTTAGTGTTAGTGTCAAATGCATGGGCGCCCATATGACAGTTTTCAGGGGGGCCCTAGACCTTAGGGTATGCAGTATTGTTAATATTTGGCAGATGGGTGGCGACTTGTATTCCGCGGTAGAATAACACCCACGGTATCCCCTGTCTGTTGGTGGAGGGCGGTATTACCACTTCTACGTAATACAGACTTTTAAATCATTTTATTGAAAGAAAAACACCTGACTACATTACAACTTTCCTTTTCCTGAGAGCTAGAGGGGGGCCGTGGCCCCCCCTTGCCCATGGGTATGGGCGCCCTTGGTTGAATGTGTATATACAAAGAAATGTATTAAAAAATGCTCGACAAGCTCATAGAGTTTCATGAGGTAAGCAGTGAAAGCACAGGCTCCTTGTCCGATCTTATATATTTAAGGGAACGATTCACACTTTACACTAAAAGGAAAAAAGAGTTACTAAAAAATTTACATTTGAAACTGTGAAAGCAAATTATTTACTGTTTGGGAAGTTTCAAAGTGGTAACTTAGAAAGAAGGTTTGGTCAGTACCGATACCTTAGTGGTTGTAACTACGATGTTACTACCCTTTAAGTCCTAGTAAATGAGATTAAAATTAGGATTAAGTGTGTTCTATCCCTGCAGTGGTGGTGGTATGGAAAAGTACAATTTGGCTGTAGCCAATTAGAAATATCTGATTCCATCAAGGCAAGTGATATTAAGTCCACTATGGAAGTAATAAACAAGTTACACTCACTTTTATCATGTGAATTTTGAGATACCAGGGCTAATATACATTTCTAGGTATGCAGTAAGAACAATATCCAGAAGAATAAACTGTGACACATATTTAGGTCTCCTGCGGAGTAATGAAAGAGATTACCACTATTTTGAAGAACTTCAGAGAGGTGGGTTAATAGTGCCATCAGATCGTGTTGTATGTGTCTGCATAACAGTGACAGGAGTATTTACCTTGGTGGTATGTGAAGACTACAAGGAAGATTACCTGGATTGTGAAAATCATGAATAATTTCTCTTCTCTCTATCTAGAGCTGCTTTAGGAAGAAATGAAAACATCAACAGTTCCGTTATGAACATGGGCATTGTGGGTGTGACAATAATGGTCTGATGGATTGTTTATTGTCTACATTTTCCAATGTCATGTTAAATAATTAAATAAATAATTAAAAAAGTGCATTTCTAACTTCAGCTAATGCATTTATTGATGTGTGTGTTTCTTAGTATAATTTTACGAAGAGTATGCATTTAACTGAAAGTTGGATACGCACTCTTTTCTCTCAGCCTGCGCTTGACAGATGGGTACAGTGTTGCCAAGCGTTTAGGGCAGTCGCCCAGGTGGCAGATTCCCTATCTGTTGTTTTACTAGACTTTTCTTAAATGATTGCAAATAAATTGGAAATTTATTGAACATTTCTCTTGGTAATTTATTCCATTTCCTAACTTCCCTTCCTATAAACAAATATTTGCCCCAGTTTGTCCTCTTGAATTCCAGTTTTATCTTCATGTTGTCATCTTTCCTACTTTTAAAGACATCACTCAAACATATTTGTCTACTGATGTCATTCCACGCCATCTCTCCATTGACAGCTCAGAACATACCACATAGTTGAGCAGCTTGTCTCCTTTCTCCCAAATCTTCCCAGCCCAAACTTTGCAGCATTTTTTTAATACTACTCTTTTGTCGGAAATCACCCAGAACAAATTGAGCTGCTTTTATTTGGATTTTTCCCAGTTCTTGAATCAAGTAATCCTGGTGAGGGTCCTATACACTGGAACCATACCCTAGTTGGTGTCTTACCAGAGGCTTATATGCCCTCTCCTTTACATCCTTACTACAACCCCTAAATACCATCATAACCATGTGCAGAGATCTGTACCCTTTATTAACAGTCATATTTATGTGATCACCCCGATGAAGATCTTTCCTTATATTAACACCTAGGTACTTACAATGATCACCAAAAGGAACTTTCACTCCATCAACGCAGTAATTCCTAGTCATGTTCTGACATGTTCATCGCGTTGTGTAGGACCAACTTCAGGACGAAATTAAACCCCTGCAGAGATCTTACAGACCCTAGGAGACAAAACAAAAGACCCCAAAGATCATATTTTGGGAAAGTCTTTTGTATTCTTAATTTTGCCTTCAAGATTCAATGAGCGTGTACTTCCCCAGGCTTGAAGGGGGCCCCTTGCATCGATTTTGTTCATTGGCTTGGACACTGACTTGTTGGCAGTTTTTGGCCCAGCATGAACGAAAATTTTATCTTATCATTGCTGTGGTCATCACAAGTGTTTTGTTGTCTTGTCAGTTTTTGTTAAATCTTTTGGCTGGGGATGTTCCGTGGTTGGAGCGAGGCATGTTCTGTTTGGTGTTGTGCTCAGAGATTGAGCTGGATTATGTTACGTAGGTGGTAGGTTGGCTGTAGGAGCCTGGCAGGTGTTGGAGGGTGCTAGTCTCCTTGTAACATGGCCATAGAAATGTCAATTGGGAAAGTAATGCGAATGACAAGAAGCATGACCAACAAATGGCAAATAAGTTAATATGGGAAGGACAGCTGATTCAGAAAGTGATGGAACCGACTATACAGAAGAATATACTGGATGTGGTGCTGTTAAAACCAGATGAGCTGTATAGAGAAACAATAGATGGTATTAGTGATTGAAGCTGTTTTTGTCGTAGTTAAAAATAAATGTGATGGAAAGGAAGGTCTTAAATGTAGGACTCGTAGGCAGTACCATATGGCTGATAGAGCAGGCATGAGGGAGTTCTTAAAAAGTAACTATGAATGGTGGAATGCAATAAATAAAAATGTAAACAGATTCTGGGATGGGTTTAAAGCAATTGTTGAGGAATGTAAAAAAAAAAAAAAAAAGGTTGGTACATTTAAAGGTGGTAAGGAATGGTAAAGACCCACTTTATTATAACAGAAAAATAAAGAGACTAAGGAGGAGGTACAGACTGGAAAGAAATAGTTAGAAATGGCTGTGGAAGTAAGGAGAAATTGAAGGAACTTACTAGGAAAATGAATCTAGCAAAGAATTCAACTAAGGATAACATGATGGCAAGCATAATTGGCAATCATACAGATTTTAGTGAAAAATGGAAAGGTATGTATAGGTACCTTAAGGCAGAAACAGGTTCCAAGAAGGACATTCCCAGAATCATTAATGAACAAGGGGAGTGTGTATGTGAGGATCTTCAAAAAGCAGAAGTATTCAGTCAGCAGTATGTAAAGATTGTTGGTTACAAGAATAATATCCAGATAGAAGAGCTAATGCAAAAGAAGTATTAAAATTTACCTATCATAACAATGACATTTACAATAAGATAATTTGAAAACTAGAAAAGCGGCTGGAATTGATAAGATTTCTGTGGATATACCTACTAAAGACAATGGGTCGGGATATAGTACATTATCTGAAGTACTTATTTGATTATTGTTTGCATGAAGGAGCTACACCAAATGAATAGAGAGTTGCTATAGCAGCCCCTGTATAAAAAGGAAAGGGAGATATAAAGCTGAAAATTACAGGCCAGTCAGTTTGACATGCATTGCATGTAAGCTTTGGGAAATCATTCTTTCAGATTATATTAGACATGTTTGCAAAATTAATAGCTGGTTTGATGGAAGGCAGTTCGGGTTTAGGAAAAGATATTCCAATGAAGCTTACCTTGTAGGATTCCAGCAAGATGTAGCAGATATCTTGGATTCAGGTGGTCAAATGGACTGTATTTCAATTGACCAGTCTAAGGCATTTGATAGGGTAGATCATGGGAGACTACTGGCAAAAATGAGTGCAACTGAAATGGACAAAAGAGTGACTGAATGAGTGGCTATATTTCTAGAAAATAGATCTCAGAGAATTAGAGTAGATGAAGCTTTATTAACCCTGTAATAATTAAGAGGGGAATTCCTTAAGGCAGTATTATTGGACCTATATACATATAAATGGTATGTGTAAATAAATGGATTCAGGGATAAGGACTTTTGTGGATGATGTTATTCTGTATAGAATAATAAATAAGTTACAAGATTTTGAGCAACTGCAAAATGACCTTGATAATGTTGAGATGGACAGCAGGCAATGCTTTGGTGATAAACGGGGTTAAAAGTCAGGTTGTGAGCTTCACAAATAGGAAAAGTCCTCTCAGTTTGAATTACTGCGTTGATGGGCTGAAAGTTCCTTATGGGGATCACTGTAAGTACCTAGGTGTTAATATAAAGAAAGATCTTCATTGGGGTAATCAAATAAATGGGATTGTAAATAAAGGGTACAGGTTTCGCACATGGTTATGAGGGTGTTCAGGGGTTGTGGTAATGATGTATAGGAGAGGGCATACAAGTCTCTGGTAAGACCCCAAATAGAGTATGGTTCCAGTATATGGGACCCTCACCAGGATCACTTGATTCAAGAACTGGAAAAATCCAAAGGAAAGTAGCTCAATTTGTTCTGGGTGATTTCTGAAAAAAAGAGCAGCGTTACAAAAGTGTTGCATAATTTGGGCTGGGAAGACTTGGCGGAAAAAAGATGAGCTGCTTGACTAAGTGGTATGTTGATTTAGATGCTGATTCCCATAAGGAACTTGAAATATTTGTCCCGAATGAGTAAATTTGTAATACCAATATAAATGGTCTGTTATTGGACATTATAAATTTTCCAGCTAACTCATTCCTGGTTGCCAGCGTTTCGCCCCCATGTGCTAGGTTGTGGTCATCAGTTATTACCTAGCACACCTACCCAAGACGCTGGCTAGTGCATACCATGAAGGCCACTGTGTAGGCTACTCGGATCCACCGGCAGTGCCAATGCACTATGAGAGACTTTGTCTCACTACCAAAAAATTGATGCCTGCTTGGCCATCAGATGATATAGATGTTGATTCCCATAGGGAACCTGAAATATTGGTATTATAAGTGGTATGTTCTGGCTGTCAGTGGAGAAATGGCGTGGAATGACATTAGTAGACGAATAAATTTGAGTGGTGTCTTTAAAAGTAAGAAAGATCACAGTATGAAGATAAAGTTGCAATTCAAGAGGACAAATCAGGGTAAATTTTTGTTTATAGGAAAGGGAGTTTGGGACTGGAATAACTTACCAAGGGAGATGTGCAATAAATTTCCAATTTCTTTGAAATCATTCAAGAAAAGACTAGCAAAACAAGAGATAGGGAATCTGCCACCTGGGTGACTGCCCTAAATGCAGATCAGTAGTGATTGATTGATTGATTGATTGATTGATTGATTGATTGATTGATTGATTGATTGATTGATTGATTGATTGATTGATTGATTGATTGATTGATTGATTGATTGATTGATTGATTGATTGATTGATTGATTGATAAATGAAGTGTACATAACAGGAAGAATCCCAAAAGATTTTGGTATTCCTATCTCGGAAATGCATAGAGTACAGATCCTCTGAAATCATAACTCGAATTATCTACCACTGGACGGAGAGAAAAACGGAATAGAATATTCAGAAGAACCGTTTGAATTTAGAGAGGAAAAAGGCATACGAGAAACCATGTCTTAGAATCATTATCGAAAATCTATAGAAATAAGCAGACCAGTGGTAACTGCTATCATTTATAGAGAGAAAGTCTTTGATAACGTAAACTGGAATGCACTTTTAAAATCCTAAGAAAACTGAAAACAGACCAAAGGAACAGAAAAATACTTTATCACCTTGACAAGAAGCAGACAACATTAAATGGCAAATGAAGGTTTTTTTTTTTTTTTTGTTTTTTTTGCTTTACGTCGCACTGACACAGATATGTCTTATGGCGATGATGGGACAGGAAAGGCCTAGGAATGGGAAGGAGCGAGCGTGGCCTTAATTAAGGTACAGCCCTGGCATTTGCCTGGTGAGAAAATGGGAAACCACGGAAAACCATCTTCAGGGCTGCCGACAGTGGGATTCGAACCCACTATCTCCTGGATGAGAGCTCACAGCTGCGCGCCCCTAACTGCACGGCCAACTCGCCTGGTCAAATGAAGAGTGGAAGCAAACATTTTAAAAGGCATAAGACACGGATGTAGACCAATACCATTTGACATCTATATAGAAGAAGCTATAAAGGAATTTTTAGCTACCGTACCAACAATCATGGCACAAACTACAAATTAATGGCAAACTGTACAGTACCATTCGATTTGCAGATGATATAGCACTGATAATTGAGAACGAAAAGTAGATATGGAAAAAGGCACAAAATCACATGAACAAATTGCTAAAAGAGAGGTGCAGTTTGAGAATAAAGAAAAAAGAAGACCAAGATAATGACGTGGACAAGGGATGATGACGAAATTGCCAATGTGTTGATGGATGAAAAGCTAGATCAAGTAAAGTAATTCAAATATCAAGGAAGTCTGATCACATCTGATGGAAAAGGCACAAGAGAAGTAAACGTCCGAATTGCACAGGTGAAGGAAGCTTTCTAAAAAAAAAAAAAAAGTACCTAGTAGGCCTATCATCAACATGGAACAAAATTACTTCGAAAAAAGTTTGCTTGTGGAGTGTTGTAAGCTATTGGCCAGAAACATGGACCCTTCGAAAAGTGGAGAAAGTGAAATTTAGGGCATATGAGATTTGATGCTGGCGTCGACTCCTAAGAATACCTTGGTCTGATAGAGTCACAAATGAGTGCGTTCGGAAAAGAGCAAAATGAGGACACGCACCTTCGGTGAAAACATAAAGAGGGTAAGAAATTGCTTCGTTTGCCACTTTCTTTGTCATTTTGACTGGTGCATCCTGTTTGAAGGGAAGCTGGAGGGTAGAAGGAGCAAAGGAAGACTAAGAGTGCACTTTATGGATAGCATTTAATGCAAGCACATCTATAGCCATTTGAAGCTGTTGGCCAGAGAAAGAAACGGTTGGAAGATGTGCATGTTACCCACCAACTTTATTAGGGTTGAGAATAAAAATAATAATATCGTACTCTAATGTAGGTATACTCATCAAATACTACATAACATATAGTATTTTTGCTATTGGCGTTACGTCGCGCCGACACAGATAGGCCTCATGGTGACGATGGGATAGGAAAGGCCTAGGAGTTGGAAGGAAGCAGCCGTGGCCTTAATTAAGGTACAGCCCCAGCATTTGCGTGGTGTGAAAATAGTAAACCACGGAAAACCATCTTCAGGGCTGCTGACAGGTAACCTATAGTATAACCTAGCTAACCCTGAACTTAAATACCCTCTTCAAACAATCCTGAACAGTTTTCCCGTGATGTAACAATCAAATAAACAAACAAAAAAAAAATGCATTGAACCTACTTTCGAATTTTGTAAATCTAATTCTATTAAAATCAAATTATGAAGTCAAAATTTGAAGTTTACTGACAAAATTATAATTTTATTTTTATACATAGACTAGCAAAATACCCGTGCTTCGCTACGGTATTATATTGAAATTTATAATTGAATTCTTATTGTTTTAGATATATAATCTGCCGAAATTCGCGATCTGACTCGTTTTTTGCGAGAATCCACCAAAATTCCCGATCTGACTCGTTTTCTATTAGATTACGGCACGTTTCCTCCCATTTTTCAATCTTCCTTTCCAGCAATCGATTTCATACTTCCCGGGCTAGGCTCAGGTATTCCTCCTGGTCAGTTGGGTCCGTAAATCTTTGCCATCTCTTCCTATAATCATTTTTAATATGGATAAAATCCTTCAGAAGATACGGCGTGGTGTCATATTGGGTGCCTTGACGGCACTGAACCCGCGACTGGACTTCATTCTTAGTCATTACCCATCCAGGAGCCGTTTCTATCGCGGTCCGCACATTTGACGACGGTTCGGTACATTCTTCTTCTTCTTCTTCTTCTCCTCCTTCTTCTTCTTCATCTTATTATTATTATTATTATTATTATTATTATTATTATTATTATTATGTGTTGCTGGAATGAATGATGACAGGGAAAACGGGAGTATCCGGAGAAAAACCTGTCCCGCCTCCGTTTTGTCCAGCACGAATGTCACATGGAGTGACCGGGATTTGAACCACGGAACCCAGCTGTGAGAGGCCGGCGCGCTGCCGCCTGAGCAATGGAGGATCCTTATAAGTACATTAAGGACAGTAAAATCAATTGGTCTCACCTCCTTTTACACCCCACCGCCGTTAAGTTTATTTACAGCCAATCCCCCCCCCCAACAAAAAACTTAAAAGAAGGCGTGTTTCTTTAAGTTTAAAGGAGATTCCAAACACCAATGTTCACGTCTATACCTCCAGTTTTGAGATATATGTATCCCCATAAAAATAATTCACTTTTTTCACTTCATTTCACACTGCTCCCCCCTCCCCCTAAGTGAATTTTCCCGCAAAAAATACTTGTTTGTTTAATAGTAAAGGATCTTCTAAATACCAATTATCGCGACTTTAACTTCTTCAGTTTTTGATTTATGTGTCCACATGAAAGGAATTCAACTCATCTACACTCCCGCCCCCAAAAATGGTTTCCCACCAAAACACGTTTTTCTTTGTTTTTAAAGGAGATCCAAATACGAATTTTCACGTCTGTAACAACTTTAGTTTTTATTACATGTATGTATTCTCATACAATTAAGTCAATTAATTTTTCAATTCTTTCAGCCCCCCCCCCCCACTTCATTGGATTTTCCGAGAACACGTGTTTCTTTACTTTTAAAGCAGATTGCAAATATCAAATTTCACGTCTGTAACATCTTCATTTTTGAGATATCAGTAGCCTAATTAAAAGGATTCAACACCATTTCCAGTCACTTTTACCCCCCCTTCCACCCAAGTGGTATTTCCGAAAACTAAAAATACACGTTTCTTTATGTTTAATAGAGATAAAAATACCATTTTTCACTTCTGTAACATGTTAAGTTTTTTTAGATTTACCGTAAAAGTTCTCATTTAAAAATTTCACCCCTTTTGAGTTCCCCTTAAGTGGAGTTTCCAAAAACAAATCACCTATGTTTCTTTACATTTACAGGAGATTCCAAACACCCACTTTTTACGTCTGTAACATTTTAAGTTTCCAAGATATTCTGTAGATATAGTCTTTCAAAAATTCACCCCAATTTGTCACTCCTACTTAACCGCCATTAATTGGATTTTCCAAAAACTAAAAAAATACGTGTTTCTTTATTTTTAAAGGAGATCCCTTATACAAATTTTCAGTTCTGTAATATCTTCCGTTTCTGAGATATATGTATCCCCACTAAAAGCATTCAACCCATTTTTCACCCTTTTACACCCCTCCTATTGGGATTTACAGGAAACAAAAAAAATACGCGTTTCTTTATTTTTAGAGGAGATTCTAACTACCAATTGTTACATCTGTAAATTTTAAAGTTTTAAGATGTAGACACACTCATTTAAAAAAATCAACCCCCTTTTCACCCCCCCCCCCAATATTTGGATTTTCCAAAAACGAAAAAATATGTGTTGCTTTACTTTTAAAGTAGATCCCAAATACCAATTTTCAGGTCTGTAATACCTTCAGGTTCTGAAATATAAGTAGCCTCATTAAAGGCATTCAACCCATTATTCACCCTTTTACAGCCTTCCTAGTGGGATACGTGTTTCTTTATTTTTAAAGGAGATTATAAATACCAATTTTCACATCTGTAAACTTTTAAAATTTTCATATGCAGATACACTTATTTTAAAAATTCACACCCCTTTTCACCCCCCCCCCAATTACTTGGATTTTCCAAAAACGAAAAATACCTGTTTCTTTATTATTTTTAAGTAGATCTCAAATACCAATTTTCAGGTCTGTAATATCTTCAGGTTCTGAAATATAATTAGCCTCATTAAAGGTATTTAACATATTTTCACCCTTTTCCACCCTTCCCATTGGGATTTTCCGAAAAGAAAAATATACGTGTTTCTTTATTTTTAAAGGAGATTCTAAGTACTAATTTTTACATTTATAAACTTTAAAAGTTTCGTGATATGTATAGATACTCAAATTTTAGAAATCACCCTCTTCTCACCCCCCATTAATTGGATTTTCCAAAAACAAAAAATACGTGGTTCTTTATTATTAAAGGAGATACAAAACACCAATTTTCAGGTCTGTGATATCTTCAGTTTCTGAGATATAACTATCCTCATTAAATGCATTCAACCCCTTTTCACCCCTTTCCTCCTTTCCTATTAGGATTTTCCGAAAACAAAAAATAAGTGTTTCTTTATTTTTAATGAAGATTCTAAATACCAATTTTTACATCTGTAAACCTTCAACGTTTTGAGATATAGATACACTGATTTTAAAAATTCACCCCCCTTTTCACCCTCCCATTTACTGAATTTACCAACAACAAAAACTACGTGTTTCTTTATTTTTAAAAGAGATCAAAAGTACCAATTTTCAGGTCTGTAAAACCTTCAGTTTCTGAGACATAAGTACCGGTATCCTGATTAAAGGCATTCAACCCCTTTTCACCCTTTTTCGCCCCTCCTATTGGGATTTTCTGAAAACAAAAAAATACGTGTTTCCTTATTTTTAATGAAGAGTCTAAATACCAATTTTTACATTTGTAAACCTTAAAAGTTTTGAGATATAGATACACTCATTTTAAAATTTCACCCCCATTTTCACCCCCTTAGCGACGGAATATCCAAAAATCCTCTCTTAGCGAGCACCTACATCTTAATATGAATGTATATCCAAAATTTCATTTCATTATGTCCAGTAGTTTTGGCTCGGCGATGATGAATCAGTCAGTCAGTCAGTCAGTCAGTCAGGACAAGCTATTTTATATATATAGATTAGATATTTCACTACGTATTTGAGACATTGCTTTGCTCATTTGTACATAAAAGCATAAAGGTTGGAGGCCTTAATCTGACTATACTGTTTTCTACGCGGAATGAACCATAGTTTAGAAAGGGATTGTACCGTTTCCCCCAGGCGGTCCACGCGGCCTTGAATGTGACTATAGCTGCATCCACCCTCTCGACACATTCCTCACCACATTCGTGCCTCCTCCAATAGAAACCAGGATAAGGAAGGTTCTACACTCTATACGAGTCTCAGCAGGCAACATTTGTTATACGGGGGGAAATATGTTACTCTGGAAATGTATTTATCACTGTAGCTATCGATGTTGTTACTACTTCTTGTACGAAACTTGGAATACTCGGATCTACAGACTTGTATTCCAAATGATGTGAAGTCCGCGTAGGAACTGATATAACGGTGATGATGGTGGTGATTATTGTTTTAAGAGAAATAAATAAATAAACGGGTATGGCCTCTGGAGAGGCCTGGTGCAGGTCTTTTTCTAGTAGACGGCCTTTTAGGTGACCTGCATGTCTGCGAAGATGAGGGCGCTACCTAGGAGCTACCCCGAGCCATTGGAATGAACCAATTACGGTTAAAATCCCCGACCCGGCGGGGAATAGAACCCGGGACCCTCTGAACCGAAGGCCAGTGCGCTGGCCATTCAGCCAACGAGTCGGACTGTTTTAGGAGGAAGTACAACCGGACAATCAATACAATCAATATATCAATATACATTTACGCCCTGCAAAAACTAAACAATTATACTCAACTAACTGACAGATATGAGAGCAACAAAAAATTAATTACGGCATTGTAAAGACAAAAACAAAATATCCATCTGCGGTGCGGTGATGCTGTTGTCCATCTTCACTCCCAGTTTGCCCATCTCGGCTTTGAATCCTGGTAACATCTGACTCTCATCCAGTTCAATACGTGGTGACCATTCAAAAAATAAAATTTAAAAAATGTTAGAGATAATCGTCAATGAATACAATAGAAACCACGTACATTTCAATAACAAGATATACATGATACTGTATTTAAGCAAACTCGATGGAAAACATTACCCCTTTTGATACCTAGGAAATAATACACGAAGCTAGAGAAGACCGCTCCAGTCCTCTTCAATGCACTCGGCAATGGAGCAGGCCCTAATATGAATTTGCCAATAACCATTTATAAAGACGTCGCTTGAAAATGTTCAAGGGAAGCCGACGGAGTTCTTGACCTGATTTATTATATAGCGTTATATTTAACATAATATGGCATTTTTTAGTTTTCTTTTAACATACACCACTGCATATCGAGATGATAAAATGACCTGGTATCATAGGTATGTATGGTGTTCCGACATCCTGGCAAATCATTACTGGTCTGTCCGGCTCCATGACTAAATGGTTAGCGTGCTGGCCTTTGGTCACAGGGGTCCCGCGCTCGATTCCCGGAAGGGTCGAGAATTTTAACCATACAGTAATTGGTTAATTTCTCTGGCACGGGGGCCGGGTGTATGTGTCGTCTTCATCATCATTTCATCCTCATCACGACGCGCAGGTCGCCTACGGGAGTCAAATCAAAAGACCTGCATTTGGCGAGCCGAACTTGTCCTCGGACACTCCCGGCACTAAAAGCCATACGCCATTTCATTTATTACTGGTCTTACTCTTCATATATAGGCCTACCTAATACCGTTGGGGTCGGATGAGAACAACAGTAGACAGGAACAACAGAGATAGGAAAAATAAAAGCGAGGAGCTTGACACAAGTAAGCGAAAGCAATGCCAGACTCAGCTAGGGGAACCGTGGTCTCCAATCCATGGTCCCAAGTTCAGAGCCCCTTTTAATCGCCTTCTAAAACAGGCAGCGGATATCGCAGAGGAATATAACGGTGATGTCTGTGCTACTATATGAAGAAAGGGATTTAGAGACCTTAATTCACCCCCGGACCAACATTTTCCCAGTGTCTAACCCGAAATTATACACTGACTGACAGAGCAAATGCAACACCAAGAAGGAGTGGTCAGAACTTTATGCCAATTGCAGGGTAGACTGACGTCACTGAGGTATGCTCATGATGTGAAATGCGCCGCTGTGCTGCGCACGTAGCGAACGATAAATGGGACACGGCGTTGGCGAATAGCCCACTTCGTACCGTGATTTCTCAGCCGACAGTCATTGTAGAACGTGTTGTCGTGTGCCACAGGACACGTGTATAGCTAAGAATGCCAGGCCGCCGTCAACGGAGGCATTTCCAGCAGACAGACGACTTTACGAGGGGTATGGTGATCGGGCTGAGAAGGGCAGGTTGGTCGCTTCGTCAAATCGTAGCCGATACCCATAGGGATGTGTCCACGGTGCAGCGCCTGTGGCGAAGATGGTTGGCGCAGGGACATGTGGCACGTGCGAGGGGTCCAGGCGCAGCCCGAGTGACGTCAGCACGCGAGGATCGGCGCATCCGCCGCCAAGCGGTGGCAGCCCCGCACACCACGTCAACCGCCATTCTTCAGCATGTGCAAGACACCTTGGCTGTTCCAATATCGACCAGAACCATTTCCCGTCGATTGGTTGAAGGAGGCCTGCACTCCCGGCGTCCGCTCAGAAGACTACCATTGACTCCACAGCATAGACGTGCACGCCTGGCATGGTGCCGGGCTAGAGCGACTTGGATGAGGGAATGGCGGAACGTCGTGTTCTCCGATGAGTCACGCTTCTGTTCTGTCAGTGATAGTCACCGCAGACGAGTGTGGCGTCGGCGTGGAGAAAGGTCAAATCCGGCAGTAACTGTGGAGCGCCCTACCGCTAGACAACGCGGCATCATGGTTTGGGGCGCTATTGCGTATGATTCCACGTCACCTCTAGTGCGTATTCAAGGCACGTTAAATGCCCACCGCTACGTGCAGCATGTGCTGCGGCCGGTGGCACTCCCGTACCTTCAGGGGCTGCCCAATGCTCTATTTCAGCAGGATAATGCCCGCCCACACACTGCTCGCATCTCCCAACAGGCTCTACGAGGTGTACAGATGCTTCCGTGGCCAGCGTACTCTCTGGATCTCTCACCAATCGAACACGTGTGGGATCTCATTGGACGCCGTTTGCAAACTCTGCCCCAGCCTCGTACGGACGACCAACTGTGGCAAATGGTTGACAGAGAATGGAGAACCATCCCTCAGGACACCATCCGCACTCTTATTGACTCTGTACCTCGACGTGTTTCTGCGTGCATCGCCGCTCGCGGTGGTCCTACATCCTACTGAGTCGATGCCGTGCGCATTGTGTAACCTGCATATCGGTTTGAAATAAACATCAATTATTCGTCCGTGCCGTCTCTGTTTTTTCCCCAACTTTCATCCCTTTCGAACCACTCCTTCTTGGTGTTGCATTTGCTCTGTCAGTCAGTGTATATTATGTTACCAGTGCAACTTGCTGAACGATTACGCTAAGAACTAACATGCGGCACTCGATATACTTGTACTTAAGAGTATATTTGGCTATTGTTCCGTTTTTCGAACCATATCTTCATAATTTTGCTACATTTATTTGCCCTGCGAAAAATTAGTGAAAGTAGCACTCCACCTATCCGGCAAAATGGGAGCGGACTATAATGTCAGATTTTGCCGGTTAACTACAATGAATTAATGTATGAATTAACTTGAATTTACAATGGCGAAACAGCCCCGAAGGCCCATGGCCTACCAAGCGACCGCTGCTCAGCCCGAAGGCCTGCAGATTATGAGGTGTCGTGTGGTCAGCACGACGAGTCCTATCGGCCGTTATTCTTGGGTTTTTAGACCGGAGCCGCCATCTCACCGTCAGATGGCTCCTCAATTGTAATCATGTAGGCTGAGTGGACCTCGAACCAGCCCTCAGACCCAGGTAAAAATTCCTGACCTGGCCGGGAATCGAACCCGGTGCCTCCGGGTAAGAGGCATGCACGCTACCCCTACACCGCGGGGCCGGCTGAATATACAATGAGCTAGCTCAAAAATGCGTTATTACACACTACTATTCGAGATACACACGAGAAAGGCCTTTAAGTCATGATTTTATATAAAATGCACAGGATCCATTGATATGTATTAAATTGGAATTCTCATTATTTAATGTACACACATTACGAAACTAAATGAACCAATTATGAAAGTACATCATCATCATCATCATCATCATCATCTGTATCTGTTTACCCTCCAGGTTCGGCTTTTCCCTCGGACTCAGCGAGGGATCCCACCTCTACCGCCTCAAGGGCAGTGTCCTGGAGCTTCAAACTCTTGGTCGGGGGGATACAACTGGGGAGAATGACCAGTACCTCGCCCAGGCGGCCTCACCTGCTATGCTGAACAGGGGCCTTGTGGAGGGATGGGGAAGATTGGAAGGGATAGGCAAGGAAGAGGGAAGGAAGCGGCCGTGGCCTTAAGTTAGGTACCATCCCGGCATTCGCCTGGAGGAGAAGTGGGAAACCACGCAAAACCACTTCGAGGATGGCTGAGGTGGGAATCGAACCCACCTCTACTCAGTTGACCTCCCGAGGCTGAGTGGACCCCGTTCCAGCCCTCGTACCACTTTTCAAATTTCGTGGCAGAGCCGGGAATCGAACCCGTGCCTCCGGGGGTGGCAGCTAATCACGCTAACCACTACACCACAGAGGCGGACTATGAAAGTACAAAATAACTAATGAATACTGTACAGTAAATAGGATTATTATTATTACTCCGTGTCAGAGCGTTGATACCATATGAACAGTACAAATATATTATACACACATCATACATTTGTAATATCTGAAGGCATTTCAATTTTAGCTCAGTTAATTAATTACTGTAAGGTTCTTCAGTCTGCTGAAACTAATTTTGATTAATACACTTTCTCTCTTTCTTAATCTGCTTACCCTCCAGGGTTGGTTTTTCCCTTCGACTCGGCGAGGGATCCCACCTCTACCGCCTCAAGGGCAGTGTCCTGTTGCGTGAGATTTTGGGTCGGGGTATACAACTGGGGAGAATGATCAGTACCTAGCCCAGGCAGCCTCACCTGCTATGCTGAACAGGCGTCTTATCGGGGGATGGGAAGATTGGAAGGGATAGTCAAGGAAGAGGGAAGGAATTGGCCGTAGCCTTAAGTTAGGTACCATCCCGGCATTTGCCTGAAGGAGAAGTGGGAAACCACGGAAAACCACTTCCAGGATGGCTGAGGTGGGAATCAAACCCATCTCTACTCAGTTAACCTCACGAGGCTGAGTGGACCCCTTTCCAGCCCTCGTACCACTTCAAATTTCGTGGCAGAGCTGGGAATCGAACCCGGACCTCCGGGGGTGGCAGCTAATCACACTAACCACTACACCACAGAGGCGGACACCGTTTTCATCTACTTCACTATCTTTCCATTGGGTACGATGGCTGTTAAAAACACCCAGATGCACAGCCGGATGCGGAGCAGTTCGTGTTACCTGTGAAGGCCGGGTGAAAGAAGGGGGATTATACACATTACTTATTGTTAATTCGTCTACTTTGATAATCACTTCATGTATGTCGTTGTGGTCTGAGACTGAACTCAGGTGACCATTTTCAATAGAGGATCGGACATACGATGCCACCCCATAAACATGATGATAAGTTGCTCCCATCAAGTCAACGCCTTCAATTTTACCTCTTCGGCTTATTTGATCATTATCAACGTGAGTTGCCTGAATTACAACAATATCGATGTTGTTATGAGATAATATTCTTTGTGGCACCTGGCACTTTGATCGACTAATTCCCTCAATATTAATCTGACTAGATCCAAAGTGTTTTGGTTGATGGTTCTGAAAAGAACCGTTGCTTAAACTTGATTACATCGCTGTAGATGATGTGTAATGAGCCAGGAGGTCGCAGGGATTGTCTGGCTGCGAAATGCTGACGTTCAGTTCGGTGATGGAAATTTAATTCCAACTACCTTAGCAGGGGCACCAGGGGCAGGAATCAGCTTCACTCCCAGTAATGGTATTACACAAACTACACGGCACACCAAGGTACAGATATAATTGGTTCGGTCACACTGAATGCATCCAAGAATCAGCGGCAGCAATTCCCTCTTCGATCTCTTGAACGAGGTCAAGAAGTGTACTTTGGACAGGGCATAGTTGACAATTATACGTACCGAGCGAGTTAGCCGTACGGTTAGTGACGCGCAGCTTTGGGAGATAGTGGGTTCGAACGCCACTGTCGGCAGCCCTGAAGATGTTTTAACATAGTTTCCCCATTTTCATACCAGTTAAATGCTGGGCTTTACCTTCATTCAGGCCACGGCCGCTTACTCCCCACTCCTAGCCCTTTCCTATCCCATCGTCGCCGTAAGACCTATCTATATCGGCATGACGTAAATAACACTGTAAAAAACAATTACACATGTGTGGGGTAGTTTGTTCTTCACCACATTCACGAAAATTCTGATTTCCAAAATTCCTCCACTTCTTGAGTTTTTGACTTTGTCCTTAGGTCTTCCAGTACCACTCCTCAAACATAACGGATATATTTCACTAAAATTACGATTGTACTTACAATAATGCATAGAAACGAATATATATAATAATGTTATTGGTGTTACGTCACACTAACTACTGCGTCATTCAGTAGCTTCTAAGCATTCTTGTAGTACTTGGATGATTGAAATTATCAGTCTGTTATATACCTTATCTATATATATAAAATAGCTTGTCCTGACTGACTGACTGACTGACTGACTGATTCATCATCGCCGAGCCAAAACTACTGGACATAATGAAATGAAATTTTGGATATACATTCATATTAAGATGTAGGTGCTCGCTAAGAGAGGATTTTTGGATATTCCGTCGCTAAGGGGGTGAAAATGGGGGTGAAATTTTAAAATGAGTGTATCTATATCTCAAAACTTTTAAGGTTTACAAATGTAAAAATTGGTATTTAGACTCTTCATTAAAAATAAGGAAACACGTATTTTTTTGTTTTCAGAAAATCCCAATAGGAGGGGCGAAAAAGGGTGAAAAGGGGTTGAATGCCTTTAATCAGGATACCGGTACTTATGTCTCAGAAACTGAAGGTTTTACAGACCTGAAAATTGGTACTTTTGATCTCTTTTAAAAATAAAGAAACACGTAGTTTTTGTTGTTGGTAAATTCAGTAAATGGGAGGGTGAAAAGGGGGGTGAATTTTTAAAATCAGTGTATCTATATCTCAAAACGTTGAAGGTTTACAGATGTAAAAATTGGTATTTAGAATCTTCATTAAAAATAAAGAAACACTTATTTTTTGTTTTCGGAAAATCCTAATAGGAAAGGAGGAAAGGGGTGAAAAGGGGTTGAATGCATTTAATGAGGATAGTTATATCTCAGAAACTGAAGATATCACAGACCTGAAAATTGGTGTTTTGTATCTCCTTTAATAATAAAGAACCACGTATTTTTTGTTTTTGGAAAATCCAATTAATGGGGGGTGAGAAGAGGGTGATTTCTAAAATTTGAGTATCTATACATATCACGAAACTTTTAAAGTTTATAAATGTAAAAATTAGTACTTAGAATCTCCTTTAAAAATAAAGAAACACGTATATTTTTCTTTTCGGAAAATCCCAATGGGAAGGGTGGAAAAGGGTGAAAATATGTTAAATACCTTTAATGAGGCTAATTATATTTCAGAACCTGAAGATATTACAGACCTGAAAATTGGTATTTGAGATCTACTTAAAAATAATAAAGAAACAGGTATTTTTCGTTTTTGGAAAATCCAAGTAATTGGGGGGGGGGGTGAAAAGGGGTGTGAATTTTTAAAATAAGTGTATCTGCATATGAAAATTTTAAAAGTTTACAGATGTGAAAATTGGTATTTATAATCTCCTTTAAAAATAAAGAAACACGTATCCCACTAGGAAGGCTGTAAAAGGGTGAATAATGGGTTGAATGCCTTTAATGAGGCTACTTATATTTCAGAACCTGAAGGTATTACAGACCTGAAAATTGGTATTTGGGATCTACTTTAAAAGTAAAGCAACACATATTTTTTCGTTTTTGGAAAATCCAAATATTGGGGGGGGGGGGGGTGAAAAGGGGGTTGATTTTTTTAAATGAGTGTGTCTACATCTTAAAACTTTAAAATTTACAGATGTAACAATTGGTAGTTAGAATCTCCTCTAAAAATAAAGAAACGCGTATTTTTTTTGTTTCCTGTAAATCCCAATAGGAGGGGTGTAAAAGGGTGAAAAATGGGTTGAATGCTTTTAGTGGGGATACATATATCTCAGAAACGGAAGATATTACAGAACTGAAAATTTGTATAAGGGATCTCCTTTAAAAATAAAGAAACACGTATTTTTTTAGTTTTTGGAAAATCCAATTAATGGCGGTTAAGTAGGAGTGACAAATTGGGGTGAATTTTTGAAAGACTATATCTACAGAATATCTTGGAAACTTAAAATGTTACAGACGTAAAAAGTGGGTGTTTGGAATCTCCTGTAAATGTAAAGAAACATAGGTGATTTGTTTTTGGAAACTCCACTTAAGGGGAACTCAAAAGGGGTGAAATTTTTAAATGAGAACTTTTACGGTAAATCTAAAAAAACTTAACATGTTACAGAAGTGAAAAATGGTATTTTTATCTCTATTAAACATAAAGAAACGTGTATTTTTAGTTTTCGGAAATACCACTTGGGTGGAAGGGGGGGTAAAAGTGACTGGAAATGGTGTTGAATCCTTTTAATTAGGCTACTGATATCTCAAAAATGAAGATGTTACAGACGTGAAATTTGATATTTGCAATCTGCTTTAAAAGTAAAGAAACACGTGTTCTCGGAAAATCCAATGAAGTGGGGGGGGGGGGGCTGAAAGAATTGAAAAATTAATTGACTTAATTGTATGAGAATACATACATGTAATAAAAACTAAAGTTGTTACAGACGTGAAAATTCGTATTTGGATCTCCTTTAAAAACAAAGAAAAACGTGTTTTGGTGGGAAACCATTTTTGGGGGCGGGAGTGTAAATGAGTTGAATTCCTTTCATGTGGACACATAAATCAAAAACTGAAGAAGTTAAAGTCGCGATAATTGGTATTTAGAAGATCCTTTACTATTAAACAAACAAGTATTTTTTGCGGGAAAATTCACTTAGGGGGAGGGGGGAGCAGTGTGAAATGAAGTGAAAAAAGTGAATTATTTTTATGGGGATACATATATCTCAAAACTGGAGGTATAGACGTGAACATTGGTGTTTGGAATCTCCTTTAAACTTAAAGAAACACGCCTTCTTTTAAGTTTTTTGTTGGGGGGGGGGGGGATTGGCTGTAAATAAACTTAACGGCGGTGGGGTGTAAAAGGAGGTGAGACCAATTGATTTTACTGTCCTTAATGTACTTATAAGGATCCTCCATTGCTCAGGCGGCAGCGCGCCGGCCTCTCACAGCTGGGTTCCGTGGTTCAAATCCCGGTCACTCCATGTGACATTCGTGCTGGACAAAACGGAGGCGGGACAGGTTTTTCTCCGGATACTCCCGTTTTCCCTGTCATCATTCATTCCAGCAACACATAATAATAATAATAATAATAATAATAATAATAATAATAATAATAATAATAATAATAATAAGATGAAGAAGAAGAAGGAGGAGAAGAAGAAGAAGAAGAAGAAGAATGTACCGAACCGTCGTCAAATGTGCGGACCGCGATAGAAACGGCTCCTGGATGGGTAATGACTAAGAATGAAGTCCAGTCGCGGGTTCAGTGCCGTCAAGGCACCCAATATGACACCACGCCGTATCTTCTGAAGGATTTTATCCATATTAAAAATGATTATAGGAAGAGATGGCAAAGATTTACGGACCCAACTGACCAGGAGGAATACCTGAGCCTAGCCCGGGAAGTATGAAATCGATTGCTGGAAAGGAAGATTGAAAAATGGGAGGAAACGTGCCGTAATCTAATAGAAAACGAGTCAGATCGGGAATTTTGGTGGATTCTCGCAAAAAACGAGTCAGATCGCGAATTTCGGCAGATTATATATCTAAAACAATAAGAATTCAATTATAAATTTCAATATAATACCGTAGCGAAGCACGGGTATTTTGCTAGTCTATATATATATAAAATAGCTTGTCCTGACGGACTGACTGATTCATCATCGCCGAGCCAAAACTACTAGACATAATGAAATGAAATTTTGGGGATACATTCATATTAAGATGTAGGTGCTCGCTAAGAGAGGATTTTTGGATATTCCGTTGCTAAGGGGGTGAAAAGGGGGGGGGGTGAAGTTTTAAAATGAGTGCACCTATATCTCAAAACTTTAAAAGTTTACAAATGTAAAAATTGGTATTTAGAATCTTCTTTGAAAATAAGGAAACACGTATTTTTTTGTTTTCAGAAAATCCCAATAGGAGGGGTGAAAAAGGGTGAAAATGGGGGAAAATGTGTTGAATGCCTTTAATCAGGATACCGGTACTTATATCTCAGAAACTGAAGATATTACAGACCTGAAAATTGGTACTTTTGATCTCTTTTAAAAATAAAGAAACCCGTATTTTTTGTTTTTGGAAAATCCAAGTAATGGGAGGGTGAAAAGGGGGATGAATTCTTAAAATGAGTGCATCTATATCTCCTAACTTTGAAGGTTCACAGATGTAAAAATTGGTATTTAGAATCTTCATTAAGAATAAAGAAACACGTATTTTTTGGTTTTCGGAAAAACCCATGAAGGGGGTGAATAGGGGGGGAAAATTGGTTGAACACCTTTTATGAGGAGACTTATATCTCAAAAACTGAAGATATTATAGTCATAAAAATTTAAATATGGAACCTCCTTTATAAATAAAGAAACACGTATATTTGTTTTTGGAAAAAACAAATAATGGGGAAAAAGGGGGGGTGAATTTTTAAAATGAGTGAGTCTATATCTTGAAACTGTAAAAGTTTTCAGACGTAGAAATTGGTATTTAGAATCTCCTTTCAAAATAAAGAAACACATATTTTTTGTTTTCGGAAAATCCCAATAGGAGGGGTGAAAAGGAGTGAAAAATTGGTTGAATGCCTTTAATGAGGATACTTATATCTCAGAAACTGAAGATGTTACATACCTGAAAATCGGTATTTAGGATCTCCTTTATAAATAAAGAAACATGTACTTTTTGTTTTTGGAAAATCCAAATAGTGGCGGTTGAAAGGGGATTGAATTTTTAAATGAGTGTATCTATATCTCAAAACTTTCAAACTTTACAGATGTAAAAATTGGTACTTAGAATCTCCTTTCAAAATAAAGAAACACTTACTTTTGTTTTAGGAAAATCCCATGAAAGAGGGTGAAAAGGGGGGGGGCGAATGGGTTGAACACCTTTTATGAGGAGACGTATATCTCAAAAACTGAAGATGTTACAGTCATGCATGAAAATTTAAATTTGGAACCTTCTTTAAAAATAAACACGTATTTTTTTTGGAAAATCCAAATAATGGGGGGTGAAAAGGGGGAGTGAATTTTTAAAATGAGTTTATCTATATCTCGAAACTTTAGAAGTTTACAGGCGTAGAAATTGGTACTTAGAATCTCCTTTCAACATAAAGAAACGCGTATTTTTTGTTTCCGAAAAACCCAATGGGAGGGGTGAAAAGGAGTGAAAATTGGGTTGAATGCCTTTAATGAGGATACTTATATCTCAGAAACTGAAGATATTACAGACCAGACAGTTAGTATATGGAATCTCCTTTAAAAATACAGAAACATTTTTGTTTTTGGAAAATCTAATTAATGGGGGTTGAACCGGAGTGACAAACTGGGGTGAATTTTTAGAAAGACTATATCTACAGTATATCTCAGAAACGTAAAATGTTATAGACGTAAAAACTGGTATTTGGAATCTCCTGTTAAAGTAAAGAAACAGGTATTCTCGGAAAATCCAATGAAGGGAGGGGGCGGTGTCAAAAATTGAAAAATTTATTAAATTAATTGTATGAGGATACTTACATCTAATAAAAATTAAAGTTTTTACAGACGTGAAAATCGGTATTTAGATCTTCTTTAAATATAAAACGCCGCGTTTTGGGAGGGGGCGGGAATTATCTTTGGGGGCGGGTGTGAAAGGGAGTTGAATTCGTTTCATGAGGACACATATCTCAAAACTGAAGATAATCGGTATTTAGAAGATCCTTTACTATTAAAGAAACAAATATTTTTTGCCGGAAAATTCACTTAAGTGGGGGGGGGGAAGTGAGAAAGTAAGTGTAAAAAGTGAATTATTTTTATAGGAATACTTATATCTCAAAACTGAAGGTAACACACGTGAACATTGGTATTTGGAATCTCCTTTAAACATAAAGAAACACGCCTCCTTTTTTTGGGGGGGGGGTGAAAACGGAGGTGAGACCAATTGATTTTACTGTTCCTAATGTGCTTATAAGGAGCCTCCGTGGCTCAGGCGGCAGCGCGATGGCCTCTCATCACTGGGTTTCGTGATTCAAATCCCGGTCACTCCATGTGAGATTTGTGCTGGACAAAGCGGAGGGAGGACAGGTTTTCTCCGGGTACTCCGGTTTTCCCCGTCATCATTCATTCCAGCAACACTCTCCAATATAATTTGATTTCATTTATCATTCATTAATCATTGCCCCAGAGGAGTGCGACAGGCTTCGGCAGCCGGAACAATTCCTATCCTCACCGCTAGCTGGGGGCTTATTCATTCCATTCCTGACCCGGTTGAATGACTGGAAACAGGCTGTGCATTTTCAATGTACTTTTTCTGATCATTAACCGAACAATTTTAATCTTTCCTGGGTTCGTTTTCAACAGCCATCTTTTCCTTTGGAGAACCTTCTTGGATTACAGTAGATTCTTCTGGCATATAAATAAAATTTAAACACATTTGAAATAAACGATAGGTATAAGATTGACCGTGCAATTCTTCACCTCTATAATAAGGTCAATAATGCACGGAAGTATGTCATTCGTATCGCCAGAAGTCCTGCGCACTTGGCTACGGGCGACAATGGTGCTGGTCATACTGTCATCAATGACAATGGCAGCAGATGTAATTTACCGCCAAGTAGAGGCCTTGCATCTTGCTGTGGGGTCCAGAACTTCAATAATAATAATAATAATAATAATAATAATAATAATAATAATAATAATAATAATAATAATAATAATAATAATAATAATAATAATAATGTTCTGGACCGTCGTCAAAATGTGCGGACCGTGCTGGAAACGGGTCCTGGACGGGTAATGACTACGATTGCAGTCCGACCGCCGGTTCAGTACCGCCAAGGCACCCAAGACGACACCACGCCGGATCTCCTCAAGGATTTGATCCACATTAAAAATGCTTATAGAAAAGATGGCAAAGATTTAGGGACCCAACTGACCGGTGGAATACCTGGACCTAGCCCAGAAAGTACGAAATGGATTGCTTTAAAGAAAGATTGAAAAATGGGAGGAACGTTGCCGTAATCTGTCAGAAAACGAATCAGATCGCGAATATCGGCGGGTTACATATAAAACGATAAGCATTCAATTATAAATTTCAGTATAATACCGTAGCGAAGCACGGGTATCTTGCTAGTCTATATATATAAAATAACTTGTCCTGACTGACTGACTGACTGACTGACTGATTCATCATCGCCGAGCCAAAACTACTGGACAGAAAGAAATGAAATTTTGGGAATACATTCATAATGAGGTGTAGGTGCTCGCTAAGAAAGGATTTTTTGATATTTCGTCGCTAAGGGGGTGAAAAGGGGGGTGAAATTTTAAAATGAGTGTATCTATATCTCGAAACTTTAAAAGTTGACAGATGTAAAAATTAGTATATAGAATCTTCTTTAAAAATAAGGAAACACGTTTTTTTTTTGTTTTCAGAAAATCCCAATAGGAGGGCTGAAAAAGGGTGAAAAATGGGTTGAATGCCTTTAATCAGGATACCGGTACTTATATCTCAGAAACTGAAGATATTACAGACCTGAAAATTGGTACTTTTGATCTCTTTTAAAAATAAAGAAACCCGTATTTTTTGTTTTTGGAAAATCCAAGTAATGGGAGGGTGAAAAGGGGGATGAATTCTTAAAATGAGTGCATCTATATCTCCTAACTTTGAAGGTTCACAGATGTAAAAATTGGTATTTAGAATCTTCATTAAGAATAAAGAAACACGTATTTTTTGGTTTTCGGAAAAACCCATGAAGGGGGTGAATAGGGGGGGAAAATTGGTTGAACACCTTTTATGAGGAGACTTATATCTCAAAAACTGAAGATATTATAGTCATAAAAATTTAAATATGGAACCTCCTTTATAAATAAAGAAACACGTATATTTGTTTTTGGAAAAAACAAATAATGGGGAAAAAGGGGGGGTGAATTTTTAAAATGAGTGAGTCTATATCTTGAAACTGTAAAAGTTTTCAGACGTAGAAATTGGTATTTAGAATCTCCTTTCAAAATAAAGAAACACATATTTTTTGTTTTCGGAAAATCCCAATAGGAGGGGTGAAAAGGAGTGAAAAATTGGTTGAATGCCTTTAATGAGGATACTTATATCTCAGAAACTGAAGATGTTACATACCTGAAAATCGGTATTTAGGATCTCCTTTATAAATAAAGAAACATGTACTTTTTGTTTTTGGAAAATCCAAATAGTGGCGGTTGAAAGGGGATTGAATTTTTAAATGAGTGTATCTATATCTCAAAACTTTCAAACTTTACAGATGTAAAAATTGGTACTTAGAATCTCCTTTCAAAATAAAGAAACACTTACTTTTGTTTTAGGAAAATCCCATGAAAGAGGGTGAAAGGGGGGGGGGCGAATGGGTTGAACACCTTTTATGAGGAGACGTATATCTCAAAAACTGAAGATGTTACAGTCATGCATGAAAATTTAAATTTGGAACCTTCTTTAAAAATAAACACGTATTTTTTTTGGAAAATCCAAATAATGGGGGGTGAAAAGGGGGAGTGAATTTTTAAAATGAGTTTATCTATATCTCGAAACTTTAGAAGTTTACAGGCGTAGAAATTGGTACTTAGAATCTCCTTTCAACATAAAGAAACGCGTATTTTTTGTTTCCGAAAAACCCAATGGGAGGGGTGAAAAGGAGTGAAAATTGGGTTGAATGCCTTTAATGAGGATACTTATATCTCAGAAACTGAAGATATTACAGACCAGACAGTTAGTATATGGAATCTCCTTTAAAAATACAGAAACATTTTTGTTTTTGGAAAATCTAATTAATGGGGGTTGAACCGGAGTGACAAACTGGGGTGAATTTTTAGAAAGACTATATCTACAGTATATCTCAGAAACGTAAAATGTTATAGACGTAAAAACTGGTATTTGGAATCTCCTGTTAAAGTAAAGAAACAGGTATTCTCGGAAAATCCAATGAAGGGAGGGGGCGGTGTCAAAAATTGAAAAATTTATTAAATTAATTGTATGAGGATACTTACATCTAATAAAAATTAAAGTTTTTACAGACGTGAAAATCGGTATTTAGATCTTCTTTAAATATAAAACGCCGCGTTTTGGGAGGGGGCGGGTGTGAAAGGGAGTTGAATTCGTTTCATGAGGACACATATCTCAAAACTGAAGATAATCGGTATTTAGAAGATCCTTTACTATTAAAGAAACAAATATTTTTTGCCGGAAAATTCACTTAAGTGGGGGGGGGGGGGGAAGTGAGAAAGTAAGTGTAAAAAGTGAATTATTTTTATAGGAATACTTATATCTCAAAACTGAAGGTAACACACGTGAACATTGGTATTTGGAATCTCCTTTAAACATAAAGAAACACGCCTCCTTTTTTGGGGGGGGGGGTGAAAACGGAGGTGAGACCAATTGATTTTACTGTTCCTAATGTGCTTATAAGGAGCCTCCGTGGCTCAGGCGGCAGCGCGATGGCCTCTCATCACTGGGTTTCGTGATTCAAATCCCGGTCACTCCATGTGAGATTTGTGCTGGACAAAGCGGAGGGAGGACAGGTTTTCTCCGGGTACTCCGGTTTTCCCCGTCATCATTCATTCCAGCAACACTCTCCAATATAATTTGATTTCATTTATCATTCATTAATCATTGCCCCAGAGGAGTGCGACAGGCTTCGGCAGCCGGAACAATTCCTATCCTCACCGCTAGCTGGGGGCTTATTCATTCCATTCCTGACCCGGTTGAATGACTGGAAACAGGCTGTGCATTTTCAATGTACTTTTTCTGATCATTAACCGAACAATTTTAATCTTTCCTGGGTTCGTTTTCAACAGCCATCTTTTCCTTTGGAGAACCTTCTTGGATTACAGTAGATTCTTCTGGCATATAAATAAAATTTAAACACATTTGAAATAAACGATAGGTATAAGATTGACCGTGCAATTCTTCACCTCTATAATAAGGTCAATAATGCACGGAAGTATGTCATTCGTATCGCCAGAAGTCCTGCGCACTTGGCTACGGGCGACAATGGTGCTGGTCATACTGTCATCAATGACAATGGCAGCAGATGTAATTTACCGCCAAGTAGAGGCCTTGCATCTTGCTGTGGGGTCCAGAACTTCAATAATAATAATAATAATAATAATAATAATAATAATAATAATAATAATAATAATAATAATAATAATAATAATAATAATAATAATAATGTTCTGGACCGTCGTCAAAATGTGCGGACCGTGCTGGAAACGGGTCCTGGACGGGTAATGACTACGATTGCAGTCCGACCGCCGGTTCAGTACCGCCAAGGCACCCAAGACGACACCACGCCGGATCTCCTCAAGGATTTGATCCACATTAAAAATGCTTATAGAAAAGATGGCAAAGATTTAGGGACCCAACTGACCGGTGGAATACCTGGACCTAGCCCAGAAAGTACGAAATGGATTGCTTTAAAGAAAGATTGAAAAATGGGAGGAACGTTGCCGTAATCTGTCAGAAAACGAATCAGATCGCGAATATCGGCGGGTTACATATAAAACGATAAGCATTCAATTATAAATTTCAGTATAATACCGTAGCGAAGCACGGGTATCTTGCTAGTTCTATTCTAAACGATTAGAGTATTGTCCCAGGTGATCAAATTTATAACTTATTTTCCTACGCCTATTTCCTTTTGGTTCCAATGTCTTTAACATTGTTGAATGGCTATGTCCTTATACCACTACATGAATGGCTGGTAAGTTGGAGCGATTACTCTCTGTCTTTCCTGAAGATCATACACACTGATTAACACCAGAAATGTCCACTTTTCACGGATACTCTAGAGCGATAAATTGGATATGGTACTCCATTGCCCTACGGTGGGGGATCATTCGCTGTCATAAAAACTACGTTACTATTCGTATTTACAACTTACCTGAGAGGAAAACTACGGTACGGCAGTTTAAAGCCAGAAAAAAATTACAATAGATTAGGTCCACATTAATTAATTAATTAATTAATTAATTACTTGTAGTACTTGGATGATTGAAATTAATTAATTTATTTTTCGATTGGTTTAATGACATACTAACTCAGACAAGTTTTCAGCTACGACGGATGGGAAAGTGCTAGGACTAAAAAGGATGCAGCCGTAGCCTTAACTGAGATACATGGATATTTGCCTGGTGTGAAAATGGGAAGCCACAGATGGTGGGGTTATAACCCACGATCTCCCGAATGCAAGCTTCCAGTTATGCGATCACGCAGCCAACTAGTTCGTTATATTTATCTATTCATTTTATGTTTTAAATTTTTTGCTACTGGTTTTAAGCCGCACCAACTCAGGCGGTTTTAAGTATTTTTTAGGATGCACGAATAATCCGCACACGAATGATCAGACATTCAATCTATTATTAAGAGACTGGTGATGTATGCCTTGCGGATGGCCTACTTTGCTTGCATGTGGTTAGGGCTCCCCTGAGCTATCTGCTCAACTCGGCCAGCAGGGACAGGTAGGTACACGAAGCCAAGGTCTCCAACAATGGGGTTTATGAGCACACTCAAAGAGCTCATGCTACTCGTCAGTGACGTAACGTGATGTCATGTTTGTAGAACAGTGTGGCCATAAATCCTCATATGACCACTTACATGTGGTTTACTGCTAAGAAAGCACTGCCACCTTAATGTATCGTAACATTCAATGGCAGTCATTAAATGGAGAATGAGGCAACCAACTCCGTCTAAAGCACAGATCACAGTTATGTTTACAGTAATCTTATCACTAGTAGTGTCAACCACAATCGAAAACTTTCTTCTTTTTTTTTTTTTTTTTTTTTTTTTTTTTTTTTTGCTAGTTGCTTTACGTCGCACCGACACAGATTGGTCTCATGGCGACGATGGGACAGGAAACGGCTAGGAGTGGGAAGGAAGCGACCGTGACCTTAATTAAGGTACACCCCCAGCATTTGCCTGGTGTGAAAATGGGAAACCACGGAAAACTATTCTCAGGGCTACTGACAGTGGGGTTCGAACCTACTATCTCCCGAATACTGGACACTGGCCGCACTTAAGCGACTACAGCTATCGAGCTCGGTCAATCGAAAACTAGACAGACAACTAGGGACTACATGATTACAATAGAACATATAATCAGAATTCAAGAATAATCTAATATGTTTTAGCTGCACTGAGTGCTCAGACGATAGAAGCGCTGGCCTTCCGAACCCAAGCTGGCAGGTTCAATCCCGGTTCAGTTCAGTGGTATATGAAGGTGCTCAAATATGCGAGCCGTATGTCTGTAAATATTGGCAACGCTTTCAGAAGTTCTTAGGCAATTTTCTATATAGTTATAATAAATGATATGGAAATCAGATAACAATTATCCGGTAAGATTACTGAATACACATAATCACCTATTAATAAGAGCATCCGACCTGAAAACCCTATCCGAATCTCGAATTTGAAGTGGAAGCTCCACTGACTCCGTAGAAGGGTCCGGAGAAGAGCTAGTTTCTTTGTCGACTATTTACGATGTCAGTCCCTAATTGAGTGTATATGACTAGTTAGCTCATGGCTCCAATGAACAATCCAGTATAAGAATATCACGAACGTCAACTAAACAACAGTTGTCTATCTTCACAGAATTATTATCGTTTTCGTATTATCTTGAATCTTAGATATATTCGTATGCAAATACTTGGTACATTACATTCTGGATAACACTTAGCAGGCGTATGAATTAGCTGTATACAATCTCAAGCTCCAGACTGCATAAATAAATTTGCGTGCTACGTAGTTTCATGTTTTTTGCAACGCTCACCTGCCGAAGTACAGTTCCGAACGTATAGGCACATTCTACGTTAAAACCCATGATAGGCACACTACTACGCAAGGTAAGGAGTAAATAGTTTGCCACTTTTCTCCCTCACTGAGACAGAAAGTGTTAGCATCATTCACCCAATGAATAGGACATTCACAGCATCTAGACACACTTATTGCGCTCTGAATATCATTATACTGTAATTACTCATTACTCAACACCACCCATATCTTAGCTTCTTCCTTACTGTCGCAGCCATAAATGAGAACGAGTCTTCAGTGAAAGCTGCATTTTGCCATGGCCTGTGCGAAGAGAGAGATGCAAAAGTACTGTAATAAGGTGAGAAAATTGGCTCATGGCTTTTAGTGCCGGGAGTGTCGAAGGAAAAGTTCGGCTCGCCAGATGCAGGTCTTTTGATTTGACTTCCGTAGGCGACCTGCGCGTCGTGATGAGGATAAAATGATGATGAAGACGACGCATACATCCAGACCCCGTGCCAGCGAAATTAACCAATTAGGATTAAAATTCCCGACCCTGCCAGGAATCGAACCCAGGACCCCTGTAACCAAAGGCCAGCACTCTAATCATTTAGCCATGGAGCCGGACAAGGTTTTGATGAAAGAAAGAGACATTAAGACCATGCAAATTAAAGACTTCGTAGGAGTTGAAACGTAATACCATCTATATCGGAAGGGAAAAATATTTGACCAAGGGAGGTCATATAGGATTTTTCAAATGCTATTTGTTTTTTACGTCGTTTCGACTCAGATAAGTCTTATGGCGATGATGGGATAGGATAGGTGTAGGACTGAGAAGAAGCGACTGTAGCTTTAAGCAATGCGCAGCTCCAGCATTTGCATAGCGTGAAAACCACAGAAAACCAATCTTCAGTGCTGCCGACAATGGGGGTTCGAAACAACTGTCTCCCTAAAACACGGACACAGCTACGTGACACGAAGCTCGTAGCCAAAATCACTCGGCAGATTGGAAAAATAAATATGAGGAGTATGGTATAAGTAAGCGGGAGCAATACTGGACTTGGCCTACAAAGCGACCGCTGCTTAGGCCGAAGGTCTGCAGATTACAAATGACGCGTGGTCAGGTGACGAATCATCTCGGT
Source organism: Anabrus simplex (assembly GCF_040414725.1). NCBI lineage: Eukaryota > Metazoa > Arthropoda > Insecta > Orthoptera > Tettigoniidae > Anabrus > Anabrus simplex. The sequence goes on along the minus strand of NC_090265.1, from coordinate 526,492,454 downwards.
CGTTATTCTTAGCTTCCTAGACTGCATCAGTTATCTCACCGTCAGATAACTCCTCAGTGGTTCTCCCGTAAGCTGAGCGGATCTCGAACCAGCCTTCGGATGTAGGTAAAAATCCTTGATCTGGCCGGGCATCGAACCCCTAGAGCATGGTGCCGGCAAAATAGCTACCCGTGGAAGGACCAAACTCACAACCTTCGTGTTGTCAGCAAGACGCTCTGACCAAATAAGTTAACGGACTACGTAAACCCAAAACCAAAACCCATGGCGCAACGCCCCGAAGGACCATGGCCTACCGAGCGACCGCTGCTCAGAGCGAAGGCCTGCAGATTACGAGGTATCTGTGGTCAGCACGACGAATCCCCTCGGCGGTTATTCTTGGCTTTCTAGACCGTGGCTTCCATATTACATTCCCCCTTAAAGTATGATAAACGTTACCCATATTGGTTTTACGTACCACTAATTACTTTTACCGTTTTTGGAGATGCTGAGGTGCCAGAATTTTGTCCCACATGACAATCTACCGACACGAAGGTGATGTATTTGAGCACCTTCAAAAACCATTAGACTGAGCCTGGATCGAACCTGTCAACTTGGGATCAGAATGCCGGTGTTTATTCCGTCTAAGACATTCAGCCCGCATCCTTGAAGCATGAGATAGTTTGGTCATTGCCCCAGCTTGTTCAAGGCCCTGTTCAAGCCAGATCTTAGAATCACTTTATTAGCCCACATCTGGAATTTTTGTTGAAGGCAATTACTGTATTTATCTTCACAACGTGTAGAGCCTTTTCACTGAAGAACAAGCATTTCAAGACTTTCCTTTTTCAGTGCAGTGGCTATCTAGTAGGTTGTCATGCATTGTTCATCAAAAGGGAAATTCCCTTATGTTTTTACAAAAATGAGAAAAAACCGACACTTCTTAGTATCTTAAATTCCTCATTCGTAATACACTTGTACTAAGAGATGGTTCGTTGGTTTATGAATGCTGTTCTTTCTTCAGTTGAAGGTTTATCAACATCACGTTCGGAATTTTGTTTTTCTGAACGTTTGGAGAACATGAACATAATTAAACAAAACAGATAGACACAAACTTGAAACCACGAAGCAACCAACTTTTCCAAAAAATTAATTTTGGAATTTAATCTTTGTTAAATCATGGACACGTCTAGTCCCAAGGTGGCAATCATGTATTCATCTTATCTCTTCGACGTTGAGGAATAATCATGTCTTCATTATGCTGTCTGTGAATTAAATCAAGGATCTACGGGATAAACCAATTCGAAACGTACAAACATGGAAATGACAGTTGTTTATGAAAACAATGTCGCATCATTACGGCTAAATTGTGATAGTGTATTAGTATACATTTTGTTTAAATATCTGACTGCATTTATAATATTTTCTTTCTTTCTTAATCTGCTTACCCTCCAGGGTCGGTTTTTCCCTCGGACTCAGCGAGGGATCCCACCTCTACCACCTCAAGGGCAGTGTCCTGGAGCGTAAGACATTGGATCGGGGATACAACTGGGGATAATGACCAGTACCTCGCCCAGGCGGCCTCACCTGCTAATTTATAATATTATGTACCAAAATGTGGTACTAGCTTGCTTTTAACCAGTTTATGGTAGTGAGTGCATCTTAATACAGTATGTTCTTTACTGTGTTATACAGATCAGAAATCTATCAAGACAGCATTTTAACTACCCTAACCTACTAAATTATTGCACAGTCTCAAGTTTAACTAATAACTCCTAATATTTCAAATGGGACGAGTTGGACTATCGGTTACACCTAACATTAAATACACGGGACGAGTTGGACTATTGGTTACACCTAACATTAAATACATGGGACGAGTTGGACTATTGGTTACACCTAACATTACATACCCGGGACGAGTTGGACTATCTGCTACACCTAACATTACATACCCGGGACGAGTTGGACTATCTGTTGCACCTAATATTATTCGTACATACCTGGGACGAGTTCGACTATTGGTTAAACCTAACATTACATACCCGGGACGAGTTGGACTATCGGTTGCACCTAATATTATTCGTACATACCTGGGACGAGTTGGACTATCGGTTACACCTAACATTACATACCCGGGACGAGTTGGACTATCGGTTGCACCTAATATTATTCGTACATACCTGGGACGAGTTGGACTATTGGTTATGCCTAACATTAGATTACAGAGACGAACTGGACTCTTGGTTACACCCAATAATATATACCCTGGGCGAGTTGGACTATCGGATTAACGTGCTAAAGATGAGGGTGGGTGTGAGCCAGTTATTTTTTTTTTTTTTTTTTTTTTTTGCTAGTTGCTTTACGTCGCACCGACACAGATAGATCTTATGGCGACGATGGGACAGGGAAGGGCTAGGAGTGGGAAGGAAGCGGCCGTGGCCTTAATTAAGGTACAGCCCCAGCATTTGCCTGGTGTGAAAATGGGAAACCACGGAAAACCATTTTCAGGGATGCCGACAGTGGGGTTCGAACCTACTATCTCCCGAATACTGGATACTTGCCGCACTTAAGCGACTGCAGCTATCGAGCTCGGTGCCAGTTAATTTAGGGTCGAGATCGGCTACGTCTACGCCAATTATATGTGGAGGGATGTAGACTATTCACCACTGCGTGTTGATGTGGTGGGTGGTAGTGTGATATATTGTGTGTAAATAATGTGAACCCACGGCTACTACGTGATCGTTCAGCAAGGATGCAGACAGTCACACTCACCATAACGTAATTTAGATAGGAAGCAATTTCACTTCCTCACCACTATTTCATCTACATTCTAATGCTATTCACATGCTCATTTTATTGAACAGACTACGAGATATTGTTTTATTGGCGAGAGATAAGATGTGTTATAACGAGCAATTTTAGGTGGATCAGAGATCCGTTAACATTCCCTGCATCAAGACCCACCAGAATGTGTGTGCTCGCACACATTAAGATAGTATTTATAATCCGGTCACGAACACTGAGTTATTTCTGTACTCGGAACCTGGTTTCTACCGCGGTCGTCGCCCGCACTACCATCGCGTTCACCTGTTTTTGCAATTACACTTATAAGTGAAATAATGAGAATGTCAGGTGTATTGCGAGGTGCATGTATTAACAGAGGTTGCAAATTAACAATGAGAAATATAATATAATATAATATAATATAATATAATATAATATAATATAATATAATATAATATAATATAATATAATATAATATAATATAATATAATATAATATAATATAATATAATATAATATAATATAGAGGAAAAATGTGTATATTTGTTTGTAACGTATAGACTCAAAAACTACTGAACCGATTTAAAAAAATACTTCACCTATAGAAAGCTACATTGCCAGTGAGTAACATGGGCTGTATTTTGTTTTCAAAACAATTCGAGGGGGGAACTTAACGGGGGGAGGTATAAAAATATAAAAATAATAGGGTAACATAGGCGAAATCGAATTAGTCCTACATGGACGAGACAAAGCTCATTTTAAGCCCCTAGACGCAAAGAACAAAACTCGGTAAGCCCTACGGGCCCGAAAACCATGTTTTAAGGCCCTAAAACCAACCGTTACGGAGATATTGGCACCACATTACCCCCTGCTCTAGGAATTGGATAACGAAATGCATTGCCATAACCATGGCGACGTCAGCTCCAAGATTCTACAGCAGCGAGATTATCTATATAAATAAAATTGTAGGGGGTCCGCTGTCTGTAATTTCTTTTGTTTTCCCAATTTTTCAGATATTTATCCGTTTTAGGTCAACTCAAGACCGAATCGGTGGTTTTTACGTTTCGTGTCTGTTTGTCTGTTTGTCTGTCTGTTTGTCTGTTCCACCATCACGTCGAAACGGCTGGATAGATCTCAACCAAACTTCATATTTAGAGTATAATCATCCCGGGGAAGGTTTCGATATGCATATTATTTTAAAATCTTTGAATACTCGGGGGGTTTATATGAAAACCAGAATGGTTTTTCCACCATCACGTCGAAACGGCTGGATATATCTCAACCAAACTTCATATTTAGAGTATACTCATCCCGGGGAAGGTTTCGATATGCATATCATTTTAAAATCTTTGAATAGACGGGGGTTTATAGGAAAACCTGAATGGTTTTTCCACCCTCACGTTGAAACGGCTGGATAGATCTCAACCAAACTTCATATTTAGAGTATACTCATCCCGGGGAAGGTTTCGATATGCATATTATTTTAAAATCTTTGAATAGGCGGGGGTTTATAGGAAAACCAGAATGTTTTTTCCACCATCACTTCGAAACGGCTGGATATATCTCAACCAAACTTCATATTTAGAGTATACTAATCCCGGGGAAGGTTTCGATATGCATATTATTTTGAAATCTTTGAATAGACGGGGGGTTTATAGGAAAACCAGAATGCACCATCACTTCAAAACGGCTGGATAGATCTCAACCAAACTTCATATTTAGAGTATACTCATCCCGGGGAAGGTTTCGATATGCATATCATTTTAAAATCTTTGAATAGACGGGAGGTTTATAGGAAAACCAGAATTGATTTTCTGTAAACTTCGTTTACCGTACGTGAAACGTCTCTTCATTATAAACAACTTTCGTTATGGTCATAATTTACCTTACTCTTCACATGACGGAGAAATTTACAATTTTCCGCTGGTATCATGCTCTGCATTGAGTGACCGACAGACCGACAACGAACCTACAGGTTACCATGGCAACGTCTCTGACTGCATGCCAGCAGGGAAGTAACGTATTGCCATTTTCCTCATCATGCTTTTAAATTCGTGGTTGTTCCTTGGGTAGAAGGCAAGACAGGCGTCAATCGGCCTATCTGCGGGATATTGGCGGAATATCGTTGGATGTTATAACCGCCCTCGAATAGATTAAGTAATAAAACCATTAGTCATCTTATTATTTGTTTACCTAAGAATCACTGGACCTAAATTTCTCCTCTGTTACCGCTTTATTATATCCATAACTCACACTAGCATAATTTATTGAGGGGCATTTGATTTTCCAATACATTCACTTGGCATTTACATATTTGTCGTTATCCGACTGTCCTCAGTTATAATCCATTTTCTATTACATTCAACTTTCTTAAATGTATTATTTCTTCCTTAATTACGCCGTATTTATGCGAGTGCTACAAACTACTGGATGTATTTCCACCAAGACTCATATTTAGAATACACCTGTCCTTGATAGGTTTTAGGTGAAATATTGTTTCTAAATCCCTGAACTGACTGGGGGTTTATACGAAACCGAAACAGTTATTTTGCACTTCCACAAAATATACACAACCAAACTTAATGGAAATCTACCTACCTTGGTAGAAATTAATTTCTAAACCTTTTTTCTCATGTGCATCATTTCGATACGAGGATTAATAAGGGAGATATCATTAACAGACCGTTTTTCTGTACAAGTCCCATCGAACTTGACTCACGAGCGGGTGCGTGTAAAGCGTATTCCTTACAACTTGAAAATTACTGAAGACATTCGAACCAAAATTTATATTTAGCATCCACCTGTCCAAAGGTAGGTTTTAAACGTAAATAACATTTCATGTTCCGGAATGGACTGGCGGTTTATAGGGAACACAAATGGTGATTTTACTCTTCCACAATATATACAGAACAAGACCAACCTGACTGGAAATCGACCAAACGTGATGGAATTCCACCTCTAAACCTTTTTTTTTTTCATGTGTATTTTTTCGTCAGGAGGATTAATAAGGGAGATATCATGAATGGTCACTTTTGCAGGTTAAGTCCAGCGGACATAGCCCAAAAGGTGTTTTACATGGAGCAGATTCCTTACCTATATAAATCAAATCGTAACGACTGTGTGCCTCTACACTGACTATTTTGGCGAAATTTTCGTACAGCTTTCCGTTTAAGGGGTAATAATGACCATCTCCATAATTTTTGGTTTAGTTTCCTGAAAGTCCTAATTTTTACCCGCCTCGCCCAAAATCCACATTGCGGCATAATCTGCCAGAAGAAAAAGAAGATAATTGAAATTTGACAAAAGTATACGTTTTAGCCTGTAACGAACGGAAAACATCCTAGATCATTAAATTTTTCAATTTTATCCCCGAAGAATATCGAAATACGCAGGCAATTTTAATGATGGTGCAGACCTTCGGAAATTCCTATCACATAACGGATTGCACAATCTCCGTTCAATTTGGAATGATCTACAACCTTGGTCTTATGACTTTTTGCCGTATCTGTATCCCTTTTACGTTTGATTTTTCTCTATTAATCGATGTTAAGTCAATTTGGAATTTTCACATGCATAATTCATACTTTCAATTATATGAAATACAGAATCATCAAACTCTTCGCGAAAATTGGCCCACCCAGTAGCCATATGTGAGCCAAATGCTATGTATGTAGCTGTCACATAATTATCCGAAAAGTAATATAATGTGAGATAATCTTACAAAACCTTTACCCTGTTCCACGTTTCTAACTCAATCTGACCCAAGAATAGATGACATATCATAGGACCAGCCATTTAGGCCACCGGCGTGTCTTATGGTATAATCCTTTGTCGATATGACGTACGTTTAGTAACAGTTAATCTGTAAATGAAGGTCTTCAATTTTGTAAACACGCATATACTTTCGTATGTCGATATATATATATTCACTGATGTCGATTTTTAGCGATCGAGAAAGGGTGGGTCTGCTATTGTAATCAGTACTCCCCACACCGACTTTGACTGGCAGTAGGAAAGGGTTCCTTCTCCAACTCCTGTGTAACTGTCATTAGTAAGGAAGGCCTACAATTGTAATTAATAGTTCCCTTCTCGATTTGACTTGCAGACGGCAAGTGAGCATGCAGTTTTGTTTAAAACTCCCCTACCCGATTGTGTTTGGCAGTAGGCAAGGGTGCCCGCCATTATAAAGAGATGTCCTCATCTAAAATGTGACTGGCATTAGGCATAGTGGCCTGCTATTTTGATGGAAACTCACCAACTTGGTGTGACTGGCAATAAGCTGGCTGGCAGTAGGAAAATGGGCCTGGCATTATAATGATAACTGCACAACTCAATTTCGAGTGATAGTAGGGTAATTGCCTACCATTATAATAGAAACTCCTCAACTGTAATCTGTCTGGAAGTAGGAAAGGGGGCTGCCATTTTAACGAAAACTCCCCAAATCGATTCTGTCCGCGTAGTAGGCAATGGGGCCTGCAATTATAATGTAAACTTCCCAACTCGATTGTGAATGGCAGTAGGCAAGTGAGCCTGCCGTTATATCACAAATCCGTAACAAACACTTTACATTGGAAACAACGTACGGGGACCTCCCCATGCTCTTTCTCGGATAACATTAGAGACATGCAATTTTAAAACAATCTTATTTACTGCATGTACACTATTTACTTCGATATTCGAATACAATGTAGAATACCGTAGCGAAGCACGGGTACATTCGCTAGTCTGCAATATATCACAAAATCTTAACATGATACAGACATGAAAACGGGTATCTAGAATCTCCTTTAAAAATAAAAGAACACACATGTTTGTTTTCAGAAAATCCTTTTAAGGGCTGATTGGGGGGGGGGGGGTGAAAAGAAGTGGGGAAAGATTTGAATTCTTTATATGAAGATACATATATCTCAGAAAATGAAGATGTTACAGATGTTAAAATTGGTACTTGGAATCTCCTTTAAAAATAAATGAACACACTTATTTGGAAAATCCACTTAAGGGGGCGAAAAAAAAGCGGGTTAAATTTGAAAATGAGTATATTCTACTTCTACCGCTTTTCCCACACCTGTGTGGTCGCGGGTGCGAACTGTGGCGCAAGTGTGAATTTGACCCTGTTTTACAGCTGGATGCCCTTCCTGGCGCCAACCCTATGTCTAGGGATGTACTGTATTTCTATTGCGTGTTCCTGTTGTGGTTGGTAAAGTGGTGTGTTGGGTGAATATGAAGAGGAGAGTGTTGAGACAAACACATACAACCTGTCCCCGAGTGAGAAGAATTAATCACACGCGATTTAATTCCCCGACTCAGCCCGAAATCGAACCCAGAACCAAGTGAACCGAAGGCCCCAAGGCTGACCACTCAGTCAAGCAGTGGGGCAGTTTTTAAAATGAGTATATCTCATAAACTTAACATGTTGCAGACGTGAAAATTGGTATTTGGAATCTCCTTAAAGAAACGCGTATTTCTGTGGCTTGGTTCTAAAAGGGCCAGTGTCATTTTTTATCGAAATTGAGATATTAACTGATACAAATGCGTTTTATCCTGTCTTGAAACATGTTAAAAAGGCCAATGTCTCTGTTAAGTACTAAACAGTCAACGTTTAATTAAATGAGACTTTGCCAATAATGTTAGATTACCAATAAAGATTACAGACCAAGCAATTTTTAAAGAATACGATAGAAAAAAATAGTGTTTAATAAGGTGACTTCCACAAAGAAAGTATAAAGTTATTTAAAGTTAGTTGTTGAAAAATATAATTGAAAAACTATAAGCAAAACTTCAAATGCTCGTAGCTCAAAAGCAGGTTTTTTTGACATTGGCCCTTTTAGATCCAAGCCACAGATTTTTGTTTTCGGAAAATCAACTTAAGCTAGAGATCGAAACTAAGTGAAGAAGGGGTTGAATTCTCTTTATGAGGATACTTATATCTCAAAAACTAAAATGTTACAGCCATGAAAATTGGTATTTGGAATCTCCTTTAGAAATAAAGAAACCCTTTCTTTTTTTCGACTTAAAAGAGGACTGTTTCTCACATGTAGAGTTCCATGTCGCATGTTCCACATTTAGCTCTGCCAGTAGCCTGGTCATCTTAGCCCCAAAAGGCAATGCCACAAACGTGGTTTACAAAGAGGTTCTGGGGGTAAATGAAATGCAATTTTTCGGTGAGTTTTTATACTTTAGCCTCCCGAAGGTATCACCACCTTGACGAAGGCAAAATATATTTTTTCGGGTGTTTATTGGAGGCTTGCGTGGTCAAATGATCCTTAGAGCTATGCCGGCGGGAGCATCTGCTCCTGGTAGGGCCACCCAAGTCGGACAGGTCTAAGGTGATTATCCCGACTAAGAGTGATACCCTGGTCCTCCAGGTTGGGGGTTGAGCGTAGGGTTAACTCCCCTACCTCGTAAAAAAACAACTGTTACGGATACCTTAAGAATGAATAAAGCAGGACTGGAAAACTTGGTGACGAACCGGTGAGAAAAGCGGCTAAAGAGAAGGAAAAAGGATATGACCTTAGGAGTTAAACGTTGGAGAAGAAAAGCTGAGGACCGAGATGAATGGAGGCAGGTGATAAAGGAGGCCAAGGACCTACAAGGACTGTAGCGCCGACAAGTAAGTAAGTAAGTAAGTAAGTAAGTAAGTAAGTAAGTAAGTAAGTAAGTAAGTAAGTAAGTAAGTAAGTAAGTAAGTAAGTAAGTAAGCAAGCAAGCAAGCAAGCAAGCAAGCAAGCAAGCAAGCAAGCAAGCAAGTAAGTAAGTAAGTAAGTAAGTAAGTAAGTAAGTAAGTAAGTAAGTAAAGTATACTTTAGGGGTTTTCAGATAATGTCTTAGAGCAGTACCGAGGAAAAATTAATTTTTATCAACTTACGAAATCATCGCGAGCGAAGCCGTACGTAACAGCTAGTAATATAATATAGGGGACTCGTGCTGCTCATCGGCATTCGTTATAAGTACTGTAGGTCAGTTAAATCGTCTATATATGCCTGTCGTAGTCATATTGTTTAGCCTGCCTTTTTCATATAATTTTATGAACATTTAATACAGTTACATAATGGTTGATTCATTCGTAATGCAGTTTATAACACTTCTTACGACCATTCGGGTGTATCTCGATCTTAACATTTTCAAACGAACTTGCCCGAGATAGTGTAACATACAATTGGCCGTGACTGAATACTGGTTGGTGTAAGTAGATACCCACTTTTTCACGAGGTTGTCCCTGCGCTTTATTAATGGTCACATACTGCAGTTATAGGCTAGTAGACCTGCTACCCTCTCTCCTGTGCGTAGGTCGACTGTTCTCTCTCAGCAGCAGAGATGGCGTAGAATGATATCAGTAGACAAATAAGTTTGAGTGGTGTCTTTAAAAGCAGGAAAGATCACAATATGATGATAAATTTGGAATCCAAGAGGACAAATTGGGGCAAATATTCGTTTATAGGAAGGGGAGTTAGGGATTGTAATAACTTACCAAGGAAGATGTTCAATAAATTTCCAATTTCTTTGCAATTTAAGAAAAGGCTACGCAAACGACAGATAGGAAATCTGCCACCTGGGCGACTGCCCTAAATGCAGATCAGTAGTGGTTGGTTGATTGATTGATTGATTGATTGACTGATTGATTGATTGGTTGATTGTAAGTTATTAGAAACGTACTGTTGAGTATATTTAGAAGCTGGAAAAGGTCAGCGAATCGAAGAGTATCTAGCAGAGAATAGTATTCTTCCATTATCAGAGGAGGTGTATACTCTCTGGCTTGACAAGTAATAATCAATCATGGCTCCAAGCAGTCATATACTAAGGATGAAAAGCATTATATTATCAGAATATTAATGTAAGTGTTAGTCGCTTAGCAACCTGCTAAGTACAGAATGTATTGCGAGTTAGGGTAAGCCTTCGTCTGCAATTGTTGGAGTTGCCATTATGTGATTTGATTTTAGGATTACTCAAAGTTGACTGAAATTCGAGACCTATCAATGTTTGATAATTCACTGGCAGGTAATTCCGGAGAGAGTAAAAAAAGAATGAAGAAAGTAGGTCCAATAGGACGGCCGGACGGACTGGAGAGGGATGTTTTTAGTAAACTTTTTAAATACTAGTAAATGTACCCGTGCTTCGATACGGTATTCTACATTGCATATGGATATCGAAGTAAATTACTGTACAAAAAGTGAATAAGAATTTAAAATTGCATGTCTCTCGTTATCCAGAAACAGCATACGTTATTTCCATAGTAAAGTGCGAGTTGTGGAGTTGTGATGATAACGACAGGCTCACTTGCCTACTGCCATTCACAATTGATTAGGGAAGTTTTCATTATAATAGCATGCCTCATTACCTACTGCGCGGTCACAATCGATTTGGGGAGTTTTCGTTACAATGACAGGCCCCCTTTCCTACTGCCAGTCAAATTTGAGTTGTGCTGTTATCATTATAGTGACAGGCCCCTTTTCTTAATGTCAGCCACACCAAGTTGGTGAGTTTTCATTATAATAGCAGGCCACTATGCCTAATGCCAGTCACATTTTAGATGGTTAAATTTGTTCATAATGGCGGGCAACTTGCCTACTCCCAAACACAATCGGTTAGGAAAGTTTTGAACAAAATTGCATGCTCCCTTGACTTCTGCCAGCAAATCGAGAAGGGAATTATTCATTACAATGGTAATCCCTCCTTACTAATGCCAGTTACACAGGAGTTGGAGAAGGATCCCATTCCTACTGTCAGTCAAAGTCGATGTGGAGAGTAATGATTACAATATCAGACGATCTCCTGCTGAGAGTCACTATCAATTTGTAAAACTTTAATTATAATTGCAGACACACCCTTTATACATCACTACAAATCGACTTCAATGAATATATATAGATCGAATACGAAGTAAATGCATGTTTACAATATTGCAAACCTTCATTTTCATATGAACTGCTGCTAAACCATACGTCATATCGACAAACGAATTGTACTATAAGACACTCATTTAGCGGTTTAAATGGCTAGTCTTATGATATTTTCTCCTATCTAATATATTTGTGGGCAAGATTGAGTTAGAAACGTTGAATAGGGTGAAATTTGGTTAAGGTTTTCTCACAGTGCATTACTTTTCGATACTTATGTGACAACTGCAAACAAGAAAGAATTCGGCTTACATATGGATACTGGGTGGGCCAATGTCCGTGTAACATTAGATGATATATCTTTCGCATAAGTGATTCAACCTATGAATTATACTTGTACAAAGTGCAAAATGAACGTACAATCGAGAAATAGAGACAAATATAACGTATAAGGAATAGAGATACGACAAAACGTCATAGGACCAAAGTTGTAGATTACTCCAAATTAAACCGAGATTGTTCCATCCGTTTTGTTATACGACTTACCGTTTATCCACGAAATACCTCGAAACGGAGGTCTGCACCCACATTTAAAATGTCTCAATATTTCGATATTTTTAGGGGGGGAAATGAAATATTTAAAGACCTTGGAAGCTTTCCGTTGGTTACAGGCTAAGACATAATCTTGCTAAATTTCAGTATTCTAGCTCGTCTGGCAGATTGTGCCGCAATCTTGATTTGGGGGGAGGGGTAAAAATGAGGACTTTCAGGAAACTAAAGCTAATAAATGTGCAGATGGTTATTATTTCACTTGAAACGGATAACTGTACGAACATTTCGCCAAAATAGTCAATATACAGACACACGGTCGTTACGGTTTTTTTATAAGATAAGAAATTTGCTCCACGTACAACACCTTTTGGGCTATGTGCGCTGGACTTAATCTGCAAAACCGACCGTTCATGATATCTCCCTTATTAATTCTCCTATCGAAAAAATACACATGAGAAAACAGCTTTAGAAATGGATTTCCATCAAGGCTGGTCGATTTCCAGTCATGTTGGTCTTGTATATATGGTGGTAGAGTAAAATCACTGTTTCGGTTTCCTACAAACCCCCAGTCCATTCCGGGAATTTGGCATGGTATGGACCTAAAAGCCGACCTTTGGACAGGTGGATGCTAAATATGAAGTCTTGTTGAAATATCTCCAGTCGTTTTCAAGTCGAGTCTCGATTGATTAAGCAGTGTGAGCGGATGTGCTGAGTGAGTGCTGAAGGATGGGGATTACGTCGGAGCTTTATCGATTGATGACTGGAAGTTGACAGTGCAAGAGGAAGAAGAAAACGGAATTGTGTAAGAGGATAAAGGGGGAGAATGTAGGGAAGATAGCAGTGATGCTAGTGGGGGTGGTGTTGGTAGCGCTGCTTGGGTGTGTGGAGGTTAACCCAGGGCCTGGTCCAGTGGGCGCCCTTGGGTGGGAAGACATTGAGGCGATAAAAGACGTGGCGAGGGAGGCGTGCCAGATAGATCAATTAAAAGAAATGATAAGGCATCATTCCAAGGAGCTAAAGGACTTAAGGCAGTGCGTAACGAAGAAAGTGGAAGAGGTAAAAGAAAAAGTAGAAAGTAACGAGGAAGAGATGGAAACAATGCGAAAGAAAGTGCAGTTGCTTGAGGGGAAGGTGTCGAAACTGAAGAGGGAAGTAGGGTATTGAACCTAGGTAAAGAGGAAGAAGAATATTTTATATATGGAGTGGAAGAAGTTTCGAAAGAAGATAAGGTGACTCTAGTTTATAAAATGTTTGAGATGATACAAAGGGCACTAGGAAAGTTTTGCAATACGCAAAAGCTTTTGGCTGGACATCCCTGCTATGGTGAGGGATGAAAAGAAGGGTGAAAACCGGTCTAGAAGACAGCAAGGCGCGACCTTCACACCAGTACGAGTTGTTACCAAGCAGTGGGATTGAAAGCAAGTTAAGATGTCAGTGTGGTCTAAAGGTGAATATCGCGCAATTATCCACTACAATTTTGCTGATGGATTAAATGTTGACCAGTGCCTGGAGGAAATAACTCCTGTGCTGGGGAAAGACTGTCCGCATCGGACAACAATTTTCCACTGGTACAAAGAGTTCCAGAGGGGAAATTTTGGGGTTGAAGAAGATCTTCGTTCTGGGCGACCGTCTGAATCAGTGACTGAGGAAAACATTGAAGCTGTGAGGAAAATGTCGCAGCAAGAGAGGCGGTTGACATATTGGCAAGTAGAAGAGACCATCTCCATGTTAGAAAGGTTTGTTCCCCTTGGGTGCCCCATTCACTTTCAGAGGAACAAAGGGCACATCGAGTGAAATGGTGGCGAAAAATGCTAAAACAGTTTGAAAATGGGACTTCGCGTAACGTCAGTAGCATCGTTACAGGTGACGAAACTTGGCTTTGTTATTACGATGTCCCAAAAAATCCCAGAACAAGGTGTGGCTGTTTCAAGATGAGGGTACTCCTGTGACTGTGCGAAAGTCAAGGTCAGTGAAGAAAAGGATGATTGCAGTATTGTTCACTAAACGGGGCATCCTGACTCGGGTTGTGCTAGAAACACAAAGGACAGTTCCTGTGAAGTGGTACAGTGAAACTTGTCTGCCTCAGGTCATCCAGGCTCTCAAACAGCTCCGTCCAAGGTCACGGCTCAACACTTGGCTCTTGCATCACGACAATGCTCCAGCACATCGTGTTAATGTAACAATGGATTTTCTTGCCAGATCAGGGTTGACTGTGCTTGATCACCCTCCATACGGTCCTGATCTTGCCCCATATGACTTCGCACTCTTCCCAGAAGTGAAGATGAAGCTGAAAGGGAGGCGTTTTGCATCCGACGAGGAGCTTCTGGCAGCATGGGATCAAGAGTGTGAAAATGTAACCGAAGAAAAGTGGCAGAGTTGGTTCAGTGACTGGTTTCGACGTATGGAGAAGTGTATTGAGTGTAGTGGAAATTATTTTGAAAAAGTCTAAAGCGTTCACTCACATTGCAAAACTTTCCTATTACCCTTTGTATATCCAGTAGTTTTCAAGTTATAAGAACTCAGACAAACAGACACCAAAGCTAAAAAATATGCAGATGGTTATTATTACACCTGATACGGATAACTGTACGAAAATTTCACCAAAGTAGTCAATGTACAGACACACGGTCGTTACGATTTTATTTATATAGATATAGATTAGAGGACCCGCGCTGCTCCGCTGCAGTCGTTATAAGTAAGTCAGATAACTCGTCTTGATATGCCTGTCGTAATCATATTGTTTTGCCTGCCCTTTTCAAAGGTTTTATAAACAATTAATTAGAAGCGTATTATGGTATGCCGCAGTTCGTAGTCAGAATTCATTCATTCTGACGTCATCATGCCGTCTGTTTGGCAAAAATCTATCCATATATTCGCTTCTATAATCCTGCAGTTCTTGATATAAAGCTTGGTATTGTGTCGTAGAAGGCAATGATGTTTTTAATCGCAGTTCTTCTGTATAGAACGGTTTTCTTGTGAGCTCATAGGTTAGTTTAGAAAGAGGGTTTTGTGCCAGACAGGAAACTTTTTAAGATACATGACCTTCACTCTTTCTCGTGTAGCTGGGTTATCTTTCGGTAGGTGTTCCCAGATCGTGTCTAAGGTATATGTCATGATAGGGTCTGTTTGTACATAGACTTTTTTTTTAAATCTCCGCAGCATGTAAGTTCTTTAAAGGTGGGAAAGGTTAGAGAATCAAAGAGTATTTATCAGGGAATAGTATTCTTCCGTGATCAGAGCAAGTGTATACTCTCTGACTTGACAGGTAGTAATCAAACATGGCTGCATGCAATGCCATTACTTAGGATGAAAATTACATATATCCAGTGGCGTATACTGAGGACTACCAAGGCTATCAGTGAAGCCAAAACCTCAAATGCGAGCGATGGAAATCTAAAGCACGTTATATTGTAAGCATCTGACACATTGTTCCATTTGCAAAACTTGAAAGCAATGAGAAAACACGTCGTACGTATTTCTGAGAACAAGGCTTTGGAGACTGATATTGCAGCCCAGACTCTCGTCCCTTCCCATCGACTCGCCTCACGCGGCTTGCTGCTGTCTGCCTACAGGCGCGGGGACTGGCGGAGGATAGCTGTGCTAGGCTTCGGTCCGTCAGATCGCCACTGCTGCAATGAGAAAACACGTCGTACGTATTTCTGAGAACAAGGCTTTGGAGACTGATATTGCAGCCCAGACTCTCGTCCCTTCCCATCGACTCGCCTCACGCGGCTTGCTGCTGTCTGCCTACAGGCGCGGGGACCGGCGGAGGATAGCTGTGCTAGGCTTCGGTCCGTCAGATCGCCACTGCTATCACCATGCGTTACTCATCGTATATACTTCCTCACCTCATCCTTCTGCCTTAAATAAGATAGATGACGGTGTGCTGGTATTTCACTCCCGTTTACTTCTACATCCTTGTAGGAAGACACTGCAGGGCTGCTGTTATAGGAGTAATATAGTTTTCTTTTTATTGGTAGATCTGCTAAAATGAAACGCAATCTTTCAGGTTTAGTGTTCTCTTTTGTTGGTTGGAATCGAACCCGTGATCATGGGTCGGACACCACTACTGATCTTCCGAGGAAGATAATTAACCATTGAACGATGGGTACGTCCGCTGTAAAATTCAACATTGTTATTTAACGATTATGATGATGATGTTATTAATAATAATAATAATAATAATAATAATAATAATAATAATAATAATAATAATAATAATAATCATAATAATAATAATAATAATAATAATAATAATGGTGCATGGCATCTACATAGGCTTGGTGGTGACCTAATAAGGATAACATGAATGGCGAAGACGTCATAAACACCCAGTTCCCAAGTCAGGGGAATTAATACTATGAGGGGGTTGATTCTGAAAATTGAACCGGGGCCGTCGGACCAAAGACAAAGCATTCTATTCATTTAGCCTCAAAGCTGGACTTCAATTTGCTAAACCTTAGGCTACCAACTCGATTGATCACGTGTTGAGTATTGGCTGTGGCAGAGGCCAGGGCAGTAACTTGTGAAGCAGCTTTGACAACACAGCGGGCAACTCCGTTGGCTGTTGGCTGCAGCTCAAAATGCTTAAGGCTTGATGTTCCCTAAACCAACTATCGAAAAGGGGTAGCCTAAGTCTAGTGGTAGCCCACGTCTTAATACCAGCATACGCCACTGCATATATCAGAATATTAATGTAAGTGTTAGTCGCTTAGCAACCAGATAAGTATAAGTATAGCAACCAGATGTATTGCGAGTTAGGGTAAGCCTTCACCTGCAATTATTGGAGTGGTTATTTAATGATTTGATTTTATGATTATTCAAAGTTGGCTGAACTTAGAGACCTATCAATAACTGATGATTCACCAGCTGATAATTCCAGAGAGAATAAAACAAAAATGAAGCAAATCTGTTCGGTAGAACGGACGGACGGACGGATTTGCCAAAGCTGTTTTTTAGTAAACTCTTTTAATATATAGATAACAATAATAAAATGTCCCGAGAGGCAAATATAGAGGTGCTTGAGGAAGAAAGTTGTACCTCAACAGTACGTTAAGGTAATACAAAATATGTACAGGAACAGTACAACAAATGTCAAATAACGTGAGTCAGATTTACAGTGAATGGAGGAGTTCACCAGAGGTCAGCACTAAGAGCCTTTTGCTATTCAACATTGTAGTGGATGTGCTGACAGAGACCGTAAGTAAGGAAGGAAGCACAACGAACAATGATGTTTGCCGATGATGTGATATTATGACAGACTCGCAAAATGAAGCAGAAGTGTTGCTGGAGGAACGGGGAAAAGCTCTGGAGGATAATGGTATGAGAGTGAGGAAAAGTAAAACAGAGTTCTGGAAATAAACTTTCTTCGTATTAGGTCATGTTCAGTACATATAATGCATACCGAAGATATGTTAAGTCATCATCATCATCATCATCTGTTTACCCTCCAGGTTCGGTTGTTCCCTCGGACTGAGCGAGGGATCCCACCTCTACCGCCTCAAGGGCAGTGTCCTGGAGCTTCAGACTCTTGGTCGGGGGATACAACTGGGGAGTATGACCAGTACCTCGCCCAGGCGGCCTCACCTGCTATGCTGAACAGGGGCCTTGTGGAGGGATGGGAAGATTGGAAGGGATAGGCAAGGAAGAGGGAAGGAAGCGGCCGTGGCCTTAAGTTAGGTACCATCCCGGCATTCGCCTGGAGGAGAAGTGGGAAACCACGGAAAACCACTTCCAGGATGGCTGAGGTGGGAATCAAACCCACCTCTACTCAGTTGACCTCCCGAGGCTGAGTGGACCCCGTTCCAGCCCTCGTACCACTTTTCAAATTTCGTGGCAGAGCCGGGAATCGAACCCGGGCCTCCGGGGGTGGCAGCTAATCACGCTAACCACTACACCACAGAGGCGGACAGATATGTTAAGTTCAGAACAAAAATGGCCAACCGGACACCAGTGGGATTCGAACACACAACCTTCCAATTTCACTCGGATGCTGTATCCAATTTAGCTTGTTTTTATCAAATTTAAATGGAAATTTATTCTCAACAGATTGTCAGTGTTGAATGAATTTTAGTATACTGTGTCTTGTGGCAGCTAGATTACAATCCAGCAGTACATTTGTCAATACATGTTTCTCTCTCTCTGTACTGAACAAGATGGCTCCGCGGTGTAGGGGTAGCATGCCTGCCTCTTACCCGGAGGCCCCGGGTTCGATTCCCGGCCAGGTCAGGGATTTTTTACCTAGATCTGAAGGTTGGTTTGAGGTCCACTCAGCCTACGTGATTACAATTGAGGAGCTATCTGACGGTGAGGTAGTGGGCCCGGTATTAATGGTCGAAAGGTTTCGTCGTCCTGACCACACGACACTTCGTAATCTACAGGCCTTCGGGCTGAGCAGCGGTCGCTTGGTAGGCCAAGGCCCGTCAAGGCTTTTGCGTCGCGGGGTTTGGTTTGGTTCTGTACTGAACATCACCAGATAAGCTGAAACTTTATTTCGAGTACAATCCTATCGTGAAAAGTAAATGTTCATTAAAACAGAATTTATAATCAGTGTGTGCCATGAACAACCAATGACCTTAAGAGGAGTGAGGACACCAGGGATGAAACATTTTAAGTACTTTGGCTCTACCAGAAATGACAAAGACAATCTCGGAAGTAAAATCTCAAGCAGAATCCAGTCGGAGTAGAATGCTTGGAGAAAGCTTTCCAGTGTGATGTGAGATACAAGGATTACAGACAAATTGAAAGGGAAAATATGCTGCTGCAAAAACTATATGGCTGCATGTTTCAGAGATGAAGATGCTGA
The DNA here is from genome assembly GCF_040414725.1 of Anabrus simplex. Classification (NCBI taxonomy): domain Eukaryota; kingdom Metazoa; phylum Arthropoda; class Insecta; order Orthoptera; family Tettigoniidae; genus Anabrus; species Anabrus simplex. Next base: position 526,473,504 of record NC_090265.1, on the reverse strand, counting down.
GATACTCATGTAAACGGATGAAGAGAGATAATCAAAGGAACATTAAATTTGGAGGAATTAAGCGGAAAAGTTAGGGAAACAAGATTTGGTTCGGTCATGTTAAAAGAAGGACGGAAGATTATGTAGAAATGAGGTTAATAGAGATGCCTGTACCTAGTAAAAGGAGAAAGGGAAGACCGAAAAGAAGATGGCTGGACCGTATATAGGAGGATACGACTGAGTTGAACCTACATGAAAACCTGGTCGCAGACAGGAAATATTGGAGGAAGATAATCCGCACCGACCACCCCCACTTAGTGTGTGAACAATAAAGCTAAAGAAGAAGTAATGTATTATTATTATTATTATTATTATTATTATTATTATTATTATTATTATTATTATTATTGCATCCTGGAGATAACGGGTTCGAACCCCACTGTCGTCAGCCCTAAAGATGGTTTTCCGTGGTTTCCCATTTTCACACTAGGCAAATGCTGGGGTTGTATCTTACTAAAGGCCACGGCCCCTTCCTTCACATTCCCAGACCTTTCCTATCCCATCGTCACCATTAGACCTATATGTGTCGGTGCGACGTAAAGCAAATAGCAAAAAAGGATTATTATTATTATTATTATTATTATTATTATTATTATTATTATTATTATTATTATTATTATTATTATTATTATTACGGGATTATCATGGATCACAGAGGAGTTTGAATTTGCTGGGGTGAATGTGCGGACAACGAATTAACTAGAGCATAAGTTAACAAAACGAAATTAGAAATTTTATTTCTTTCCTTTTTTAGCTTAAAATCTGATAAATAGAAGATCTGAATAAAGAATATAATAATCTTTTCAGCTCGAACAACAATGACTTAAAGTAATAAATCAGGTACAAAAATAGAAATAATTATCAACATGAATATATGAAGGGATGAGCATTATAGCTCTGAAACAGGTACACTGTTTTATAGGAGCATGTTTGCTCTATTCACTTATATAGCCTAGGAGTCTGATCTCCAAATGTAAATTCAGTCCAGCCTCTTAGAGGCATAAATTCTTACATCACAAGGTTAACCTGACAATTCTCATACATACAACCACTTGGTCCTGATTTGGCCTCATCGTCTGCTCAACAGTTTTATAATTCACGCGTTCCAAAAGAAAATTCACACCACAATCTATTGTTTGATAAAACAGGGACGTGATTGCCCATACTACTGGCCTTAATATGAAAAATAAGAGGTTGATTATGATCGGCCAAAAACAAAATGCAAGGTGACGAAAAATCTGCACTCCTTCTAGAAAACTCTTAAAACCCTAACTGGGCTTATGGCCCGAAGTTACAGAGGCTAAGGCTATTCTACAGAGGGATGACTAAACGAGAAATGTTAGATGCCAAAATGTGTTCAGAATTTAGAGATTCAGAACTTTTTAGTCACCCCATACCAAGTTGAATGGGAATCAACAGAGGGTAATCACTCTTTGTTCCCTTACATTACATATTTCCCAGTAGGTAATAAAACAGAGTCCTTAGACTGGCCTAAAATGTTATATTTAAACCACCAAGTTTAGAAATTTACATAAAATAAAAGAGGTTTTAAACCTTCCCCTCAAGCTATCTGCCAAAGCTATCACGTGTCAAGAAAATTCTGCCATTACCTTGAGTTGCTGGGCCTTCCAAACGCCGACCGAGGCCCCTGCCCCCGAAGAAAACGCCGCACTCACTAAACTGGAGCGATCAAGATGACGATACAGCTCTAAAGTGCCCAGCTTTTATAGTATTTCGACGGGAATTTTCCAGAACTCTTTACAGATAGGCTGGATACCTGTACGCACCCCCAATTTTAATTGACTAGAGAAAATATTCACAAAATTTCTGATTGGTCGATAGGTACAGTAGTGATGATGATGATGATGATGCTTGTTTAAAGGGGCCTAACATCGAGGTCATCGGCCACTAATGGTACGAAATGAGACGAAATGAAGTGACGACTTAAAAGTCCAAAATCCTCCACTGACCAGAATTCAAAGCGTGAGGACAAAGAATGAATGGATGGACGGGTATGAATTTAAAACGATCAGTGGATCCGACCCACAGTGACTCACATGCACAGAAGCTGGCACAAAACAATAGTATTACTGACCAAGGGACTGCTTCTATAGCACGATGCTGAATCGATTACGCTTATAGCCTAATTGAGTCCAAAATCCAGGTCATCGGCCCCTCATAAAGGTATTTATCGCTAGAAAAGTAGAACCATGCTATGTGTAATGTTGCGGTACTAATCAAAAGTGGCGGAGACTCGCGGTATTCCACAAATTATGGTACTATTCACAGGTAGTGTAATGCGCACATGTAACACAGACCTATGGTGTTTCGCACATTGCGGCGCTATTTATAGGCAACGCAATCCTATAAAGGCAACGCAAACCTATGGCGTTCCTCACATAAGTTGACTAACCACAGGGACTCGTATTATCCCGTGGAATTCCTCACATGGTGGGAACTGAGCATAGGTAAGGCAGAACCATGGTGTCGCTAATCCCATGGTGTCACTCATATAGGGGTACGAATCACAAGTACTGTAGGACCCACCTCCTGATTCACATGCTGTTGCTACTAATCACAAACCTATTGCGTACCTAAGATAGTGGTACTACGCGCAAGTAAATGCGACCCACGGTGTTCCCTGCGTGATGGTACTAATTACAAGTAGTCTCATGGTTCTAATTGGATCATCCCTTGGTCGCCCCTTTTAGTCGCCTCTTACGACAGGCAGGGGATACCGTGGGAGAATTATTCGTCTGCATCCCCCACCCACGGGGGGTGGTGTTTTTGGTCCGCGAGAGGTATTTTATTTCCCTCAAGTCCGCCGGCAAGCCGGTTAGGATCCCCCTATCCGCCACCTGGGACGCGCCACGTGGGAGTATCACCTCTCCCCCTGCTACGCCAGCGTAGTAGGTTCGTGGAGATACACGAGTTGGAGGGGGAAGATGTGTTGACAACCTTGACACAAGAACAAAAAAACTAAGGTTAGCCAACTGTGAAAAATACACATTTCCTAATAAATTAATTAGAGTTCGACCCGCTAGGGGGAGCAATTAAACCGATGATAGAGACATCTAGCGGTTGAAAATCCAAGTATCTTGCATAACATCTGTTCAAGGCAGATTACCTAGACGGCCTTATAGAGGGAGCGCAGTTTAACTGGCCGGCGAAGGTGTACCCCGGGTACTATTATTATTATTATTATTATTATTATTATTATTATTATTATTATTATTATTATTATTATTATTATTATTATTATCATTATTATTTTGGTACAAGTTTAATGACGCACGAACTCATCGAAGGTTTTTGGTGACTACGGAATGATGGGAAATGACTAGGATTGGGAAGGTCCGTGGCCTTAATTAAGACACAGCCACAGCATTTGCCTGGTGTGAAAATTGGAAACCACGGCTACCACCTTCAGGGCTGCGGAGAGTGGGACTCGAACCCACCATCTTCTGAATCCAAGGTTACAGCAGCGGGACCCTAACCGCACGGCCAACTCGCTTGGTATTATTAGTAAATAATAATAATAATAATAATAATAATAATAATAATAATAATAATAATAATAATGTTATTAGTTTTTACATCCCACTAACTACCTTTACGGTTTTCGGAGACGCCGAGGTGCTGGAATTTATTCCCGCAGGAGTTATTTTACGTGCAAGTAAACCAATCGACACGAGGCTTTAAATATCACCGGACTGAGCCAAGATCGAACCTTCCTAAAACCTACCCTAGGACAGCTGGATTCTAAATATGAAGTTTGGTAGAAATATATCCAATAGTTTTTAAGTTATAAGAAGTCAGACAAACAGACACCAAAGCTAAAATATATGCAGATGGTCGTTATTACACATGAAACGGATCAGGGGTCAGGAGGCCAGCGCCTCAACCATCTGCGCCATTCAGCCCGGCTCGGTATTATTATTATTATTATTATTATTATTATTATTGTTGTTGTTGTTGTTGTTGTTGTTTCGTTGATGCCCCTTGAACCACGTGGTTCCTAACTCTAGTGAGCTTTCTTCTGAGCCCAGTATTCCTTTATATTTGCGCTGTGGGTTGCTTTCCTTTCCTGAGTCCACTCTACTCCCACTCTAGGACGCAGTGTTTTAGCTGTCAGTGACTGGAGAATGTCGGATGTTCTGATCAGCATTCTAAATTTATCCCTGTTGAATATATCAGTGGGATCAATTTTTAAAAGTCTAGGTCATTTCGAACCAGTCTCGTCCATTTAGCATTTGTCCTTTTCCCTCCAGAAAGGGTGTTGAAGATTCTTGAGGTCAGTCTCTTGTTGTCTATTCTGAGTACATGACCGTAGAAGATAAGTCTCCTCTTTCTCATGGGGGCCGATAACCTTCGATGTTAGGCCCCTTAAAACAACAAGCAAGCAAGCAAGCAAGCATCTTTCTCATGGCTGATATTATGCTCTCTAAATGTTGATAAAGCGCACGGTTATGCCGGATTCTGTATTCACCTCCCTCTTTAATTGGACCCATGTTTTTCTCAGGATATTTCGTTCTTTCAGTTCCAAATTCCTGAGTTGTCCATTTTTGACCATGTTCAAGCATTCTGAGGCGTACAGTACCGAAAGTCTTATTACGGTTTCATAGTGTCGAAGTTTGAGGCTAAGGGAAAGGGATTTGGACCTGTAAACATGCTTACAGAGATGGAACGCTTTCTGCGGTTTGGTACACCTGGCGTTCATGGCTAGATATTCACTAACGTTCGAGGTTATCCATTCTCCGAGGTATTTGTAGTAGTTAGTCTCCTTTATTGTCGGCCCCGTGGTGTAGAGGTAGCGTGCCTGCCTCTTACCCGGAGGCCCCGTGTTCGATTCCCGGCCAGGTCAGGGATCTTCATCTGGACCTGAGGGCTGGTTCGAGGTCCACTCAGCCTACGTAATTAGAACTGAGGAGCTATCTGACAGTGAGATAGCGGTCCCGGTCTAGAAAGCCAATAATAACAGCCGAGAGGATTCGTCGTGCTGATCATACGACACCTCGTAATCTGCAGATCTTCGAGCTGAGCAGCGGTCGCTTGGTAGGCCAAGGCCCTTCAAGGGCTGTAGTGCTATGGGGAAAGGTAAAGAAAGTCTCCTTTATTACTGTATCCATATATGGGACTGAGCTGGGTCCACATCTGATGTTGGTGGCGAACTCTGTCTAGTTTATGGCAATCTTCAACCCTAGTTTAGCTGCTATTTGACTGAGGGAGGTGAGAGTTGGCGTGTAGCTTCCTCCATACTTGATGCTAGGAGAGTGAGGTCATCTGCGAAGGCCAGGCAATTGATGTTTTGCTTGCCCTTCTTGAAACCGATTCTCAACCCCGAGTTGTCTGGTAGAGTTTTCGTCCGTTCATGAATGACTTTTTCTAGCATGCAGTTGAAGAGAATAGGGGATAAACCATCCCCTTGCCTAACACCTGTTCTGATATCAAAGCTTTTGGATAGTTCCCTTCTGAATTTTACCTTTGACTTGGTGTTTGTCAAGGTAGCTTTTACGAGATCAGGGTCTCAATTCAGCAAGGGTCTGAATGAGAGGTTGTCTATCTATAGAATCGTAAGCTTTCTGGAAGTCAACGAAAATTGTCTCAAAGGGTGAAAACATATTCTTCTAAGTGAGAGTAATTTTGAGGTTCAGGATCTCTTCTGCACATGATATTGATTTCCTAAACCCG